>NC_090931.1:944787245-945453912 GCF_040938575.1 Ambystoma mexicanum | reverse complement strand
TTTACTAGAAGCGCAGAGAAGCACCATCAGCATATAGTTGCTGGGATCATGAATGTCACCTTTTTTATGGATTGGAACAATGTACGAGACCAGCCAACTGTCAGGTATCCGTACTGAATCCCAGATTGTTTTAAACAATGGGTGAATAATTCTAGCCCACCACTGAAAGTTCATCTTAAAGACCATTGGCACCAGGCCGTCCGGGCCAGACCTCGAGCCTTTTGTCCTGTTTTTTATTTCTTCAAAATTGATTTTATTAAGTTTTCAAACAAAGCATAGCAAACATTTTACCATTACAGTTCACTATATTACTTTAAACCCGATAGAGGGGCATTTCTACACCTTTTTTTTTTGTAAACATTGGAACTTTAATTCGCTAACATTTCCCCCCCTCCCCACCCTTCCCCCGGGTACATTGTTGTTTTCAAATAAGCTAATACAATAGATCTTTCATCTTTATAACACAGTTTACTTTTCGGTTTCGGTCTCATCTCTCGGTTATGGTTAATGGGCGATCAACTAAGGCTCTTTCCAGGACAAAACTTCCACATATACTGGGTATTCCCTTGTCCACATAACACTTCACTTCTCATTTTCACTGCACACCCTTTGTTCTTTCATGTCGGGGTCAAGGTGGTTGTATTTGACAGGGGACCAGTGATATATTTTCCTACGAAATCTTGCCACAATGCTTCATATTGTGCGGCCTTCCCATGCAAGGCCGCTGTAATCTTTTCCATCAAACATTCATGTGGCAACTTTCACTCACTCATTCTGCTTGGAGCCATTGTTGCTTTCCATGTAATCACTACACATGTGCGGGCTGCCAATAACAGGGGGGGCAACCAACCCCTTTGTTATCTTGAATCCGTCCTCTTCCCTTTCCAATCCAAACAAGAAAAACAAGACAAACAAATGCTCCCGTTCCCGTTGGATTCCCTCCATATCTTTGATCCACCCTAGGACCTCCTCCCAGAATATTCTTATTCGGGGTCATTCCCACCACATGTGCCAATAGTTTGCTCGCTCTCCACACTCCCGCCAGCACAGGGGGCTCACTGTCTTGATACATTTTTGACATTCTGTATGGGTCGAATTGCCATCTGTGTAGGAGTTTGGTTGCATGTAGTTTGTATTGGGAGGCAATCGATACCATGGAAGTTCCATTCCACTTCTTAGACCATAACTCAGTCAATTTCCAGGTCCATATCTGACTCCCATTTATCTTTAAGTTTATTCGTGGACCCCTTTCCACCGTCTAACAGAGCTTTGTACATCATTGTGATCAGCCCCTTGGTTTGAGTGAGGGAGTCCAGGAGTGACAAAGGGGGTGAGGTCCCTTTGTATTTTCTCTTTGCATGCTCCCTTTGACAATGCCCCTTTAAGTTGAAGGAAGTGGAAGACTGACAATGTTCCTATGTTCAGTGCATTCTCAAGTTCAGTAATCGTGATGAATTCGCCCCCCCTCCAGAGTTGTCCCACCCTTTCGAGACCCGCTTCAAACCACTTTTATCTCCCAGACAGTTCCCAAAATAGGATGCTGTCGGATCCTACGTGTCAACGTATTCCTCGGTACCCAAAGACACTCCGCCAGAGTGACGGGAGCGAAACTGTAGTTGTCAAGGTTCACCCATTGCAGATGCTTTTCATTGTGTACATGGGGTATTAAGATTCTTAACTGTGTTGACTTTTAGTATTTTTCGACGTCGGGTAGGCCAACCCCTCCCCTCTCCTTTGGTAGCATCAGCACATCAAACAATTCTCGGTTTCTTCCCCTCCCACAGGAATCTTAGCATGGTATTTTTTTACCTCTCCCAAAAAAAAAAAAGTTGTCCATCTTTATCGGAAGCATCTGGAAGGGGTATAGAAACCTACAGAGACATACCATCTTAATAGCATTTAATCTACCCATCCATGAAATTTTAAGTTTTTGCCATTTACTTAAATCCGCTTGGAATTTGTTGAGGAGTGTGGGAAGTTGGCCTCATAATGCGCTCAAGTCTCTCACCAAATTAAACCCCAGATATCATAAAGTGGTATTTGTTATTGTGAGGTCCAATACTGAATACCTATCGACATCTTGTTGTGTAAGTTCATTCAGGGGGAATAAGATAGACTTTGTTTTGTTAATTCTGAATCCGGAGAGAAGCCCATAGTGTTCTATTAATTGGATGGCTTTGGTAATGGAGGTTAGTGGGTTCGTAACATGCAACAGCAAATCATCCACATAGCCACATATAGTGCTACCTTATATTCAGTCCCTTGTATCTGCATTCCCTCAACTGTGCGATCTGACCTTATTTTGCGTGCAAGAGGTTCGAGCGATAGAGCAAATAATATTGTGGACAGCCCTGTCTGGTGCCCCGCCCTAGGATGAACCATCGCGAGTATTCGGAATTGACCGATACAGATTATTTTGGAGACGTGTAGACCGCCTTTACTCCTCTCCTAAACTTCTCGCCCAGTCGTACCTTCTTGAGGACTGCCTCGAGAAACCCCCACTCAACTCTGTTGAAGGCTTTCTCCAAATCGACAGATAGGAGGGCCAGATCTCCTGCCATCCTCTTGGCTTCATGTAATAAGTGTAATGTTTTACGCATGGTATCCGATCCCTGTCTCCTTAGAATGAATCCGACTTGATCAGGGTTTATGAGCCGGGGCATATGTGTCTCTAATCGGGATGCTAGGATTCATGGATATATTTTAGCATCTACATTGAGTAATGAGATTGGGCGGTATGATCCGCATCGTTTAGCCCCCCCCCTCTTTGGGAATGATGGAGATCAGGGCTTCTGAGAAGGAGTCTGGTGCTGGCCCTGTTTCTAATATGTCGTTAAATAAGCTCACTTGGAAGGGGAGGAGTGGAGCCAAGAAGGTTTTGTAAAAGCCTGCAGAGTAACCATTGTTTCCCAGGGCCTTCCCTAGAGACAGCCTCTTCACCGTGTTTTCGATCTCTTCAGCTGTAATCGGGGCATCCAAGGCATCTGTCTCCTCACTAGTGAGAACTGGCATTCCCACCACATTAAAATATTCCTCTATTTCTGCTTTACCCTGCGTCATCTCGGATTCATATAGTCTCTCACAGAATGCTGCGAATGCTTCCGGTATGTTCCTACACTTGTGTTCCTGGCCGTTTTCTTCTTCTTGTACTATAGCTGATACTCATCCATCCGCTCTTTGAGCCCTTAGCCTTGCGGCCAATAGTGCGTCTGCTTTATCTCCCTTCCCATAGCGTTTCTGTTTAAGCAGCTGTAGCTTCCGGACTATCTGGGCTTCCTCAAGGAGGCGGAGCTCGTCCCGTTTCTGTCCATCTAAAGTAATCTTTTCCTCTCTGTTTCCAGCTGCGGTCCGTACCTCCCAGTCTAAATGTGCCATCTCCTTCCTCAATTTGTTCTCGACTAGGGCCTTTGCCCTTTTCTTGTTAGCGCCTTCACTGATTAACTTCCCTCGCCACGTGGCTTTCCTCGCTTCCCACACCGTTCTCTTTGTTACCTCGCCCGTGTCATTAACTTTAAAATATTCTTCTATCTCACTCTCCATCTCTGACCGAAAGATCGGATCTTTCCATAGGGTCTCATTAAATCGCCACTTCTTTTATCTACGTGGTAGTGTTCCCATGTCTAGTGATAAGGAGACCATGTGGTGATCTGACCAGGTGATAGGTTTAATCTCAGAGTTGGTTGTTACCTCGGCCAGTTCCCCAGAGAGATATATGTAGTCGATTCTAGTATATGTGTCATGAGGTGTAGAATAGAAAGTGTAACCTGTGGTGGCCGGGTGTAGTTCTCGCCATATATCTTGCAGCCCATATGTCTGCATCATTCCCACTGCCGCTGTTCGTCCTGCATCAGCAGGTTCATTGGGATCTGGGTGTTTGCCCGTCCATTTTAATATCTGCCCACAGATTGAAGTCACCCCCTATTATCATGTGGCCTGTGGCTTCCAACATTATCTTAGATATGGTGCGTAGTAGAAACCCAGCTGGTTTCATATTAGGGGCGTAAAGGGTTGCTAAAGTGATTGTAAGTCCGTTCATGGTTCCCACCATCATGAACGCCCTTCCCTCTACATCCATCCATACATTGGTGATTTCCAGATTGAGACTACACCGGACCAAACTCCCCACCCCTGCTTTTTTGAGGGGACCTGATCCCCAATATTCTTTGCCCACTCTAGGTTGAAAGATTCTGCGTTCCTCACCCCTTGCATACTTGGACTCTTGGAGGAATAGCACATCTATTCTGGACCTCTGAAATTCTCTGCTGAGCAGATTCTCTTTGTGGGGGAATTGAGCCCCATAACATTGAGCGTACAGATCCTGAAAAACGTGCTTATCGTGGGTTTGCTTGTCGTTGCCATTACCTATACAGTGTGTTCCAGGTGTCTAAGATGGACCTCACCGCACCAGATTTCTTCACGTTAACCAAAAGATCCAACTTCATGTATTTACAAGACACCCTGTACCCGCCCCTCCTCCACCCCCATTCCCCTCCCCCTTCTTGCGTGGTGTCCGAACCAGCCTGTTCTGCTTCTCTTAGCTGGAGTCGGACCACCAGTGAGGACCGAAAACACCCCTTGGTCCTATCAATAAACAATCGATTATCCTCTGAGCCCCTTCTTACCCCCCCTCCCCTTCTCATTGATTGGGAACGGCATGTGTCTCCGTCACCCCCATGGTACCTTGTTTGCGTTGTCTATACATCTTGACACCACTTCTCCCGGTTGAAAGATCCATGGTTCCTTTTGTTACCTCACTCATCCGCCATCCAATGTGTGGTTTCCCGTTCGATACCCCTGAGCAACTTCTAGTTCACACATTCCTTTGTGACAATCCTTTGGTGCAATGTCAATAATATTAATGCTCTGCGCAGGGAGAATCGTTCATCCTTCTGATTTTCCTAGATCCCCGCACTCGCCCGTGTCTGGGTCCCTGTATGCGCCATTGTCTGTCCTTGTTCTGTCTTCCACCCTCTATCTCCTCACCTTCATGTCCCAGCAGGTCGGCCACGCAAGTCTGGATGTCTTTCTTCGTTGGCAATCTCATTGTTGTCCCCTCCCACTCATAGATGAGTGAGAATGGGTAACTCCCCTGTATCGAATTCCTTTCTCTTTCAACCACCTGGTGAGTGGCATGCACAATCTTTTCATAGCGAGTGTCAATGTTGATAAGTCCTGAAATATCGATACTCTTGTTGTGCCAAGAAGGATCTGTGGAGTGCGGATGGCTTTCTCAAGGACCCTTGTCTTATCCGTATAATTGTGGAATCGTGTCAACACAGTCTTCGGGCCACCTGCCGCCCCTCCAGCTCTATGTATACGGTCGATTTTGGGTTCCTCAATGACCTTGTCTTTGAACAGGGTCTTCATGATTGTGTGGGGGTTGTTTTTGAGGTTTCGTTCTGTCTCTCCCTCCTTGTACAGGATACCAAAAATGCCTATGTTGCTTCGCCTTTCCCGATTTTCCAAATCGTCCATCTTCAGACGATATTCCTCCTCTTGTGCTTCTATCTCCGAGATTTGTACATCTATTTGAGATTCAAATGTTCCCAGTGATGTTTGGTTGTGTTCAACCTCCTCTAAACTTTCTTCCATCTTATCGATTCTTTGTTTGATTCTATCGACCTTCCCACAAATATCTGCCCTCATGCTTTCAGGTTTGTTCAGTAGGGCTGCTACATCGCCTTTGGTTGCGGCAGCTTCTGGTGTTGCCATTTTGTTGTGTTATGACAGACTGGGGTCAGCTTGGTGTGGGAGAAAGCGAAACACTGCAAGTTTTTGTTTTATGTCCATAGGTCTATCGACCAGTTGCAGGGGGCGTAGGAGGTTTTGTCTTGTGGCTTTCTTCAGCCTGCAGGTTTCTTGGTTCCGACTCGTTGGTCGAGGATGGAGCCTTTACCTTTCACTTACTTCTTCTCTGTTCATATGTCGCGAGGGGGGATTTCAAGTTCCGGGGCTTGTTTTACAATGGAGGGGGGGGGGGTTGCCCCTTTTGAGAGGGTTGGGGGGGGGTAGCTTCTTTGGTCTCTCACCAGATCAGACCCTCCGAATTTCGAGGAGTACTAGAGCTGGATCGTGGACCCCGTATATTCACTTCACGAAGATTCCACTGGCGATCGATGTACAAAGTCCTCGGGGTTGAGTTAGAGAACCTACTCTAGAGGACGAGGACACAACCTCCCCTCACTGGTTTGCCCCTGTGACTCACAGGAGGGTGTATTTCGTGGAATCAGGGGGTGCGGTCCCCTGCCGGTGCACTGCAATGTTTGTTCAAACTGTGTCGGTAGCCACTTGACCTGACTGTGCATTCAAAATGAGTCTTGTGGCTCCACCTATCGTATGCGCCCCAAGATCGCCACCGCTGTCCTGTATCTGTTAATATGGGTCTCACCCATGCAGGGGGAAAGCATTCCCCTTCAATTAATTTTGTCCACTGGTGCCGCTCACATCAAGTTGCTGGGTGATCCTAATAAACACTGACCTCTTCAGAACATCTCTGGGGTAGTGTAGGTATCTGTGTTCTAGCCTCTGCAGGTAGCCTCTGCACGCCATCCGCGTGTATGGGTTTCAGCACCTGTGCCATTTCTTTCTTGAATCACCCTCCCTTATGCCTTCTAGCCTTTTTTCTCAGCAATGACCGGCTTTTCTATACATTTGCTTTAGTGCGGGCATATGAAGCGCAACGCACGTGGTGTCATGCGCGCTGCATTCGTAGATACGAATGCGTGTATAATGTGCTGGTGTGGCCGGGTCTCTGCTGCGGAGAGGGGGAACCGGCTCTCAGCTTGCCCGGAGAGGGCCTTCCTTTTTAGGGAAGAGTTATGCCTCGTTACGTCTGTGGTCGGGGCAGGGGTGCTCCACTGCTGGCTTACTCGCAGCTCTTACTGCGTGGGTTTGTCTAGTGCGGTATGCTGGTCGGCTCAGGGTTGCTGCTGTACGCGTCCTGTGCGGGCCGTCCTCGACTCTGTGTGCGGGAGTGACAGTGTTGTCAGGGCTCTGCGCATGGGCCGCGTGTCTCCGCTGGGTTCCTCTGCTCCCAGGCGCGGCTTTGTGTCTGGGAGCGGGACACAGCAGGAGTCTGGATCGGCAGAGGAGGCGCGCGGCCTGGTAGTGTCTCACTCTGGTCTCACATGGGCTGTGTCCTCTCTCCGGGTTGTGGCTGCTCTTCCGTGCCTCCCCTCTTCTTTTGGTGGTCTCTTGCTGCCATAGTTGCCCAGAGTACAAGAGTGTGCAGTTGGGAAACTCTGCTTTCAATTTCAGCCGTACTCGCCTAGGAGTTCACCTCGTCTGCTATATTAATTTCTCGGCAATTTCTGCACTGAATTGATTCGGGTTTTCGCTGCATCTCATGGGGGCTGCTTCAAATCAGGAATTCATCGAAGTTTCTTGGGGTGGGGGCCATATAGTGGGGCTCAGACCACTAGTCGGACCAGTGGGATCGGAACTCACACGGAGGAGAAGCTCATCCGTGCGCCCCCTGGTGGCCAGTGCCTTTTGCCTTGTTAATGGCCCATACTATGTCCTCTACCGTCCACGGACAAGGCAGTATGATCATAGATTTCTAAAGTTTTCTTGCACTGTTTAGAATTCTACTTGGAGTCGCACATTTATAAGAGAAAAAAGAAACCCATGTTTCTTCGGAAATCAAGCAGACCCCTTCCTCCTCAAATGCATCAGTCTTGGTATTAATTGTGGCCAAGAAGTCTGCACAATTTTTTGATCTGAGAATTTCTAACATCCCCCAATTATCGTTACCAAATCTACTTATTTTGATGGGCTTCAAGTACTTCTTATAAGTAGATTGTATCTTATTCCTAGCCTTCAAATAGGAGTCAGGATTGAGGGGTCCCTTTCTTAGTTCTTTTAACAATTTTCTTTTTTCTTTCTTAGCAATGATTATCCTGCGATCGGGGACATGGCTTTGGTCCTCGCACCTAACAGCCTCAGATATCGTAGCATCAATTCATTAAAGTGCTCAATTGTGGCACTCCGATTTGATCCCTGCCACATAGAGTTCCCTTTGTAGAATCCTAATGAAACAGCAGCAATTCAACACATTCAATTTAATAGTGAGACCCCTACGCCCGGTCTCCAGGAAGGCTCAGGATAGATGTAGAGTAGGAGTTCCAATTGGAAAAGTTAAAGAAATTGTCAAATGTGAATGGTCACTAATGCCCATGTCTCTGATACTTAGAGGCGCGCAATACAATTCCAACTCCTGTGAGACAAATATGTAGTCAATTCATGACCTCTTTCCATTCCTTTGCCAACTGCAAACCCCCCACAGGATCCTCAAACCTACAAAGGGACAGACCCCATTGGGACAGAGTAGAGTACCAGGCCCCACCCGAGGTAGTGTCAGTTACCCCGGTTATCCCTTTATTCCCTGTCCCTGTTTTAAGGGAGGGCCCCAGAAAACAGTCTGAGTTGAAGTCCCCTCCCAATAGTGTATTCTGCGGTAACCCGGACACCAACAAGCTGGCAATAATAGTACCCACTTCTTCCAGAATGCTTTCCAGTCTGGTGGAGGCTGGGTTCCAATAAACATTAATGAGTAAAAGGACCCTTCCCAGTGTCTGGAAGGTCACTTGAACTGCCAAAATGTCATCCGAAGCCTGTTTATGTCAACACAGTGAGCCTTTAAATGTAAGTTTACCGCTGTAAGACAGACCCCCTTGGTCTTCCTCAAGGACCTTTCCTTGATACTTTGGAAAAGGTAACAAATACCCCCATGTCTATCTTGTTACAATCCATGGTTTCCTGGCACATAAGGCAATGCATTTTGTTTGCAATTTTTTGATCCCGTATTGCCTTTGCAATATTCATAAAACCACAGACATTCCATGACGAAATAGTAAATGCCGACTTTAGGTTAAAGATAGGGCGATGGAATCCCCGATCAATTAAACATGTTGATTGCTGCTTGTAGCCATGACCAGTCCTGAGGGATGGGATTCACGGCCTCCAATGTTGAGCCTGTCATCCCTCCCCCTGTACTATTGACTGGAGTTGCTCCTTTTGTTTGACCACCAGAATTACCAGCCCTCAAGAATGCTCCGGACTCTACCATCCCCTTCAATTCATACAAATCAAAACCCATGGAACGTATGGTTTCCCGCTTCTCCCATACCAGACGTGCAACACGGTTAGAATGGAAATGACTCACCAAATCAATCCTTGCCCACCTCTGCATCCACCACAAGGTCAATGTCATTAGTATACCATAAACGAAGTGAAGGGATTATACAGAAAATATCCAGAATTTTACTCTTGTTCAATATATCGCCACACACCACTGGGATTGCTACCCATCCCAAAGTTGTGGCTTTCAAAGCTTCGTCCAAGCAGACCGAGGTGGTTACAAAGGACTTGGTGGGGGGCATAGCTTGAGCTCCATTTCCCCCTTACCCCCCCTAACCCCCCTTTGAGATTGAACTGATCCAGGCCCACTTGGGAGCCTTACGTTTCTGAACACTTGATCAGGCTCATCAGAGGTATTACCATCCAAGTCCTGCTCCACAAGGGAGTCCCTATATCCTTGTTGGATAGGCTCTCTAGGGGCATCATGAATGGCGTTATTTTAGAATGAAGACTTTTCTTAGGAATTGTGCACAATATCTGTGCAGGAATTGCTGAAGGTGTATTGGGGACTAAAATAGGCCCTTAACCAACCTCATTGTTTTTCCCCTTGATTTACATAGTCCCTGGCGAGTAACCCTCACATTTGATCGAGTTTGTTCCATAGATTCTTCAGCCGTTGATTATTTATGAAGTTTCTTTAAGAACTGCATTGGTTAAGATTAACAGCATGGAGATATTTGTGCTTAAGATTGTTTTGCCTTTCATGCCTTCTTTTGTCTCCCTCTATGGGTCTGCCATGGTTGGAATAGACTAAAAGCAATCCCAAAGTCTTTGAATCTTGGCTATCTATCCCCATTTAATCTACTTCAGATGTTTCTGGCTGAACTTCAATCAACCCTGGACCATCACCACCCTCAAAGTCCCCACTTCCCATTCCACCCAGTTGGTTAACATAACTGAGTTGTTGTGATCTAAGAAACATTGTATCAATGCCAAGGGGTTATCTGGAGCCCAAATATCCTGGTAAGTTACTACCTGATCTAGCACCTTTCCAGAGAAGTCTAGCCCCCCCCCCTGTTTTTATGCAGTGACCGCGTAGCTACATTTGGGCACACTTGCCTCCCCTTCACGTCCTTATCAATGTTGGCAACACAGGACAATACAGAATTGACATTGTTTCCTATTTCCGACAGTTTCGCCGTATTTGCTGGCACACTGTCTTTAATATCGTCATATAATCGTATAATTGACTAATACCAGTTGGAGGGCCGTGATTCATGTAGGACCCAAAGAATCCATATTGGGGAGTGTACTAAGTACACCCCTACTTATGATGTTTTTAGGTGTGTTAAACCCCTGTGTAAGTGGAGACTCGAGTACGATCTACCAATGTCCTTTGGCAAGGGAGCAGGATTCAAGGGTTGATCAACACCGCCCACTTGCTGCGGATGTTTGTCACTGTATGACTCATTGCTCTTGTGTCTTGGTCTTCTAGTGTTCTGCGTATCCCCAAAGTTTCTGCAGAGACGCAGAAAAGACTCGTCCAGCGTCATTGAGTCCTCAAAGGGCATGTTTATAATGACATCCCTCTTTTGGCCATACAAACTCCCTCATCGCCTTGCCCCGCTGGAAGTTCCCCAACATCGGTCTGGGACACCCCCTCAAACAGGAGAGGGCTAGTTGTTGATCTCGCTTCTACAGATTTGAAGGGCTCCCTCCCCAGGTTTGCTACGGGGGTAGACAGATTACATCCCTTTGTTAGTGCGTTGGCATCCTTCAACGCCCCCACCGTTGCCATGTTGGGATCCGGGATCAAATTAGGAATTACCTCCACTATGTTAGTGCCCGTGTCTACTCCTGGTGATTTGAAAATATCAACGGGCTGAGCCATGTCCATGTCTTGCTCAAAATATTAGACAAGACAGCCTATCAACAAATACAAAAATACCTCGAACAAAACCATCTCCTGGGTATCCAGCAATCAGGCTTTAGACCCCAACAATGGACAGAAACTGCTCTTATCAATGTTAAGACTCAAATCGACACCCTGAGACATAATGGGAAAACTGCTTTACTGCTTCTTCTAGACCTCTCGGCAGCATTCGATCTAGTAGATTACAAAATTCTAAGCAACCACTTGGACTCGGCTGCCCACTTGTCCCAAGAAGCCATCGGTTGGATCGAATCATTCCTGAGTAACAGATCTATGCGCGTCTTCTCCACTTCAGCTTCCGCTGACCCCATCCCCATCACATGTGGGGTCCCTCAGGGATCATGCGTCTCCCCGACACTGTACAACGTGTTCACGAAGCCCCTGTTTGATGATCTTGATGGTCTAAGCATTACCTACACTAATTATGCCGATGATACCCAGATCCTCATCCCGTTGACGGGAGATTACAAGGATTTGCCCTTGGTGAACAGGGTGTACCTCATCATCCAGGCATGGATGGCCTCCCACAGTCTATGCCTGAATGATGACAAGACTGAACTCATCATCCTCGGATCCACCTCTACCCTAATCAAATTGGATCACAACTACACCAGTTTCATTATAGACAGCAACTCGATCAAGGTAGCTAAGGAAGTGAAAACCCTAGGAATCTACCTAGACTCTTCCCTTTCTTTCCACAAACAGGTTAGCTCCATGGCCTCCTCCACAGCCTACACATGTAAGCTAATAAGAGCAGCCAAACCTTTCCTCTCCACCCAGAGCTGCATTACCCTTGCCAGAGCCCTTGTACTATCAAAACTGGACTATTGTAACGCCCTCTATATAGTAGCCAACAAACAGGTTACCAACAAAATCCAGACTCTGCAAAACAATGCTCTCAGAGCAGCGCTTAGCATCCCCAAGAGAGAACATTTCCAACATCAGGAGAACCCATAATTGGCTTACCACTACCGACAAAATCCTGCTCAAAGTAGCCTCCTTAACACACAAATGCCTCAACAATGCAGCCCCTCGCTACTTAGCCAACAGAATAAAAAGATACACCCCCAACAGGCCCACCAGAACTACCAATACAAACCTGCTCACAGTTCCCAGGTTCAAACGAACCAAAATGGGCGGCAACAGCTTCCAGGTGAAAGCAGCCCAACACTGGAACTCTCTCCCACCTACCTTAAGGACACCTCAAACATACACCCACTTAAGACGCAACTACATTCAGTGGATAAAGAACAATGACCGTTAAGTGACTGATAACTTACCTTGCCTCTATAAACTATGTAAATATGTATACTTTTACACTGTATATCACTGCATGTATCGCAACTGTTGTAACCTATGTACACACTGTAAATTACTCTACAGCACTGTAACCAAGCTGAGAATAACCTTGTTGCGCCTGCGCCCTCATACCTTCGGGTCTGGCGTGCAATATAAATGAATAAACAAACAAACCTCACGTACAGCCTGAGGCTTGGCACAGTTCGTAATCTCAGCTAGCGCTGATGGGAGAACCATGGGGGTTGAAGGCACCGCAACCAAGTTCCTGCCACTTCTTAGTTTAGAAATAGCCGAATCGTTCAGAGAAGCTGCAGCCATACTTCCCTGCAGTTTGCTCTTAAGGGGTAGTATCGTTGGTTCAATAATTAAATGGATAGAACGAAGCAAGCCAAGTCAATAGTGAGTCAATGATAAACAGGGAGAAAGCGATAAGTGTATAGTGTTAACCGTACCAACAAACAGCCGTTTTTCGCTACTTGTGTTGTTTTAGCACTGATCCTGAATCTCTTAAACCGATCTGCTGACAAAGGTATCGCCAGGGGTATTTTTGCTGCCCTCAAGTCACTTGCGGCTTCAAACTGCTTGCCGAAGCTGACCAGGCGTAATCTTTTCCCCCAACGCCTAACAAACCTAGCGCACTGCATCGCACACAGTGCACGCTCTGCGCCAGTGTGTAGATTTTAAAAGGCACACTTCTCCTCCAACAGTAGAAAGGGAATCAAGACTCCAAGCTCCTGGTTGTAGAACAGTTTTTAAGTACTGCACACCTAACACACTGCGTCACGCACTGCTGTATCAAACTCCATGGCAAGTATCAACAGACAGGAAAAGGGGACCTGCGATAGTTTGAGTATCCCAGAGAGTGCAGCAGAGTTCGTATTTAAGTAGTTTGTTGCACACTTCTGTCAAGGCAACCAAACGCCTAAGTGAAAGAAGTGGACTGGAGCCATAAGTGGGCAGTCACTTGAGCCAGGCCTTTGAAGAGGGGTGAGGGAGCCAATCTGAGTTTGAAAGGTATGGCTTGGTCTGGTAGTGGAGGTTTACTAAAAAGCGAAGGAACTGCCTTTATCAGAATAACATATGTGAATGTAAGCATCTTCAATATGTACTGTGGCCAGATACTTCCCCTGTTGGAAGGATGCCATGTTGAAAGTTTGCTTTCTTATGAAGGCATCTGAGACTTCTAGGATTGGTCTGTACTTTATTCTTTCCTTACCAAAAAGTATAAGGAATTGAACCTCAAACCTCTTTTGCTTTGTGAGGCGCCGTTAGTGCCATTTTGCAGAAAAAAGCTAGAACTTAATTGCAATATCGTCCTGAGTCAGATAATGAGCCTCATTAGGACCCAGGCGGTAAGGGGTTTACGGCGGCGTAAACAGCGCCGACCCTTACCGCCTGATTCCGAGGTCCCTTAGCGCCATGGAGGATTTAACACCTGCTTTTAGCAGGTGTTAAAATCCATGGCGCTAAGGGACCTTGTTGTTAATTACGCCACCGTAATTTACGGTGGCGTAATTAACGCCTTCCCCACTCCCATTATGCCCTATGGGGCAAGAATGGGGAAGGGTAAATGGGGATTGGGGACTTACCGTCCCGCCAACCTCGGAATGGGGCGGTAAGTCCGCCAACCACCATGGCGTAAACATAGTTTACGCCATGGTGGTAAAGGTACGACCCAGGCGGTAACTTACCGCCTGGGTCGTAATGAGGCCCAATGTGTTTTACGTGCGTTTTGCAGAGGAATTAGAGGATGTCTGTTTTACTAGCTCTTGTACCACATGGTCCCATATTATATCCATCCATCCATTACTGGAAATGGCATCAATTGTGCTCTTCCAACCAATGTACTAATGATGTGGGTGGGGCTTATTGTCAGTCATTTTGGTTTAGAAGACTTGGACTGCGATTGACCGGATCCCCTTCTACTACGAGTATACGAGTATACTCCTTGTATAGCGACTGCTGATGGTATAGGAACATACTTTACTGAATGAGATCATGGCTTTGGATATGTGCATGTTAACATTTTTGAGCATACAATCTACCACCTTGCAGAAGAGGCCCTTCCTCTGAAAAGGCAGGTCTAAAATTTGGACCTAGACTTTGGGCACAAATGGGTATCCATCATCAAGGCTTGGTGTCTGAAGACTGCAGTGATCCATCACCCTGAACACAGAACCAGTGAGTTGTTACCATAGAGCCAGTCACATTATTAAAAGTATTGTTGCCTCAATTCTTATGTCATCCTCCCCATGTCCTGTGGAAAGTGTTACGCAAATTGGGTTCCTTATCAGTTTAACAACTGATAGGGATACGCCTTGCATTCTTTAGCGTGATCAGAGACCATATCTTTCATCCCAGGGTCTCTAACTTACTGCTTTCTTAAGGAGCCAAATCCTCAAGTCAGGGTTGATTGAATATCTTAGAATAGTAAAAAGGGAGTTGGGCCGGTGATCAATTCAGAGGCACGGGGAGTGAGCACGTGTAAAGGGCATCATCCTACACCTTGTATTTCTTGTATGTCCTTAGAGTGAATGTTGGTGGTGAGAGGGCTGCCTTCACAATTGCAGTGCCAATCTCCCATATCAAAAGCCAAGATGGGGATAGCGTTAATCCTTTTTTGATTGTATGCTCCCCCGCCCTCCTTCCCTCCTGTCATTCACTTGCACTAGTAAAAATGCCTCAGGCCTAGTATGCTAGTAAATATTGTTAGAACATTCGGACCCGTCAAGGCCCAAGAATGACTACTGTATTCCTTTGTTCCCTTCCCACATTAAAGCGCTTTGAAGCACTGCACTTGTTTATAAACGCTTTACAAATAAACAATTACCTCAAAATGAAAGATTCCTCCTTTTATGCAAGTACTTGAATAATGTAAAGAGAAGTATCCTCCAGTGTTGTATGATGGGAAGGCCCTTTATGGTGAATCGAATACGTTCCAGTCTACTGGAAACAATTCCAGATTCCCTCTACTACTCCGCCTAGTCTCAATGTAGTCCTCACCCTTCTCTGGCTCTTCTCATGGATCCTTGCCAGTGGGATAAAGACCTTCCTCGCCTGGTTTTCCCCCAGATTTATGCTCCCATGTCATTTCCCAGAGGATAATGGTGAGAGAAATCCATTGTCTTGGGTATTTGGGGTAACTGATCCAGCTGGCGCCAAGACTCATACGGGTTTGCAGGACAGTCCTCAAGGCCAAAGTCTCCATTTTAGGGGCGGGGCAGGATGTCGATCAGGAAGCTCTAATACTGCTCTTCCTGCTGTGGATGGAGGCTCACCAGAATGCAGGTCTTACTGATCTCCAGGCCTGCTGTCCCAAAAGAGCCAGTTGAAAATTGTCATCATGGTCCCCTTTGTGTTGCGGTTCTTATTGCCCGAGTGTATTGTGCATCTAGAAAAATCTCTACCTCATCAGCGATATGGTGGTCAGACATGTTAACTTCTTGAAGATAAAATGCCCAGCAGATAATTAATCTTCACTATTGGTGAACCAAAAATCACCAAAGTTGATTGTGACCTGGTGGTGGATTATTGTAATGTGACACTGTTGAGGCACCGACTGGATGGAGCAGGGCCGGTTAAGTTATCTGTGGAATGTATTTGTCAATGACTGACCGGTCTGTTGAAGAGGCCACTGACAAGCATGTCAATGAAGACAATTGAAAGTCCAGTGATGAGACAGTCAATAGAAATCAAGGCTGTTCATTGACTGGGCTGCCATCGGTGGACCCGTTGGCCAGAATCTTAAATTCTGGCGAGTATTAACTGTTTGGGATTGAACACTTGTTCTTTGGTAAGGCAGATGATGGCACTACTGTAGTCGGGCTAGGCAAGTCAGTTAAAACTCTTCCCAGACTAAGTAAAGATTATACAAAAATGTGGGTGCCTCTCTACTGATAGCGAACACTGCCAAACAACCAAAGATGAGGTTCTACAGCCCCATTTTAGCTCATTGCACCATTCACACAGGGGAACTATCCATTGGTATATCAGTCTTGTCCCACCCACAAGGGCAGTGAAGCATTCAAAATGCTATCCAATTAACTTCATACACAGGTTTCTGCCTTGTTGGGCCTCATCACCGAGGTGAAGCTGTGCCTTATGTCTGGATGTACCTTGCTTACCGTTCTTAAAGAGGAATAGCTTCAGCTCAGTGATGAGGACCAACAAGGCTGAAACACATGGATGGGGTGGTTGTTGGTACTCCTGCTCAGGGGAGAGTTGCCTATGCATTTCAGAGCTGGACTGCCCCTGGGCTATGCAAGAATTCGAAGTGATGATTGTCTGTGTAATGAAGTTGATTATCACGAATCAAAGCTGCTACACACAAAATAAAAACTCATGTATGATGGCACTTGTCCAGACCCAATGGTTATCAATATTTCTTGCATAGTGGAATAAGTTCCAAAAGCAAACATTTGTTTACTGGCATATACTTCGCTTCATGGAAGAGGGTAACTTGCAAATATACTACATTGACTTAGGTAAGTCTTTGCAAGAACAAGGCATTGCTGCTGCAGCCGAATTAAAAATAAAATGTTTGCATGAAAACGAAATGCAGTTAAATGTAAATTCATTAATTGTACCTGTTCTGCGGACCATCCCCAACCAAATATTCAACAACTCTGTCCAGAGCACCCCTTTCACGGGGAAGGATAGGTCTTGCTAGAGGAGGACCTGGAGGATGGAGACCTGTACAAAAAAAGTTCACAGTTAAAGCACACTCTAGGGAGACTTTACTAGCCTCTATAATCTCAATTTCATCTCACTGCTTTGGAGCAGCGCACAACTTGCTAAAGGTTACAACGTAAGGTTGTGCATAAGCCTGGTACTACCATTTGTAGAAAGGTCATATAGTTCTAATAAGAATTCTAATAAATACAACTTAAACTTCTTGTGATGTACACAAAAATAAGCATTACTCATTTGGAAATATTTAAATATGGGCAGAGAATATTGAGGCCACTTTTAAACACCAGCAGCAAGTGCAGCCACTTAGACACACAGAGAGCAATTGTCTTTAACAGCTTGCGTGTCAGTCGCCACTTTCAATGCGAAATGTATATAAAGCAACCCCATGCTTCACATTTTAAAGATACAAGGTGCAGAGGGAAACGCCTTCCTAAGCTCCCACGTAGTAGCTACATTTTAAGAGTAGAAAGGATCCAGCCTTTGTCCCAGTGGACACTATTAGAGTACCTGGATATGTCCAGTCATAATGTGTTTAATTTTCAGAATATCATTTTAGGCACAGAATACTGAAAGAGAAGTATTGAACAATGTAGAATCATTGCTAGAAAATGATAGCCAAATTAATTCTCATGGAGGTTTTTAGGAGGCGCATTCGCTCACACTTCCATCCAGCAACTCCAGAATGCTTTTGATTGGAGTTCGTCCCAAGCAGTGAAGTGTTGACAGGGCGTGCAAAGCCTTGATTGAACAAACAGCCAGGTGTCTCATTGTCCGATATTTACAATAAAATGTAGGAGCAAATCGGAGATAGGAGCCAAGACATTTATTTATAGGATTTGGAAAAGTGGGCCATGGAGGAAAAATGGCCGCTTCAGAGCAACATGTGGGAGAAAAAAGGGACATTAGTGTGGCTGGTGAAGGCAGTACAGATGGCAATAAAATTAAGGTACAGCATGCTACAATAGCGAGAAATGGGAGACAACTGTACCAATTTACAGAGCATTAAGTATCTCCAGAGTAACAGTAAAAGCCGATCTTTAAGATCGAGTAACCAGAAACTTCTTATGCGTCTTAGAAGTAGAACTAGACATGCTGAAAGGGGAGCTTTTTACCTCTCGGTGCCTACAGCCTGGAATAATCTTCCGTTAGACCTCTGAGGCCAGCGTAATATAGAATTGTTCAAAAGAAAGTTGAAAACGTGGCTGTACGCTTAAATCCATAGTCCCTCTATTCTGGCTTCTCGCTTTCTGGTGTCTCTTTTTCGAGCTTTCGCTTTTTGTGTTCATCAGCACCTTAATGCCCATGGGTCCAAGGTTTTGCGCTTAATAAATGCTTTAAAGTAAAATTAAAGTGTGTCCTAATATAATGGTGAATGCGCCGGAACTAGCATATACTATCGGTTTCAGAGATGGTGAAAAACACATCCCAGGCTAGAATTGTGAAGGGTCCCCTCTGCCCTTATCTGCTCATTCAAAGGAGCCAAGACTCATTTATAGGATTTTGAAAAACTTGTTGGAAGCCTTTACGCAGTCCTTGATCATGGAAAATTATGATCATTTGTTTGGTTTATTAATATAAACTGCAGCCTTTGTGTTGGCCGAAAGTTGTGAAAGCTGGAAGATAGAATATCAGTGTTGTAAACGCCAGGGCACAGATGAAAAAGCATGATGCACAATACAGAAGTAGGGGTGCCATAGCGTGTTGGCCCAACAAACTCCATTAAGCTCTATACATCGGCATTGTGACAAATAAGCTACTTAACTATGTTTACTTGGGAAGGCGCTAGTGAGCCCAGCCAAAACGGCCACAATCATGTTCGCTCCTTGGGCACCCATTCACTATCTGGATGCAATCCTGCTGATTTCCACATCCTTATTTATTTATTTATTTACATTTATAAAGCGCTCACACAGCCCGCAGGCATCGAGGCGCTGTTACAGGAATTGTTAGTTTTTCTTAGTTGTGCAATTGTGTTTTTTCTTTGTCTTAGTTACGTATTTATAACGCGCTTAAACACTCAGAGGTTTCTAAGCGCGGACCCGGGGATCAAACCTGTTGTTGCTTTGTGTCGTCCTGCTTCCAAGACGCGCACGCTGCCGCTGTGCTATCCTCCCGGGACAAGCCTCCTGCTTTTGCTCCTCAAAATCCTTCTCTTCCCCTTGGTGCTCCTTCTTACTGCCAGTATGGGTTGGGGTACTGTCCCCCCCCCAACCCCATTGTCCCCGTCATCCTTCCTCCCATAGTGCCGTAATTGTGGCATTCCCAATTTGTTGAGTGTCCCCTGTCCGTTCCCCCCTGAGCCAGTGCCGTCACTGGTGCTTGGACAACAGCCTTATTTAGTTTCTTTTCCACTAGCTTAGCCTCATCCGTTTACAGTTTCTCCACATTTCCTGTAACTTAAGAATAAACCTAACTGGGTCCTCATCATCACTCATTGTTCACTGCATTAAAGAATGCAATTCAGGGTATGTGGGTACATCCTTTGCAGGGCATCCCATACCCTTGCCCTTACCTCATCAAAGGCTGCTCCATCATGTTCATTATCTGCAAGACTTATCCCAGAGTACCCAGCCCTTGCCCATTTGTCCCCAGCTATGGTGACCAGTAGACTCAAGATCTCCTAGGGCTAAGGCTACCCCTGCTGTTTGTTTTTCAAATTCATAGATCCATTTACTAGCTCCGGCTATAAGATGGGGGAGAGCTTTAATCAAATTATTTTCGTCCATTTGAGGCCATGGCACATACTGCGTTATCCCTACTGCATATCTATTTTGTTTTCTACCCCTTTTGTAGTATTCTTCTGATCTTGAACTACCACTATTAAATCTCATCTATTTCTTGGTCTGAACCTCCCCACTGCCTCTTGTGGCAGGGACTTGGTTTTCGCCACCTCCTTCTTACCCTGCCTCTTCATTATTTCTACCACCTTGATCTTCCCCTCCATTATCCCTTGCTTGTTCTACTTCTTGTCCCAGGACCGTCCATACCCTCTGCCCATCTTCTTTTTCAACACAAACATGTCTTATTGCCACAGGGTTTAATCTAACCAAAAAATCTCCTGACTTCCAATCCCCTATTTTCTGCACTGGTACCCTTATGTCTGATGATCCTTCTTCAGGTTCTTGTCACCTGACTAACCTTTTCCGCAATTCTCTTAACTCGTCCATGTCTACTTGTGGACCCTCTGGGTACACCAATGCTACGGCATATCAGCGCTTCTGGAGGGGCTATATGGAGGTGCAAAAGCTTGAGTTCCCCCCCCCCGCCGCCCTAGTTGGTAATCCTGATAAATCCTGTTGACAATCTCTCTACCACTGGAGGCTTATAGACTGGGTTTGTATACCCTACCGCAGGTTTAGGCGTTATGGAATATATCCCCTTACATTGGATCTTTTTTGCACCTTTGTGATATTCCATATCATGAGTAATTCCCAGAGATCTAAAATCTCTTCTTTTTTGGTACTTGTTCTCTTTGTATTTTGCTGCTACAAAAATGGAAATTTTTTCTAGCATGTTTCTGTTATGGGAGCCCCGCTCTGGCCAGGAGCAGGATGTCCCCCATTCCTTTGTTTCTACTATCCATTATTTATTTATTCTGTCACAATTAGGGGTGTCACGGTATTAATTTTATGACGGTACAATAACCTTCTTGCCAAATGACGGTATATCATGGTTATCGCGGTATAGCAGGTGGAGCTAACTAATCTTAACAAATATTTTGTAAAAGGTCATAAATTGTCAGACTTATCATCACAAACAAAACTAGGCACCCAGGGCCAGAATTGGGCTTTTCAACATACTTTCCACTGAAATGCCACCCCTTGCTTCCACCAAACACACGTGAGGAGAGGAGGGGAGCAGGGGGGGGGGCTCTGCTGCGACTGGCAAAGCAAGCTGAATAGCTTTTCTTAAGTGGTCATTTAGGCTTTCAGCTCCCCTACTGGCTACTGGTGAAGATTAACATGTTGCCATCTTGATAACCTGCATGCCACAGATCAATGGAGGCTGATGGTAGTATACGCTTGTGCGCATACACACACGTACACGCACTCTCTTTACGTTACAGCCTTTAGTTTACTTGCTGGCGAAAAGGTGTTCAGTAATCACGGACATGTTACCCTTTGGTATGGCAGCAGGGAATACCCACAGAGACTACAGAGACTAATTATATGTAAATTCAATGATAGAATCAGGGAAATCCCCCATTGTCATATGTTTAGAAAACATTATCCATTATAAATATATAAACCCCAAAGCCGTCAACCCAAAGTAAACCCTCTTCCTTCTTGGCACTGTATTTATTCTTCCTATTGCTAACATATTGATTTTGTGACAGGCACGTGTGGTTTATGGAATGGCATTAAAAACTGCTCCAACTGAAACTACTTGGCAGACGGCACATCCAACAGTGCAAGACCAAGACTGCGCAGCACTTGCTTACTGCAGCCTTTCAAAATTAGATTGAAAAGCACACTTAACGGTATGAACGGTATAAACAATGTGACGGTTATTATTGTTCAATTAAGTGGTTCACGGTATCTTTAACGGTATACCGTAATACCGTTACATCCCTAGTCACAATACAGTGGCAGAACCCTTTGCATGTGTTTTATTGGAGTTTCTTCCTCCATAATATTGCACGTGTCCCTAATACTTCACCTAGTCCTAGACCCTATTGCATTCTTCAGCTTTTTTACACAAAGATACAGATCAACCCACTTTTTTCCCCGACCCCTTTACACTTTTTCCACTTTGATTGATCGATATATATCACACACACACACACACACACACACACACACACACACACACACACACACACACACACACACACACACACACACACACACACACACACACACACACACACACACACACACACACCTTCCTTTACCACAAAGGGCAGCAAGAGGAAAATATTCAAAAATAATCGACTAAAATCCATGCCCATTCCATATACCGAGCCACTAGTGTTTTTCCTTATGTCATTTGTAGTACCACCTTCCCAGCCTTTTTTATTATGCTGAGGATCCCATTGCTTCTATCGTCATAGAAGAATAATGCATGTACTACCTAATCAACCTATTATGGCTGAGGATCCCTTACTTCACAGTCCTTATAAGCAGAGGTTCCCCTTTTCCATTATAAAAAAGTAGGGAAACTGAAATGTGTGACAATGTGTGATAACCCACCTCTTATCCAATCTACTCCTTAACACATCCCCTGAAATCCAATCTATTCCTCATCACCAAAAGTCCTATTCCATAATACATCACCAAAAAGTCCAATATTCCATTGATCTCGTACATCCTCCACATCACCATGCTATCATTCACATCAGCATATCATACATACATGTACCCATGTTATCACTTGCAAGGTGGGCGTTGTTCACTCGAGTTTTCTCTGTCACAAAGCTAGCCTGTCTTTCTGAAGCCACGCCCTACTTCAGTGAGTGGAGAGAAGTCTTAAAATGGTTCCTACTAACGTTGCTCAATATAAATGGGGTTTTGATTAAGGGGACTGATCACTATAGACTGGCATGGCTCTCTTCCTGGTGACTAGGCCCAGACATCGCAAAGTGCAGGGGAAGACTGAGGTCACGTGGGGGTCACCACTGAAAGGTAGCCCATATTTACAGGGGTACCCCTTAAATATATCGGGGTACCCCTAATCATACACACATCAGATTAAAGTTCATCCCTGTAGGCAATTAAGGCCAAGAGTCTAGTCTTGCAAGGATAACAATTTAATCTGTACAAAAATGAGGATTGGGGGGGGGGGGGCGAAGGACTCTTTCCTCCCCCATCCCCCTCCGCGACCAGCATTCTGTCTGCCTTCCATGGCCGGCTCCTCCAGACTGATGGCAAGCAGGCGCCTTCATATACTGTTCAACTTGGTTACTGGATACTGGCATAGGTCATCCACAACTCTTTCTTCGTTACAAGGGATACTGCTGTCTTCCGTCTTGCATGGCCGGGTTCCAATTTAGGACGAACTTACTTACTTAGTATACTGCTGCATAGGCAAGAATACATTGCAGCTCCGGTTTAGCATATTTTCTATATTATAAACACATATAACGTCGTTTTCAAACACTTTTCTTCTGTCCATGGCATTTACTTATTAAAGTATATTTTTTGATGCTTGGAGCTTCTTGGTTTTTTGAACTCTGTGTTCAGTGTGGAACAGCCTATATATATATATCAGTCAGTCAAACAAGTTTATTCGGTTGTATAAAGCAACCATTAAACGACAAATAAACACAATTATTACACTGATTCATATTACAAAATCTTAAAATTATACTTCCATAAAAATAGAATCATGGAACATTGCCAACAACAGCATACAAATACATTTAGCACCTGGACGGTAGCCTCATCATGAACTACGTTAAGAGATATTTTAGTGATGATTCATACATAAACAGTACATAATACTTTAACCCATTACGTGTGCTATAAAATTTTTCTTACAGACCCTCACCACCTTGCAGTTTCAGAATACGGTTTCTAAAATACATTGCTCTTTTCAGGCACGTCAAAAGAGCCCATGCGGTGTAAACTGATTCGGCGCTCAAGAGGAACACAAGAGCAGCCCAGTGTGTGCGGATCATCGATTTCTTAAGAACAGGAATAAGGGACACTTTACGTATGCCTGCATACCCAATACAGAAGAATAGCAAATGTGAGAGATCCTCTCTACCGTGTCCACAAACCGGGCAACCCGCTGAGTTGGGAAAACCCTTCCATTTATAAGTGTTGCCTTGCAGCCGAAGGCAATCGAACCGTGCCCTCGTAATCAGCCATCTGTCCTTTTTTAGCGTACTCCAAAGCAGGTAAGGTTGGATACCAGTTAGACAGCTAATGCTTGAGTGAAATTCACCATTACTATGGCCACGTTCTTGCAAAATTCTTTTACTTGCTATGAATTCACCCAGCATGGATTTGTAGACGGACCCCTCACTTTTGGACAAAATAATATCTGGCGGAAAAAGGGCGCCTAAATTTACTTCACCCAGAATTGAAAAGACATATGCTAGCCAGGGAATTTTTTTCCAGCCACATTTACCTAGCACAGTACGAATAATAGTATGGCACAAGGAAGCATGCTCATTAGCCCACAGTCTGACCCAAAATAAAAGAGGGGCCAATGCCCACTGGTCTTCCCAAAGCTCCACACCCAACTCCCTATGGACAGCTATTCCAGATACACTGGACGGGAGCCCAAGCAGATTTTTAAAGAAATTGCTCTCCTTACGCTGGATTTCCGCTGCATTCTGGAAACCCCAGATAGCTGCACCATACAAAGTGGAAGCCGCAGTTTGGGTGCTATAAATCTTAAGGATCACATCCAAAGGCCGGCCCCTACACTTCAACATAAATCTAAAGATTCCACCAATCTGTTGACTCATCTTAACAGATTGTTTGGCCACATGATCTTTACCATTTAAGGCCTCTGAGAAACAGATCCCAAGGTAATCAAACGTCTTAACTCTGGGGATGATTTCATCTGCGCATAGCATCGGTTTCATGGGCACAGAACGTTTTCTGCCAACGCACGCCATTACTGCAGATTTCTTAGAATTAATTTTTAACCCCAAATTATCCATGAACCTTGAGTAAGCGTTAATCAATATCTGTAGGGCCCTAGGTGTTCTTGCAAGAAGGACAGTGTCATCAGCATAGGCCAATACTGGGAACCCCCTTCCTCCCAAAACTAGAAAATCCGCCAATACTCCAGACAAGTCCTGTGAAAGGCCATTAATGTAGAGGCAGAAGCAGATGGGGGCCAGTACACAACCCTGCCTCACACCACACCCCACCTGAAAGCAAGCCGTGCAGTGCCCCCCAGAGCCACTGCGAACACAAGCCTCATTATTCGAATGGATGTGAACCAAGGCCTGCAGAATTTCCCCTGGGCACCCTAAGCACCCAAGCACTTCCCAGAGCTTAGCTCTATCCACTTTATCAAAGGCGGTGCTTAGGTCCATGAAAGCTAGATATACAGCCTCGCCCCGACGAAACAGAGTTAGCCACCAGCAAATACAAATTGAGACTCTGTTCTATAGTGCCCACTCCAGGGCGAAACCCAAATTGGATGTCAGAAAGAACTGACTGTTCCCCAAGCCAGGATTCTATTCGGGCCAGCAGAATTCTCCCAAAAATTTTAAACGATGAGTCTAGAAGGGATATTGGCCTGTATGCACCGGGACTAGACATGTCTCCCTTTTTAAAAATAGGGAATATTATTGCCCTCTTCCACGAGGAAGGGTATTTCCTCGATTTTAGACAAGCATTGAACGCCACAGTCAGAAGTGGGGCCCACAAATCAACTGGGTCCTGGAACAGATCTGAGGGTATCATATCCGGGCCGGGGGCGCGGTTATGTGCTTGAAGCCTGATTGCCTTAGCAATCTCCTCCACCTCAAACGTCAGGCAGGGGCCACTAAAGTCTAACTCGACCTCTGGATGTACAGATCCAAATAGGCTACCAAAATGCGCCAACCATACCTCTTCTTCCACATGGGTGCCGCTCCCCACGTTGGACCAACATCCCTCCGGACCACTTTTTACAAATGCCCAAAAGGCCTTCTGGTCCCTCTTCATGGCGGCATTCAAGAAACCTTCCCAGGCTGCCTGTTCTATCTCCATTTTCCTTCTCTTTATCTCCCGTTGGTAGATTTTCCTATCTTGTGCTATCTTCAATCTACAACTAGTTGGTTCCTTAATATATATACATGATACATTACTCACCGTAATCGTATTTCTGATGCTTGTATCTGCTTAGATTCACATGCTGTGCATAGGCCGACATCTAGTGGAAGCTGCAGAGTATTACAGTTTGTTTTTCGAAACTTGAAAATGGGCGTCGACACAGGGTGTGCCAGTAATACTATCCCTAGTGTGACGTCCACTGTACCCAAGATCCCTCACGCGTCTAGGATCCTCAGATTGTATTTTTTCTGACATGAGGTAGCATGAGGAGTAGCGTGAGTACAGATAATCCAAGCAGATAGACAGAAAGGTAAGACTACAAGCAATCATGCGCCTTCTCTCAGAGGGGAGGAAGGGTGGGTCGCATGTGAATCTAAGCAGATACAAGCATCAGAAATACGATTACGGTGAGTAATGTATCCCTTCTGAGGCTTGTGGAATCTGCTTAGATCACATGCTGTGCATAGATTAGCGAGCAGTACCTGAAGAAGGAGGTGGGATGTGAGAAGGGTCATGAGCAAATAAGTGTCTTAAAACCGCTTGTCCCACTTGTGTATCTGTCTTGGAACGGGTGTCAATGCAGTAATGCTGAGTAAAAGTGTGAATAGAGCTCCAAGTAGCTGCTTTGCAAATGGTGTCAAGGGGTACATTTGCAATGAAAGCCAGAGTGGCCCCAATGCCTCTAGTAGAGTGGGCCCTTGGCGTGAAAGGCAGTTTTTTCAGAGAGTGAGTAACACAGCTGGATACAGTTAATAATCCACTTCGAGATGGCACCTTTAGAGACGCGATCCTCCTCTCTGCCTGCAGCTACGGAGACAAACAGTTGATCTGTTTTTCTTAGCGGTCTGGTTTTATTTACATAGTAGAGGACCGCCCTACGCACATCTAGGGTGTGTAGTTTCACCTCAGCCGAGCTTTGCGGGACCTGGATGAAAGCCGGAAGCTCGATGGACTGGTTTACATGGAATTTTGATATACATTTAGGTGAGAACCTAGGGTGTGTGCGTAAAACCAGTTTGTCTTTATGGACAGTAAAGAAGGGATCCTGCACTGACAGAGCCTGAATTTCACTGACCCTTCTTATAGAAGTAATAGCTACTAAGAAGGCCGTTTTATAAGTCAGGTGTTTGAGACTGCTTTTATGCATGGTTTCGAAAGGGGGGCCCATGAGCTTGGCTAGCACCACATTAAGGTCCCACCCTGGTGGTGGGTTTGAAATAGGAGGGTGAAGTCTCTTTACTCCTTCCATGAAGGCTTTAACTACTGGTACTTTCCACCACGAAACCTTGCTATGGGAAGTGGTGTAAGCCGACAGGGCTGCCAGGTGTACTTTCAGCGAGTTAAAAACCAATCCTGCATCTAGCAGGTGGAGCATGTATGTAACAATAGTGGAAGGAGTGCAATCAACCGGGTTAATTTGTCTACTCTGGCACCAGATAACGAACCTCTTCCACTTGTCAAAGTAACAGTGCCTTGTGTTTGGTTTCCTAGATTCCTTTAGGATGTCCATACACCTCTGTGGCAAATTGAGATGTCCAAACTCTATGACCTCAGGAGCCATGCTGCCAGGTTCATTGAGTTGGGTAGCTGGTGCACTGTTTGACCTTGGTGCTGTGACAGTAGGTTGTACCAGGCTGGAAGTTTGATGGGCTCGCACACCGCCATCCTGCGTAGGTGTGGGAACCACGGTTGTCTTGCCCACATGGGAGCAACTAGGACGAGCGTCATCGATTCCCTGTTCATCTTGTTCACCACTTTCCTGATGAGAGGAGTTGGTGGAAAAGCGTACGCAAACATCCCTGACCAGTTCATCCACAGGGCGCTCCCCTGGGAGTCTGGTTGGGGGAACCTGGATGCAAATCCTGGGCATTGTCTGTTTTCGCTTGTGGCGAATAAGTCTATAGTGGGGAAACCCCACTGAGAGAAGATATCTTTTACGACCTCTCTGTGTAGAACCCATTCGTGTTCCTCTGGGAGGGAGTCTCTGCTCAGAGCATCCGCTAGGGAATTGAGCTCCCCTGGAACATGTTGTGATGACAGGAAGATGTTCCGTTTGAGTGCCCATATCCAGATTTTCTGGGCAAGCTTGGACAGATTTGGCGAGCAAGTCCCTCCTTGCTTGTTCAGGTAGAACATGGCTGTAGTGCTGTCCGTCCGGATTTGCACTGACAGGTTTAGTAGGTGGGGCTCGAACGCCTGAAGCGCTCTGAATACTGCCAGAAGCTCTAGCAGGTTGATGTGGTTCTTGGCCACTGAGTGAGACCAGAGACCATGAGCTGTGTGGTGGAGATGGTGAGCTCCCCACCCCGTCAGACATGCATCTGTAGTGACTACTGCCTGTACTTCGGGATCGTAAAAGGGTTTCCCCTGTGCGAGATTCTCTCTTGTCCACCAGTGAAGGCTTTGTACCAGTGTTGGCGAAACAACCACTAGATCGTCCCACTGACCACTTGCCTGAGACCACTGTTTCGCCAACCATTCCTGCATGGGACGCATGTGCAGGCGCGCGTGGGGGACCAGGTAAATACATGACGCCATCATGCCCAGTAAACGCATTGCTTTGCGTACCGTTATTTGTTGACCGGACTGATAATGCAGAATTTGCAGTAGTATATTCCGAATTCTTTCTTCTGAAGGAAAGGTCAACCCCTCTTGGGTATCCAGGATTGCTCCTAGGAATTGTTTTGAGGTGCTTGGCACCAGGCTTGACTTCTTCTCGTTGATTGAGAAGCCTAACTTGTGTAGGATGTCGATAGTCCTTTGAATGTTTGTCCTGCAAATTCCTGGGGTTTCCCCTGTTATGAGTCAGTCGTCCAGATAAGGGTACACTGGGATTGCCTCCCTGCGTAGGTGTGCAGCCGCCACTGCCAGTACCTTGGTGAATACCCTTGGTGCTGAAGCTATCCCGAAGGGCAGTACCTTGAATGGTAGTGTCGACTGTCCACCTTGAAGCGCAAGTACTTTCTGTGCGCTGGGAACATGGAAATATGAAAATAAGCATCTTTCATATCCAAGGTTGCCATGTAATCCCCCTTTTTTAGGAGGGGGATTACCTCTTGTAGCGTGGTCATACGAAATTTTTGGGGCTTGACATACTTGTTGGCAGGCCGTAAGTCCAATACTGGGCGCATTGTCAAGTCTTTCTTTGGCACAAGGAATTAAGTTGAATAAATACCCTTGTTTACCTGGTGTCCCGGGACGAGTTCTATCGCGTCCTTTTGTAGAAGAATGGCGATCTCCTCGAGGAGAATCTTCTGATGTTCCAAGGAGTGTACTCTTTGTCGTGGAGGATGGTTCCGGGGACGCTGCAGTAGCTCTATACAATATCCTGTGGATACTGTTGACAGCACCCATCTGTCTGATATGATCCCTTCCCAAGCCTGGGTGAAGTTTGAAATGCGTCCCCCTACTGGGGTTGCGTGAGAAGGGACCCTGAACTGAGCGTCACTGCTTTGGTGGAGGCGTGCCGCCTCCCTTGCTGGGGCTGCCTCTGCCTTTACCACAACCTCTCCTATTACCTCTGCCGTAACCCTGGGTAGACTGTTGGTTGTTGTTCCACTGTGTACCCTGCCCCTGGGAATAGTTAGATCCTCTCTGGGAATTTTGGCCGCGTGGGCGACGAAAATTACTATTCCCTCTCTGGTTAGGGGGTTTATTGGTTAACTGGCCAAGGGACTTGAGTGTCTCGTATTCGTCCTTGGCATTTTTCAGTGCGTCTTCGACCGCCTTACCAAACAACAGATCGGTTTCCACCGGTTTGTCCAACAATGATGCCTGGGTTTCCGCTTTAAAACCAGACTGCCGTAACTACGCATGTCTTTTGATAACAGTGCCCTCCGCTATCAATCTGCCTGCGTTGTCCGCGGTGTTGAAGGTTGCTTTCAAAATACAACCAGACACGGCTCTACCCTCTGCGGAAATCCGAGCTAACTGGCCCTTTAAAGGTTCAGGAGCAGAGGCTATGAGTGCCGCGACTTCTTCCCACTGATGGCAGTTGTAGCTGGCCAACAGGGTGGTGGAGTTAGCAATCCTTGCTTGATAGGCGGACGTTGAGGCTACCTTCCTGCCGAAACCGTATAGTTTTTTGCTCTCCTTGTCGGGAGGAGCTTCTGACGATGACAAGGGTGTCCCAGCCCTCTTACGAGTGTTGGTGACAACTAGGGAGTGTGGCTTCAGATGTCCTCTTATATAGAGAGGGTCAGACTGGGCCGCCCTGAAAAGTTTTTCAACCCTGGGATTGACTGCTCTGGTGAGGTTCGGGTTCACCAGGGACGGATCTATTCTCCGCTGAATGGATTTAAGGATAGGGATGGTCTGGGCAACAGGCCTCCTTTCTCCCACCAACTCTTCTGCGAAGTCCCTTTCCTCCTGGACCCCGTGGGTTTCAATGTGGAAATGTTCTGCTGCGCGAGCGAGAACCTCATTTAGGAGGGGTTGGTTATCGACCGGGGAGTCGGTAACCGGGGCTTCGTTCTCTACCGGGGAATCTACTCTGTATGTTTCCAGGTCATCCTCTTCTTCTTCCTGGTCCTCATCATCCCCATAGTAGCCCGTCCCGGTTTGCTCTTCTATCATACCAAATTCTTGGTCCTCACAAAAGGAAGCCTCTCCTCGATACCGCGAGTATGGTCTTGCGTAAGGTTGTACCTCAAAGGGTTCTGACCTCATCGGAGTTTCAAACCGGGCCCTTTTACTCGGGGGGATAGGATCAGTAGAGCCTGAGGGTGTGGCCTCTTGTGGATCATACGAGAGGAAATGTTCTGGATTTTTATCATAAAAATCAGCCAAAGACGACATTCTTGACATGACCCTATCTATGTCTTCACTGGACCATTTTTTGGAACTGGGAATGACTCTCTCAGCAAGTCTATGGGGTTTATCTTGAGTAGCTTTGCTGGTTGTAGACCTATCAGCAGACCTGGTCTTGTCTGTCTGTTTAGGGGGAGTGGAGTGTTTCACAGGTGTAGAAGAATGCACAGGTAGTTTTTTCTGCTGTTTTCCCCCCCTCCCGGTGCGTTGAAAAATGTTTTCCCTGTCCCTTAGTGGCTCCGGAGTTTTTCGACGCCTGGCGTCGAGGATCGGGAGAGGTGTCCCTGTCCTTCGAACGTGGGGCCTCGCTGGCTTTAACTGCGGGGTCCGACTCCTGGAGCGCGGCCTGGGGTGGAAGTCGTCTTCGTCTTCCGACGATCGAACTTCTGTTAGCCTAGGGAGCGAGGCACTCTTGGCAAGAGTGGATGATTGCCTGGAGTCATGTGGCGATCTTGATCGAGAGCGCCCAGAGGACACCGAATCGGACCGTTCTGTCTGTGCCTCTTTCCGAGAACTCAACGTCGTCGAGTCTCGGTTGGACTTAGTGTGTTTAGTGTGTGTAGTATGTGAAGCGCTTGCGTCACCGGGGGTCTTACCCATAGCCGCCCTGCCGGACGACCTTCCGAGGTCGGGGACGTGCGCTCGGCTGTCTTTCGACGCCGTAATGCCCTCGCCGTCCGAAAGTACGGCGTCGCTGCCGTCGCTAAAGGTGCCCTCCGCTGCCATTGCCGCCTGTCTGGCGTGGTGGGCCCAACGCTTCGTCGAACGGTCCTTAAGTGTCTTAGGTTTAAACCTACTACACGCTCTGCAGTTCGCTTCGGGGTGGTCCCTCGGCAAGCAGAGATTGCACGTGGTGTGCCTGTCGACCCAAGGGTATTTGCGATTGCACTTGGGGCAGAATTGAAAAGGGGTACCCTCCATACGCACCTTGAGGCAGCGGGCTGTTAAGTGTAGGAAATGTATAAGGTGTACCTATATACCAAGAGTGTAGAGTATGTACCACCCCCCACTCTCCCTACTTGCAGGGCCGAGGCCAGCGGCCTTCCAGGCCCGGGCCGAAGCCAGCGGCCTTCCGAGGCCCAAATCCGTTGTGCAGCAGCCGACGGTCGATTTCTTCTCCAGCCGGCGTCGAGTGTCCAAGTTCGACGTTGGGGTGGGGAAGGATGTCAATGGATTATTATTTTAAATTTTAGCAAAAGTATGGCTAAGGCCAGGGGACTCCACAAAATGCTTCCGACCAGTATGGCGGAAAAAAACAATCTGAGGATCCTAGACGCGTGAGGGATCTTGGGTACAGTGGACGTCACACTAGGGATAGTATTACTGGCACGCCCTGTGTCGACGCCCATTTTCGAGTTTCGAAAAACAAACTGTAATACTCCGCAGCTTCCACTAGATGTTGGCCTATGCACAGCATGTGATCTAAGCAGATTCCACAAGCCTCAGAAATATAATACATTACTCACCGTAATCGTATTTCTGATGCTTGTATCTGCTTAGATTCACATGCTATGCATAGGTCGACATCTAGTGGAAGCTGCGGAGTATTACAGTTTGTTTTTCGAAACTCAAAAATGGGCGTCGACACAGGCCGTGCCAGTAATACTATCCCTAGTGTGACGTCCACTGTACCCATGATCCCTCACGTGTGTAGGACCTTCAGATTGTATTTTTTCTGACATGAGGTAGCATGAGGAGAAGCGCGAGTACAGATAATCCAAACAGATAGAAAGAAAGGTAAGACTACAAGCATCCATGCGCCTTCTCTCAGAGGGGAGGAAGGGTGGGTCGCATGTGAATCTAAGCAGATACAAGCATCAGAAATACGATTACAGTGAGTAATGCATCCCTTCTGAGGCTTGTGGAATCTGCTTAGATCACATGCTGTGCATAGATTAGCAAGCAGTGTTAGAAGAAGGAGGTGGGATGTGAGATGGGTCATGAGCAAATAAATGTCTTAGAACCGCTTGTCCCACTTGAGTATCTGTCTTGGAATGGGTGTCAATGCAGTAGTGCTGAGTAAAGGTGTGAATAGAGCTCCAAGTAGCTGCTTTGCAAATGGTGTCAAGGGGTACATTTGCAATGAAAGCCAGAGTGGCCCCAATGCCTCTTGTAGAGTGGGCTCTTGGCGCGAAAGGCAAAGTTTTTTCAGAAAGGGAGTAACACAGCTGGATACAGTTAACAATCCACTTAGAGATGGCACCTTTAGAGACGCGATCTCCCTCTTTGCCTGTAGCTACGGAGACAGTTGGTCTGTTTTCCTTAGCGGTCTGGTCTTGTTTACATAGTATAGGACCACCCTACGTACATCTAGGGTGCGTAGTTTCACCTCAGCCGAGCTTTGTGGGTCTTGGAAGAAAGCCGGAAGCTCAATGGACTGGTTCACATGGAATTTAGAAATAAACTTAGGTGAGAACCTAGGGTGTGTACGTGAAACCAGTTTATCTTTATGAACCGTAAAGAAAGGATCCTGCACTGACAGAGCCTGAATTTCACTGACCCTTCTTATAGATGTAATTGCTACTAAGAAGGCCGTCTTATAAGTCAGGTGTTTGAGACTGCTTTTATGCATGGGCTCGAATGGGGGCCCATGAGTTTAGATAGCACCACATAAAGGTCCCATCCTGGTGGTGGGTTTGAAATTGGAGGGTGAAGTCTCTTTACTCCTTCCATGAAGGCTTTAACCACTGGTACCTCCCACCACAACACCTTGTTATGGGAGGTGGTGTATGCTGACAGAGCTGCCAGGTGTACCTTCAGTGAATTAAAAACCAACTCTGCGTCCAGCAGGTGGAGCATGTAGGTGACAACAGTTGAAGGAGAGAAATCAACATGGTTGATTTGCTTATTCTGGCACCAGATAACAAATCTTTTCCATTTGTCAAAGTAGCAGTGCCTCGTGTTTGGCTTCCTAGATTCCCTTAGGATGTCCATACATCTCTGGGGTAAATTGAGATGTCCAAACTCTATGACCTCAGGAGCCATGCTGCCAGGTTCATTGAGTTGGGTTGAGGATGCACCTTCTGACCTTGGTGCTGGGACAGTAAGTTGTGCCAGCCCGGGAGTTTGATGGGTTCGCATACCGCTAGTCTGCGTAAGTGCGGGAACCATGGTTGTCTCGCCCACATGGGAGCAACTAGGACGAGCGTCATCGATTCTCTGTTCATCTTGTTGACCACCTTCCTGATGAAGTGTTGGTGGAAAAGCGTAAGCAAACATCCCTGACCAGTTCATCCACAGGGCGTTCCCCTGGGAGTCTGGTTCAGGGAACCTGGATGCAAATCCTGGGCATTGTCTGTTTTCGCTTGTAGCGAATAGGTCTATAGTGGGGAAACCCCATTGAGAGAAGAGATCTACTACGATTTCTCTGTGTAGACACCATTCGTGTTCCTCTGGGAGGGGGTCTCTGCTCAAAGCGTTCGCCAGAGAATTGAGATTCCCCTGGAACATGTTGAGATGACAGGAATTTGTTCCGTCTGAGTGCCCATATTCAAATTTTCTGGGCAAGTTTGGACAGATTTGGTGAACGAGTCCCTCCTTGTTTGTTCAGGTAAAACATGGCTGTTGTGCTGTCTGTCCAGATCTGCACTGACAGATTCAACAGGTAGGGCTCGAACGCTTGAAGCACTCTGAATACTGCCAGAAGCTCTAACAGATTGATATGATTCTTGGCTACTGAGTGAGACCACAGACCCCGAGCTGTGTGGTGGAGATGGTGTGCTCCCCACCCTGACAGGCATGCGTCCGTCGTGACTACAACCTGTATCTCGGGATTGTAAAAGGGTTTCCCCTTGGACAGATTTTCTCTTGTCCACCAGTGAAGGCTTTGTACAAGTGTTGGCAAAACGACCAATAGATCGTCCCGCTGACCACTTGCCTGAGACCACTGTTTCGCCAACCATTCCTGCATGGGACGCATGCGCAGGCGCGCGTGGGGTACCAGGTAAATACATGACGCCATCATGCCCAGCAAACACATAGCTTTGCGTACCGTTATCTGGCGACCGGCCTGATATTGCGGAATTTGCAGCAGTATATTCCAAATTCTTTCCTCTGATGGAAAGGCCAACCCCTCTTGTGTGTTTAGGACAGCTCCTAGGAACTGTTTGGAGGTCCTTGGCACCAGACTTGACTTTCTCGTTCATGGAGAAACCTAATTCGAAGAGGAGGTCGATCGTTCTTTGAATGTTTGTTCTGCAAATTACTGGGGTCTCCCCCGTGATGAGCCAGTCGTCCAGGTAAGGGTACAATGGGATTGCCTCCCTGCGTAGGTGTGCCGCCGCCACCGCCAGTCCCTTGGTGAATACCCTTGGAGCCGAGGCTATCCCGAAGGGCAGTACCTTGAACTGGTAGTGCCGACTGTCCACCTTGAAGCGCAAGTATCTTCTGTGCGCTGGGAACATGGAAATATGAAAATAGGCATCTTTCATGTCCAATGTTGCCATGTAATCCCCTTTTTTAGGAGGGGGATTACCTCTTGGAGAGTAGCCATGCAACATTTTTGGGGCTTTACATACGTAAGTCCAATACTGGGTGCATTGTCAAATCTTTTTTTTTGCACAAGGAAGTAAGTTCAATAAATACCCTCGTTTACCTGGTGTCCCGGTGGGACGAGTTTTATCGCGTCCTTTGCTAGAAGATTGGCGATTTCTTCGAGGAGGATCTTCTGGTGGTCTAATCAGTGTACTTTTTGTCGTGGAGGGTGGTTTCGGGGACGCTCTAACAGTTCGATGCAGTGTCCTGTGGACACTGTGGACAGCACCCATCTGTCTGATGTGATCCCTTCCCAAGCTTGGGTGAAGTTGGAAATGCGTCCCCCTAATGGGGATGCGTGAGAAGGGACCCTGAACGGAACGTCACTGTTTAGGGGGAGGCGTGCCGCCGCCTCTACTGGGGCTGCCTCTACCCCTACCACGACCTCTCTCGTTACCCTTGCCATAACCCTGGGTAGACTGCTGGTGGTTGTTGTTCCATGGTGTACCCTGCCCCTGGGAATACTTGGAGCCTCTCTGGGAATTTTGGCCGCGTGGGCGACGAAAATTGCCATTCCCCCTTTGATTCGAGGGTTTGTTGGTTAATTGGCCTAGGGATTTAAGATTCTCGTACTAATCCTTGGTATTTTTTAGCACGTCCTCTACCGCCTTGCCAAACAGTAGATCGGGCTCCACCAGTTTGTCTATTAAAGATGCTTGGGTCTCGGGTTTGAACCCCAATTGCCTTAACCAAGCAGGTCTTTTGATAACAGTGCTCTCTGCTATTAATCTGCCGACATTGTCCGCGGCATCAAAGGTTGCTTTTAAGATGCAACCGGACACGGCTCTTCCCTCCGACGCAACCCTTGGCAACTGGCTTTTTAAGGGTTCTGGGGCGGAGTCGATGAGTGCCGCGACTTCTTCCCACTGGTGGCAGTTGTAACTCGCCAGTAGGGTGGTGGAGTTGGCAATCCTTGCCCGGTAGGCGGAAGTGGAGGCTACCTTCCTACCCAAACCATAAATCCTTTTGCTCTCCTTGTCGGGAGGAGCTTCAGAAGATGATAGGGGCGTTCCCGCCCTCTTTTGGGTGTTTGCCACTACCAGGGAGTCCGGTTTAGGATGCCCCTTATGTACAGTGGGTCTGATTGGGCTGCCCTGAATAGTTTCTCGATCCTGGGGGTTTACCGCCCTGGTGTGGTTAGGATTTACAAGGGAAGGGTCTATTCTCCTTTGTATAGATTTGAGGATAGGGATGGCCTGGGCAACAGGTCTCCTTTCTCCCACTAATTCCTCGGCAAAGTCCCTCTCTTCCTGTGCTCCCTAGGTGTCAATGTGGAAGTGTTCTGCCGCCCTGGACAGAACTTCATTCAGGAGAGGTTGGTTATCGACAGGGGAGTCGGTAACCGGGGGTTCTTTGTCTACTGGGCAGTCTAACCTGTAAGTCTCTGGGTCATCCTCGTCCTCCTCTTGGTCCTCGTCATCCCCATAGTAGCCCGTCCCAGTTTGGTCTCCCAACATGCCCAAATCTGGATCCTCAATAAAAGGTGGATCCTCATTATATTGCGAGTAGGGCTGTATACAGAAAGGGTCCGAAGACAGTGTTGGTGTTTCAACCCAGGACTTCTTACTTGGGGGTATCGGGTCCCTAGAGCCTGAGGGTGATGCCCCGTCAGGGGTATACGAGAGGAAGTGCTCAGGATTCTTGGCATAGAAGTCTGCCAATGAAAACATCCTAGACATAACTCTGTCTATGTCATCACTAGACCATTCCTTCGAGCTGGGAATGACTCTTTCATGGGAGAGTTTCCCTGTTCTATCCTGACTGGACCTATGGGTCTGTGCATGGGATCTTTAAAATGACAGAAGACTGAGACTTGTCTGTCTGTTTCTGGGGTGTGGAAGAAGGTAGAGCATGCTTCTTTTGTTGTTTCCCTCCCTCCCCGTGGGTGGAAGAGTTTTCCCTGTTTTTTCGCCCCTTCTGAGCTTTTCGACGTCTGGCGTCGAGGTTCGGGGGTAGTGTCCCTATCTCAGGAGTGTGGAGGTTGGGACTCGGGAACCGCCGTTACGCGGTCAGCTAACGCCGACTCCTGGAGTGCGGCCTGGGGATAGAGGTCGGCTTCGTCTTCCGACGATCGAACCTCCATTACCTTAGGGAGCGAGGCACTTTTGGCAACAGTGGAAGGCTGCCTGGAGTAATGCGGCGATCTAGATCGAGAACGCCCAGTGGACACCGATTCGGTGGACCGTTCTCTGTGTGCCTCTTTCCGAGAACTCGACGTGCGCGTCGAGTCTCGGTGGGACTTCGCGTGTTTGGTGGAAGTGCTGTGGGTAGCGCTTGTGTCGCCGGGGGTTTTCCCCATAGCCGCCCTGCCGGACGACCTTCCAAGGTCGGGGACTTGCGCTTGGCTGTCTCTCGATGCCACGTTGCCCTCGCCATCCGAAAGCACGGCGTCGCTGCCATCGCTGAAGGCGCCCTCCGCTGCCATGCCCTCTTGACGCCTGGCGTAGTGGGCCCAACGCTTGATCGAACGGTCCTTTAGTGTTTTCGGTTTAAACCTACTACACGCTCTGCAGTTCGCCTCGGGGTGGTCCCTCGGCAAGCAGAGGTTGCACGTGGCATGTCTGTCAACCCAAGGGTACTTGCGGTTGCACTTGGGGCAAAATTGGAAAGGGGTACCCTCCATACGCACCTTGTGGCAGCGGGCTAGTGTGTGTAGGAATATATATAAGGAAAAAAGAGCATATATATATATATATATATATATATATATATATATATATATATATATATATATATATATATATATATTAGAGATGTGTGCCATCCCCTACTCTCCCTACTTGTAGGGCCGAGGCCAGAGGCCTTCCAAGGCCCGGGCCGAGGCCAGAGGCCTTCCGAGGCCCAAGTCCGTCATGCAGCTGTCGACGGGTGATTTTTCTCTCCGGCGTCCAGTGTCGAAGTCGGTGTCTCGACGTTGGGGTGGAGAAATGGTGAAATATTAAGATTTTTCTTAAGAATTATGGCTAAGGCCAGGGAACTCTGCGGGATGCTTATGACCAGTATGGCGGAAAAAAACAATCTGAGGGTCCTAGATGCGTGAAGGATCATGGGTACAGTGGACGTCACACTAGGGATAGTATTACTGGCACGCGCTGTGTCGACGCCCATTTTCGAGTTCACCTGGTCTCTGCGGGGAGTTGGGGCACGGTTGGAGCCCTCCCTGCACTTGGCTCCCTGATCAGCCTCTTTCCCCAGCTGCTGTAGTGTGGGCTGCTCTGGTTGCTGGCACTGCCCATGATAGAAGACGAGAGGCAGTGCGAATGCTGCGATTCGATGGGGATTCCCCTCTAACCCTTCGTTCCAGAATGAGGTGAGCATGCGTTTACCCATTTCTTGTGAGGATGAGCTCTCCGTCCTGCTTCTCATCAGCAGGGGTGCCGTTGATGGACCTAGTTGCTTCATTGGTCTGTGTGCGTGGCGGCCCAGTCCGGCTGTGACCGAACCACTTTGAAGGTAAGTGTTCGTAACAATTATTGTCCACATCCTTTTGCAATGTCTTTTTCCAATGATTATTGTCCGTAACCCTTGTATTGTCTTTTCTCTCCCCAATAGGTGTGAAGATGGCCACGTGGAATCGCGGTATTGGAAGCCAGTCTGAATGGTGCCAGAGGGGGTTGTGCAGTCCCCACTTAGAAGGTAAGTAAGGTTGCAAGGTTGTACGCAAGGTTTATATGTTGTGCGACCAAGTGTAAGGTATTTATACAGTTTCTAACCTTGTGTGTTCCTTTTCTCTTGCAGGGATGGCCTTGTGGCACAAGATGGGGAGCGACTATCTGAAGACCTGCCGGCAATTGCTGGATCCGTGAGGATGCTGGCATGAAGAAGGCTCCTGCGTAGCTAGACGCTCGGAACAGGTGAGGATGCACTCCGACGACAATGGGAATCCGGTAAGATGCGATGCGCTGCAGGCGATGGTATTGCAGAGACAGGTAAGACGCGCGTCCGGCGATGGGGTTGCTGGAGTCAGGTAAGCAGCGCGTCGAGCGATGGTATTGCTGGAGGCAGCTAAGATGCTCGCTGAAGAAGCAGTGTTGGAGATCAGGTAAGCTGCGCTTCAAGCAATGGTGTGGCTGAGTCAGGTAGGTGAGCGCTGAAGTAGTAGTTCAGGAACCTGATGAGTTGAGTGCTGAGATGATGAGCTGGAAACAGGTAAGGGTGCTTCAGGCGGCGGTAAGCGTTACGCTGCAGAAAGCAGACTAACGCGAAGCGCTTGCATGCGGGTGGGGCTGGCTAAATAGCCTGGCCCCAGCCACTCTCCTTAGCCCCGGCTTGTGGCTCCACCATGCCCCTTCCACAGACTTCTGCATGTGCCCTCCAATGTTTCTTAATGGCCACGCCCGGCCTGATTGCACGTTCCCTAGACACAAAGTGTGCAGAGCACACTTTCTTATGAGCTGGCACCAAGGGCGCCAGGACTGGGTCCATTTGGACCCTTTGGATGATAAAGGCAGTGGCCATGACAATATCCTCAAATTTTATCTGGACCAGTAATTCTGCTTAAAACCCTGTTTTCTCATACTGTTACATTGTGTATATGTGGCCCAGCCAGCCTGGGTGTTTTGATGGACAGGGAACAGCTGCTCAGCCACTTGGTGTGCTCTTCCAGAGCTAGCCGACACCAGGTAATGCCTGTAGTCTATTTTTAGCACAGGCTGCATTCACTGTGCTTTGAGATTTTAACACTACATAGAATAACATTTAGAAGTGTATTCAACTAAATAGTTATATGCACCTTATATTTAAATACTATTTTCATCTACTGGCCGGCCACGAATGTGTGAGATTATTTTTTCATGAAAAGCTTTCTCAGCGCTATAGTGCTATGAGAAGTCTTGCCTAATTGTGGGGGGGGGGGTGCAGAAAGGCGCTAGCTCCTCCCCAAAACTATACACTGCGCCCCGTGCTGGGAACATGACCGAGGCCTCACTCTGGTGCTGGTGTGCAGGAGGGCAGCGCGAGGACTGGAGGCAGGAAATGTGGATACCAGCATAGCTGGGGACGGACCAGCAGTGAGGGAGACCCGGTGACACCACTGCTGGTGAGCCAGAGTGACCCCCCCACCCCACCCCCTGCTGGGCAGCACCTGCCGAGCGGGGCCATCGGCTTGGTGGGGGAGAGGGAGGCCATGTAGGGCTGATGGATCCATCTCCGGCAGTGAAATGGTGGTGGCCTGCCAAGGACTTTTTGGGCAGAGCGCCGCATGCAATAGGTGAGACCTGTTGTGGGTGCTTGGCTGAGGGTTGAATAGCGCACACTGCAACTTGGGAAAAGGCTTGCGCAGGGTCGGCAGGGCACTCCTTGTGCTCTGGAGCTGCGGCCGGTACGTGGGTGATTGTAGTTGCCTGCAGGGGGAAGTAATCTCTGTGGTGGGGCACCCTGGACTGTGTATGTGGGCAATATTGGAGATCCTGTGGCTGCTGCCTGAAGAGGAGACTGAATCTGGCAGATACACTGGTGTTTCACTGCGAGCCCCCATTATTCTGGGAGTGATTTAACTACTAGAGGCCAGTTGCTCTAGTGGAGGGGGGTTGTCTTGGAATTTCAACTCTGCAGTTGACGACAGAAGTGCAGGCCTGCTGCAGTACCAAAGTGTATGTTGGATTGTCACGTGCTCGGACTGGTGAGTGACGCCTAAGGATAAGGGGCTGGGCTGGCTGTGGTGCTACCCTGTTGCAGAGTGTGGCTGGGTGGGCGCACTGGGGGTGGTAGTTGGGGTGTTCCTGCATAGGGAAGTGCACACAGTTTCACAACAAATGGCAGAAGGAACAAGTTACTTACCTATAACTGTTGTTCTCCAGCATGGGTCTGGCATGGATTCACATGCTCATGAATATTCCCCGTCGTCAGGCTGGGAATCCTCGGTAAAGAAAAAACCAGTATCAGTTTCGTTTCTGATCTGTCTTTCGTAGTAACAACCAATCACTGGTCTCTGCGTCATACTGACCACAGCCAATGACTGCCCTCTACCTAAGCACCGCCTCTGGCAGCCATCTTCAGATTTGGAAGCACGTGAAGTGGCAGTATGACCAAGTGAAGAGCCGCAGAGGGGTAGGCGGGAGGGTTCGCATGTGAATCCATGCCAGACCCATGCTGGAGAACAACAGTTACAGGTAAGTAACTTGTTCCTTCTCCAGCATGGGGTCTGGCATGGATTCACATGCTCATGAATAAAGAATACATAGCAGTACACACATGCACAACCACGGGAGGTGGCAAAGGCTCAACATTAAGCATTGCATCAAACTCAACATTAAGCATCTTACCTCCTCACCAGGCTCACCTCAGGCGAACAGGTTGCGCAGCACTGCTTGGCCGACCCTGGACTCCTCCCTGGAATCCCGATCGACGCAGTAGAACTTCGTGAAGGTGTGCATCGACCTCCACGTAGCAGCCCTGCATATGTCCAGCAGGGGCACACCAGAAAGGAACGCCGTGGTAGCTGCGATCGCTCTGGTGGAATGGGCTCTCGGACGGCCGGGCAGCGGTCGGTTTGCCAACCGATGACAGTACATGATACAGCCGGAGAGCCATCTGGAAATGGAAGCCTTCGAGAGAGCCTTCCCCTGATTGACAGGTCCAAAGTTCACAAAGAGTTGTGACGTCTTCCGAAAACACTTTGTGCGGTCCACGTAGAACTTCAGCGCTCTAGCCACATCCAGCGAGTGCAAAGTCCTCTCAGCCGGCGACGAAGGCGACGGGAAGAATACAGGCAACACCAAGGGTTCGTTGAGATGGAAGTCCGACGGTACCTTGGGCATGAAGGAGGGGTGCGTCCTGAGCACCACCCTCGTGTCGTGAAAAGTCAAGTACGGGGCCTTGCAGGAAAGGGCCTGGATCTCTCCCACCCGTCGTGCGGAGGAGATGGCCACAAGAAACGCTGTCTTCCACGACAGAAACTTCAACGGGGCCGAGTGCAGAGGCTCGAACGGAGGTCCCATGAGCTTGGTCAGCACCACGTTGAGCTCCCACGCCGGGGCCGGAGCCTTCACCAGCGGGAACGATCTGAACAGTCCCTTCATGAACTCTTTCACCAGACGATGAGACCACAAGGACGTCCGTCCCGTGGTCCTGGTGTATCGGGAGATCGCAGCCAGATGAATCTTGATGGACGCGTGTGCCAGTCCAGCTTTGGCCAGCGTCAGCAGGTACGGCAGAACTTGGGGAGCCGTAATCCGTAGAGGGTTAATCTTCTGTGCGTGGCACCAGACAGAGAACCTCTTCCATTTGTGTCCGTAGCATTTAAGAGTCGAGGACGCCCTGGCCTTTGCAAGAACCTCTCTGCAGTCGGCCGGTATGTCGTATCCTCCAAACTCTAGCGCTGCAGGAGCCAGGCCTGCAAGTTCAGCGATTTCGGGTCGTGGTGGAGGATGGCGCCTCCTTCCCTGGAGAGCAGATCCGCGTCCACCGGCAGCTTGATTGGCGGGGACGCCGACAAGTCCAGAAGGTCCGGGAACCATATCTGCCTCGGCCACGCAGGTGCGACGAGGATCATCCTGCACCGTGACCTCTTGAGCTGGTTGACGAGCCGGATTAGCAGTGGCAAAGGAGGGAACGCGTAGAGGAACAGGCCCTCCCAGGGGAACGAGAAAGCATCGCCCATGCTCCTCGCCTGGGGAAACCTGCTGGCGAACCTCCGGCACTTGGAGTTCGTCGCCGTCGCGAACAGGTCGATCTGGGGTGTGCCCCACCGTCGGAAGAGGCGATCCACTAGATCCTGCCGTAGTTCCCACTCGTGGCACGAGCGCAGCTCCCTGCTGAGTGAGTCGGCGATGGTGTTTTTTATCCCTGCCAGATGAAACGGCACCAGAAACATCCCTTGGGCGACTGCCCAATGCCACAGGTCCTGCGCCTCCTTGGACAGTGCTGGGGACCTGGTTCCGCCCTGTTTTCTGATGTAAAACATGGTGGTGGTGTTGTCGGTGAAGATCCTCACCACCTTGCCCTTGAGGGACGGAAGGAAGGACCTGAGGGCCCAAAACACTGCACGGAGCTCCAGGACGTTGATATGTAAGGCTTTCTCCGTCGGGAGCCAAAGGCCCCTTGCGTGTAGATTTTCGGTGTGCGCTCCCCACCCTTCCAGGGAGGCATCCGTGGTCACTGTCTCCTGGTGGGCTGGGGTCTGGAAGTCCATGCCCGCCGTCAGATGCGCGCGGGTGTCCCACCACCGGATCGCTCGTCGGAAACTCTCGTCGAGTGTGATCCTTTTCTCGAAGCTGCCCGTCGTTTGGATCCAGCGCGCGTCCAGGAACTCCTGCAACGGGCGCATCCGGAGCCTGCACATGGGAATGAGGTAGATGCAGGAAGACATCATTCCGAGGAGGGACTTGATGGACCTCACCTTGGCCGCGTCGGCCACCAACATCCGTTGCACCTTGCCCAGGATGGTCCTGGTCCTCTCCTCCGACGGGGAGGCCAGAAGGGACACTGTGTTGAGCCTCGCTCCCAGAAACAGAGCGTCTTGCGCGGGTACCAGGTGGGATTTGGCGTAGTTCACGGAGAATCCCAGGTCCGTGAGAAGTTGGACGGTCCTTGCCGTGTGAACCACGGCGAGCTCCCTCGTCTTGGCTCGGATGAGCCAGTCGTCCAGGTAGGGGTAGACGTGGATCCCCTCGCGGCGCAGCTGCGCCGCCACCGGTGCGAGGCACTTGGTGAACACCCTGGGTGCCGACCGTAGACCGAAGGGGAGGGCTTTGAACTGGTAAAGACGACCCTTGGACCACAAACCTGAGGAATTTTCGGTGCCCCTTTAGGATGGGAATATGGAAGTAGGCATCCTCCAAATCCGACGACGACAGGAAGTCTCCTTCCTCCAGCTGACCCAGGACGTGCTGGAGGGTGACCATCCGGAACTTTTGCGCCTTGATGAACTTGTTCAGACGTCGCAGGTCCAGGATGGGGCGCCATCCCCCCGTCTTCTTCACGAGGAAGTATCTCGAGTACACTCCGGAGCCCCGAAGCCTCTTTGGGACGAGTTTGATGGCGCCCTTCCTGAGCATCGCCTTTACCTCCAGGAGAAGTTGAGGGACGTGAAGTTCTTTCCTGGCCACGGGGGGGACGCGTGGACACCTTCTTTGAAACTCGAGCGCGTGGCACCGGGCCAAGGCGTCCAGCACCCAACGGTCGGTGGAGATGGACTCCCACACGCTGACGAAGCTCGCCAGCCGGCCTCCCACCGGGGTGCTTCGGTGGGGGCCCGACCCCACGGTCGGTTCAATCCTGCTTGGACGAGGCTTTGCCGCCTTGACCTCCTTGGCGACGACGGCGGAGTCCGCCAGACTTGCCTCGTCCTCTGTAGGCCTCCTGAGACGACGAGCGGGCCGCTTGACGGTAGGTGGAGAAACCGCCGCCGGAACCTTTGGAGGCGCCCTTGCCTCCGCTGCTCCGAAAGGGCGTCTGTCGTTGCTGCAGAACTCCCAGGGCCCGGGCCGTCTCAGTGTCCGCTTTAATGGCCTGAAGGGAATCGTCCACTGTTTTGCCAAACAGGTTGTTCCCATCGAAGGGCATGTCCAGGACTCTGGTCTGAACGTCTTGACGGAAGTCCGTAGCCTTGAGCCATCCACGCCGCCTAAGGCAAACGCCGTTGCCCAACTGGCGGAACCCAGTGTCGGCGATGTCCGTCGCAACGGTAATGGCGTGGTCCGAAGCCACCTCACCTTCCTGCAGGATCTCCAGGGCCTCTGTCCTCTTGTCGTCCGGCAGGAAGTCCAGCAGGGGAGCCAGTTTGTACCAGAGCTCCCTGTCGTAGCGGGCCACGATAGCCAAGGCATTGGCCGCTTTAATCGTCGTCGCTGCCGACGAGATGACTCTGCGTCCCATAGCGTCCAATTTCTTTCGCTCACCGTCCGGTGGGGAAGTCGATGTGGAGGCCGCACCCCCCCCCCGCTTTCTTCCTGGCCGCCGCGGAGACGACGGAGTCCGGGGTAGGCTGCACCCGGAGGCACAGGGGGGCCATGTCCGGGACCCGGTACTTCTTCTCGTACCGGTCTCTTCTAGCTGGCGTCGTGGAAGGGTTCTTGAGGAGGGTGAGGCCCTCATCCCAAATGTCGTCCAATAGAGGCACTGAGAGGACCGTCTTCCTCTTGGCCTCGCGCCGCTGATAAAGGAAACCTTCCTTCTTCTCCTCAGGGCAGAGTTGAAAAAGCTCGGATGCCCTGGAGATCATGGAGTGGAACGATCCAATCTCGTCGGGCGGAGAAGCCCTGGTGGGAGGCGACGACAGTACATCCTCGTCGTATACCTCGTCGTCCGTACCCGTCGCTGCCGTGTCAGTCCCCGTATCATCCCCTCGGGTGGACGGGGAGGAGGGCTGGAAGGGGCGCGACGGCTGAAAAGGAGGCGGAGGGTGGATCCTTCTTTTCTTGGTAGGGGGAACACCAGAAGGTCCCGGTTCTGGGTCCCCCGACGGGAGAGGTTCCGTCGGCAACGGTAGTCTCGTCCTTATCTCTGAGCATAAGGACTGTATAGCCAACAAAATGGCCGACGAGTTGTCTCGCGGCGCTGGCAGAGGGGAATCCGACGGGCGATCAGGGGCCCCGTCGGTACCCTCGACGATGTCGTCGTCACCTGCGTCGGGATCCATCCCGACGGGTCGGTCTTCTTCCACGCCGAGGCCGTGGCTTAAGACTTCGACCAGCTCCTCCTCCGAGGTTGAGGCCGAATCTACGACGACGCCCTGCCCCCCCCTTTTCTTCCCCACAGGGGATTTCACGGGGGTCCTATCGATGGGCACAAAAGATGACTCCCTCCGAGGTGGCAGGGAGACTCTGAGCCCCGAGGTCGCCACCACTGGTGTAGCCTGCACAGGCTGAGCCAGGGCCGCCGCGACAGTTTCGATAGAGGGCTTGGCCGGATGGATTAAGGCCTTCACCACCTTAGGTGCGCTCACCGCCTTATCCTTGAGGGGGGGGACACCGCCTCGCTCCCCCTCCGATGGGGCCTTCGAGCTCGACCGGGGTCTCTCCAGGAGCTTCGCCGGGTGCTCGGCCTTCCTCTTACCCGACCCAGAGCATTGGCTCGTGGTTGATGGTGCCGGGGAGGGTGCGCCCTGCCTGGCGCCCGTAGAGCCCGACCGTTCGGCGCTCCCGGTGCCAGCGGACTCGCAGTGCTTGGCCTTATGTTGGACCCCCGTCGCCGGGGCGTCCTCAAAGGACTTAGAAGACCGCTCAGATTTCTTCTTCTTCTCACCGGACGGGCTCTTCCCTTCTAGCCAGTTGGCGAGACGTTGCTGGCGGTCCTTCATGGTCCGCTCCGACATGTTGCCGCAAAACGCACAGTCCTTCTCCACGTGCGTCTTGTCCTCATGTAGGCAGTAGAGACAAAAGGAGTGTTCGTCCTCCTTGAAGACGTTCTGCAGCTGGCATCCAGGGCAGACCCTGAACAGCTTTCCGGGCGTCGAGCTTCCCTTCTCCTGGGCCATGACCGGGCCTGAGAAACTTCTGGAGTCCTCCAAAAGCGTAGCTCGACGAATCTTCACCCTTGAGGGGCGCAGACGAATCCGACACGGGTCCCCGTTGATCGGATAGTGAGTCGGTGGAGCTTGAGGCTCTTTTGACCGAAAAAACGAAGTTTTTGAGAAAAAACGTGAAAAAATAGCACTAACGCTCGAGAGCAATAGCACGAGGATCCCAACACATGAACGTGCGGTAAAAATCTGAAGATGGCTGCCAGAGGCGGTGCTTAGGTAGAGGGCAGTCATTGGCTGTGGTCAGTATGACGCAGAGACCAGTGATTGGTTGTTACTACGAAAGACAGATCAGAAACGAAACTGATACTGGTTTTTTCTTTACCGAGGATTCCCAGCCTGACGACGGGGAATATTCATGAGCATGTGAATCCATGCCAGACCCCATGCTGGAGAACTGTGGCTACACCTGCATGTGCAGTCCTCCGGGTGAAGTATCAATCTGACGCACAATCCTGGAGGTAGCTGTTCCTTACGGCTGAGGTTAACGATATCAGGCAGGGGGTGATCTGGCACAGTCTGGAGAAAGTGCACTAACTCCGACTGTGCCATACATTCGGATAACAAAGTTTGCAGCACCCCTGTAGGGTTACCAGAAAGACTGGTTTTGGAGTGTGGAGATTGGGGGTGCGTCTGAGCTGGTGTAGACACTTGGTGAAGGGCACATCCAACAGGAACTACAGCTGTGTGCCCCTCTTGCCCTGGCACTCCCATGGGGTGATGAAGCTTGGGTTGTGAGCAGAAAGCGCCTACTGGATAGGAGTCCCCAGGTGTTTGTTTCTTGGTGGCGCCGCTCCTGCAGGCTTTAGGAGAGGGTGAGTAAGACCTTGATAGGGGGTAAGATGTCCAAGCCCAGGAGAGGTGGGAAGCAGCAGTCAAAGCTAAAATTTGAGACGCCCACTTAGACTAAGTGACTTAACTATGGAGGACACAGCTGGGCGAGTTCAGACCTCGCTGCAGGATGCCTGTGGAGCCTTTAATGATATTAAAATAATGTTTAATCAGCTTCAGGTTGGCATACAGTCATTAGATGGGCAAATTGACACTCTGAACTGTAAAGTGGACCATATGCAAATTCACTTAGATAAACATGGGGATAGGGTGGATGAGGTGGAAGTGAGGGTCTCTATAGTTGAGGATGAATCCTCCACTATAGCCGGTGTCCACTTGTCCAAGTGAAAAGAGCTTTGAAAGAATTGGCAGATAAGCAGGAGGATCTTGAGTTGAGGTCTAGGAAAAATAACCTGCGGTTAGTTGGTGTCCCAGAGTCGGTGGATCAGCGGGATATGGAAAGCCTGGTAGACGCGATCTTGCGGGATGCCTTGGAGGTGTAGACTTCTCTACAGTATTTTTAGTGAAGAGTGCATAGCGAATACATAACGGGCGGAAATCAATTCCCGGAGCTCCCACCCATCCCATCAAAGCCCAGCAAAAAGGGGACTTTGTTTTACAAAGGAGAAACTTTTAGACTGTTTCTGGACTTTGGTATGCTATGCTTTTTCCTGCCGAACTCAGGGTGGAGCATGAGGGATGCGTTCTGTTTTTTTCAAACTCAGGAGGAGGTAAATAGCTCTCTCGAGGCACTCTGGAGGGCTTCCAGGGGTAGGGGGAACAACGAGCCAAGGTGGGTGTGGGGGGCGGAGTGCACACGATGTGTTACTATATGTGTAAGGTGGATGATCAATACTGGGAGGTACAAGCTGGAGGTGGCGGCGTGATGTGTTCGGGTGCGTGGGGTGGCTGAGAGGTAGGCTGTCCTCATGGGGAAGCCTGTGTTGGTGAGGGGGGGTAGGGGTATTGACTAGCAGGTTGGGATTGCCGGTGGGGGTGGGGATCGGGGGGGTTAGGTTGCTTGTTGGAAGGGGCAGTGGTTCGGGAGTCGCCCCAAGATGGTCCTTGGGCATTCTCTTCCCTGTGTCTATGCTGAAACCGAGGGTGGCGGGCGGCCCAGGGGAGGTGGTGACAGGCAATGGGGTGTGGCTGCTCCATTGAGGCGGGTAGGAAATCTTTGGGATGTACAAGATGAACCTGTTGACCTATGTCTAGAGAGTTCAAATGCATGAGCTGGAATATTAGTGGGTTGAACTGTTACTGTACTGTACATGCAGCTTCTTTATGTTGATGTGGTGTTTTTACAAGAGACGCATCTTACCTCGGCTGGGGAAATTCCATAGAGAGAGATCAGGATGCATTGCCATTTCTCTTCTTATTCTTCCTACTCTAGGGAGGTCTGTGTTTTGATGCACTGCTCAGTTGGCTTTTGCCTGACTAAGGCGGTTAGAGATCAAGGGAGTCCTACATGGGCAGGCTGTCACATTGATTAATTACTACAGTCCGAATCAGGATGAGGTGAGCACATTGGAATGGATTACTGATCAGCTGGATTGGAATGCTTCCGGGAGCTGGTGTGGGCTGGGGATTTCTGGTTGCCTGGTTGCTGCTCTTTTTCCCTAGTTAAGGAGCCCTCCAGCCTCTTTTCCTTTGCAGATGGGGAGCAGGTGCAAGTTGATGTAGGTCACCCGGCCTAAGCCCCGCCCACCTGGTGCCTTTTTTGTTTGCCGCTCTTTTTCCCTACTTAAGGAGCCCTCCAGCCTCTTTTCCTTTGCAGATGGGGAGCAGGTGCAAGTGGAACTATTTAACCTGGCATAAGCACCAACCACCTTCTTAGCCCTTCCTCTTCCGTTCTGCTCTTAACTATTAGATCAAGGGGGTCTCTCGGCCGGCGTCCCAAGCGAAGGGAAGACAAAGAAAAGGGCAATTCCTGTTTGGACCAGAAGGAACCAGGGTCTGAACCCCCACTCAGAACAGCAGGTAAGAATGCACCAACACGTGTTAACTCCTTCTGTCCCCACAGGCCATCCTCATCATCATCAGGCAATGCCAACATCAACTTCTCCAGTGCTGGGGTGAGGACAGGTGCTCTGTGGCACAGTAAATTGTCCATTTGTAAAGGTTTTGTTCCCACGCCACAGTGTGTGTGTGGTTTGCTCGCAGCGGTGCTAACTGACTGCGTGGTCCCTCGCAAGTCGCTATCGTGTGTGCCTCGCGCCCTCCTTCTCCAGCCTCCTGCACCCACGCACCCGCTTTGCACTTCCTCATTGACGGTGCCCTGTTTTGCATTGTATTACTTTGTATTCTGCTACATTCTTCCTTCTTCTAGGCTTACATTTGTCGACTGCTTTGTTCTTTTGTATATTGTTCTGTGTTCTGCTGTGATCCACTTTCCTCTAGGTTCTCTTTTTAATGACGGCTCTGTTCCTGATGCCTTGGTAATGTGATTTGCTTAGCGGGCTGCCTTATTTTCTGCCTGCTTTTCCATCTGAGCTCTTGTCTACATAGTCAATTGTCCATTATTGTCTTGTCCCTTTCCGTCTCGTCTGCTTGCTCCCCTCCTTGTGTCCTCCCCTAGTGTCTCCCCCTCCCCACCTTTCGCCTCCACCCCTCCCCCCACCTAATCTATGGTGCTCTCCGTTTCTCCTATCTTTTCAAACTGCTTATCTATCGACTATTCTGCTCTCCTCACTAAGTCTGGTAGGAAGACGTTCAAAAAGGATATCCTGGTCATCAATGACACATATACCAGTGCTTCCTCTGGACAGACCCTCACCGACATCGTCTATGTCGTTCGCTCGCCAAACCTTTGGACTCTTCATATGGTCTCTGTGCTATCATCTTCTCCCATTAATGGTGGCACCCGGCGGGAGGCCCTCCTGGCCCCCTTCCACTCCTCTAAGTTCATCATTAATGTTTACCTGAATGGCGCCGTCTTGGTCAAGGGCCCCAGGGCAACCTTCTCCTCTTTGATAGCCGCTTCCCGTGCCTCATCAATTTCCTTTCTTCTCCTGCTGTCTCTTCTCTCCCTTCTTCGGCTTCCTTGCCTCCCCTCTCTGCCTCCTCCTTGGCTACCTTGCCCTCTCCACCTTCCTCTTCTGCCCCCCTTCGGGCTCCTTCTACACTTCTGCAGGGCATTCCTCTGATTTGTACCCCTCCCTGCAAGTCTTTCAAAGTCTCCATATTGCCACTCTCAACTCTCGCTCAGCTGTTAAACACTCCTCTGACATCTGCCGCCTCCTGGAAGAACTTGATATCGATGTCACACCGAGACATGGTTCCTGGCCAGCTCTGTCACAAGCTTTGACACTCTCGTCCCTGATGGCTACAAGATCCTGTCCGTGCCCAGATCCAACCGTTCTGGAGGGGGTGTAGCCTTGATCTTCCCGGAGTGGATTCCTGCCTCTGTCCTTCCTATGCAGGCCTACTACTCTTTCGAATGCCTTGTCTGCAGAGTCTCTCTCGCTCCTGGCCACTCTCTTACCGTGGCAAACATCTATCGGCCACCTGGTCAGATCAACTCCTTCCTCTCCGAGTGGACGAACCTCTCCTCCTCCCTCCTGCCTTGACCACTCAACTCCTTCTTGGAGACTAACATCCACCTGGATGCTTCCTGTCCATCCTCTGGACTCTTACGCGACCTCTGCGACTCTGTCCCCCTTTCTATTCTCCCCTCTGGCCCGACTCACTCTGCAGGTCACACACTGGATGTTCTTATCTCCTCAGACCTCCCCCTCTCCATTCCTTTATCCTGGAGTGATCACTTTCTCCTTTCCTCCCATCTCTCCCTCTTTACCCCTCAGGCCAAGCCAACTCCAGCACCGGCACCTACATTCTCGGTCATCCGACCCATGAAGCATGTGTCAGTTGAGGCTTTCGCCACCACTTTCTCTCCCCCTTCCTCTGGGTGACTCACAGCCTGACACAGCCCTTTCCATGCTCCACTCTTCTATCTCTGATACTCTTGATGTTCTTGCCCCTGTCATGAGGATCCGCTTGAAGCCCAAAGCCAAGTGCAACTCCTGGTATGACTCTGACCTCGTCACCCTTAAACGCAAGTGCAAGGTGGCTAAGAGGAAATGGCTAGCTTCTTGCACATCCTCGGACAAACTGGCCTGCTGCCTGCTCCAAAGGCAATACTGACTCTCGGTCCGCACTAAGAAGAGAGCCCACATCCAAGACTGTGTCTCTGTGGCATCTAACAACTCGGCTAAACTCTTAAAATCTGCAAGGAGTTGGACAATCCTGCCGCAGTCTCCAACTCTCCTGTCCCCTCCCAGGCCCTCTGCACGGCCCTGGCTTCTCATTTCATCTCTAAAACCCTGGACATCCTGTCCAGCCTGTCGTCCTATTCTCCTCCCTCTAATCTCTCCTCTACCTCTGGCCCCCTGTGGCCAACTCTCCTCCATCTTTCTCTTCCTTTCCTCTGTTCTCCCCTGACGAGGTTTCTAGACAAGTCCAATCTATGAAGGTCTCATCAAAACAGGTTCTTCCCGGTTCTTCCAAAACCATCAAGGACTTCATGGACACCCTGGCTGACTTCTACAACCACTGCTTCGCCACTGGAACCTTCCCTTCCCCCCTGAAGCACTCTCTTGTGCACCCTCTTATCAAGAAAAATCAACCGACCCCTCCTTCCCGGCTATCGCCCGATCTACATCACTGTTTTCCTGGGAAAACCCCTGGAAAAGGAACAAGTTACTTACCTGTAACTGTTGTTCTCCAGCATGGGTCTGGCATGGATTCACATGCTCATGAATATTCCCCGTCGTCAGGCCGGGAATCCTCGGTATAGAAAAAAATCAGTATCAGTTTCGTTTCTAATCTGTCTTTCTTAGTAATAACCAATCACTGGTCTCTGGGTCATACTGCCCCCAGCCAATGACTGCCCTCTCCCTAAGCCCCGCCCCGCCCCTGGCAGCCATCCTCAGATTTGGTAGCACGTAAAGTGGCAGTATGATCAAGTGAAGAGCCGCAGAGGGGTAGGCGGGAGGGTTCGCATGTGACTCCATGCCAGACCCATGCTGGAGAACAACAGTTACAGGTAAGTAACTTGTTCCTTCTCCAGCATGGGGTCTGGCATGGATTCACATGCTCATGAATATAAGAATACATAGCAGTATACACATGCACAACCACGGGAGGTGGCAAAAGGCTCAATATCAAGCAATACAACTCAACATTAAGCAACTCTTACCTCCTCACCAGGCTCACCTTAGGCGAACAGGTTGCGCAGCACTGCCTGGCCGACTCTGGACTCCTCCCTGGAATCCTGGTCGACGCAGTAGAATCTCGTGAAGGTGTGCGTCGACCTCCACGTAGCAGCCCTGCAGATGTCGAGCAGGGGCACACCAGACAGGAACGCCGTAGTAGCAGCGATCGCTCTGGTCGAATGGGCTCTCGGACGGCCTGGCAACGGTCGGTTTGCCAACCGGTGACAGTGCATGATGCAGCCGGAGAGCCATCTGGAAATGGAATTCTTCGAGAGAGCCTTCCCTTGGTTCACAGGTTCTAAGTTCACAAACAGCTGTGATGTCTTACGAAAACTCTTTGTGCGGTCCACGTAGAACTTCAGCGCTCTAGCTACATCTAGCGAGTGCAGAGTCCTCTCAGCCGGCGACGAAGGCGACGGGAAGAAAACTGGCAACACCAAGGGCTCGTTGAGGTGGAAGTCCGACGGCACCTTGGGCATGAAGGAGGGGTGCGTCCTCAGCACCACCCTCGTGTCGTGAAAAGTCAAGTATGGAGGCTTGCAAGATAGGGCCTGGATCTCTCCCACTCGTGCAGAGGTGATGGCCACGAGGAATGCTGTCTTCCACGACAGAAACTTCAACAGCACTGAATGCATAGGCTCGAATGGGGCCCCCATGAGCCTAGTCAGCACCACGTTGAGCTCCCACGCCGGGGCAGGGGCCTTCACCGGCGGGAACGATCGGAACAGTCCTTTCATAAATTCCTTCACCAGCTGTTGAGACCACAAGGCCGCCCGTCCTGTAGTTCTGGTGTAACGTGAGACGGCAGCCAGATGCACCTTGATGAAGCGTGAGATAGGTAAGCCTTGGCCAAGGACAGTAGGTACGGCAATACTTGAGGGGCCGTAATCCACAGAGGGTTAATCTTCTGTGCACGGCACCATACAGAGAACCTCTTCCATTTATGTCCGTAGCACTTGAGAGTTGAGGATGCCCTGGCCTTTGCAAGAACCTCTTTGCAGTCGGCCGGGATGTCGTATCCTCCAAACTCTAGTTCAGCGACCCTGGTTCGTGATGAAGAATGGCGCCTCCTTCTCTGGAGAGAAGATCCGCGTCCGTCGGCAGCTTGACTGGTGTGGACGCTGACAAGTCCAGAAGGTCCGGGAACCAGATCTGTCTCGGCCACGCCGGTGCGACGAGGATCATCCTGCACCGGGACCTCTTGAGCTGGTTGACGAGCCGGAGTAGCAACGGCAATGGCGGGAACGCGTAAAGGAATAGGCCGTCCCAGGTGAACGAGAAAGCATCGCCCATGCTCCTCGGCTGGGGAAACCTGCTGGCGAACCTCCGGCACTTGGAGTTCGCCGCCGTCGCGAAGAGATCGATCTGGGGTTCGCCCCATCGTCGGAAGAGTCGATCCACTTGATCCTGGCGCAGTTCCCACTCGTGGCACGAGCGCAGCTCTCTGCTGAGTGAGTCGGCGATGGTGTTTTTTATCCCTGCCAGATGAAAGGGTACCAGAAACATCCCATGGGCGACGGCCCAATGCCACAGATCCTGGGCTTCCTTGGATAGGGCAGGGGATCTGGTTCCGCCCTGCTTCCGAATGTAAAACATTGTGGTGTTGTTGTCGGTGAAGATCCTCACCACCTTGCCCTTGAGGGACGGGAGGAAAGACCTGAGGGCCCGGAACACTGCACGGAGCTCCAAGATGTTGATTTGGAGTGTCTTCTCCTCCGGGAGCCAAAGGCCTCTCGCGTGGAGTTCCCCGGTGTGCGCTCCCCAACCTTCCAGGGAGGCATCCGTCATCACCGTCACCTGGTGGGCCGGGGCTAGGAAACCTGTTCCCGCCGTCAGATGAGAGCGGGTACCCCACCATCATATCGGCTGACGAACGCTTCGTCGAGCGGGATCCTGTCCTCGAAGCTGTCCGTCGACTGGATCCAGTGGGCATCGAGGAATTCTTGCAAGGGCCGCATCCGAAGTCTGCAGTAGCGCACCAGATAAATGCAGGAGGACATCATTCCGAGGAGGGACTTGATAGACCTCACTCTGGCCACGTCCGTGGCCAGCAGACGTTGCACCTTTCCCAATATGGTCCTGATCCTTTCCTCCGACGGTGAGGCCAGCCGCGCCACTGTGTCGAGCTGTGCTCCCAGAAACAGGGCGACTTGCAACGGGACCAGGTGGGATTTTGGAAAGTTGATGGAGAATCCCAGGTCCGTAAGCAGCTGGATGGTCTTCGCAGTATGTTCTACGGCGAGCTCCCTTGTCCTTGCCCGTAGGAGCCAGTTGTCCAGGTAGGGGTAGACGTGGATCCCCTGTAGGTGTAGCCGCGCCGCCACCGGTGCTAGGCACTTGGTGAACACCCTGGGCGCCGATTTTAATCCGAACGGGAGGGCCTTGAACTGGTAGTGCCGCCCTTGGACCACGAACCTAAGGAACTTTCGGTGTCTCTTTAGAATAGGGATGTGGAAGTACGCATCCTCCAAGTCCAACGACGACAGGAAATCGCCCTCCTCCAGCTGTCCCAGCACGTGCTGGAGGGTGACCATCCGGAACTTCTGTGCCTTGATGTACTTGTTCAGTCGTCGCAGGTCCAGGATGGGACGCCATCCTCCTGTCTTCTTTACGAGGAAGTACCTTGAGTAAACTCCGGAGCCCCGAAGCCTCTTTGGAACAAGCTCGATGGCACCTTTTCTGAGCATCGCCCTTACTTCCAACAGCAGTTGAGGGACGTGATTTTCCTTCCTGGCCACGGGAGGAATGCGGGGGCACTTCTTCTGGAACTCGAGGGTGTGCCCCAGGGCGTCCAGCACCCGACGGTCGGTGGAGATGGACTCCCACACGCCAACGAACCTCGTCAGCTGGCCTCCCACCAGGGTGCTTCGGCGGGGGCCTGACCCGACGGTCGGTTCAATCTTGCTTGGAGGCCGCCTTGCCTCCTTGACCACCTTGGCAACGACGGCGGCGGGATCCACCTGACTTGCCGCGTCCCCTGTAGGCGTCCTGCGACGAAGATCTTGCCGCTTGACGGTACGTAAAGGAGCTACTGCCGGCTCCCTTGGAGGCACCCTGTCTGCCTCCAGAGCTCCGAAAGGACGGCCGTCGCTGTTGGAGCACACCCAGTGCACGGGCCGTCTCTGTGTCCGTCTTGATCGCCTGAAGGGACTCATCAACCGCCTTGCCAAACAAGTTGTTCCCATCGAAGGGCATGTCCAAAACCTTGGTCTGTACGTCCTGGCGGAAATCCGTCGCCTTGAGCCATCCTCGTCGTCTCAGGCAAACGCCGTTGCCCAACTGACGGAAACCGGTGTCGGCGATGTCCGTAGCCGTCGTAATGGCGTGGTCCGAAGCAAACTCATCTTCCTGTAAGATTTCCAGGGCCTCAGCCCTCTTGGCGTCCGGAAGGAAGTCCAACAGAGGGGCGATCTTGAACCACAACTCCCTGTCGTAGCGGGCTACGATGGCCAGGGCGTTGGCCGCCTTGATGGTCGTCGCTGCAGATGAGATGACCCGTCGTCCATCGCATCCAGCTTCCTACCCTCGCAGGGAGGTTGAAGTCGAGGCTGATGCCCCCCCCCCCCGCTTTCTTCTTGGCCGCCGCCGAAACTAACGAATCCGGGGTAGGTTCCGCCCTAAGGCACAAGGGGGCAGCGTCGGGGACCCGGTACTACTTCTCGTACCGGTCCCTCTTTGCAGGCGCCGTGGCAGGGTTCTTAAGGAGGGCGAGCCCCTCATCCCAGATGTCATCAAGAAGCGGTACTGCGAGGACCGTCTTCCTTTTAGCCTCGCGCCGTTGGTAAAGGAACCCTTCCTTCTTCTTTTCTTCGGGGCAGAGCTGGAAGAGCTCGGATGCCCTGGAAATCATGGCATGGAAGGATCCAATCTCGTCGGGCGGGACGCCTGAGCAGGGGGCGACGGGGGACACATCCCGTCGTCGCCTCCATCGTCATCTGTACCTGTCGTAGCTGTGTCCATGCCTGTATCATCCCTGTGGGTAGTAGACCGGGGGGAAGGCAGAGAAGGCCGCAGAGGCGGGAGAGGTGGCGTAGGATGCGTCCTCCTCCTCTTATGCGGTGGACTCTCCGAAAGTCCTGGCTCCGGTTCCCCCGTCGGGTCTGGCTCAGGTACCTCCGTCGGGGGGAGGGGCAACCTTGTCCTTATCTCCGAACAGAAGGACTGAATCGCTGACAAAATGGCCGCCAAAGTGTCCTGCGGCGCCGGAAACGATGGGCGCGAGGGCTCTTGAGGAGCCTTGTCGGCGACCCCGTCGCTCTCGTCGTCGCCCTCGTCGGGATCCCTCCCGGTGGGCTGGGCCTCTTCCACGACTTCGATGAGCTCTTCTTCAGAGGTCGTGTCCGTATCCACGATGGCCACCAGCCCCTCCCCCACCTTTTCCAACGAGGACTTCGTGGGGGTCTTCTCAATGGGCCTGAAAGACAACTCCCTCCACGGTGGCAGGGAGACTCTGGGTCCTGAGGGCGCCTCCACTGGTGTAGCCTCCACAGGCTGAGCCAGGGCCGGGGCAACATCCTCAATCAAGGTCTTAGCAGGGTGAATTAAGGCCATCGCCACCTTCTGGACGCTTGGGGCCTTCACCTTGGGGGGAGGGTCCGAGCCTCGCTCCCCCTCTGCCGGAATCTTTGAGATGGACCAGGGCCTCTCCAGAAGCTTCGCCGGGTTCTCGGACTTCCTCTTACCCGAGCCAGAGCGTTGGCTCGTGGTTGATGGTGCCGGGGAGGATGCGCCCTGCCTGGCAGCCAAGGAGCCCGACCGTTCGGCGCTCCCGGTGCCCGCGGACTTGCGGTGCTTAGCCTTTTGTTGGGCCCCCGTCGCCGGGGCACCCTCACAGGACTTCGAAGACCGCTCAGACTTCTTTTTCTTCTCGCCTGGCGGGCTCTTACCTTCCAGGCAGTTGGCGAGACGGAGGTGGCGATCCTTCATGGTCCGCTCCGACATGTTCCCACAAAACACGCAGTCCTTCTCCTTGTGCGTCTTGTCCTCATGGAGACAGTAGAGGCATAACGAATGCTCGTCCTCCTTGAAAACGTTCTGAAGCTGGCATCCAGGGCAGGTCCTGAACAGCTTCCCGGGCGTCGAGCTTCCTTTCTCCTGGGCCATGTCCGGGGTAGGCCCCGGAACTTCTGGAATCCTCCAAAAGCGTAACTCGATTAAATCTTCACCCTTGAGGGGCGTAGAAACTCCGAAACGGATCCCCGTTGATCGGATGTAGAAACGGTGGAGCTTGAGGCTCTATTTAACCGAAAAATGAGAAAAATCTCCTGAAAAAGTGCGAAAACGCAGCAAAAGCTCGAGAGCTACAGCACGAGGACTCCCAACACTTGAACGTGCGGTAAAAATCTGAGGATGGCTTCCAGGGGCGGGGCTTAGGGACAGGGCAGTCATTGGCTGGGGGCAGTATGACCCAGAGACCAGTGATTGGTTATTACTAAGAAAGACAGATCAGAAACGAAACTGATACTGATTTTTTTCTATACCGAGGATTCCCGGCCTGACGACGGGGAATATTCATGAGCATGTGAATCCATGCCAGACCCTATGCTGGAGAAGATGGCCATCTCCCAGCTTAATCTTCACACTGAATCTGTTGGTTGTCTGCATGACCATCAGAGCAGCTAGAAGCATGGAAGCTGCTCTCTTGAACATCTGTGAAGACATGCTCTCTTAACCTTGATTCTAATGTCCCCTCTGTCCTCATCTTACTCGATCTCTTCTGCCTTTGACATGGTCAACCATGCCATCCTGCTCAATCTTCTCTGTGAAAACCGTGAAAACCTTGGTCCTGGCCTGGCTGACCTCATTCCTCTATGATCGACCCTCCCAGGTTCAACTTGGGTCCTTCCTTACCTCTATCTCACTCTCTACCTGTGGTGTTCCCCATGGGTCTAACCTCTCTCCCTGGCGGTTCAGCCAATACCTGGAACCTCTTGCCCATCCCATTACCTCTCTCTGCTCCAACTTTCAGTGCTATGCGGCTGACACACAGCTCGTGTTCAGGCTTCCCTCTGCCACCTTTTCTCCTGCTCTCATCTGACTGTGCTATCCAGGAGTGGTGTGCCGCTAATGATCTATGCCTTAATGCCAGTAAGATGGAGATTCTCCTCATCGGCACACCTGCATCCTCCTTTCCCGTTTCTCTCTGGCCGGCCTCCCTTGGCCCCCTTCCTGCTCCCACCTGTGGGACTAAGAACCTCGGGGGTCATCTTCAACTCCACACTCTCCTTTTCTCCTCACATCTACGACGTCTCTAAGAAGTCAAACTACCAACTGCACCTCCACAGAGGTATTCTTCCTTTCCTCTCCTTCCCCTAGAAGCTCATTGTCTCTAGAGCTCTGGTTGTCTCTAGGCTGGATTACTGCTATAGCCTCTTTCTAAATGTGCCTGCTTCTACTCTCCGCCCTCTGCAGCTCATACAGAACAGGACTGCAACGCTTTAACTTGGCCTCAAGCCCAGGGATTGTATCTCTCCAGCACTGAAATCTCTGCATTGGCTCCCAGTGGCTTCAATGATTAAGTTCAAGACCCTCTGCATTGTCCACAAGGCCTTCTGGGGCCTGGGTCTTCAATATCTCCAATTCTCTCTTTGTAAATACCTTCCTACTCAAGCTCTTTGCTCCCCCACCTCCCTCAGGGTCAGTCGCTTCTCCAAGCAACGAGTTGGTGGTAGATCTCTTTCTTCGGCTGATGCCTCCCTCTGGAACAGCTTCCCTGCTTCTCTGAAACACAAGGATAACCATCTCCGGTTCCAGAAGCACCTGAAAACCTTCCTCTTTGCTTCTGCCTTCTCTTCCTTTCCCCTGTTGATTTCCTGTCTGATACTGCACTTGTCACCTGGCTACCCTCGGATTTCAGGCCCAGGTCTCTGCCCGCACAGTTGCACACCTGCACTGCCTCCCGGCAACACTTGCAGTTGTATCTGTAACCCTACAGTCCCCCCTACCTGCACTTTTGGACATCTGCTGTCTGCACTTACCCTTGCACCTGCCACCTGTTGGCCGCACTTCTTGTCATTGTTATGATCCCATGTACAGCACTGCCCGCACCCCTTTCCCCGGCGCTTTTCCCCTCCAACCTCCCTTGCACTTGTGCCATCTCAATGTCACTTGGCCTAGTAAGAACGTTGTCTCTGTCCTCCCACTGTTCCCCCTTCCTTTGCTCGTCGCACCTTGAAACACTTGTGTATAGGCACATTACAAATGCCATATATCAATGCGGTGCTGGAACCCGAGGTAGATCAGACGGGAGGGATTCAGGTCTCTGCTAAAACCGACTGCTAAACTGCTGGACCAGGGCTGGGAGTGGGAATTGAGTGATATTAGGAGGTCTAGAGGCAGGGCTCAGTGAGGCTATACTAACTGCTCCACAGTTCACAATTCGGCCTCTCGGTTGGATTCTTTTTTGATATCTGATAGAATGACTGGATGGGTAGAGGAGATTAGTATTTTGGTACAAACTGTCGATCACGCGCCGTTGATGCAAGTTCTAGAGATTCGGGGGCAGGCATGGCTGGCCTGGGTGTAAGGGGTTATTGGATGCAGTGTTCTCGGAGATTGCACAGGTTATTGAGAGCTTTTTTGTGGATAATTCTAGGCTCAGTTAGCTCATACTAGTGCTATGGGAACCTTCAACTCTGTGATGATGGGGGAGTGTATCTCGCGAGAATCTGGAATTCTGAGACTGATAAGAAGGGAGTTGATGGCTAGTGAGGCAACCATTTAGTGCTTGTAAGCTGGAACGGGCTTTGAGAGGGATGTTGCAAAGCACAAGACAGTTGGAGAGGAATTGGATGTTGCAAGTGGCGGCAGTTAGGCAATATGGGGAAGGTCAACGACCGGGCCGGCTACTTGCAAGTGTGGTTTGTGCTGAGTATTACAGATTGTATATTAAATCTATTAGGGATGGGCAGGGAGCTCTGCATTATGGTGATAGGGTAATTGTTTAGGAATTTGAGACTTCTTATTCTGATCTTTATTTGATGAGCATTCAGGCATCTCAGAAAGAATTACATGCATATTTGGACAGGGCGGTGATCTATTGGTGTGATAAAGAATGGTTATGTAGACCTATTACGGAGCAAGAAATTCTTCGAGCCATAGAGGCTTTGTTGTCTGGGAAGGCCCCCGGTCTAGAGGTCTTTATTGTTGAATTCTATAGGTTTTTTTTTTGGTTCGCGATTGGCTCCTCATGTGGTGGAGGTGTATTGGAAGACACTGAAGGATAGGAAATTGCCGCCCACTGAGGGAGGCAGTGGTTACTATTTTATTGAAGCCTGGGAAGGCGCCAGATGAATGCTCATTTTATCGCCCTATCTCACCGATTAACTTGGATAATAAGATATTAGCAAAGCTGCTAGCTATGAGATGGTGCCCCTTATGCATAAGTGTGTTAAGGCCGATCAATCAGGCTTTGTACTGGGGCGATCTACATCCTATGGGCTGCGTCACATGTTTGGCCTGATGTCAGTGCTTTGTCAGTCTGATTCTGTTGTAGAAGCACTGCTGGATGCAGAGAAGGCGTTTGACTCAGTAGAATGGCCCTTCCTCTTTACTGTGCGGAGGTGGGCAATGGGGTAAAGAGTATATTTCAATGGTTTCACTGCTCTATACCTTGCCCACTGCTAAAATTAGGGTGAATGGTCAATTCACAGCGAATCTGTTACTTGAGCAGGACACAAGGCAAGGAAGGGGTGTCCTCTCTCTCTCTTGCCCTTGCTGTTTGCTCTGACGATTGAGCCATTGGCAGCACTGAGAGAGAGTTATGTACACAGGGGGGTGCATGCATACAATCAAAAGGTGGTGGTGTCCCTTTGTGCAGATGACAGTGATTTTTGTCAAGAACCCGCAAGATAATCTGGTGTCAATTATGGTGGATGTATTGGAATTTGGCGAGTTCTCTGGATTGAAAATAAATACTACCAAGTCGGTTCTCTTTCCACTCACGGACGCTACTGAACAGTTTGCTGGTAGTTTTCATTTCAGTGGTTATTGGAGCACACCAGATATTTGGCGATTGAGCTGGCTAGAGATTGTATATTGATGCAATTATGAAAAGGTGTTGGAACAGTCTAGAACGGTCTTGGGGAGATGGGCAGGGCTTGCCCTCAATTCATATGGCAGGATCTTATTGGTGAAAATGGTTTTACTTCCCCGATTCTTATATGCATTTTTAAACGTACCGCTGGCAGTGCCCGAGTCTTATTTTAGAGGGGTACAATCGACGATATCGCGGTTTGTATGGGCAGGTAAATGAGCACATATGGCTTGGCAGAAATTGGTGCTCCCTTGGAGAGAGGCGGTCTGGCCTTGTCCGATATGGAGGCATACTACAGAGCGGCCCAGGCTGGATTGTTGGTATATTGGTATGGAGATGTGGTAGATAGGAGACATGTTAAGTTAGAGATGGCTCTTGCTGCGTGCTATTATACTAACAGCTCCTGGAAGTTCATCTAGCCCAAAAAATATGGTGGAATTGACCTGTAGAGCATGGGTTGATACTGAAGGGCAGAGGGGTGGTGGGGTACTGTACTCACCCAAATTACTGTTTATTCACATCCCAGGTATATCACTGAGCGGAAAATTGGGATATGTACACTGTGTGGAAAGGCTGGGCATTTCATGTTTCCGAGATCCGTTTCAGGATGGTCAGTTTCTCACTATAGAGGGATAGAAAGATAAAGGGAACTTTACCCCTCTGGATGTGTTCTTGTACTTTTGACTGCCGGATACTCGTTATTCCTGACGTTCCCGGTGGAGCCCTATATTGGATGCAACGATAGGATTGGGGGATAACAGTGGGACGGTGTCTAAATCCTATAGTAAAATATTGGGATGCAGGAGAGATGGGCAGCCTCATCTCGAGGGAAGTGGGAGGAGACGCTGGGGGTGGTGCGGTCTGATGAGACATGGCGATCCTGTTGTATGCAGACCAAGAAAATAGCTCTTTATAGTAGGTTTAAAACAAATGCACTTTTACACCAGTCCTACTACGGCACTTCATCAGTTCTTTCCTGACCACACCGGATGTGTGTGCTCGGTGTAGCACTACACCCGCAGATTTCCTCCATGTGGCATGTTGCCCCCCAATATTCCACTTCTGGGAGGAGGTATTTCTAACCTTAAGTGATATTATTGGGGTGGGGTGGATCGCACGCCACTGGTAAGATCTCGGGTGGAATGCAGAGACTGGCAGGGCAGTTGCTGTGGTTGGCAAGGTGCAGGGTTCCAATGTCGTACAAAGGCTTGATGGAAAGAAGACATACTTTATTGTAATGAGATGGAAACTAAATATGGGAAGGTTGTTCACCCTTGTGGTAAACCTAAGGACATGTGGGATCCATATAAACAGTATTTAATAGTGCAATCTGGATTGGCGGAACAGAACCCGGGGGGAGGTTGTACCCTAAGAGACTGGAATGGAACAAGGGCAGACTGATCGGTAGAGGGGATGATGAGCAAAGATATTTAGAGAGAGGGCAGCAACAAAATGTGTTGGGGATTGCAGAACAGATGCTGTTAAAATTCTTTTGGAAGGTTGAAATTATTTAGTATAATACGAACTGTGGGATGGACTGGGGGTGGAACTTGCTGAACCACTGTTGCTTTCTGGATTATGTGTAGTTGGAAAAAAACTGTTTTAAAACAAAACTGTTTTCTTGAAGGATTGCTTTATCGGGTTTGAACCTTTCACCAGTCTAGAACAAAGCAAAACCCTCCAAACTATTATCAACACCAAATTCTCAGAAAATCCAACGCTGCTTAAACTTTCAAACAGACCCGCTTTACAAAAAGAGGGATGTGAATGTGAGGACAGTAGCAAGTCAAACAGCAGCAGTACAGAAGTCCGAAAAAAAGGAATGTCCAATTAAGGTTGTATAGGAAATGTACAGCTGTGGCGAAAGGCAAATAAATCACAACAACGTAACCAAAAAGATTGCCTTGGTTGAGGAAAGGTTCAAATAGGTGGCTTAGCAGTCTCTGGGGTCCCAAAAGTCGTCCAATGGGGCAGGAAGCTTGCAATAGCAGGTTCCTGTCCTGCCAGCAACTTGGCATCAAACTACGCTTTTTAACATTGCATGAGCGGGTTGACTCAGGTTTCGGATGCTGAAAGTCGTGGTGATCCACATAGGGAACACACTAGGGTCGGGCTCGAGATGAAGGTCATTGTGGTTCAATACAGTTTTCAAAGGATGCTGGTCGATGAGGCCACCAAGGTCGGTTCGACGATTGTGCGGTCAATGACAAAGATGCAGTTTGTTTGAGGCCCGGTTTGAGATGTGGCGGTTTGAAATCTTCTGCAGCCGCAAGCTTGTTTGAGCTAGAGCAAGTGATGTGCTTAGCTGAAGCATCAGAGGCTCGAACAGGCTTACAGCAGTGCCAAAAGAGACAGCGTGGTTCCTGTTGGTTCAAAGGCTCTCGAATGTGGTTGACAAGGATTCGATGGCAGTTGGATGCTGTAGAATGCAGGAAACCAGTTGCTTTACTTCTGGTGCTGTGAGTCCTATTCCATGGGTGCAGGGACAACATTGGTCCTTGTTCACTTCGTCCCGAATTGGGTGATACTAGCTAGCACCTGCAGGAGTCCTTCACCTCCAGTGAGAAGCCTGGTACTAGTGCAGCTGGCAGAGGGGAGGTCTTGCCCCAACAGCAGCTCACACCAAATGTATCCTGGGATGGGTAGGGAGCACAGCTTGCCACTGCCTTGGAGCACCTATATTCACCTCACAACTGAAGGACTCTGGAAAGGACAGCTCTCCCAACAAGGGGAAAACAAGTCCTTGAAGGTCAAAAATGAATCAAAGAAGATATGGAAGACCCCTTCCTTATAAAGGCAAAAGGTTACCCTGGAACGGACAAAAGCAAGCCTGCTTGAAGTGGTCCAGTCTGTGATAAGGTAATGCGAAATGCGCCTTTGGGAAATATACCACTGCTTTGCAGGAACTAGGAGAATGGACGGAAAGTGAAGTCCACATAAAACAACGATGGAGGAATCCTTCTTCCCTTCTGTTCAGCTCTGACTAAACCTGGCCCTTTGGAGTGCTGCCCCTAGTGCAAAGGCAGGCCTTTGATATGGAAGTGTCCTTTTGGAGCCAGGCTGCTGGAGATCACTTGGTGAGAGTGACAGGGCCTGGCACGGACGTCTTACCCATTCTCCCCGAGGGACAACAGAGGCTGACCTCCCACCATTTCTCTCATTCACTGGAATGTACACAGTGAGACTGCCTGGAACCAAAATAGCTTCTCATATCTGGTGTGAGCTCACAGGGTTGATGCTGATATGCTACAAATCTGATATTGCTTTAATATTCTTAACTACTAACTAGCATACCAAACCTAGGTATCTCTTATATTTTAAGATTAATGGAGCCACCAGGTGATAGTCAATCAGAAATATGGTTTAGGATCAGAGGTGCAGATGTAAAAGCAATCTCTGTCTGCAGTGGCTTTGCTGTCAGCTGCAGCTGCCGATCTCTGAACCTGCGCTGTGCCACTGGAGAGCAGGTGCTACAGGTCATGAGACTGCTGCAGCAGGCAGGGCACAGGCGTACACTAGGTTTTAGGCATGGAGTCTAATGAAAGAGGGTCTGTTTCCATCAGACATATGACCTTTGTTACAATTACTGTGCAAGGTGGCTGATAAAAGGGGGAACCACCGCTTGGCAGGCTAGTATTTATGTGGGTGTCTGTGTGTTGGGGGGGGGTGCCTTTTCTGTGTCTATTTTTGTCCCTAAAAACTGATTTTTGAAGGCATTAGGCATGGCTTGGGAATGTTGATTGAGAACCCAATAGATGTAGCTGGCAGATTGTCTCTTGTATGTGCTTGCAACACTAATTGGCAATATTACCAGTTGTGAGCCAGCCATCTAAGTAGGGATAAACGTGCATGCCCTGTCTGCAAAGATGGGCTGCCTCTACTGCCAACACCTTTGTGAATACATATGGTGCCATCTATGAGAAACCTGAATGCGTCTCACCCGCTAGTCCCTGGGGATCTGTCATCCAGGTAGCCAGGACACAGCCATCGCTTTTGGATCCAGTTCCTGGGGGTGGACCAGTGCAGGAGGATCACCTGGATGAGGGGTCTTCAGGGAGTGGGACACCGGATGGTGAGAGGCGGTATCCCCTTCGCTGTAACACCTTTTCCCATCCTACCATGTAGGACACTTAGGAACTCAACTCCGACCCACCCCCTTTCCCAACACAAACACTTTCTCACAGACAGCTCACTGTGAGAGAAAGCAGACTAACACCAGAGCCGTATACCAGACATGTACCAACACAATGGTCAAGCAGAGTTAGGCAATTACTGATCATTACACACCCCTGACTTCCATCACACTTCCCCATATGGATAAAAGACAGAGCATGAAAGCACACTCTGAGCAAGGCAAAGCACGCAAGGAAGCAGCAGTTCCAAGATGGCAGTTTAATAGGAGGAGAAAGACAGCAAGACCAGAGAGGGTTGCAAGGAGGGAAGTGCCCTTGACCATTTCAGACGAAAACCGTTACTTTCACAAGCCTTCAAGAATAAGAAACATAAGACCTGGCATTAAAGCTGAACAAAGCTGCCTTGTGTGTCGGAGGTACCTGGGGCTCTCCTGCACCGATAGCCAAGGCGGGGAGAAGCGTTTGCTGCCTTGGTACTGTCCTTGGCTCCTACAAAAAAGCAGCGCCAGTAAAGTCATCACAGCCGAAGAGATGGGGAGACTGATAGCAGACCGGTCTGTGTTAGAACACCAAGGGTGCAAGCAGCAACTTTGTATGGAGAAATCTGAAGAGAACAGTGTGTGAAGCGTATGTGACGAGCGACGCAAATATAATTGATCAAAGGAGTGACTGAACTTCTGAAGCCAAGATGGATACAGTACACAGAGTGGTCCGGCGACATGTGGGTGCTCATTCAAAGGTCTCTGTTAGGTATCAAACTGAGAGGTGGCAAATGTAAAAAGGAATTGTGAAATCAAAGTGGTCCTGCAACGGGTTAAGCTAAACCCTGATAAAGTTACTGCGAAGTGAAATTGGTCCGAGTCTGGCTCAGGGAGACTAATTGTGTAAGAGGAAGGATCTGAGCCCGGCTGAGGGGGATCCGGGGTGAACCGTGAGTCACCCGAGAAAGACCATTCTCTGAAGATTGGAGATGGGGAGCCAAGCCCGGAATAGGGGGATCCAAAGTATATAAGAGATCTGAGCCCGGCTGAGGGGGATCCAGGTTGAAGAGTTAATCACCTGAATTGAGTACTTGTAAGAGGAAAGGAACTTTTTGTTTTTTTGGACATCAGGCCCTCTGAATCAAGAAACTTTGATAAGTAAAGAGACTTGGGCACAGAAGGCGCCGATGCTGGTGATGGAAATGTATCCTCATGCCAAAGAAGCCAGAGTGTGTGCTATGCTCGAGTGAACCACCTTGCCCCGTGCTGAAAACATGGGGAAGGGAGGCCAACAGCCTGAACATCCTGACATATCATTTTTGTGAACACTTCTTTCTTTTTCATAAACACTACCCCAGACTACTTGTATTTAGAGGCAAGGATTGGCAATATTTTTGTTTTAGTATATGCCCTTTTATTTTGACGAGACACCACTAGGACTGCATTATTATTTGATGGTCGTACCTTGCTCCCCTCTGTAGATTTAGGATTAGATAGGCGTTTATCACACCCTTGTTGAAGTTCAATAAACACCCTTGAACTGTGGTTACTTGTGTCTGTCTTACTGTTGATACCATGCCTTCCGTACATATCCCAAAAGGCAGTACTTTTCAACTGGTAGTGGTTGTTGCGCACCTTGAATCCGAGAAACAATTATGTTTGGGGTACATGAAAACATGAAAGTAAGCATCTCATAGCCATTGTGTCCATGTAATCTCCCCACGTTAAAAGTGGCATTAACTCTTGCAGTGTGGTCATCCTGAACTCTGGGATCTTTACACATTTTTCTGTAGCCCACAGATTTAGTACTGGGAACATCATCTTTTTCTTGGGTACTAAGAAGTAAGTTGAATACATTCCTGGGTTTTATTCCCAAGTTGGGACCCATTTGTGACCCTCTTTTGTATTGTTACTTTTACTTCTATAAGTATTAGATATTCCGCCTTTGGACAATTTTTCTTCAGTGGAAGCTTGTATGGTATGAAGCAGTAAACCGGTTTTCCAATATTCACACCCATTGATCAATGTTTCACTCCTACCAGTCCTTTACTACGACCCCACCCAAAGGTTGCATGAAATTACATGACAGTGGTGGTTTTGGGCCAAGTCCACCTCTGGTGGTGCCTCCTTTAGTAAGTCCATTGACTCTTCTTGGCTGCCTATTATGACGTTGAAATGCCTGACCTTGATGTGTGGTTTGTTAGTACTGTGACACACTGTGGAAGGGAATGGCACAGCCTTATCTGTTGTAGCCTGTAGCACCTGCTTGTGGAAAATATCTTCTTACAAATCTACCATAAGGCCTTAAGGGCTTTAGGTTCATGTTTGGCCTTTTCAAGTATGTCATCTCATATATAGCATTTCAGAACAGCATCTTACCTTCGATGGATTTGTTGAACAGATGAACAAGTTACTCTCTTACCTGGTAACGTTCTTTCGATTGGGATGGTCCGACAACTTATTTCATATCTATGACAGTAATCACCACAGCTGTGCTGCTTCGGATAATCTTTCGGCGTCCTGCGTTGATACGCTGTCCTCGAGGGCCTCCGTCGAGCCGATGTCATTGGATGTTAAAAGTAGGACACACGACGCCCGTAGCCTCAGTTTTAGTTATTTCCCCAGAACATGTGGCACCAAACCGCTGCCAGTATGACCACAGAAAGCCTTGCGGAAACGTAAGCTGCAATCGCATAAGAATTCTGTAGCGGGGCAGGTAGGGAGGGAGCGATAGGGAAATCGTCGTCGGACCATCCCATCGAAAGAACGTTACCAGGTAAGAGAGTAACTTGTTCTTCGAGGGGATTGGGTCCTCCGACGTATTCCATATCTATGACAGACTCCCAAAGCAGTACCAACGTATGGAGGAGGGAAAAGAATTTAGAAGATAGAAATGTACAATACCCAATCAAATTGCAGGGTAAAGGACCGCCTTGCCAAAGGCCATATCCTGCCCATGGATAGAATCGAGGGAGTAGTGACGTACAAAAGTATGGACCGAAGCCCAAGTGGCTGCATCACAGATGTTACGAATAGGAACACCCCTCTGAAGGGCAGTAGAGGCAGCCATACCCCTAGTAGAATGGGCCCATAAGCCTACCGGAGGGTCCTTACCCGCCAAGCGGTAACATTCAGAAATTGCCAAGATAATCCATCTAGACAAAGTCTGCTTAGTAACAGATTGTCCCAAACGCCTTCCAGCATAACCAATAAAGAGCTGATCGTCCACTCTGACCTGGGACATGCGAGAAATGTAGAAACTTAACGCTCTCCTAGGATCCAATTTATGGAGCCTCTCCTCTTCCTTACCAGGATGTGGAGGAGGATAAAATGCCGGAAGAATAACCTTCTGGCTCAAATGAAATTCCGACACCACCTTCGGAAGAAAGGAAGGACGAACCGTAAGGACAACCCTGTCCTTATAAAACACAGTGAAGGGTGGCTTAACTGAAAGTGCCTGCAACTCACTCACTCTGCAAGCGGATGTGACCGCAACTAAAAACACAGTTTTAAGGGTTAACAGCTTCAAAGGACAGGAATGTAAAGGCTCAAACGGAGCACCCATAAGGAATTTCAGAACAAGGTTCAAATCCCAACCAGGCACCTGGAAAGGTACCGGCGGAAACACATTAGTGAGTCCTCAGAACACTCCTGAGACGAGCGCTTAAATATAGACAGCGCCGCCAGGTAACCTTTAACAGTACCCACTTGCAGGCCCCTGTGGGCCAACGAAAGCAAAAAAGACAGAACCACAGGAATGTCACATGAAAAAGGATCCACATTCTTAACCCTGCACCAGTCGCAGAACTTTCTCCAACGGCAACGGTACAGGGACTTTGTTGCCAGCCGTCTGGCCGAAAGCAACACCTCCATCAGATCTTCAGGGAGGTCCCAATCCTTATACCTCAACCTTTCAGAAGCCAAGCGTGAAGGTTGAGGGATCTGACCTCTGGATGGAGAACCCGACCCCCGCTCCCGTGAGAGCAGGTCGTCTTGGTAGGGTAGACGACGTGGAGGGCAGATGGACAAGTCGAGAAGGTCCGGGTACCAAGTCCTCCGAGCCCAAGCCGGAGCAATGAGGATTATCCGGGACCGAACCTCTGTAACCTCCGCAGCACTTGCGGGATGACGGGGACTGGAGGAAACGTGTACAGCAGTGGGAAGGACCACTCCACCACAAACGCGTCTCCTAAGGCTCCTTTTGGAGGAAATTCCCGCGAGCAGAACCTTTCGCACTTCCGCTTGACACAGGAGGCGAAGAGATCCACCTGAGGGGTCCCCCAAAGGGCGAAGATCTCCAGGAGAATCTCCTGAGCCAGCTCCCACTAGGGAGAGATCGCGCTCTGCCTGCTCAGAGCGTCCGCTGTCTCATTTTCGTCTCCGGCCAGATGAACTGCCGAGATCGAAACTTCCTGCTGGATGGCCAAGAACCAGAGCTGCATCGCCTCCCTGCACAGAGGAAGTGACCCTGCCCCCCCCCCTTTTTGTTGAGGTAGTGCATGGCCACTGTGTTGTCCGTCAGAATCGGGACATTCCTTCCTCGCACAGTCGGCAGAAAAGCCTTCAGGTCAAGCCTGATGGCCCGCAGCTGCAACAGATTGATATGGAGTCTGTACTCCGACAGAGACCAACCACCGCCGACTGTCAACTTGTTGGCATGAGCTCCCCATCCGATGCGTCCATCACAATCGTCACCTCCAGCCAGGGTAGCCAAAACAGAGCCCCCTTCATCAGAGTTCCTTTGACGGCCCACCAGAGAAGGTCCTGGGCGACCGAAGACGGCACCTGAACGGGGTCTGACATCCTGCCGGAGGACTGTGACCATGCATCTTGAGAGCCCATTGCAGAGATCTCATCCGCAACCTGGCTTCTGGCACCAGAAGAATGCAGGATGTCATGAGGCCGAGCAACCTCAAGAACTCGAACGCTGGGAGACTCTGGGCATGTTGAAACTTGTGCACCACCTTCTGAATGTGATGAGCCCTCACCTGGGGAGGAAAACACTGCCCCAGGGATGTTTCGAGCACTGCTCTGATGTACTGGAGCCTCTGAGTTGGTGTCAAATGGGACTTCTTTAAGTTGAGGGAGAAGCCCAGCTTGTGAAGGGAGTGGCAGGTGACGGACAGATCCAGGACCTTCTCAGGAGAGCGCGCTCTGATCAACCAATCGTCCAGGTAGGGGTAGACGTGAATCCCCCCTTTCCTGAGATACGCTGCCACCACCACCATGAGTTTGGTGAAGACCCTCGGCCGGAGGTCAATCTGAACGGCAGGACCCAAAACTGAAAGTGCGAGTCGCCAACCGCGAACCTCAGGTACTTCTTGTGCTTGGGATGGATCGGCACATTAAAATAAGTGTCCTTGAGATCTAGAGACACCAACCAGTCCTGAAGTTGAAGGGCCTGGAGGACTTGAGAAAGAGTAACCATCTTGAACTTGTCCTTCCTGAGGAGCTTGTTCAAATCGCGCAAGTCCATGATGGGTCTCAATCCCCAGTCTTTCTTCGAAATAAAAAAATAAGGGGAATACCATCCCTTGTTCCTCTCTGCTACAGGCACCAGTTCTATGGCGCCTTTCTCCAGCAGGGATTGCATTTCCTGCGCAAGGAGCGGATCTGGACTCTTCAAAGAGAGATTCCCTGGTGGATTGTCGTGAGGCCTCTGCCGGAAAGGAAGACATTAGCCGTGGGCTATGATCTCCAGAACCCACACATCTGAAGTAATGGCACGCCACTCTACAAGATGCTGCGCCAGCCTTCACCCCAACCGGCTGCGGCAGTGCCTGAGGGCAAAGAGGCAACTGCCCCAGCGGCCTTGGCACCTCGAGTACCCCGATTTCCACCTCTGGCACTCCTACGGTGGCCCCTTTGTCTTGCAGCTCCTCTCGATTTACTAAAGGATGAGTAATATCGAAAGGAACCTCCTCTCCACTGCTGTCCCCTAGGACGAAAAGGCGGAGGTTGGTGAACTGGTGAACTGCAGCGCTCAACTACTTCGCTGCAGCTTTGGAGGTCTGCAACCTCTCAAGGCTCTCGTCAGCCTTGCTGCCAAAAAGATGTTCACCATCAAAGGGCATGTTGAGGAGCTGGGCTTGCACATCAGGAGCAAACCCAGACTTCCGCAACCACGCAAACCTGCGTATTACGGTGCTCGCCGCCATGGATCGGCTGACGCAATCAACCATGTCCAGACCCAACTGAACAGATTCACACATGGCATCCTTGCCATCCTGCACGATAGCAAGAAACCCATCCTATTCCTCCCCTTTGGGAATATGATCAGACACAGTCCCACACAGTGTGCGTGAAACAAGACAAGGCACAAACGGAGTTGGCAGCCTGAAGCGCCATACCCCCAGAAGAAAACACCTTCTTCGACCAGCCGTCAAAACGTTTGTCGTCTCCATCAGGAGGGATGGTAGGGTACGACGCCTGATTTGCGGGGGCCATAGCCGCCTTTCACCACCAAACTCTCCGGAGTAGGGTGCGTGGTCAAGTAGCAGGGGTCGCCACTGGCTGGGTGATATTTCTTCGGCAAGGACTTGCTCACTGCCGGGAGACTCTCTGGAGAAGTCTAAGCCGCAGCCACCCTTCTCTGCAAGGCCATATGGCATGGCAGCACCGGGTCAGTTGGTGGACCTTGGTCGAGGATATCAGTCAGGTCATCCTGCTAAAAATTCCCAGGGGAGGCAGACCATCCCAGGTAATCCGTGACCCTCGACATCAGGCGCTGGTATGAGGACTCGCCATGAGTGCCAGGCTCAGGCCTACCAAATTTCACCCCCGGAGAGGTGTCTAGACCACTGGCATCATGCAACGACTGACGCACGTCCTCAAGTTGGCTATGACCCAAAAGGAGGCCATCAGGAACCTCTGCAGGAACCTCACCTTCCTCAGACCCCTCATCCACCTCAGAAATATAATCCATATGCTGGAAGGAGGGTACAGAAAAAGGAACAAAGACATGTTTAGCCTTGGCCAGAGCCTTTCTGGGGGGTTCCACCGTGCCACGGGGAACCTCCGACAAAGCTGCCTCGAAAGGCGTCGAGGGCGTCGATGGAATCGGCGTCGAGCGCGGCGCCGACAGCTTCGACACAGGCCTCGAGGGCGGAGCCCCGAGCGTGTCTCTCGACAGCCTGGGCATCGATGGCGTCGACGACGTCCTCGGAGGCAGAGCCTCGAGAGAGTCCGTCGACGACCTCGGTGCCGCAGGCATCGATGTCTTCTTCGAAGACTTCACATGTTCTCGCGGTCTCGAGGGCGTCGAGGACCGGGACCTGGAACGGGCATGTCTAGAGCGACCATCCTTGTCCGACGGGACCTCGAAGGCGTACGAGCAGCATCTCTAGAATGGTCACGACCGGCGTCTTTCGACAGCGCGGATGGACCAGAGCCCTGCGATTGGAAAATCGCCAACATCTCCTTTCAGAAGGAATCCCATTCCTCAGGAGTGGAATGCTTGTTGGGACAAGCAACCCACCGACAGGCGGAGTCCTCGGACGCGGAAGGCGACCTGTGACGGCACTTCCCGGAGTGCCTCGAAGAGGCAGAGGAATGACGGGACCGACTCCCAGACTGAGAACCCCCGGACTCACGACGACGATGCGGAGAGTCGCCCCTCGAATCATCCGTCGAAAGACCAGTGGAACGCGACTTCCAGGGCTTGGCCACCTTAACGACCGACAGCTTCTTCTTACACTCCCGCAAGGCCTTCAATGTGAGCGATTGGCAGTCGACACAGTCATCCGTATCGTGGTCCTCCCCGAGGCACCAGAGGCAAGCGTTGTGCGTGTCTGTCAGCAACATCTTGGACCCGCACACTTCTTTTTTTTTTAAAAACTTTGTTTTTATTAGCATATGCAGATTTGAAATATATACAATCAGCTGGCCCATTAAACCCTTGCCCCACCCCCCCATCCCACCGCCCCAACACCGACCCTCCCCCCAATCCCCACGCTCAAACAAGAACTTAGAAGACACGAAATGTTCTCTTCGTATCCTGTACTTAGGAGATGATGTGAAAGGTGACCATTTTTGCCGGCTGAATTGAGGTCGCCACCCCCCCCCCGCCATGGGCACTCGGTGTGTATACAGCACATCTCAGACCCCACCCCCCTCTCAATCCAGGGCAACGGGCCTGGTGTCAGTTAACGTCCCATCCCCAGGTCTGCTGCACCCCATACCAGTTCGCTAGGAATGAACCAGAATCGTTATTTACCATTGCAGTCAATTTGTCCATCAGGAACATGTTCTTTACTTTTTTCAACCAGTCCTCCTTGGAGGGGGATTCCGGGCTCTTCCACTTTTGTGCCAGGGCCACCCTCCCCGCCCTCAACATTGTTTCCAACATCCTTGGGTATCTATGTATTTCCGTTTCCTCTGGGGGAGGCCCAGCAGCATCGTCAGAGGGTTCAGCGGGAGAGGTTTGTCTGATACCTCTGCAATCCAGGCCCTCACCCTCCCCCAGAAGTCCTGGACTTTTGGGCAATGCCACCACATGTGGCTCCTGACTTGGCCGCATCCCCTTGGGCATCTTGGTGACACCCCTGAGAACATCTTTGACAATTTCACTGGGTCCCTGTGCCACCCCTGCAGAATCTTAAAATTATGCTCCATGTCCGAGGTGAATAAGTTATAGTGGAAAGCAATTTTGAATATCCTAGACCAAGCATCCTCTGAAATAACCTCTCCTGCCAGGTCATTCCAGAATGAGCGAAAACTCCTCCTCCCCGGAAGGTTGATGGTGTTCAAAATTCTGTACATTCTAGAAACAGCCCCTTTCCTTGAGGTCGCCGTATCCAGGAGTCTCTCGAAGGGGGTCAGCTGCCTCCAAGTTTTGACCCCATGACTGGTTGCAGAGTATACCCTTGAGGCAGAGGTATTCGAAGATGGAAAGGGACCCCTGTCCGAGAGCGTCCCTCAATTCTTCATATGGTAAAAACTCCCCCTCTCTGAACATCTGCCCCACCCATTCCATTCCCATGTCTGACCAGGCCTGAGAGTTCCGGAACCCCCCTACTACCCAGTTTGAGAGGATGGCCCCAGAGAGAGGTCATCATGGACGGCCATGAGGTAAGATTTCCCAAAGTACTCCTAGGGTCAGGTGGGTTCTCAGGCTTCTTGGGATTGACTTGCGCGGGGCCCACAGGAGGTCCTAAACCTTCAGGTGATGGGTATCCATGTCCTCTAAGTATGACCAGTATGTCCCCATCCCTTCTTTCATGTGTTCCAGGAGGACGCGCAGCTGGGCAGTGCGGAAATAAAGATGAAAGTCCGGTAACCCAAACCCTCCCTCCTCCCTTGGTTTGGTTAAGATGGCCCTCCCAGTCCTCTGGGATTTCCCTTGCCATATGAAATCTCATACTGCGTTCTGTAGGTCTCTAAAGGTCCGATCAGGGACGCTGGTTGGGAGTGCCATAAAGAGGTACAGAAGCCTTGGTAAAACATTCATCTTAACCGCCGTAATCCGGCCATACCAAGACAGGATCAACTTGCCCCATCTCCTCAAGTCTGATGTGATCCCTGCCATTATGGGATCATAGTTGGTGGTAGCGAGTTTCGACAGGTCCCTAGTAAGCAGGACGCCCAGATAACGTATGGAGACCTTCCCCACTGCAATCCCGTTGAACTTATCCAGGGGGTCTAGCTCAGGGTCTCGTGCTCTCATTGGGAGCAGTACCCGAGAAGCGCCCAAACGTGGCCACCAAGGACAAGAAAGGGGGTGGGGGGGGGCGAGGAGCCGGGATCCACCATATAGGCTAAGATGTCGTCCGCAAACAGGGACAGTTTAAATTCTACCTCACCTCTTCTAATTCCCCTGATGTCAGAATGTGCTCTGACCGCAATGGCTAGTGGTTCCATCGTAAGGATGTATATCAGGTGGGAGAGTGGGTGTTAGGAAAGATTTCTTAATTGTGGGTAATTTTCCTTCCATGTGGCAATCCCTAAACTTTTTGCTGTTGTTTTCACCAGGATCTAGACTTTGCCAGAGAAGTGCAGCCTTCTGCCGCACTCCTCTGGGCTTTCGCTCCATTCCGACGGGGAAACTGACATGCCCTTAAGACAGTCAGTACCGGGAAACGTCGTTTTCCGTAGTTTCTTTATCATGTTGCAGCTTTCACGCAACATGGCACAAGAGGGCACTGTAAGATAAGTTACTGCTCTCTTGGGTCTCTAGTCTTCTACAGGCCCTAGATACTCTCTTTGGATTGTAAATGAACGGTGCAAGTGAATCACGGACGGGATTGGTGGCAGCGATCGTTTCTTGTGTTTTTGAGCTCCTTTTGGCGTGTAAGCATGTTTCTCGCGCTTAGCCCAAAATGGTGGCCTGGCTCCCAAAATGGCCAGACCACGAGGCTCTTTGTCCTGTCTGCTGACCGTCTTGCCCCCTTCACCTCCCCCAGGTCGAGCCAACCCGGGGCCTTCCTTATTTGGGCATGTACTTTCCCGCGAAACACAGATGCTTTCGCGGGCTTCTACAGGCCTTGTGTGTGCCTCCAGGATGGGGGCTGGGATGTCTGGTCCCAATACACATCCTGGGCGCCAGAGAGTCTAGGGTGGTGTGAATGCCTGGGACCCCCGTGGTCCGTGATAGGTCCACATATGGTGTGAGTTTTATGAGCGGATCTCCCATTGGGTCCCCTCCGTTTTGGCGCGAAGGGAACCGTGGATAAGAGGGGGCTGGAAACGCCACTACCATGTCGATCTCCTGAGTTCTCACGAACAAAGGAATGCAGGAGCCAAGCATCCTGCAACCACGAGGCTGAACTGAGGAATTGCTGGTGACCCGCTGAAGGACTGCCCCTCTGCACTGCTGTCGCTTTGTGAAACCCTTTCTACCTCGGATCGAACGATAAGGCCTGTACTGGTACTTTGACCCTTGGAATAGTGGGAACAACTATTCTCGGCATCTTCACCATCTCCTGCACGTAAGCCTTCGGAAGTGTCTCTGGGCCATCCAGCAGACTGACCAGCCTACCCAGGAGCCGTGCTCTGTAACCGCCGTCAGGTTGTGTTGTATTACGAGTCCTTGTCACTCTCACATGAGTCGCACACTTGGCATTCACAGGTCTGAAGTGAGTAGTGTACATTTGGCTGAAATATACACGGCCGCTCCGTTGCCCTGCTGTGGTAACAAACTGTGCGGGTTCACTACGTTTGGGACGTCCTCAACTCAACTTCTGCTGCTGCGGAATCTACACGACGCCGAGACGTCCCCTGCTCGTATCTGAACCTGCCAGCACTGAAACTGACGCGGAGAAGCCTGGGTCTGCCTGCATCGGGGACCGGTGAGTAGCATCGCTAGGAACTGGTCGCCCTCCTGCAGGAGCACATAGCTTTTCCCCGCTGTGTCTAACAGCACGCCTTTCCGTACTCGCGCTCGGCTTCTGCCCCCAGGAGGATGCGCTTGAGATGCGGAGCTCTGTTCATCTTCAATTGTTCATCGAACTAAACTGTCCGATTCCCTCGAAGAGACTCCCCTTTTTGCCCGTTGGCACCAGCGTGTGCAGGTACTTTTGAGCACAAGGCTCCACTCTTCCTAGGGCTTGGACTTCCTTTTAGTTAGGTGCCTCTGAAAGCGGACTGAGTCTAATTATTATTCGCACTGCCTGTTTTCCTACCCATCTAGGTGGTCTACACATTTCATGCGTCTAACTCGTTAGACTCATTTGTATTTTTATATATATTGTATTGGTTTGGTATGTGTTGGTTTACTTGAGTTTTATTGTGATTTCTCGCTACGGTCGATGTTACAAAGGCCTTGTAATAAATGTGTATATATTTTTAATATAACACCTGCTTGAAGTAATTTGTAAGTGTCCTTGCTTTGTGTGCTCATTGCGGGCTTTCAGTCACCCTCACCCCTCTTGAGACCTAGTCTTGACCGCCGCGATCGCTACCCTGATTGGTCTGGCTTGTCCAGAGGTTACCCTGTTCCAAGAAACTAGGCTGGCCTTCTGAACCTCTGCCCCTCCAGGACAGAGTTCAGAAATCCATCTTAACAGTGGGCAGCCTTGCCTTGTCCCTCATGAGAGGGTGAAGGACTCCGACAGCTTCCCGTTCACTTGGACCCTTGCAGTGGGGGCTCTGTAGAGAGCGGATACCCAGTTTCTAATGTGTGACCCGAAGCCCATTTTCTGGAGGAGGAGTTCCATATATCTCCATTCAACCCTGTCGAAGGCTTTTTCTGAGTCTAAGGAGAGGACACATGCTTCCAGCTCAGATTCTTGGCCGTAGTGAAACAGATCTATCGTTTTGCAGATGTTGTCCTTGTCCGACCCCTACCTCCCTCTTATGAAACCCACCTGATCCCCATGGACCAGCTTCGGCATTATCCCTTGCATCCGCCTCCCCACCACCTTGGACAGGATCTTCACGTCGATGTTTAACAAAGATATGGGGCGCTAGGAAGAAAATTCTGCGGGGTACTTACCCTCCTTGGGCAGCACTGTTATTATGGCCCCCATCATGGATTCGGGGAGAATGCCCCCCTCCAGCACATAATTGAAAACCCTCGCCAGGTGTGGGGCTAGGGTGGAGCGGAACCTTTCGAAAAAATACACTGTGAAGCCGTCCTTCCCGGGGGAAGTCCCCACCTTCATCCCACTAATCACCTTATCGATCTCCTCCTCGGTGACCGGGCCCTCCAACCCCTCAGACATCTCTCTCATTAGGGCCGGGACTTGGATGGAGCTTAGGAAGTCCTCTATCTGGACGTCGCCCCAGTCATATTCTGACACATACAATTTTTCATAATATTGGCGGATGGCGTCTCCTATGTGGGGAGTATCATAACCCATTGACCCCTGGGTGTTCCTCACCGCCTTCACCATTCTACTTCTCTGGACCTCCCTCAGCTTCCAGGCCAGGATCCTGTCCGCTTTGTCTCCTTTGTTATAATATTTTTGCTTGACCAGCTGGAGGCCCTCTCCATTTTGTGTAGGAGGTCCTTTAGTTGGAGCCTGTAGTCCTCCAGGACGGTCACCCGGTCGCGCTTAAGGGGCTGATCCGGTGGATCCCCCCGGCTGGAGTCGGGCTATTTTTTCTCTCAAGGTCTTCTCCTGGGCCTCCCTCTCTTTTTTTCTGGGCTCCTATTTTGATGAGAACTCCTCGTAGGGTTGCCTTGAAGGCGTCCCACAATGTGTGTGTGCCAACCTCCCCATTGTCATTTAGCTCAAAGAATTCTGTTATAGCATCTAGCACTTCCTGGGCATGGACCTCATCATTTAGTAGGGCATCGTTGCATTTCCAGCGACCTCTGCTATAGTGACGTGGACCATGTCATGGGCCGACCAGGGGACCGGGTCCACCCTATGGCCAGAGATATATGGGCGGAGGGTCTCGTCCACTAGGATGTAATCAATTCTGGAGTACGAGGTGTGGATGGCGGAGTAGTATGTAAATGAGGGGTCGTCCGTCCTGGGAGTCGGAATTGTGTCCACCAGGCCCAGCTCAGAGTTAACCCTCTGGAAGATTCGTGCCATGGCTTCATCTGCAGACCTAATGCTTTGGGGACCTACACGCTTTCTATCTGTGGATGGGTCCAGGACCATGTTGAAGTCTCCCCCCACCACCACCGTGCCATGCACGAAAAGTTTGAGCCTGTCCCTCACTTCTTCCCAGAATTGGGCTTAGCCCTCATTCGGGCCGTACACTACCGCAAGAGTTAGGGGGGTGCTCTGTAGGGATCCCCTTACCAACAAATAGCGGCCCTCGGGGTCCTTCATCGTGGCCTCCTTTTTCGAAGCCTACGTCCCTCACTAATATAATGGCGACTCCCCTTTTCTTAGTCCTGTGAGATGCGCAGAGCACCTCTCCAATTCCTCCCCCCCTCATTTTGGGTTCCTTCCCCCTTGGCCAGTGTGTCTCTTGCAAGAAAAGCAAGTCCAGCTTTGCCGTCCTGAATTCTCTACAAACCAGAGATCTCTTAGTGGGGGTTTTCAGACCCCGCACATTCAGGGTACCCACTCCCAGGGCCGGCAGACTATCAGCCATAATCTAGGTCTCCCTCTCTCTTGGTCAACTTCATCACATTGTTGCTCCCTTTGTCTCCCCTCTTGATTTCTTTGGTTCCCCCTTCCTCCCTCCCAGGAGGCCCTGAAACTATAACTATACCCCAACTGCTCCCCGATCCCTATCCCTAAAAGAACAACCCCAACCAACTTGTGACCCTCCCCTCCCCGGCGTCCAGCCAGTAAGTTCAGCCACTGCTGGCATTTGGCCGGACCACCAGCCTGCCCTCTTCGGCCAGGCATTTAGTACAATGCTCGTTTCTTTGAGCCCCTCTCCCACCCCTGTGCTTCGTCCCATCGATTGCCCCCATTATACTTGCTGTTCAGGGGGACTCCCCATTCAGTGGTGTTAGGGAGAATTCTCTGTAAAGGCTAATTTCCCAAACCTAGTGAGTCCCCCAGCAGCTTTGCTGGATTTTTTGGGGTTTATTTTTTCTCCTGCTAAGAGTGAGACTCTTTTTCTCCCACTCTTAGACATGATTTGAGGTGTTCCTTTGACTTTGTATGTGTTCTATGGGCTATGGGGTCCTTTAACCCATAGGGTTTCATGTGTTTTTGATATGTGGGTTACACAGCACCCTCCGTGCAGTAACCCAGGGGTGTCGTAGCGACCCCCAAACATAGACTCCATACCCTGGGACTGATTACTGTCTCCCAGGGCATGTAAAGTCACCATTGGCTTTACTAGTCTTAAATTGTTAACAGAACCAGTACAAATCATCATATTGTGGACGTACTGGTCGGGGCAATTCGATTGCCCTGGGGTCTGTTGTTCGAGGGGGCACTGTCCAGACCCCCACACCTGGAGTTTTGGCTGGTGGCAGTGGATACTACTTTTTATATTCAACCGCAAATATATTCCTATGGGATTTTCCCATTGTTTGAGACTACCACACCGCCGGTTTATTAAATTAATATCAATTCACCGGTTGGTATTTTTTGCCGAAACTTGGTTCCAAAATGGCGTTTGTGTTCGCTTCTGTGACTCCAACCCAAGTCGAGCCCTTTGTTCCACTTTTTGGCGGGCTTCTCCACAGAAGCCTCCAAAAGTGGTGCCACTCTGTCTGGGTACCACAGGGGGTGTGGGAGAGGGTTTATGCACCCTGGACTGATTTGCTCGGCAACTCAAGTCGCACTCTTGTGTGATTGGCCCAAGTGGTGAGCCGCCCGGCTCACCACTAAGCATGTTTGAGTGACAGCTAGGCTGAATGAATGGGGGTTTTCTGCATAAAAGCAAGGCTTTGGCGACTGGAACTTCAGAAGGCGCCACAGGACCAAGAATCCGAGGAGGGAGAAGCCGAGCCGACCTGCAACGACGACACCACCGGTGGAGCCCTGCTGAACCGCCTCACCACTTTTCCCGACGACAGAGGAGATCTCCTGTCCAGAGAGTCTTCTTCCTTTGACTGGTAGGGATAACCAGTTTGCCCATCTTTTCGCCTTCCTGGACCATCTCGTGGCCGCCTTGCCCGTGCCAAGCACCCCGGCAACCGGAATACCACGGTTTACCACTACCGCGAAATAAAGGGTAGTACCTTGTAACCGGGAAACTCTGCGGCTGGTTTCTTCCCTGGCAGTGCAACGACCTTCATCTTTCCTCCACATCGAGACCTCATCTTCCTTGGTTAGCCTGGGGCCTGTTAACTAACTTTTCCTGACTTGATCTCAATCTTTTGTGAACTCTGTACAAAGACTCTTTGGGCATAACCCCACTATGTGATCCTTCACACATTTCGCTTGCTCTCTCTAAGAGTGGGCCTGGCATTTAAACTTCCTTGCTCTCCAGTAGACTGCCTAACCTGCCTCACTGTGGTTCTTTGAAAAGTATTGAAATTTGTGTGCTTTCATAACTTTGCCTTTTCCCTCCCTTTTTCTATAACTTATTAGAGTGCCATCTTATGTTAAGCGCTCCCCTCTGTCTGAAAATAAGTGGTGTTTCTCACTAAGACTTGTCTAATAAGTAATTAGGGTTGTATATATATAATAGTGACTGTGTGTTGAATTTACTTATCTCTTTTTTTGCTAGTGTAATTTACAAGTGTGTCTTTAAATAAATAATTATATACTTTTTACACCGAAGTTCTGGTCAGTGTTTGCTTGTGCTACTGTATCTCTGTACCTATTGTGTATATACTGCCTAACTCGTCTTGAGAGGGGACTGACTGCTCAGCCACAGCTACCAGGTAACTCTGGGTGGTACAGACTGCTACCAATTGGGTTTACTGCCAACCACCTGTAGTCCTAAATCTTTTGCAGTGGTCCCTAAGGGAACTGCACAGGTTTCTGCCTAACAAGTGGAACCTCAAGAACTTCCGTTCCCGATCCGTTGGTGGTCGGGGCATCCCGATCGTCAGCCCTCTGAGTCGATATGCTCTCCTTCCATTGCGGGCGGCGGAGTGTTCAATTTTTTATATTTCGTCGAACTGGTTTTTCCTTCTCCTGGCACCCGACTGGCCAGAAACGCCCCAGCCGATCACCTCTGGGCCAACTGGGCCCCTCCGGGGGTAGGATCCGCCACATAGTCCTGGATGGCTCACCTTATGTCCTCTTCCGTGACCAGCATCGTCCGTTGGCCCATGTATTCGAAGGCCAGGGAGAAGGGGTACCCCCACCTGTAGCGCACTCCCTTCTCCTTTAGTAACTGCGTTAGGGGGCGGCACATTCTGCGTTTGGCCAAAGTGTAGGCGAAGAGGTCTTGGAAAATGGTGATCTGGGCGTTGTAGGTGATCACCCCCGCCTTCCTCGCTTCCTCCAGGACCTTAGCCTTTTCCGTATAATAGTGGAACCGGGCCAGGACTGACCGGGGGTTCCCTGCCTTTTCCCCAGCCCTTTGCACTCGGTCGAACGTGAGCTCTGTGGTCATCCAGGAGGGTAATAATGTCTCTCTCCGTCTCCCCCTCCGCCTCAGGGACCCCGAAAAATCTAAGGTTATTCCTCCTTTCCCTGTTTTCATAGTCATCCATCTGCCTGGCCCTTTCCTCGTCCCTCTTCTCCAGGGCCGCTAGCTTCATATCAATTTGAACCTCCTGGAATGCTGATGTCGACTGGTTGGTTTCCATTTGTAGAAGCCGGTCCTCGACCTTGAGCTAGGATAGAGGCAAAGCCCCTTTCCATCACTGTCGCGGACAGCATCAAGGCCTCTGGCTGGGCCATGTCCCCAGTGCGGGTAGGGCCGCCGGTATTACTCCCAATCTCCTTGTAACGGAATGCCTGCAGGGTCTCTTGCCAGCTCATACGGTCTTCCGATGTGCCCACAGCGGTGTCCGCCGCGGACCAGGGGCTTTGGGGGGGGGGGGGGGTCTCCTCCAGGCCCCACCCTGTGGTGCCCGGACTGGGGTCTCTCGGGGGGAGCCTGTGGGAGGTAGACGCCCCTCTGTGGGGGAGGCAGCTTCCAGGCGGGCACACGCCCCACCAGCACCGGATGGGGGCCTCACACCTGGGTCTCTCCCCGATGTTGGCAGTATTTTTCAGAGCGGGGGGACCGCCGGCGCTGCCCCACCACCTCAGTCTAATGCCTCCTTCCCCCTCCTGGGAGAAGTCAGGCGGGCACACGCCCTAGGGATGGGCCCAGGGGCCACCACCTGCTTGGGTCCGGCGCGGGCGATCACTGTCCCTCTGCTTGTCCTCGATGTGGGTTTAGGTCGCGGAGACCCTAGGACCCCTCAGGGAAGGGGGTGGGGGGTCGAGCTCCCACCTCAGCAACTGTCGTGCTATGGGCCCAACTGCTCTGTGTGCCTTTAGATGGGCCCGCTCAGGTGTGGGGGCCGCTGCTGCAGTTGGTCGGTGAGCGCGGCCCCACTTGGTCTGCGGCGTGTCACATCACGGGGGCCCCCGCTCCCAGGCCCCCCCCCCCCCCGACACCACCCGCTCGCTTTCGGCAGACTCCGGGGGGGGGGGGGGGGGTGAAGGGCCCCGATACCTCGGCTACCAGCCCGCAGATGCCGGGACTGGGGCTACGTGCGTTCTCTAACCGCTGGGGCGGCTCCTCCAGGGACACACTTTGATACGGGGGGAGGGTAACGGCGAGAGTCCAAATCTTGTTCCAAGATCGTGTGTTCCCCCCGCAGGGGCAGGGGTTGGGGGGGGCAGATGGATACAGGGGGCCGGGCTTCGGTGGGCCGTTCCTCCTCTCCTGGCGCCGAGGCCGATGTCCTCTTTGCCGCTCCTCAGTCACGGCCCGTACTCTGGCACTCCGGGGATCTCGAGCTTCGCTCTTTCGAGCGGGGGCTTCACGGGGGGGGGGGGGTCGCTGGCTCAAACCTGCTGAGTGAATCCACCTGGGGGGGTTCAGGGGGGCTCAATCCCCTTAAACAGCCCAGCCTCAGCGGGAGCACAGCGTTCAGGCAGCCATTACCTGTGCGCCCCCTGGTGGCCTCCATCCGAAGACATGATACAATATTGCGAGGAAGAAACAGGTTCAAAGAACCGAAAGAACAGGATTCAGTAGAACCGAGGCGCACCGAGATCTCCAAAGCGAACACGTTCGCGGAAAAAACGGAACTGAGGCTACGGGCGTCGTGCGTCCTACTTATAACATCAGGTGACGTCGGCTCGACGGAGGCCCTCGAGGACAGCGTATCAACGTTATCGACGCAGAAAGATTTTCAGAAGCAGTACAGCTGTGGTGATTACAGTCATAGATATGGAATACGTCAGGAGGACCCAATCCCCTCGAATCGCCTTTGTTTCAGACATAAACTCCACAAATTTGAACCACAAGCATCTTTAAAACCGCAGCACTAGAAGCCTATCTGCCTGCTGTTTATGCTGCATCAAGACTACCGCTTACAACCGCATTCAATGGCAATGGCTCCACTTAAAATGGCTTGTGCCTTTGCCTTTAAGTTCAGAGGACTTGATTAATTAATTTCTGCATGGTATCCCACCAATACTTGTCAAACCTGTTGACAAGGACAGATGCATTTGCAATGTGCATATTGTATACTGGCCGCTGTGAATCCCATCTTGCCCCCCACCCCATTAGAAAAATCCTTTTACTCCCTTTCTGTTGGGGTCTCCACATTACTTATGTGCTGTGATTACTAACACAGAGTCAAGTAATTAGGGGTCCACATTACTAGTGGACCTGCTAGTGAAGGTTTACAATTTTTTCTCCATGCAGGCGTTTACTGGGTTTACAGCGGCGTGCACCCTGTTAGAGTCATGTCGTCTTTGACGGATTCCTTTAGGAGGACATACTGGCCCACAGGTTTGGTCTCCTCTAAAATATCCTCAATTAAATATTATTCTGAACCTGGCTAAATATTGACACCAAAGCTTGTTGCAGCTCTTAAGTAACGCCCCATATGAACATTGGACGTAGGCGGGCAAGTCTGATGGAGAAGGATCTACGTCCTCTGGGGAGGGTACTGGGAAATCGTGTGGTGTATAAGTGTCAATATCCAAATGTGTGGGCGCATTTCGTCCCTGTGGGAGTGTTCTCAATGTTATACTATGATAGGATTTGGAACATAGGTTTTTGTAGGTCGTCTTGTTTAGGCGAATCATAGATGGATTCTTTATTGCACAACCCCCTCCTCTTCATTGTCTTCCCATTAGTCCTCTGTTCCTTGTGTAGGTAGTGCACATTTGCAGCTGTGCTATACGTAGCAACCGGTCTGGTAATTGTCTGAATTACAAAATGGGTGCTTCCTTCCGATGTATCACTTTGACCCCCTGTATTGGGGAGTCCCTTTTCAGCGTCATTGAGCTGCCATTTTTGCCCTGGCTTGCTACGGGTTTCTTCTGCTTGACTATCGAGTGTTTTGTAAGTCATCTGTTTTTGTGTTTCACTACTGTTTTATCAGCATCCATTTTAGTTGATGCCATGCTTGGCTTTTCCTTTTTCAGCATTGTTTATTCAATATCGTATTTGTACAGCTGATCTGTCTTCTTGGTCTTTTCGGCATTATGTTTTATGGACTTTAGCAACATGTGTATGTCTGCTTGCTGCATCTTCAGGGCCTTCACTTGTGTACCCAGATTTCTGCCGAAACTTTTTCGGTCACATCTTTTAGTAATCGATTTGTTAAAACAGTTACCATGTCTGCTTGAATACAGTCCCTGTATCTTCTATCTTGCTGCACCAAGGGTGTGCCCACCGAGTGCCTTGAAACTACAATTTTGTGACTACTGAACTGGTTTTGTGGCTTTCTCTGCAGACGTCTGCTGTAAAGGAACATTTACAGCTCCATGTTTTGAAGACCGGCGCAACGCTTCAGGGTCAGATTGTGCCACTTCGCCCTGTGATTCAACCTCCCACTCCTAGTCTCCTTGCTCTGGACGCGCTGCTTTTTGGATCACATGGCATATGCTGCAGAGCACATAGTATTTCACGTGTTCAGGGAGTGTTACCCTTTCATTTTTTTTCAAGGCATGCAACAAGATTTACATACAATGACAACTACTAATGTGAACTTGTCAATAATTTGGTAGCTATGGTCTCCACAGATTTGAGTAATCATGACTCCTCCACATTGTGTAATTCTTAATTCAGAGGGCCTGATGCAACACGACAAAACCGTACAGTTCCTTTCTTCTTAGGATCCGGGCTCTAACCCACTTTAACACAAAAACCTTCAATTGATCACTTGCTGACCAAATTCACATACTTTTCCAAACGTTCTCCATTTCATCAAAATCAAAGACGTTCTGCTGTGCGCAGGATTTTGGTGGACCTGTGGCTGGACCACTTTGATTCACATTTATTTCTCTTTCAATTGGCCTCCCTTTGTCGGGCTCGAACTGAATTCATCTACTGCTAATACTTCTCAGCTGGATACTATAGAGACTTTTGATCGAGCACCTATGTGGTGCCAGACCACTCCGTCAAAGGTACTGTAGCTTGCTTTAAAGTTCAATCACTCATCAGCAGTTTAACTCTTATCACACGCGTTTGTTCCAGCGCTCGCCATACAATGTTGCTGCTTGCAACCTTGGCTTCAACACAAACCGGTCTTGTATCGGTTTCCCCAACTCACTGCTTTCACTGAAGCAGCTTTGTTCTTGGAGTCAAGGACAGTACCACGGTGGCTGGTGATTCTCCCCGCCTTTATTGACCCAGGAAGGCCCCAGGAACCTCTGACACACAATGCAGGATTCTTCAGCCTGGCGTCCTGGTGTCACGCTTTCTCTCGAGGATTCGGGAAAGTAACGATTCCTTGTCGATAAGGTCAAGGGAATTTTCCTCCTTGCAATCCCCTTCAGTTTTGCCGCTTTTCTTCTCTTGTTCAGCTGCCGTCTCGAAACTGCTATTTTCTCATGTGCTTTGCCTCGCGCAGTGTGCTCTTGTGTTCCGCCTTTAATCCATGTGGGCAAGTGTAATGGACATCAGGTGTGAGTGATTGTCGATAATTGCCTGACTTTGCCTGACCATAGTATTGGGACATGTCAGGTTCACGGCTCGGATGTTAGTCTGTTTTGTAGGGCGGGCTGTCAGTGAGAAAGTGTTTGTGTAGTAAAGGGGGGGGGTAGGGTTCCTAAATATCCTACAGGGTAGGATAGGATAAAAGGGGTTACAGGAAAGGGGATACTACGTCTCACCATCCGGTGTCCCACTCCTACTCCTCGAAGACCCCTCTTTCAGGTGATCCTCCCACACTGGTCCACCCTAAGAAACTGAATCCAAAAGTGATGGCCATGTCCTGGCCACCTGGATGACAGATCTCTGGGGACTAGTGGGTGAGAAATCAGGTGTCTCACACTCAACCTTAACAGACAAAAGTGTAATATACCCTCAGATACCACAAACTCACAAAGTATAATGCTTGCTGAAACATGGCTATGCTTTCGCCAATGCAAAAGTCCATCACCAAGGTTTAAAAAGCTTTGGACAACCTGTATATCCAGAAATGGTGTGACCTTACGTTTGTGGGTCACGGACAGAGAATGTCGAGGAAGTTTAGAGATGATCCCTATTTTTCTAATAGAAGACTGACCATTTCAGCCTCGAAAACCCCTTTGGTTGGCTCAGTTTTACAATAGCGAATCCTAACTCCCTAGAGTTGAAATTCAGTGGCTGCCGACCGGATTGGACCATTACAGGTCTTGCATTCTGAAAACGATTTGGTATGGTTTTTTAACAATCTTCATTCAGAAACTGTCACTCCTTAGTACCTTCATCAAGGTAACAAGATATAATCTCCTAGGACAGGCAAGTATCATGGAAACCGTCTTGCGACTAACATCCATTACTGTTGCCTTCTGCAATGTGAAATATTCACCATTTATTTAGCCTTCTCCAGTCATCTAACAGTTTGAAAAATTAATCACATTGGATGTTTTTCAATAAAACTAGGAATACATCATGAGCTAAAATACTAAAATGATTCTAAGAGCGTCTCAAAAGTTCCTAAAAGCAATACAAATGATACTTCATCCACTCCAGGCCTGGCTAACAGTGGCACGAAGAATCTGGAAGTAAAACATGGAGCTCAAATTGAATTGAAAGTTTGCTTGCATAAAAATATGTTAAACATGTGTGCTAAAAACACATACAACCTCTGTTAGCATACATAGATGCACCAATAACAAAGTGTGTCTCTATGCTAACACAGTTACAAGTCTTTAAACCAACATTCTCACTAGGCCCCAACTGTGGTAACTAAATCGAGGTCAATCCAGGTCCGTTTCTGATCCCAAAATGCTTCCACAAGCTACAACCCAATCCACCAAAATAAATAAGTAAAATGAACTTCAATCTAACCTCACAAACATTCTACCCCTGTACTTCTTTAACAGGATAGCCAAACAAGCAATATTTTGTGTCTCAAATAGCATAGTCTGCTCCGCTTCTCTGGGGGCCTGGGGGGGGGGGGTGGGGGGGTGGAGGGGGAAATCCATCTATTCATTGAAATGCAAATTAACAGCTTGTATTAGCTTCAGTTTAAAATCACTGGCTAGGACCTTAAACCATTTATAAAACTTTAAAAATATTTCAGCCATTAAATTGACAAGTTCCACTTTCAAATTTGTAGACAAGTTAGCTTATACTCCTGCACACTGCGTGCCTCCTCCGCTGCCCCACTCAGCACACAAAGGAGTCTGACAGGGGACCATATCCAGAGCAGGCAACCGCAATACATCCCTACGTAGCCAACCTCTGCGTTCCTCTCCAACTTTCAAAATCAAAACACCAGCCCCCAGCACAGCGCTAATCTCAGTATGCTCTTCTATCGTATGCTCCCAACAATTAGCACCCAGCGAGTGGGAGCCGACCAATCAGGAGGCTGGAAACGCTGGCTGATACTCCCGATCTAGCCAGTGTTCCAAGCTACCGAGCCCACCATCTCTCCTCCCTCCACGCTCAGTTTCCTTTAATGTTCCCAAACCCGGACGAACACAGCCTTTGGTGATGCTGTTTTTCATTTGACCACTGCATGACTTCTTGCCATTAAATGATTGCAGATTCCTGTGCCTTCATGAGCTGAACACATGGGCCTTGGGAGAGAGTGATGTAGGCATCCATTCAATCACATATGCACTGAAATACATAGCAATATGTGCAATGGCGGCGGCTTTGCATTACAGCTGCCTTGCTCCATCCAATAGATTTGGGAGCTAGAGTTTGAGGCTGCTGCTCAAATCAATTGGAGAATCCACATTAATTGGTTGCAGTACTCTGTGCCCCTACTGCCATCACTAATTTGATTTACTTGCTTTCACAGATAATTCAAAAAGCGGGCCATAACGTCATAGGGGCCCGCTAGCAGTACATAAAGTATGCACATGTTGTCAGCATGCTTACTTCTGTATTTGAGGCAGGATTTGGTGGGGCGTGCCTGGTCTCCATAAAAGAAAGGAAATACTGTGTACTGTGGTTATTGAACATATTTTAGGCAGTTTACTGAAAAGCAACGGTACTGTTGTAATGGCCACTTCCCAATGAAATTTGAGGAAGCCCTTGGTCCTGTCCAAGTAGAATTTCAGGGCACGCCTGACCTCCAAGCAGTGCAGCACTCTGCTTTGTCCTTAGGACCGGCAAAGAACGTAGGAAGGACCTTTTCCTTGCTCAAGTGAAAAGCAGACGGCATCTTGGCCAGAAAATCAGGGTGTGTCCGCAGGACTGCCTTGTCCCTGTGAAAGGTTGTATATGGTTCTGAGGCGACCAGCGCCTGGATTTCATTGACTGTACGAGCCGCGATGAGGCCAACTAGTAAGGCTGTCTTGATGGTGACCATCCTGATGTCCGTGGACGCCATTGGCTCAAACGGTTTGTGCACGAGTGCGCACAAGACTATATTAAGGTCCCACACAGGGTGCGGGCCTCTTGATGAGCGGGTAGAGCCTTGCGAGCCCTGTCAAATGTTTGACGATAGGATTGGAGGAGGAGAAAATCCCTTCCTCCGAGATGCTGTACTGCAGGTGTCCACCTTCACACCAGAGTGGGCGAGGTGCACCAAGAAGGAGAGCACGTCGTCCAAAGTACATGCCAGGGGGTCGATTTCCTTGGAGTCCGCCCAGTGGCAGAACCTGGTCCATTTACTTTTATAGTGGGCCCTGGTAGCCTTGCTCCTTGTGCCCTGTATGATTTCTAGATTAGCCTGGGAGAGGCTGAGGTCCCGCAGCGTCACCTGCTCAGGCACCAGACTGAGGGCTAGTTTTTGAGGTGCAGGGTGGTTGACCCTGCCCCACTGCTGCACCAGAAGATGTGCTGGGCCTGTCGGGAGGTGAATCTGGGGCACATCTGAGAGGCTGAGCAGCTCCAAAAACCATGTCCTGGCCGGCCACCATGGAGCTATTAGAATGATGTTGAGTTGGCGAGACTCCTTGATCTTGCAAATCACTCTGTGAATCAGCGGAGTGGGCGGGAAGGCGTAAGCCTCCATACTGTTCCACTGAAGCCGAAATGCGTCGCCCAGGGAGCCGGAACCCTGTCCCTGCTAGAAGGTGAACTGAGGGCACTTCTTGTTGTGCCAGGTGGCAAAGAGATCCACCAGGGGATGACCCCACCTGTTGAAAATCTCCTGAATAACGAGGTTGTTTAGCTGCCACTCGTAATTGTCTGCTCCCAACCTGCTGAGCCTGTCCGCCTCCAGGTTGGATTCCCCCAGGAGGTAGACTGCCGTGTGTTAGATGTTGTTTTCCAGGGCCCACTCCCACATGCGGATTGCCAGTCTGCACAGAGGAGTGGGATCTGGTGACCCTCTGCTTGTTGACGTTGTACATGCTGGTCGAGTTGTCTGTCTGGATGGGGACAACCTTGCCCCTGAGAAGTGGTAGGAATGCGCTGAGCGCTAGCCGGATGGTGTTCAGCTCTAACCAGATGTGGTATTCCTCCTCTTGTCAAGTCCAGGTGCCGTGGACCAAGAGATCGTCCAGGTTGGCGCCCCAGCACTCGAGCGAGGAATCTGTGGTGATGGTGGCCTGCGGGGTGGGTGGCCGAAAGGGCAAGCCCGTCCGTAGGTTGCAGTCCCTGGACCACCATGTTAGGTCCGGGTGGAGAGATGGAGGAACGTTGATCATCTCGGATTGGGAGCCCCGCTCCTGGTTCCATGAGGCCGCGTAGTGCAGCTGAATTCTCCTCATCCTCAATCTCGTGTGTGGAACGGCTAATAGGACTGCCGCCAAGATAGTCTGTTCTTCAGTGCTTTCAATGACAGCGAGTCACATGCTGTACAAGCTTGCCAACCGTGGTCTGGGCCAAGGCAATATAGGCAGAGGGCGTGGGGGTCTGAAGATGGGAAGAGCCTGTTGCAGGATGGACACCTGCTGAACCCTGTGGAAGTCTACATGCGCCAGGGAGGAGCGTGACGGCCGAGGGCCGAGTACCTGAATGTTACAAAGACAAAGAAGTATCCGAGTGTGGAATTACATCGCCGAAGCCAAACCCAGGAGTGCTGTTGAGTGCTGGTGAAATCGGCCCGTTCCCATCGATTCGGAAAAGGGGACTGGGGTGTGGCGCCGCAGGGCGGACTCAGGGCAGCGCATACTCCCAGGGCCACACTACCGCGCGCCTCTAAATTTAAAAGGGAAGAAGGTTTTTTCTGGTAAAAAAGTTTCCGTCTCCTGTCTGAAGGAACGCCCATGCAGTATGGAGGAAAGGGGATGGGACGTAAGAGTATGAGGTTTGCAAAAGTATCTTACTGTATTAGCCATGTGTCTAAGCCAGCACTCACCGCCCAGACAAGCATTCAGTTAGACAACCTCAACAATCTAAGCAGTAAGCCCAATCCCCATTTTTGAGTTCAGACCCGATCTTTCTGAAGCCTTTGGCTGTTGTCAAGGTGTCCCAAGCTAAAATCTCATGTAGTAGGGTGAGAAGGACTCAATGCTGGGGTCCTTTATTTTTGTAGTAACGGGAGAGGATCCAAAGGCAAGTGTTCACATCTTCAAATAAACGAAACCATGACCAAAAAACTGTAAACTTTGATGAAAACAATTGGACTCTGTTTCCCAACAGTCTTTGCCAGTCCTTCCTGAAGCCACTGCAACACGTGACCTCAACTCACCAATCCTAATTGAACTAGCCCTTTAAAGCCTGGAGCTCTTCCTGCTTCCACTTTCTTTGCTACTAGTAACAAAATAGTACTTCTTTATTTTACCTCATTTCCATTGGGATTTGCGCTAGCCTGCCATGTCCGAACTAGGAGCAAGCAAAAGGGAAGCTGCTGCTTCAATCGCGCTTACAAGCGCCCACGCCCCTTCAGTGCACCTCTCCAGAGCTCCATAAGGGGCCTCCACGCAGCAGTACTTTGACCGGCAGGGGTTTGCTCCCCTTGCAGGAGCGCTGGCAGTAGTAGCGTGTGGCAAAGCCTTTTAGGCGCCTCAGTGCAGCACAGAGCTTTACCGGGCCGACGTCTGTAGGAGGCACGCCAAGGCCGGGCAGACAGAACATTAACCAAATCAGAGAATGAAGTGTTAATGAAGGGACTGACAACTTTTGTCCCACTTCTAGATTTGACTATCCAGAGTCAAGAATAGATCTATACTGCTTTATACGCAAGGCTTGGTTGGCCAAATATTATGAGAACATAGAGCCCATTGGAAATAAATATAATTCCATAGAAAATCCATCATCCTTAACCATCAGGGAGATACCAGCATTTTACTCTTGAATAATGAGGAAAAATCCAACCAGGAGAAGGATATATGTTATTTTATGTTAAGTTAAAGGTACTTATATAGCGCACTGTCACCAACGGAATTGGTCCCCAGGCGCTCTGGCAGATCTGTAAACGAGAAGGTGGGATGGGTCAGAGAGGTGAAGAGAGGGTAGGATAGCGAGAGGGGTGGTGTACTGTTGGCAGCTTCAACTTGGTAAACACTGGGTGCTGAGCTTTGGTGCGAGTATTGGATCGGTGTCAGTCCGCGTGTGCTGTTGGTGCGGCTTATGTGTTGTTGTAGTGTGACGACGTGCGTGCGGCTTGTTCAGCGAGAGATGGTTGTGTGAGTTTTTTTTGAGTGAGATAAGTATGCAGAGAATTTGAGATTATATTTGCTAGTGGGTTATATGACATTTGACATGCTAACATTCACCGTTCTGTCTAAGTGTAGTACTTGCTGATCTACCTAATTCTGTCTATGTGTGGCACTCTTTAACCTTCACAGTAATTATCTAGATATGAGGCCAGCTAATGTTCTCTATTGTAAGTGTGGCACATGCTAACATTCAAGTTCCATCCAGGTGTGGCACAAGCTGACACTCGCAATCCCCTCCAGATACGGTGCAGGCCAAAGTCAGGAACTCTGTCTAAGTGTGGCACATGCTAACACACATTTCTATCTAGATCTATAGATAAAGATGAATGGAATATGGAAGTTCCAGACACAATAGACATTATGATGGCAGTGGACAGTAAATGAACTTAGTCCAAATACAGTCCCATGACCCCGAACAGTCCAAACAGACTTATTTGAAGATCTAGTAATGGAAGATCTAAAAAGGCTAGCATCTAGATGTAGTCATAAAAAGAAATACAACTTGACTACCAACCAATGGAAAGCGATGGAGGCTCTAAGGGGAGATAGAACTATTGTTTTCATACCATCAGATAAGGGAGGCATTGTAGTAGTGCTGAATGCAAGTGACAACATAATGGAAGCGACCAGGCAACTAAAAGATGTCAATAACTCCAAGAAATTGAACATGAATCGAGATCCAAGATGTAAGACTGAGGCCTATTGAAGGGGGACGCAAGGCAGTTCCTAACTAAGGATTTTCCTATTGTACCCATGATACATTTCGTTCACAAATACATAAACTCAAGAAGAGGCCCCCAGGGAGGCCAATTGTGGCATTCATTGATTTCCTTCTGGAGAACACTTCTAAATTCATGGATACATTTCTCTTCCACTTTGTGGAAACTCTACCCCTCCTATACCAGGGACACAACAGACTTCCTCAATAAAATAGATATCGCTGGTGTGAGGAATATGTACTGATCATTCTGGATGTAGTTTCGCTCTGCACGTGTATTACACATCAACAAGGTATAGAGGCAGTGAAACAATACCGATCTATGAGATCACTTAGTTATAGGGAACACTCCAAAATGATTCTGTAAGTGTTGTCCTTCTGCCTTACCCATAATATGTTTCCTGTTAGATGGACAGTACTATAATCAGCTATGTGGTACAGCAATGGGGACCTCAGTAGCCCCGACGTATGCAAATTTGTTTATGGGAGGAGGACTGATTTGCTTCATAAGATCTCACAGTATATACTAAAAGAATCAAATCGCGGAACAGGTACATAGATTACTTTTTTATCTGAGGGGCGGGCACAGTGAAAGAGTGGCTTCAATGTTATAGACTTCTTAATGTTAATAATAAAAATGTGAAATTTACGGAGCAAGATAGCAAAGATGAAATTGTATTTTTGGACATTAGAAAGGACACTACTACCAACACAGTTCTACATGCGGACACTGCCCACACCAAATGTCTTAAAAACAGTATTCCTCAAGGAGAGTTTTTAAGGAGAACGCAGAATTGCAGTGCGGACAATATCTTCATGCAAAATGAAAATATGGCAGCTGCTAGACTCCCAAGAAAGGGGATACTCTAAAAGTGGAATAAGTAGAGCATATGAAAAATGTCATACTTGAACCAGAAGCAGTAGTCTAATCATGGCCAATGCTAAAGAGAGAAGGCACGAGAAGCCCATAGCCAGCATTAGATGTATAACATATAACGAAGGAGCTAGGGATGTCCGAGAAATCCTAGAGAAACATTGGCATCTTCTGACTAGAGATCAAGATATTCACCAACACAAAGGCTAATGCCAGTGTCACATTTAGAAGAGCGGCACAGTCTAAATTGTCTCCCAGTTTTTTTTTTATCAGTTTACCCTGCAGAGAGGTCAGGATGGATAACAGGAAAACCAGTGGGTTTTTATAAATGTACCAAATGCGAGGTATGCCAATTTGGGACTAATGTCCAAAGTTATAAGAACAGGGAGAAGGATTAAGATCAAGAAAATGATTACATGCATGACCAAATATTTGATATATGTGTTAATGTGTAGTTGTAATTTGTGGTATACAAGTAGAATAAAGTTAGAAGTAAAGACAAGAATATTACAACATAGAACGACGATAAAGAATGGGGCCATGGTGTACCCTATAGCGAAACATTTTGAACAATAACATCAAAAAGATATGTCCTCTTTTAGATATTTTGCAACTGAATCAATATCCAATAATTCTAGGGGAGGAAATCAAGAAAGAAGATTGAAACAAGAATAACCCAGATACATTATAAACTATGACCCAAAGATCCCAAAAGGGCATAGCAAGGATGAGGAGTTATACATATGTGTCGGTAACTAGTACAATAGGTGCGTAATAGCCTGGGGGTGGGGGAGAAGGAATATAATACAGGAAAATGAATATGTTATTCTGTGGCAATCAGGTTGTCTATTTCAATTTTAATGTTGAAAGAGATTATGTTATGATGCGTGAATAGCACTTCTTTAGTATAGACATACTGTCCACCAGAATGTGTTTCCCTCTAAAGATACTGACCTTGGAAGAACTGAATGAGAAGATATTCCTCCTATATAATTCAGAATACGATTAATGGAAGCACAGACTTCATTGGTATGATCTGAGGGTGGTATATAGCCCATCTACGTCAAGCACTGTGCACCTTATAGATAAAGGTAACAGCAGCACTTTGCCTAATATAATCTATTGTCCCTACACCTAAGCGGACTTGTGCAATGAGATACATCAATTCAATGTTGAGGTTGATTATAGACTTGAAGATGTACTGTAGTGAATTGGCACTATGCAGCATGCACTTTTAACATACATGGAACATTGCTGTCAATCAGGCACCATTACTGTCCCATTGAACAAGCAGATATGTAAACAAGCGCAATGTCAAATGATTACCTAATTCAGTTTTTGCCAGTACAGGGAGATGTAGACTATAACAGCAGTCTGTTATGCATACTCATCCTCCTCATACAATAGGGGAATGTACAGTGATGAATATCGTTTTACAAGAAAATGCACTGTAGCATATTTGCACTATGCACTTTTAACATATAAGGAATCAATAGGTTTACAAAGCATGATTATTGCCTCAATGGACAATAGGATACAAAGACACGCATGATGACAAACTGTGATCTAACTTCGACTGCCTGAGGAAGTGGAGACAGACCACAAAAACTAGCAAATATGCAAAATAAATGACTTAGTTAGCAAAATAAAGGTATTGACTCTTTCTTCAGGATCAATATTCTATTCAACCCTTGGCTAACACGGTACAAACAAACTGAAATTTATATATATATATATATATATATATATATATATATATATATATATATATATATATTAGGAAAAACCATTTGAGACGATTCTCACACTCCACAGCACCACTAGTAGCCATTGCTGGAAGAGCCACAACAGCAAGACATTGTGGGTATGCAAATTAGCCCGAATGCAAACCTTTTCTCCAGGAAATTGTCTTCATCTAAGTGGGGAGTGCTATTTTATACATAGCTTAATCAACCCAAGTCAACAGTTTGCAAGGCTGTCAGGAAAACTACAAGCCTGGTTTCACCCTTATTAGGGATCATCAGTGCAGTATAGTCCTGACCGCTTTGTGGTTGGAGCATTTGGCCATGTTTTCACACCAAGAAAGATATGGTGGGTTTGAAAAAAAAAAAAAAAAATTCACCTGAAATGTGAAAGAAGGAAAATCCATATTATTATACATATATTAAAAATCATATATTTGACATACGTTACTTACCGTAATCGTATTTCTGATGCTTGTATCTGCTTAGATTCACATCCTATGCATAGGCCTACATCTATTGTTAGTCACAGAGTATTTTACGATTTGTTTTTGAAACTCGAAAAGGGACATCGACTGAGCGTGTTAGTAATACTAGGAGGGCGATAGCTCAGGGGCAACGCATTTGTCTTGAAAGCAAGAAAATGCTGCGTTGCACAGGATTGAATCCAGATCCCACACTTAGAAACCAATCTCTGGTATTAAACGTGTAATAAAAGAATAATTATAATTACAGTGAATAATGTATACCTTCTGAGGCTTGCGGTTCTGCTTAGATCACATGCCATAAATACATTAGCAAGCAGCGCCTGGAGAAGGAGGTGGGTTGCGAGATGGTACAGCTACAAATAGATGTTTTTGCACCGCTTGTCCCACATTTGAATCTGCTTTAGAGTGTGTGTCAGTGCAGCAATGATGAGTAAATGTATGTGTGGAGCTCCATGCAGCTGACTTGCAAATTGCATCTAAGGGCACATTTGCGATAAATGCTTAGGTAGCTCCTGTACCTCTTGTAGAGTGAGCTCTTGATGTGAAAGGTGGTCTTTTTTGATAGTGAGTAGCACAACGTGTCTCAAACATTTGATGCGGTATGAGAACAATACAGGGGGGGGGTCCCATTTACTGCTCTTCTCTGACTATTCCAGAAAGACGGTGGTGAGGGGGCGGGACCTAATGAAAAAGTGTGTACCTGCTCCTCTACATTCCCCTCTCTGGTAAAATCTCAACCAAATTCTCTTCTTCCATTGTCTTCATCATCTCTGTCTTTTATCTTCATCTTCTTTTCATCCTGCATTTTCCTTTGGAATCAAAATGTTTGCCACCCCCCTCAGGTGACCTGCATTCTTTATATGTTCATCCACACTCCAGGTCTTGTGGCAGCACTCTCCAGATGGTGAACAGAATATCCAACGTCCTACATATTTATGATTCTTGGAATAGTAGAACCTGGTTTCTGGAGGTGCAAGGGAACTCTTCTTTAAATGTTCATGGGTACTTCTCTCATTCTGCATCTGCTCACCAGTTTCAGAGCCTATATCAATCATGATCTTCATCCCAATTGCTTTTTTGGCTGTCTTCCGGCATTGTCCCAAGATGATCCTTATGAAACAGAATCCTAGCAACACCATCACTAGTATTGCTCCAAGTATTTTAAAAGCATTTGCCAGCCAGGTTTGAATTCACAACAATAAAGATGAAAACCAATCATCTCCTTCATCCTGCAAAGGTCGTTAGCAAAGTTATCTCTGTCAGGGTTCCATTTCCTCCATCACGATATGATATACATGTACAGCAAGACGGCCCTACCTTTGCACGCGCACACACCTCCTTCCATTGCTGTAGGGGGATAAGATATATCTGTACTGAAGGGTCATCAGCCTAATGGCTCTTAATTCTTCTGTGATTGCATTGAATCCTTTATTGTTGCATTGATCATCTGTAGCAGCTCCCATCTTGTAATCTGCAGCCACTTGGTGTTTACTGCAGCCTGAAGTTTTGGCAAGAATAAAGCGGTCATTATCAATGCCATCTTGCTGAACAGTTTGTGCTCATCTAGCCTCGGGTGTTAATCCATTTTTGGAAATTCATCAACATGGAGGTGACTTCGGGGAATCACCAATGCCGGTACATGTAGCATTACTATAGAACATATTCCTCCTCAATTTTTAGGCTACTGCATGTAGGCTCTGGATCCACATGCCCAATATTGATCCATCAATGCTGCAGTTCTTCGTTTCATTCATGGAACGTCAATTATCTGTCCACATCCTTTGTTTTTTCCATCCAGAACCAGGCCATCTTTCCTGAAGCATGTTGTTGCATTCCTTAGTATTATATAAACTGGTACGGCTTTATTGTCAGGAAGCAAATTTGAGTGGGCACCACAGGAGTATCGAATCCTTCTGGCGTTATCAAAAGTTTCTAGTGTGATAAGTCTTTGTTAGGAAGTTAGATCCTCTATACAGGAGCTGGCTGAAAAAGGCCTGGAGACACCCAAACCCAAAGAATACAGCAAGAAACAAAGATTAGGTGAAAACCCAATCATACAGCCGCTCTCTGGAATCCCATACTGGGTTTTATATTAGTTGTAATTTCACTATGTATAGTTCCTTCGATCCAATTCTTGAAAAAATACAAAAGTCAAATATATAGTGATTTTTCAATGTTGAAAATTATTTTATAGAAAGAAGTGACTAGTAGCCACCAAAATTGTTCTTCGTGAGGAAGAGATTGCCATAAATCACTCTATCTGAAGACTTATTTTTGTGCCAATGCATTTCGGAATATAACAAATTCCTTCATCAGGGCAAGTCTAAAACAATAAACACATAACATTCACATGCAATTGTGCCAACCATCCCAAAATTAATATCCAATATAGAATAATTCCCACATTAGAAACAACGTAAGTATATAAATATCAGTATGAACAATCATCATCCCAATAGTTGAAAAAATATGAAGGTAACACATACCGACAATGTAATGAGCCGGATCAGAAGGCAGGTCAAAAGATATAAAATAAGAAACAAATCAGTACAAAGGCAAGTAAAGTTATCCTATAACAAAATGGAGGGAATCAGGTCCATTACCTGATGTAGGTGAGTAATGGCGAAATCTATGTTTCAGAGGTCAGGCTGCTCCACCGTGTACGGCGAGTAGGTGCTGTGAATGGTAAAGTGAATATATATAAAGGACCTATTCAAAGTGTAGCTAAACGCTAAACAGAAATAAACAGGCGTGAATTGTAACTCACCATATGTAAAGAACGAAGCGGAGAAGTTCTCTCAGCGTCTGCTCAAAGCAGACTGTCTTTGTTGCATCGGCGCGTTGCCGAGCAACCTGGTTTAATAAGACACGTGATTGAAGGCAGAATGTCCTCCTTGCATCGGTGCGCAGCCAAGCAACTCAGTTGTGTAAGACACGTGATCACGGCTCTATGAACACGAGCCGTGACCCGTGTCCGAGAACTGATCAATAAACTCAATATGATCAAAATATCTAATTACTGGTCCTCCTGGGGCAGTAATGATAAAAGTCATCGCCTAAGAATCAAAAAATAATAAAAAAATATATACGTAATCTGTCATCCATGGACATAGAAAAAATACTAAGATTGAATAAACCCATTTGGATAAAAGTAATGGCTGTTATATGAGCACCTCAGATGAGGCTATACTAATTATGAACGTACCTAAGTAGGATGGATGGAGCCTAGGGAGCAACCCTAGGGCTGTACCTTATATTAATAGTATGTGCCTTAATGCCGCTAGTGGTGTCGTCTAGACAGACGGCACCTCGGGTCCTGGGGGAACTCCAGGATGCGCAGCATGCAGGACATCTTTTAAACATGGGAAACATCTCTTGTTCATATACATTCAAGTGACCCTCAACATTCAGGTCATATACGTACTGGTGTCAATCTAAACCAAATGATGCTAAATGCAATGTAAGAAAACAATTAGAAAAAACAATTAGAGAAAACAGTGAAAGTTGATCTCCTCATTTAACCCATTGGGTGCCAGACTGCCAAGTTTGTCAATCCAATATGTCTCTCTGCGACTCAAACGTTGGCATAAATCCTCATGAGGGCTGTTCTTGGTTAAAGCTTCCAAAATTACATTTTATTTGGGACACGTTATGTCCATTGGCTATCCAATGTCGTGCCACAGCTGAATTAATGTTTGCATTACGAATACAAGATCGGTGTTCACCCCACCTCAATTTAGCTGTTCGGGTTGACTGTCCCACATAAAATTTCCCACACGGGCATTTAATGCCGTAGATGATATTACTACTGTCACATGTAGCAAAAGTCTTAAGCATAATCTTCTGCCCCGTCCTTGGATGGTTAATGGAGTTTCCTTTAATAACAAAATTACAGTTGACACACTGTAAACAAGGATATGTCCCAGTTCGCTGTGTCATAGGTTCCCTGACTGTAGGTTTCGTCTGCACCAATTCATCCCTTAGGTTCCTACTGCGTTGGTATGCAAAGATTGGTCTTTCACTAAAAATATCTTGAACTCTAATATCATTCTTGAAAATCTCCCAATGCTTCATAATAGTTTTCTTGATTTTGTTACTTTGCGTAGAGAACTTGGATACAAATACTGGTGACTTCAATTCTCTCTTACTTTTGGGATTCTGTTCTGATAATAGAGTCTCTCGTGATATGGCATCAACTCTGTCAGATGCCAGATCGAGTTCACCCTGCTTATATCCCCGGGCCAGAAATTTTTCTTTCATTTCCATCTGTTGCATTCTGTAGTCTTCAGGATCACTCACTATTTTCTTGACCCTAAGTAATTGGCTGTACGGTAGATTCTTCAGTAGGCTCGGCTGATGGAAGCTGAGTCGGTGCAGGAGATTATTCCGATCAGTCTCTTTCCGAAACAGTGAAGAGCTGTAGATAGTGAGTTGTTTTCTGACTTGTACATCAAGGAATGTTATGATTTCATCTGAGATCTCTCTAGTGAACTGTACCCTTTGGTCGATGCTGTTTAGATACACAAAAAATGTTTCAAAAGACTTTCTGGTTCCTTTCCAAATTCCAAAGATGTCGTCTATGTATCTCGTCCAGATGCGGATGTCCTTGTTCCATTCCTGTTTATTCAATACATGGTCTGTTTCAAATTTATACATGAAACTGTTGGCATATGAGGGTGCCATGGTAGCTCCCATTGAAGTCCCTGCAGTTTGTAGAAACAATTGGTTGCCATATTGAAAATAGGAGTTCTCAGCAATGAATTGTAATAATGCCAGTATGAATTCCTTCTGGGCCCGTATCTCGGGTGCTTTCAGTAACAGCCATTCTACAGCCTCCATTTCCAGGTCGTGGGGTATAGAGGTGTATAAACTCTTCACGTCTATAGTAAACAACAGATCTTCAGGCAAAGGTGTCAATGAGCTAAGCTTTTGTAGGAAGTGGGTGGTATCCCTTGTGTAGGTGTTGGTCTCTTGTATCAATGGCTGTAGGAAGAAATCTATATAAATCCCTAAAGGTTGGTTGATGCTCTCTATCCCTGCAACAATAGGTCTACCTGGTGGTTTGATGGCATCTTTATGGATTTTTGGCAGCGTATAGAAATTAGGTATTCTAGGATGTTCTTTCGAGAGAAATTTTTGTGTATGCTCGTTGATCCAATCCAATTCAAATGCTTTATCTAGGAGGCTCCTAGATAAAGCATTTGAATTGGATTGGATCAACATAAAGATGCCATCAAACCACCAGGTAGACCTATTGTTGCAGGGATAGAGAGCATCAACCAACCTTTAGGGATTTATATAGATTTCTTCCTAGTAGTATTTTTTCTATGTCCATGGATGACAGATTACTTATATATTTTTTTATTATTTTTTGATTCTTAGGCGAAGACTTTTATCATTACTGCCCCAGGAGGACCAGTAATTAGATATTTTGATCATATTGAGTTTATTGATCAGTTCTCGGACACGGGTCACGGCTCGTGTTCATAGAGCCGTGATCACGTGTCTTACACAACTGAGTTGCTTGGCTGCGCACCGATGCAAGGAGGACATTCTGCCATCAATCACGTGTCTTATTAAACCAGGTTGCTCGGCAACGCGTCGATGCAACAAAGACAGTCTGCTTTGAGCAGACGCTGAGAGAACTTCTCCGCTTCGTTCTTTACATATGGTGAGTTACAATTCACGCCTGTTTATTTCTGTTTAGCGTTTAGCTACACTTTGAATAGGTCCTTTATATATATTTACTTTACCATTCACAGCACCTACTCGCCGTACACGGTGGAGCAGCCTGACCTCTGAAACATAGATTTCGCCATTACTCACCTACATCAGGTAATGGACCTGATTCCCTCCATTTTGTTATAGGATAACTTTACTTGCCTTTGTACCGATTTGTTTCTTATTTTATATCTTTTGACCTGCCTTCTGATCCGGCTCATTACATTGTCGGGTATGTGTTTACCTTCATATTTTTTCAACTATTGGGATGATGATTGTTCATACTGATATTTATATACTTACGTTGTTTCTAATGTGGGAATTATTCTATATTGGATATTAATTTTGGGATGGTTGGCACAATTGCATGTGAATGTTATGTGTTTATTGTTTTAGACTTGCCCTGATGAAGGAATTTGTTATATTCCGAAATGCATTGGCACAAAAATAAGTCTTCAGATAGAGTGATTTAACAATTTTGGTGGCTACTAGTCACTTCTTTCTATAAAATAATTTTCAACATTGAAAAATCACTATATATTTGACTTTTGTATTTTTTCAAGAATTGGATCGAAGGAACTATACATAGTGAAATTACAACTAATATAAAACCCAGTATGGGATTCCAGAGAGCGGCTGTATGATTGGGTTTTCACCTAATCTTTGTTTCTTACGGCTTTATTGTCAACCCATGTGAGTAACTTCAAGTACTTGGCCCATTATTTCAGGCATTTGGCACTCACTATCTGCACTATGCTTGCCAATTCTTTATTCAATACATGTGCAGGGCAGGCGTATAGTTGTTCTTCCCATACGGTACTGGTGAAAACACACCCATATATGACTAGCTGTGATCTCTCTCCACATATTGGCTTTCCTGGATTTTCAATTGTCTGAGCAATTCAGCTTCTTCACCTGGACAACCTTTATTCTCTCTCCAATCTGGGATGGATACATATGTTTGACTGTCCATCCTAGTCCATTTTATATCCTTGTTTTCGCATAGGTGTCTTCATATGGGAATGCCATTTTTCGTCGCCATTGCATCATTTGCCATTTTCTTTCATTCTCTCTGGTTGTACATGCTGCTAGATGGGCATTTTGCATCGCATGTAGACATTTCTCTTGCAATAAATGTTCTTGCCGCATTTACGGTATTAGGAAACAAATCTAACAGCTTTGGACAGACATTCTTTCGGCCACCTCCTTCATGTGCCAAGGTTATTCTTTAAATGAACGGAATGTTCAAGATATGCATTTATAGTTTCATGGTCTCTCCTCAACATCCCTTTTACATCGAAATAGACCTTTAGTTATATTGTAAAACAGACTGTCTGTACCTTTAGTGGGGACAATAATATATGCTTCATTAACAGCCTCCATATCTGCATTACTTTTTATAATAAGTTGAAATGCGATAATACTAATGAGAAAAACACAAATCATAATACCAAATGATATCATCGGTATTCCATGAAAACCGATCGAATTTCTGCATGGTAGCGAACCTCTGAAATGTTGAAGCCTTTCCATTTTAGGATTACTTTAATATGCACATTTATTATCTCCTTTTGAAACACTTTTATATCAGAAACTGTAATTTAACTGCGATTATCACTCTCCAAACAATTCAGTTTTTCTTGGTGTTTCCGAAGAACTTCATATTTACTCCTCTTCATATTAAAGCTGAATAAGACTAATATGTAGGAAAAAAAACAGCACACAAGAGTGTGTGTATTGTCAATATAATAGGTAGCATAAACGATGGATGATACTCTTCTTTTCTCTTCAAACTCTGGATTTTCTTCAGTGTCTCTAATCTTATTCTAAAAAAGTTCCAGAATAGCTGCAATACTATGTTTTCTTTATCACATTCTGAACAACGCTGGACCCTAGTCTATTGTGCTTGTGTGCACTTCATTTTCCTTATTCTTGTTTCTAGACATTGAACGAGCGTGGCATGCGTGGAACTACTTCTTTTGCTTCACTTGTACGGGTCAGCACACACTGAACTATTTCAACTTTGTAGAGTTTGATGTTGTCAAGGTGTAGCCACGCTCTCCGTCACCTTAATTTTACTGCGGTGGGGCTCACTTCAACTTCATATGGCCCCTCAAAGCGGGGCATACTACAGGTACGCACAAATTTGCACACCTTCTGTTTTAAGAGGGTCATTATCTTTAGCCCTTCTTTTTTACCCCTTCCTCCGTTTCTTGATCTGTTGGGACATGAAAGAAATACTTGCAATCATTGGTAAGTAATCGTGAATCTCATCACCTAATGCCTTCTTTACTCTGTCGGCAGTTTTTAACCTAGTTGGAGGAGCAAGTGGGGTTCTCATATCACATCCAGTCACCAACTCATGAACAGTTAGATGGTTATTTGAGCCAGGCTGATTTCTCAGGGCAAGGGGCAGGCAATGTAGCCATCCTTTTTTAAAGTCATCCTCAGCTTTGCCATGCGTTCCTTTAATAATCTGTTTAATCTCTCACAGACGCCATTCGCTATGGGTGATAAGCGGAAGAAAACCTATGTTTGAAACCTAATAGGAGAACTACCTGTTCAAATAATTCATTTACAAAGTGCAGTCCATTGTCAGACCGCAAAACCTTGCACAACCCCCACTTGGGGAACACCTTGCGTCCAAGGAAGTTGGCAGCATACAAGGTATTGGGGTGTGTGCATGGACCTTTCTTGATCCATCTTGAAAACTGACATACCACAACCAGCATATATCTGTAGCCGTTGCATGTCTGCAGCATATCCACATAATCTATATGTAGATGCTGAAAAGGGCCATTGGGTCTTGGAATTGCTTCTCTTACTATTCACAAAGTGTGCCCTGCAGTACATTGCTGGCACACAATGCAATTTACAATGACTGTGCCACATGCTCTAATAGATTGGGAAACATTCTTATGCAATTGTAGCAGAAAGACTATCCTGTCGTGTGTGCTGGGTAGTGAAGTTGCACTAGGCAACTAGAGGCATAACTGGATTTCCAGTGCCATCCTGTCTCCAAATTGCCTCAGTGTTGGAAAAAGAACACTGGACAATAGACAGCATGTTAAAGCCTTCCTTTACCAACATGCATCGTCCTGTCATTTGTTTAACATCTTCTATTTCCAAACTAGATAGGGGGGGGCAATAGGCTGCTTTTTTGGCATCTAAGTCTGCTGCTTTGTTTGCACGGGAAACAAAATCGGTTCTTTTGGAATGCGCTGAGCATTTTATGAATGCTATGGTCAATTGGAGACTTGATGCTTCTATAAGCCTATCCAGAAGGGCTATATGTTGCACTAGAGTGGTGTCTGCATGAAGGAAGCCCTTCCTTTTCCAGAGTGCCTAACCTGACATCATATAGGCAGCCAGAGTACACAGTCACTTCCTCATCCTCAAAGTTCTGCAGAACCTTGATGAGCACCACTAATTCTGTAGCCTGTGCTGAATAAAATCGAGGATAATCTCGGTCACTACCTCAAACTCACCCTCTCAATTCAGTTTTATTACTGCTGATCCCGTAGGCGCCCATCTAGTTTTTTTAATCATTTCTTGATGGCGCATCAATAAAGACAAGTTCCACCCCTCCTGAGGGCATTATAATTCTCAGTATACGTTGTGCAATCATATAACGTTATTTGGCACCCTATTGTTGTGCTTGAAGCCTTTTCAATTGTGAATGCAGCAGCAGCTAAAGATTGCTCATAAGTATAATGTCCCTTCATAACGATCTAAAATCCCACTATAATATGTGAGTTTGTGTCTATGTCCTAATGTCTTCTGTGTGAAGACTGCGGTCATAACTTCTCCATTTGAATGAGAAAATAAATAGAACGTTTCATTGTAATCTGGGATCCCTAAACGGGGGCTGTACGGCTTGCCTTTTTTAATTCTTCAAATCCTTCAGTCATTTCATGTGTCCATATTATTGTGCTTTTTTCCACCTGTGCTTCTTTAAGCCCTTTTAAAAGTGGTTGAATATATGTCTTGTTATCGAAAATCCAGGCCTTGTAATAGTTACAAAAGCCTAGAAACTGTTGCATTTCCCTCACTGTTTTAGGTGCTACAGTTTTCATGATTGCTTCTGTTCTTTCAGGCGTCACTTTTCTCCCTTTGTGACAGATCAACTGTCCTATGTACAAGGCCTCTTCCAGACAATATTGTAAATTCTCCTCGTCTACCTTATATCCTTTCTCTGAGAGTATAGTCATGAGTTTAACATAGTCTTCTCTGCATCTTTCTTCTGTCTTACTGCACACCAAAATGTCATCCACGTTCTGAATTATTGCACTTTCGAGTTGGGCGCTACCCAAGTCCATCTGGAGGACTTTGTTGAAGATTAGGACACTCACAGTACCCCTGGGGCAAACGAGTATGTTTCAGACCCGTATTTCTATACGAAAAAGAAGTTAAATCTTGTGAGTCTTCATGAAGAGGAATTGACTTTTTTAAACCCTTGAAATATTTGGCCGTAGGTGGGATGTTACACAGTATTGTTGCAGGATTTGGAACTAAAGGAAGGAACAAGTTACTTACCTGTAACTGTTGTTCTCCAGCATGGGTCTGGCATGGATTCACATGCTCATGAATATTCCCCATTGTCGGCTGGGAATCCTTGGTAAAGAAAAAAATCAGTTTCGTTTCTGAACTGTCTTTCTCCTAATAACCAATCACTGGTCTCTGGTCATACTGCCCCCAGCCCATGACTGTCCTCTACCTAAGCCCCTCCTCTGGCAGCCATCTTCGGATTTGGTAGCACGTAAAGTGGCAGTAGGACCAAGTGAAGAGCCGCAGAGGGGTAGGAGGGAGGGTTCGCATGTGAATCCATGCCAGACCCATGCTGGAGAACTACAGTTACAGGTAAGTAACTTGTTCCTTCTCCAGCATGGGATCTGGCATGGATTCACATGCTCATGAATACAAGAATGCATAGCAGTACACACATGCACAACCACGGGAGGTGGAAAGGCTCAACATTAAGCATTTCATCAACTCAACATTAAGCAACTCTTACCTCCTCACCAGGCCCCCTGGAATCCCAGTCGACGCAGTAGAATCTCGTGAAGGTGTGCGTCGACCTCCACGTAGCCGCCCTGCAGATGTCCAGCAGGGGCACACCAGATAGGAACGCCGTGGTAGCAGTGATCGCTCTGGTCGAATGGGCTCTCGGACGGCCGGGCAATGGTCTGTTTGCCAACCAGTGACAGTGCATGATGCAGCCGGTGAGCCATCTGGAAATGGAAGCCTTCGAGAGGGCCTTCCTTTGGTTCACAGGTCCAAAGTTCACAAACAGCTGTGATATCTTCTGAATACTCTTCGTGCGGTCCACTTAGAACTTCAGCGCTCTAGCCACATCCAGCGAGTGCAAAGTCCTCTCGGACGGTGACAAAGGCGCGGGAAGAAAACAGGTAGCATCAAGGGCTCATTGAGATGGAAGTCAGACCGCACCTTGGGCATGAAGGAGGGGTGCATCCTCAGCACCACCCTCGTCTCGTGGAAAGTCGGGTATGGGGGCTTGCAGGAGAGGGCCTGGATCTCTCCCACTCGTTGGGCGGAGGTGATGGCCACAAGAAACGCTGTTTTCCACGACAGGAACTTCAACGGTGCCGAATGCAGAGGCTCGAATGGCAGGCCCATGAGCCTGGTCAGTACCACGTTGAGCTCCCACGGCGGGGCCAGAGCCTTTACCGGCGGGAACAATCCCTTCATGTACTCCTTCACCGGGCGATGGGACCACAAGGATGAGCGTCCCGGAGTTCTGGTGTTGCGGGAGATAGCCGCCAATCTTGATGGAGGCGTGGGCCAGCCCCGCCTTGGCCAGCGATAGCAAGTAAGGCAGCACTTGAGGGGCCGTGATCCGCAGAGGGTTAATCTTCTGTGCCCGGCCCCAGACAGAAAACCTCTTCCATTTGTGTCCTTAGCACTTGAGAGTTGAAGACCCCCTGGCCTTTGCAAGCACCTCTTTGCAGTCCGGTGGGATATTGTACCCTCCAAACTCTAGTGCTGCAGGAGCCAGGCCTGCAAGTTCAGCGACCTCTGGTCATGGTGGAGGATGGCGCCTCCTTCTCTGGAGAGGAGATCGGCGTCCGTCGGCAGTTTGACTGGGGCGGACGCCGACATGTCCAGAAGGTCCAGGAACCAGATCTGTCTCGGCCACGCCAGTGCGACGAGGATCATCCTGCACCGGGACTGTCTGAGTTGGTTGATGAGTCGCGGCAGGAACGCATAGAGGAAAAGGCTGTCCCTGCTGAGTGAGTCAGCGATGATGTTCTTTATTCTTGGCAGGTGGAAGGGTACCAGAAACATCCCTTGGGCGACGGCCCAGTGCCACAGATCCTGGGCCTCCTTGGATAGGGCTGGGGATCTGGTGCCTCCCTGCTTCCGGATGTAGAACATTGTGGTGGTGTTGTCGGTGAAGATACTCACCACCTTGCCCTTGAGGGACGGAAGGAACGACCTGAGGGCCCAGAACAAGGCTCGGAGCTCCAGGACGTTGGGCCTCTTGCGTAAAGATCTCCGGTATGCGCTCCCCATCCCTCCAGCGAGGCATCCGTCGTCACGGTCTCTTGATGTACCGGGGTCTGGAAGTCCATACCCATCGCGAGATGCGTGCGGGTGCCCCAACACCGGATCGCTTGGCGGAAGGTCTCGTTGAGCGAGATCCTGTCTTCGAAGCTACCCGCCACTTGCATCCAACAGGCGTCGAGGAACTCTTGCAGTGGACGCATCCGCAGCCTGCACAGGCGCACGAGGTAGATGCACGAGGACATCATGCCGAGAAGGGACTTGCTGGACCTCAACCTGGCCACGTCCGTGGTCGACAGCCGTTGCACCATGCCCAGGATGGCCTTCGTCTTTTCCTCTGATGGAGAGGCCAACCGCGCCACTGTGTCGAGCCTGGCTCCCAGGAACAGTGCGACTTGCGACAGAACCAAGTGGGACTTTGCGAAGTTGATGGAAAATCCCAGATCCGTGAGCTACTGGATGGTCTTCGCTGTGTGCTCGACAGCGAGTTCTCTTGTCCTTGCTCGGATGAGCCAATTGTCCAGGTAGGGGTAGACGTGGATCCCCTGCAGGCACAGCCACTGGTGCTAGGCACTTGGCGAATACCCTGGGTGCCGATTTCAATCCGAAGGGGAGGACCTTGAACTGGTAGTGCCGTCCTTGGGACTACGAATCTGAGAAACTTTCGATGTCCTCTTAGAATGGGGATGTGGAAGTAGCCATCCTCCAAGTTCAGCCCCGATAGGAAGTCGCCCTCCTCCAGTTGCCCCAGCACGTGCTGGAGAGTGACCATCCGGAACTTCTGGGACTTGATGTACTTGTTTAAACAACGAAGGTCCAGGATGGGTGGCCAGCCGCCGGTTTTCTTTCTTACGAGGAAGTATCGTGAGTACACTCCAGAGCCCCAGAACCTCTTTGGGACGAGCTCGATGGCTCCTTTCTTCAGCATCGCCCTTACTTCCAGCAGCAGTTGAGGGACGTGGTTTTTCTTCCTGGCCACAGGTGGAAGGCGGGGGCACTTCTTTAGAAACTCGAGAGTGTGCCCGCGGGGCAGGGCATCCAGCACCCATTGGTCGGTGGAGATGGACTCCCACACGCTGACGAACTTCGCCAGCCGGCCTCCCACCGGGGTGCTCAGGTGGGGGCCCGACGCTACGGCCGGTTCAGTCCTGCTTGGTAGTGGCCTTGCCGCCTTGGCCTGCTTGACGACGACAATGAGATCCTCCTGACTTGCCGCGTCCTCTGTAGGCCTCCTGCGACGAGGAGCGGGCCGCCTGGTGGTACGTCGAGGAGCCGCCGCCAAATCCTTTGGAGGCACCTTGGTTGCCTCCGGAGTTCCGAAAGGGCAGCCGTCGTTGCTGCAAAACTCCCAAGGCCCGCGCCGTTTACATGTCGGCCTTGATGGCCTGCAGTGACTCGTCCACTGTCTTGCCAAACAGGTTATTTCTGTCGAAAGGCATGTCCAAAACTCTGGTTTGCACGTCCTGGCGGAAATTGGTTGCCTTGAGCCAACCACGCCGGCGAAGACGAACACCGTTTCCCAGATCTGGCGGAAGCCGGTGTCAGCAATGTCCGTGGCCACCGTTATGGCGTGGTCCGATGCCACCTCGCCTTCCTGCAGGATCTCCAGGGCCTCAGCCCTCTTGTCGTCCAGGAGGAAGTCCAGCAGAGGAGCGATCTTAAACCACAGCTCCCTGGATTAGCGGGCCACAATCGCGAGGGCGTAGGCCGCCTTAATCGTCATCACCGCTGACGAGATGACCTGTCGTCTCATGGCGTCCAATTTCTTCCCTTTGCCGTCCGGCGGGGAGGTCGAAGTTGAAGCCGTCGCTCCCACCGCTTTCTTCTTGGCCGCCGCTGAGACGATCGAATCCAGGGTCGGCTGAGCCCTAAGGCACATGGGGGCGGAATCCAGGACCCAGTACTTCTTCTCGTACCAGTCTCTCTTAGCAGGGGTCGTGGACGGCTTCTTCAGGAGCTCCAGCCCCTCGTCCTAGATGTCAAGTAACGGGACCAAGAGGACCATCTTCCCTCTTGGCCTCACGCCGTTGATAGAGGAAACCCTCCTCTTGTTCTACGGGGCAGAGCTGGAAGAGCTCGGATGCCCTGGTGATCATGGCGTGGAAGAAGCCAATTTTGTCGGGCGGGGAGGCCCGTGGAGGTGGTGATGGAAGGCCCATCCCGTCGTCACCACCGTTGTCCTCCGTCCCCATCGTGGCAGTCTCTGTTCCTGTGTCATCCCTCGGATCCGGGGAAGAGGAGGCGGAGAGGCTTTCATTCATAAAAATTCTCTCGGCCTAAGTGTCGTCCAACTCCAAACTTGAGTCAGCCAAACTACTCTCAGTCAAACTACCACTAACGCTTAACCAAACCGCTACCCTCCATCTTATCTACAGACCCCCGGGTCTTGCACCCTCCTTTGTTGACGAAATGTCCACCCTTCTGCTCGACAAAACCAAAACCAATTTGCAAATTATCCTCCTAGGTGACCTTAATCTGGGACTTGGCGACCCTAAAGACTCCACTGCATCTGACCTGGAGAACATACTAACTAACTTCGGCTTCACTATGCACATTCAAGAACCCACCCATACCAAAAGGTAGGACCCTTGACTGGTTAGCCGGATCCAACTGTAATATCAATGTCCTCTCCAATACCCCTTGTTTATGGTGCGACCATTACATCAACACCTTCTACATTGAAGCAGCCCCGCGTGCCACAACTACGATAGCTCCAGCCCTCCACACTAGAAATCAGAGACATAACCAAGGAGAAACTACTCCCATTGCTACTCCCTTCTCTCAATGCGGCCATATATTCCAGCACCGACCCCACATCTTTAGCAGACACCTACAATTGCACTATGCTCACTGCCATAAATTCTATTGCCCCTATCAAACTTAGGAAGTCTAAACCACGTGCACATCTCAACTCGTGGTTTACACCACAGTTAAGAGTGCTTCGCAAAGCTAAACGCTGCGCTGAAAATCGATGGAAAAGTGACCCTTCGGACGAGCATAGACGGTTTCATCCTTGCCTCCCTCACCTACAAAGACGTCATTATCGCTGCCAAAAAGGAGTCCCTTAATAACCGTATCCTGCAAGCAGATTCAAACACAAAAGAACTTTTTAAGATCTTAAAAGAACTTGAATCCCCAGCCACCCCCCCTGACACTTGCACTAAAGACATTAAATGGTGTGCTAACATCCAGTCCGCCCTACTGAATAAAATCTCTACTCTACAATCTAAAATCAAAGACAAACAAGACAGCCTGAAGCTGGACAACCGTCCACCTACCAACGTAAGGGTCGCCCCTAGAGATTCGCCCAATATCAAACCTTTTGCCTTCTCCCCTCTCACTATCGATGAAGCAGAAGGCATCAAGAGAATCAAACCCTCAAACTGCCAAGGTGATCCTTGCCCTGCTCCCATCATTAAGGATTCTGCCCACGACTTGGCCCCTTTCATCACAGCCTTTATTAACTCCTCTTTCAAAACAGGCAGTGTCCCTGACAACCTCAAGGAAGCATGGGTGATCCCACTTTTCAAGAAACCATCCTTAGACCCAAGCATACCCACTAATTTCAGACCTATAACCACCATCCCGTTCTTGCTTAAGATTTTAGACCGCGCGGCATACCTGCAGATCCAAGACTACTTGGAATCTAATAATCTCCTAGGCCTACGACAATCTGGTTTCCGCCACACACATGGGACTGAAACGGCTCGGATAGATTTAAAAACCCAAATTGAGGTCATGAAAGACAATGGGAAACTAGCTATGCTACTTCTCCTGGAATTCTCTGCGGCTTTTGATCTGGTCAACCACCAAATCTTATGCCGGCACCTTCACTCTACCGCACACTTTTCGGACTCAGCTGCGGCATGGATCAAATCCTTCCTGAGTAACAGATCCATGAGGGTCTTCTGACCCCCCGCAGCCGCTGACCTCGCTCCAATCCACTGCAGCGTTCCAAGGATCTTGCTTATCACCCACACTCTATAATGTTTTCACTAAACCGCTCTTTGATGTACTTGATTATCTGGGTGTCTCCTATACCAACTATGCTGACGACACCCAGATACTCATCCCCATCACTGGTGATTATTCATTTGACACCAAGGCCTTGAACGATGTTTATCTGGTCATCCAGGCGTGGATGGCTCAACACGAAATATGCCTCAGCGACAAGACGGAGTGCCTCATCTTGGGCTCCTCGCAACGTCTCAGCAAACTAGATCCCTCCTACCAATCATTTATCATAGATGGAAACAACAATAAAGTCTCTAAAGACACAAAAACTCTAGGATTTTACCTTGATGCCACCCTATCCTTGTCGCGACAAACAAATGCAGTCAGATCAGCCACTGCTTACACCTGTAAACTTATTGCAGCTTGTAGACCGTTTGACAATCCCAAACTGTGTCACCTTAGCCAGAATGCTCATTTTGTCTAAAATTGTCTATTGCAGTGCCCTCTACTTAGGGGCTAGCCAAGGGAATCTGAATAAACTACAAATTAACCAGAACAATGCCATAAGGGCAGCCCTAAACATTCCTAGAAACCACCACATTTCCGAATCCAGATCTAACTTAGACTAGTTACCTGTGAAGCAGAGAATCTCATTGAAAACACTTGCTCTAACGCACAAATGCCTAACCAACAAGGCCCCCCCCTACCTCTGCAACCAGCTCTCCCTCCATTCTTCCACCCGACCTCAAAGAACTGCCCAGGCCCATAGCCTATCGATTCCAAAGTTCAAACTCCAAAAAGCGGGAGGCACAAGCTTCCCTGTCCTTGCTTCTAAACTGTGGAATTCCCTCCCTGTCACCATCAGATCTGAGGACTCATTTAATACCTTCAAGCTGAAAACGAAATCATGGCTCTTTTATCAGAATTGAGGCACTCCTACACTTGCGCTTTACTCCACAGCTTCACAGTCGCCTGCCTTGTCACCGACTACTCTGTTAAATACTTCTAGTTTTCTATGACTACCACTCCTCTTCTCTACTACGCATCCACCCACTTATCTCTGTGCATTGTACATTTTCTATCTTTATGCCTCACCTTGTTAACTACCATTGTAATTCTTGTATATTTCTTTGTTTGTTTACTACTCATGTATATAACTATGTATGTATATAATCTATGTATGTGTGTATATAAGTTCAAGCTGCGCCCTGATGCCCCCGGGCCGGATGGTGCGCGTTACAAATAAACAAATACAATACAAGGAGAAGAAGGCCGCGCAGGCTGGAAGGGCGGTGGGGGATGAGTTCTCCTCCGCTTGCTCGGAGGGCTTCCCGACGGTCCAGGCTCCGCTGGGTCATCCGTTGGGGTTAAGGGCAACCTTGTCCTTATCTCTGTACACAAGACCTGGATCGCCATCAAGATTGCTCCCGAGTGGTCCTGTGGCCCAGGTACCGGCTGCGACTGTTTGGGAGTGGAATCCACCGCCTCCACAGGAACCTCATCAGCGCCACCATCGCTTTCTTCGTCCGCCTCGTCGGGATCCCTACTGAGGGACCGGACTTCCTCGAACCTCTTGTCCAGGATCTTCACGACTTCAGCCAGCTCCTCTTCAGAGGCTGTATCCGTGTCCGTGATGGCCACCGGCCCCTCCCACTCTTTTTCCACCGGGGTTCTCACGGGGGTCTTATAGATGGGTTGAAAAGAGGATTCCCTCCACAGTGGCAGGGAAACTCTGGGCCCCGAGGTCGCCTCCACAGATTTCGCCAGGGCCGCCACGACTCCCTTGATAGAGGCCTTAGCCGGGTGAATCAAGGCCTTCACGATTTTGGACGCGCTTGAGGCCTTCACCTTGGAGGAAGGGTTGCCGCCTCGCTCCCCCTCGGCTGTCTCCGTCGGGATCGACCGGGACTTCTCCCGAAGCTTACCGGGTTCTCGGACTTCCTTTTCCCCCGAGCCAGAGCGTTGGCTCGTGGTTGATGGCGTCGGTGAAAGTGCGCCCTGCCAGGCAGCCGAGGAGCCCAACCGTTTGGCGCTCCCAGTGCCCGCGGACTCGCGGTGCTTTGTCTTTTGTTGGGCCCCTGTCGCCAGAGCACCCCTCAAAGGTTTTAGAAGACCGCTCGGACCGCCTCTTCTCACCTGCTGCTGGGCTCTTCCCCTCCAGCCAGTTGGTGAGGCAGATACACCGATCATTCATGGTCCGCTCCGACATGTATTTGCAAAACGCACAGTCCTTCTCCACGTGCGCTTTGTCTTCGTGAAGGCAGTAGAGGCATCTAGAATGCTCATCCTCCTTAAAGACATTCTGCAATCCGCATCCAAGGCAGCTCCTGAACAGCTTGGATCCGGGCGTCGTGCTCCCTTTGTCCTGGGCCATGTCCACGCAGGGTAGGCCTCAAAGATCTTCTGGAATCCTCCAAGAAGCGGAACTCGACGGAAACTTTGCCCTTGAGGGGTGTTGAAAATTCCGAAATGGGTCCCCATTGATCAGAAGTAGAAACTGTGGCGATTGAGGGTCGATTGACCGGAAAAAATGAGATTCAACTCTTTGGAAAAAATAAATAAATCGCAAAACGCAGTAAAAGCTCGAGAGCTATAGCACGAGGACTCCCAACACTTGAACGTGCGGTAAAAATCTGAAGATGGCTGCCAGAGGAGGGGCTTAGGTAGAGGGCAGTCATTGGCTGGGGGCAGTATGACCCAGAGACCAGTGATTGGTTATTAGGAGAAAGACAGTTCAGAAACGAAACTGAAACTGATTTTTTCTTTACCGAGGATTCCCAGCCTGACGACGGGGAATATTCATGAACATGTGAATCCATGCCAGACCCCATGCTGGAGAAACTCAGCTTCGACTATATTGTTTAGAGGACAAAGGTCCTGTATAAATCTCCACAACCCCCACTTTGATTTCCTCACAGGGTACACAGCCGTGTTATATGATGAATCTAATGGCACCAATATGCACTGCTTCATTAATAAGGCACGAATGGTCTCAAATATACCTTCATCCACCTCACTGGATATGGGATATCGCTTTGTTCGTTGTAAAAGGGCTCCTGCTTTTAGTTTAATTTGAAATCCACTTATCCCTTTTAATAGACCCACATCATATGGGTGTGTGGTGCATAAAATCTCTGGCACTTTCTCCAGGTCTTCCTGAAAGAATGACTGTCTCCTTTTAACCAACTCCATTCTCTGCAGTATTTCTATATTCTGTACTTGAATCCAATAAGTGAGATTTATGAAAAACACAAATTCATCATCTGAATAATCATCTGTCAGCCTATATCCTTCGGTGAGGGCCATCACGGACCTCCACCCTCTTCCATCATCGTCTGTCCCATGAAGCATCACCCTTTCTTCACTGACCACTGCTGCTTCCAACTCAAAGGGGATAATCTGCACTTCCTCATCCTCCATGGGAATCTCTGGTCTAAACAAGAAATCATGTATTCTCAATATTTTACCTACCAATCTGGGTGACCATGATAATATGATAGTCACTCCATACAAAAATACCTCTGTATCTAAAGGGACTCCTCATAATGTGTTCTAGCCTGTAAAGGCGAATATAAACTCTCCCACTTTTCATATAGTGTATCCCTGGAGTAGAATACACTATTCCTTCGTCAGTAAAGATATCGTCACATTAATCTTGGTCATCAAGTCACATCCTAATATGGTAACTGGCATCTGCCTAGGGTATAGTAATAGCATCGACATGTCATGTTCTCCTATAGAGATTGGCAATTTGTCTGTAAAAGGAACTAAACTCATCGCCCCAAAGAATCCCTGAGCATTCACGGCAGTACCTGACATTGGGCATTTTCCCTCACGGACATAAGAATGAGTAGCTCCACTGTCCGTGAGAAATGAAAAGTTCTTTCTCCTGTCGTTATCCTGACCCTTGGTTCCTCTTGGGGTTATGGTGTCAATGATAGTAATTAACACATCAGGTCGCTCTGTGGGCTGTCCTATTGTGGTATACATTCATCCTTGTACCTGTGAAAGGATTTCCTCCCATCGCAGTCACACCTCCCAATTTGGGTGCAGGTGTTTGTTGGGCCCCTGGGGTCATATTGCATTGTGGTATCATAGCCTGCTGTGTCTGTGCTTGCTGCGGTTGAACCTGTTGTGCTTGCTGTGATTTCCTTTGTGATATTTGTTCCCCCCCCCGGGATATTATTTTAAAATAATGGGTTAAAATGGTGCATGTTAGAGCACACCTTTAAAAAAAAAAATTGTATAAACATCCAAAGTTTGCAATTGGTGCTGGGGGGCCCAGGGCATGATCATTTTGACTGGACAACTATGATCAATGTCCAGTAAAATACTACCATCCCTGTCCCCTTGGCCACACAGCACCCAACACAATCAACGTGATTATGTGTGTATGGAAGGCACTAGGGGACCCAGGGGGAAAAGCATGGTATTTTTGACTGGACATCTATGATAGATGTCCAGTAATAAAATACCATCCCTGTACCCCGGGCTCCACAGCGCCTCAGAAGGGAAGCTGATTTTGCCAGGTGGGGAGGGGGATTGTGCAACAAAGGCATCTTTTAAATGCCTTAATTGAACAAACCTCCTTCCCCTCCCCCCACTCGCCAAAATCAGCTCAACAGACCAACACACAATCACACAGCAAGCACTCTATTATTCACCCGAGCACCCATCACCATACACTCGCTCATAACGCATGCATACAAAAATCAATGAACATAAACTAACCTTCTGCCCCGGTCCTGAAGTTTCCTTCCCAGCTCTCGAGCTCCTGCATCAGAAACAGGAATCAGGAAGCAAGAACTTCCTTGTTCCTGCACACTAAAACGCCCCACGCTAGGCTGCTCTGTCTACGTGCTAGTAGGCTCAGGAGCTCCCCCTTGCACATAAAGACATGCAGTTCCCCAGCCAGCATTTCCAATGAGCTATGCAAGACTGGCGAAGCAAAACACCCCCAGCCTTGCATGGCTCAGTGAGCATGTGCGGCTGTGGAACTGAACTGTCAAAGGGAAACAGTGTTTCCCTTTGGCAGTTAAGCCAGCCCGTGAGCGCACCCTCAGCTGAAAAAAGCAGCTGAGGGAGCGCTCAGTGTTTCACTGGGCTGGCTCCTCGGCTCCGGCATAATGGGTGAGGGGGCCACTGAGTCCTCCCCTGACCTGCTATTTCTTTCCCCCAATTTAAATTATTGTTTTCACATTTCAGGCTGGGGTCTGGCACCTCCCTGGGAATGCAGCCGTACCACCCTGCACCCCCCCAACCCCCAAGGAGGGCACGCCCCACAGTTTGAAGACCTCTGCTCTATGGCTATCTTTGACAACTTCTTCTGAACTAACTTCGCTCTTCCTGCTTTCTATTCTCAACTTTCTTTTTATTCTTTTCTTGCATTATTCGGCAGTGATGCACGATTGTCAATCCAATTTTTGCCCATGGCTTTGCTTCCATTCCCACCTGTTCCTTCAATTGCTGCTGCACTGGCTTGGGCAGCTGACACAATGTGGTAAACTAATGCTACTGTTTTATCCCACAGTTTGAGAGTCTCCGGCCGCCATCTACCTTGAACATCTTGAATATAAGCAACAGGGTCTTCATCCTCCCCCATTTTCCTAGCCATGATTGCACCCATGTCTGATGTATCAGAATTTTGCGCTCTGAGCGCCCGCCATATGCCTGCTCTGCAATTATTAAATGGTGCACCATTGTGTGTCGTGTTTTGCGCAGTCATCCTTGCGCATCCAGCTCACATCCAAATGTCCCCAGCACTCGCCCTAGAATAGCTGCTAACAGGCCTTTTATGTCCTCTATAGCTAGCGTCATTCCTGATGTCGTCCTCTCTAACTCCTGAATCAATTTTCCTGCACCTGAAGTCAAACTCCACAATTTTCATCCTAAATTATCTCTATCCATCTGTGGCAATGGTATATATTGTGGTCGTACTGCCCCCTCCCCCACACCCTCACCCCTTTCTCTAATACTCTAATAATGGTAATTGTGAAAATTACGGTCCATAATAATACTTGCCTACACTCCTAGTCTTCAAGGTGGTGCTAGCCTGGCCCGTTTGTCTCCTTCATGGTAGTAATCTTAATCTGCTTACATATAGGGGGGGGTACATCCCCTGTGCTGCGCGATCGTGCTTGTGGTTACTCAGTATATGGTGTTGGTTCTGGTGTTCTCTATTTGAGATCTTCTAAATCGGACCATTTTACCACTCTATGCTCGATTCATTTGAAAATCTGTATGCGCCCTCTCTTCGCCCCATTTCTCCTCCCTTTCTTCATCCGACATCATTATGCCCCAACTCGAATGGCTGTTGTCTTTCTCCACATCATCAAGATCTAATCTGTTTAAAGCAACGTACCTTTAGTTTGCCTTAATAGGGATCCCTCTGTGTTCTCTTGGATTTTACACCTGTCTGTATCCCTCATTTGCCTGTATAATTTCCCAAGTCTTTGCTCTATGTCTTCTGTGTCCTGCCCATCAGCCCATGCTGATTTCAGCATTCCTTGCAGCTCCCTATGGGTCTGTTGTGACCCTCTATCTTCCTCCAATCGTTCTTGTGCATCAATCAGCACTATTCGCCTATGACAAATATTCTCTCATCTTTGAAACCCCTACTCCTGTTCATTTCTTCTTCTCTTCTCATCTCACTCAATTCATTTCCTCTTGCCTTCATTGCAATCTACGTACTTTCATTATTTGAGTTTCCATCTCTTCTTGTTTCTCCTCTTCTAACTTCTCCTTTTCTTTCCTTGCCTCATATCTTCTTTTTTCTTCTCTTCACTTACTTTATCCCCTTCTTCTTTTGTATGCTCTCTTCTTCCTTTTCCTGCTCTTTCCTCTTTCTCTAACCGCATCCATGCCCTTATCGTCTAGTTTAAGTAATATTTGTCCCCCCATCCATTCATTCATTGCTCTTGTTATTCCCTTAGCTTTATCCTTTATTTCTTTCTGTTTCCCTGCTTCTTCTATCTCCATTTGTCTGCCCTTTCTCTCATCATGCCGTTTCCTTTTGTTGTGTGTTGATATATCTTTGCGTTCTCTGCTTTTTCTCTTCTGCATTGGCCTCACTGTTAAAAGCGGGGAGGGAGGTATGGGGGGGTGCATATGTCGGATTAACATACCCCGTCACTGCTTTTCATTCCTGTGAAGGGTAAAATCCCTTCTCCTCTGTATTTACGCTCTTATCTTCAGGAGGGGAAAGAGGAGCCGAAGGCGTTTTATCCTCCCCTTTATTCTGATTGAGCATCCACTTCTTCTTGGCTGGATGTTCCTTCTCACTCTGGTATATTTTCCGAAACAGCCAGCCTTTTCTGTAACTTTTTTTCCCCTATATGGGGAATGCAAATAGGTCATCATATGTCGCAATATGGTTTTAGACAGCAAACTCTCCCAAGGCCACGGCATGAGTGTCTTATTAGTCGTGCCTCTGACCCATTCCGAAGGAGTTTCTCATCTTCGTTGTGTATCTCTGCAGATTCCTACACAAATGTAAAAGAGGTGTCCCCCATGATGGCAGATTGTCAATACTTACCCGTTTGTTTATTTGATTCTTTATTTGATCAAATATACCACACTGATCAACTGGCGCAGCCACCATCAATTATTAAAAATAAATATTTTAAATACTTACTTTTTTATTTAAAAAACTATGCAATGATATTCTGTTTGCTCCTTTGTTTACACTTTCTATCAAGTTTTATGATCTCGTTCATGTATTATTCGTATTCTAAGGGCGTCTTCTTTATTTATATATTAACTTCCTTTTATTTTTCCTTCCTGAATGATGTCAATCTCTTGGTCTAAATATTCACCACTCTCCTTAGTGTTTTTTTTTTTTTTTTACAATGGTTTTATATTCATTAGTCTAGACACAACAAAAACTTTATATTGACATTTTTATAACCCCACACATGCACTCTTTCACTATGCCTTCCTTTACCAGTTTAGTAAATGGATCCCTTCTCCGTTTCACTCACGTTTTGGAGTTTGATATACACTCTTCTGCGGGTCTTGAGTCAGGAATACTTAACACCCCTATTTAGAGTCTTTACTTTAGTGCGTACCCTTCTGTCCCTTGGAACTAACAAATCGAGATATCTACTTCTCTTTATAATCCCCCCACAACAAAATTCTGTTATCTTTCATACGATTATTTACAACACAATCCCTCCCCCTATTTTTGCCACCTTTGTTCTACTTACAGCCGTGACTCAGATCGAATCCCCCGGCATCGACTCTCCCACAATCAACCAGTTCGTCTTCCATCCACGGGGCACCTGCGGAGGCCGGACAGGAATGTCATCAAAGGGGGACCTGCCAACCAAATCTTCTTGCACGTGCGTCTGCACGCCGATCTCCACAGGAAGCTCCGCCGTCTCCTGGCTAATGGTGGAGCAGCTGGGGGTCTGGATCTGGCCTAGGTTGATTAGACTGTAACCATCAGCGCTGCCACCAAAATGTACTTTAGCACCTTGAAGCGTCTTTTGTGCTAGATGGAATTACAAATAATGATCTCACACCAAATAATCAGACTCAAGGAATATGGCAAAGTACTACTTTATTCTCATTTAATAAAGTAGAAAGAACTGAACAGGCATCGGAATGATGCATGCACACTCGCACAGTAGCTTGATTGCATAGAGGTCTTATACCCCAATATGTGTCATCTATCGAAATACAAAACCTACCAAGGGAAGGGATTGGTTAAGGGAACATATCCACTTGTAGAACATATAAGAAATAGAGCATCATTGGCTACCCCTTATCGGTAGGGCACACCTTGAACTCTCTGTAAACACGTATAGTACTGATTATAGCAGACAAAATAGCAGTGGGTTGGTCTATGCAACATTGTATGTTAGGTTGTCCCTCAAACCTACCAATTGGTTGGCACACTATCCCAACCATGGACTTTCGACTCTTTAGCAGCACGTACATGAAACAAAATGTAGGTGTTTGTATCCCGTCAGACTAGTCCCCGTTTTCCCGATGAGTTCATCATCTCTCATCGGCAGGCCTTAAGCCAAAGTCTTTCTTTTGTAGATGACCATGTTGGCTGCTCACTGTCCTGGAAAATTCAAGGGAGTGTGAGCACAGCACTATCCTTGTCTGAGGCTTTAATGACTAGCCCTCGTTTTCGACTTCTGAGTCACGTCTTAGCAGACCACAAATTTGTCAATTTCAGCCTCTTATTTACTGCTATTTGATTTAATTATACAGGGTGCTATTGCTCCTCCTGGCCTCTAGAGACTGGCTCACTATCTCATACAAACTTTGCACACTTTTAATTAACCAACAGTTGGCTCCTTGCAGATGTTTTCATCTTCAATGCATGAGGAATGTCCCACATTCAGTGCTTATCCATGTAACTCCCTTTGTGCTTATTCATTAAAAATAGCATCCTTAATTCTGGGCCAACCTCGACTCATCATCACTGGTTCTGCACACAGAGCTGTTTTTCCACGTCTCCTAATTCTGCAGCCTTGGTTTGTCTCTGTGGTAGCTTGGTTGAATTCGACACGAGCCAGCTTTCATTTTCGTATTATGGCCGTCCTAGCCACGTTATATATATTCCTCTATAGCAAGTTTCTATAAGTTTCCCTTCTACCTTGCGTTAGTGCATATTTACGGTTATTGATCAATAAGTAACTTCATCTTCTTTATATTCACAAATACTTCAGGTAAATGTTTCTATTAGTCCTTCAGTTACAGTGTCTCAAGTATTTTCAGATCGTTTCAGCATAGGTTCATACATAATCTTTATGACATCACCTTGCACTCGTCAGATTTCCCTTAGCTTTCCATGATGTCCATATGTGACTGCTGACATCCTTCCATGTGGAATCCTTCTACTGGCTCAACATGAGGGTACATTCTGGATGGCTGTCTGAATGCATAACGTCTCTCATAGACTCAATGCGGTATAGGAACAATACAGGGGGTCCCATTTACTGCTCTTCACAGACTATTCCAGTATGACAGTTTTGAGGAGGCGGGAACTAATGAGAAAGTATCTAGCTGCTCCTCTACAAACATATGCATCTTTCATATCCAATGCTGCCATGAAATCCCAGTTTTAAGAGAGGAATTACCTTCTGCAGTGTTGCCATGCACTTCTGTGGTTTGACATATGCGTTCGCTGGGTGCAAGTCTAGTAGAGGGCACATAGTTAAGTCTTTCTTTGGCACAAGGAAAAACATTGAATAAATAACCTTGTTTTCCTGGTTTGCTTGCACTATTTCGATGGTGTCTTTCTCCAGCAGGATCTTCTACTACTAGAGGTAGTAGAGTCTTTCTTTTGGTGTAATTTTTCCTAGTCTTGGCAGGTGGTTGAGTGGTTTCTGCAGATGGTCTATGCAGTACCCTCCTGCCACGGTTGCCAACACCCACTTGTCCGATGTGATCCCCTGCCATGCGTGGGCAAATTGAGAGATGCGACCTACTGGCGTAGCATGGTAGGGGACCTGAATCGAGGCATCATTGTTTGGAGGTAGTGGAGCCTCTAGTGGCAGAGACCCTACCTCTACTTGTGGATCTTGTGTACCCTCTTTGAAAACTGTCAGATGACTGTCCCTGTGAGTTACTCCACGATGGTGACTGCCTTCCGATTATAGTTTGAGAATTGTGGACGAAAAAAATCATCTTGTGGTGTTAAATGTCCCTCTCTGGACAAACCGCTTATTAGAGAGTTGTCATTATGATTTTTAGGTGTCCTGTTCTTCCTTGGCACTTTAGTGCATCCTCAACTATTGCCAAACAAAGCATTAGGTTCGATGGGCATGTTAATGAGTGTGGTCTGCGTCTCCAGCTTGAAGCCAGACTGCCTTAACCAGGCATGGCGCTTGATTAAGGCGCCCTCAGCTATAATACGCCCTGCAGCATCCAAATTAATCTTTAGAATGCAATTATTAATTAGTTTGTCTTCTGTAATGGTTTTATTGAGCTGAGATTTAAGTGGCTCAGGGACGGCTTTAATCTGCTGTTCTAGTGAGTCCCACGCATGGCAACCATACCTAGCCAGAAGAATGCAATTGGCGATTCTGTTCTGATAAGCAGCTGAGGATGCCACTTTCCTGACAAAGGTATACATCTTTTTACTTTCTTTGTCAGGAGGTGCCTCAGCGGAAGCTAGGAGTGTGCCCGTCTTCTTACTGGTTATGGTGACGACTAGGGAGTCAGGTTTTAGCTGACTCCTGATATAAAGTTGGTCAGTTGGTGCTAGCCTGAACACTTTCTCAATTTGGGGGTTAACCACCCTTATGAGATTGGGTGTTAGTAGGGAGGGCTGAATGTGCCTTTGTACTTATTGAAGGATGGGAATGAATTGTGTTGCAGACTTCTTGTCCCCCAAGAAGTTGTCCACAAAATCCTTGCCTTGCTGGACCTCTTGAGTCTCTATTATCAAGTGTTGGGCGGCTTATAGGAGCAGCTCATACTGGAGCTGATTATCTATGCGGGAGTCAGCCACCAGCTGGTCCTGTTTGCCTGGGGACTGAATGATAGATATCGGGGTCGTCATAGTATTGATTCTGGTCCCGACTATATTGATCACCCTGAAAACCTTGATCCGGAGAGTCTGAAGGGTCTACAATATATAAGTCCTGTGAGGAGTCTTCAATATGTGAGGTGACAGGAGTTTTGGTAGAAGGGTTGGGTTGGGAACTGTCCAACCGTAACACTTACTCTGATTCACCAGTAGACACCTTTTCACCCTGTGCAGAACCCTGTGGGCTTTTAAACTCTTCTGGGGGGGTGGTACATGAAATCTATGAAGCAAGAGATCCTTCACATCACCATATCAAAGCTTTCAGGTATCCATTCAGTGGTCCTTGGGAAGACAGGAGGTGCAGGAGTCTCTTGAGTAGGGGTCTGTATTTTCTGATGAAGTGCCCCTGATGGAGTATAGCCACTATCCTTGAAAGACTGGGCTTAAATGGCGTGTCCGTCAAAATTTCTCTTGTTTTTGACGTTTTGGACTTAAAAAGCAATTTCGTGACATGTTTTTTAATCAATTCTTGTATTTTCGACATGCATTAGAAGAGGGTGTCGAAGGTACGTGTACCCTTCGGCACGCAAAAGGAGGGCCTTTTGGGCACAATGTCTGAAATGAGCCTACTCGGCGCCTGTTTGCAAGACCCAGCATGCAGCGAACACAATGGCCCAGAGGACACAGACTTATTTTGAATGGGACACCATGTGGCCGTGAACGGTCGAAGACGTTGTTGCCGTTCGGCCAGAAGGTATGCCTTTAGTGCGTTGTGGTGTGTGTGTGCTCTTGCCGCACAGTGTTTTCTCCATAATGGGACTGCTGGCCTTCTTAATGGGGTCGGCGGCTTGCACATGTGGTTCTCCTGAACCCTGATCGCCGTCACTTAGAACGTTGATGCTGCCATCATTGAAATCACCCGCCACGTCTATGGAGGTCTCGGCCTGCATGGCGTGGGTGGCCCAGCACTTAGTATTCCTTTAACGGTTTTGGTCCAAAGGATTTGCAGTACCTTTTGACATGATCCCGTGGAAGACAGTGGTTGCACACCCAGTGCGTGCCCTTTCAGGGATATTTCCGATGACAAGATGGGCAGAATTCAAAAGGCGTATTTTCCATATTTGATGCGAAAAGCAGCACAGTGATAAAGGGGAGTTGAAGGTGTCAAAATAGGCATTATCCAAAAGTAAAGGAGTGTATGACCTCCCCCCACTCTCCCTACTGTAAGGGACCGAGGCCTGGTGAGGCTTGTGTATGCCGCAGACACTGTCTGTTGAGAAGGGCCTGTCGTCCACGATGGGTCCGTCTGTCGAGATCTGCCAAAGATGTTCTTGGAAACAGCAGGCAATGGGCGGCTATACAAAAGAATAGATGAGAAACTCTAAAGTTAAACTTTATAATATCTGTGGCGTTAGCCTGGAGAATACCTCAAGTTGCAACCTACTACGATGGTGGGAAAAAAACAATCTGTGGGACCTCGACGCGTGAAGCACCATCAGTACAGTAGATGTCAGAAAAGGGATAGTATTATTAATATGGCCAGTCGACGCCCCTTTGAGTTTCCAAAACAAATCATGTAATACTCTGCGACTACCACTAGATGTCGGCCTATGCATAGCATGTGATCAAAGCAGATCCACCACAAGCCTCAGCAATATGTATATATGTGGATACAGTAAGAGCAAGGATTACAGGAATGAGTGAAAGGATGCAGGAGCAAATTTAAAACAAATTTAAAAAAGAATAAAGACCGGCCCTATTGCATATAAAGCTTACAGTGGTGTGATCTATGGGGCACAGGGAACCTCTGGCAGACCAGAAGTGGTCAGAAGATGAGGAAGTCTGCCCAGAGCATGATCTGGCTTTAGCAGCCAGTTTTAAAAGAGTCCTGGGTTCTTCAGTGTAGAACACCGTTAAAAAGGCGGTGGCAGACAGATCAGTGCCCATCCAGCTACGCTTGGATTGTATGGGGGTACATCTCAGGAGTGTTTTGTGATTAATCTGGTGGAGGAGTCATCGTTTCCCCTCCGTTGACCTACTCCCATGTGCCCAGTGGATAGCAGCCACTACCTGATCCTGACCCTGGGGGCGGCTACATGAGGGAGGATCACATGGGGGAGACAATGACCGGGCGAGGTGGTGACTCCATTGGGTCAGATGGTATTTCCCCCCTTTTCTCTGACGAAGACCCTCTGATACCAAAGTCTTTAATGGCTTGTCACTTATGTTAGAAACCTGAAGGTGTCTCCCTAGCTAGTCCCCGGGGTCATGCCATCCAGGTGGCCAGGACACGGCCATCGCTATTGGATCCAATTCCTGGGGGTGGACCAGTGAGGGAGGATCACCTGGATGGGGGAGGGTCCGCGGAGTGGAAATGGGACACCGAGGGGTGGGACGCAGTATCCCCTTCTTTCAACACCTTTTCCCATTCCTACCACATAGGACAGTCAAAACCACTGCCCCCCCTGGCCCCCCTTTTCCGACACGAACACTTTCGCACCACACACCAGAGAATGGACTAACACCAGAGCCGTTTACCTTACATTTCCCAATACAAGAGTCAGTCAACTGATCAGAATCGCACACACCTGACGCCCCTTTCCCTTATCCCACAGGGATAAAAGGTGGAGCAAGAGAGCACAGTACGAGCAAGGCAGACCGCACGACGAGACAGCTATCCAGACCCTGCAGTTCAAGAGGAGGAGCAAGGCGGTGAATATCGAGAGGCTGACAAGGAGAGACAGGACCTTGCCCTTCACGACGCAGACCCGTGAAACCCCCACAGAGTGAATAGTAAGATCAAGGACAATAGCCCAAGTGTGTTGCAGCAGATGTCAACAGTACACAGAGCGTGTCGACACTGATAAGCAGGAGCGAGGGAAACTCCTGCTACCGTGGTACCGGCCTCGACTCCAGCTACGAGGAAAGCCAAGCGGTTCATCACAGCCAGTGAGTAATGGGGAGAGCTGATAAGAGCCAGGCTGTGGTGAATGAAAGATGCAAAGTGGCAAGGTGAACCAGGTTCAAAGAACTGTAAAAGTGTTGAGGGGAGACCAGCTATGGTGGGAACCGGCACCACGTGGGTGCTAACTCGAGACACTCTGGTCGATCCCCGTCTGAGTGAAACTACAAATACCAGAAGGCCGTAGGAGAGTTGCCAAGATAGGTAAAAGTGGTAATACAGGAGGTCAAGCAAAATCCCTGTACAGTCAAAAGCTTTTGACCAAAGAACTGTGAGAAAGCAAAGGAAGTGAATCACGCAAACATTTGTGAATGAGAAGTTGGCAAGATGGAACACGACCAAGGGATGCTGATGAGAAGGGGACAAATCAAAAGTCCTAAGAAACAGTGTGTTGACCAAAGGTGAACCAGCCGAGGGATGTCCACTTGAACTGTTTACAAAGACATTGAAAATTGAGACTGGGCGTGTGCCTGGAAGAGGGGGACCAGGTTCACAGCGAACTGTTGAAAAGACTTTGTACAAGAATGATAGAGGAAGATTGTTGAAAGCCATAGAAAACACGGTGGAGGGAGGCCAACAGTCGAAAGGGATCTGAGCCCGAACAAGGGAGTTCCAGGGGTGAATCCATAACCCTACAAAAGCTATAGTGAACCAGGTGGTGGGAGGCAGAAAGCAAAGAGAGGTCTGTGCCCGGAAGAGGGGGACCAGGGGTGAATCCATCACCCGAGAAATACGTAGAACGGAACTTTGTTTGTTATTCTGTTATTTGAGAATGTATCAGGCTCCGATATCGATAGGAACAAGGGTCAGTGCCCGGAACAGGGGAATCCAGGGGGCGAAGAACCCTCAGCCCAAGTAAAACCAAGAAAAAAACTTTCATTTTGTTGAAGAAACTTTTGTTTAATTATTTGAACACGTCAGGCCCTCAAAGGCAGTAGACTTTCAAGGGAAACGAGACTCGGCCATCGAGGCCTCTAATAAACTGGAACAGAACTGTCGACTCGTGCGAAGGAAGCTCGAGTGTGTGCTGTGCTCCATGATTCCACCTGACCCTGTGCTCAAAATGTGGGTAAGGAAGATCCAGGCTACCACATCCTGACATATTATTTGTGAACACTTATTACTTTTCTTGAGAACTAGTAGCTAGACCGGAAATGGATCCCTAGTATGGGTGGTTGCGCACTACTGAAATAGTTGATCTGAAACTGGATTGGGCCAGGTGGTTAGCTGCAATAGTGAGGCAAAGAAGGGTAATTTTCCCGGAACCCCTTCCAGAAAGACTGTACATATGTATTAGGAAATGTCTCACGAGTTGCGCTCACCCCCACATGTATGTTGAAGATAATTTTAACAAAGGTGCATATACATACAATTGCTGTTTGCAGAAACAAGTGACAAGGAGCTATATAAGTAAATATAATATCCGTCAAGTAGTTTTAAAGGTTTATTCACAAGCATCACACGTCACGCCAAAACGTGTTTCAGCCCTCTCTGGGCCGTCCTCAGGGCGTTTAGATGGGTGATAATAAGAGTTCACTATTAACATACATTATAACAGAGTAAAGTGGCATTGTGAAAGTTGTCACGTAATAGATTGAAAATGCTATCATCATATTTGATTATATTAGCACAATGCGTACCAAGTACCGGTGCGAGGAGAGAGACCAACAGATTTGGGGGGGGGTTTGGGGGGGAAGGAAAGAAAGAGAAAAAGAAAATAAATTAGTACCAAGTACAGTGTGATCCTCAATTTTGATTAAATACATCAAGTAGAGAAATCAAAAAATCATAATGATTTAGGTCCGCAACTTATCATTTAAAATAAAATATATTAGAGGCTTCAAATATCCTCGCACAGAATTATATTGGAAATCGGCCGTGACCACATCCAACAGAGAAAAAGCAGATCAGAGGCGCATGATACCTGTTAAAGTGGTCCCTTGATCTAATCTCTTAGTTAGCTGATTTTCTTGTTCTTTTTCCCAAAGTTAGCTGTAAAGTGAAAAGTGTGCCACTAATTACTAGGTGTATTGCTAGCAATGTCAGAAAATAGGTTTTACCAAGTACAATGCAAATCTGAATATAGGGTAAGAGAACTCGTGCTTACCAGCAGGTGCAAGTTAAGTGCATATTGCAAAAAGTCACGCACTGCCGTTTCCGTGCTGCAATTCGGTTTTAGTTTCTAAGTCTGACTATGGGAGAAAGCACAAAAGACAGGTCTCCCATTAGTCAGCTTGCCCAAAACTCTGCCGTAATATACAGAGGGAGAGGCAAGTTTGTCGGTGCTTACTTGTAGCTGCTTCACTTTAGCTGCTTCATTGCGTTTCTGGTGCTGTCTCCAGCACGTCCGTGAGTCGTGTGCCTCCAGGAATGTGGGTGTTGTCTGGTTTAGCCATTCACAGCGCAGGTGGGACTTAAAGCCCACGGACATGTGATCCATTGTGATCAGGGTTGCCGGGCAACCAAGTGCAGAGTACGAACTCGAAGGCTGCCGTGTTCTTTAAGTTTTTAGAGAAAAGAAACGGGCAAGCCTGGTACTGCAACCGTTTTTTGGGATATGCAGAGAAATATTCAATGTTACTGCTGCATCCTTTATGTATTTGGGATAATAGCCAAAGTAACGTGTTGTACGAGTGCTGAAACTGGTGTGCCTCACTTAGATAGCACGTTCTAATTCGAGGTGCAGTTTAATAGAGTAAAAATAGGCACAACGTGTGTTGTAATATCCTCGATCTTATTGTTGATTGCGAAGTATATAATTAGGTATTCTATCCTAAAAAGGACGTGTATGCAAAAAAACGGCTATCTGGCTGTCATTTTGGTTAGTCATATAGTTTATAGAGAAAAAAAGACTATATATACAGTTTTTAAATGCCCGTGTCATTCAAGATACAACAGATGTTTAGAAAAATCTTTTGTGTTAGTATAGTTTCATGGAGTTATTCCGTGTATGCAAAGGCTGTGGCGCCAGTTCAAAAGTGATGACACCCAAGTCGAAGCTTTCTATGCTTGTATAGCAAAACCATAAGTGGTTGCGCAGTAATAGTAACATGGTGGGTCCCAGGTAAAAGGACATGTATGGGTTGCAGTGCCAGGTTAATTCTAATTGTATGGGAGAGTACTACAAGTTTTTTCTTAGTATAGGCCCTTTTTACTTGACAACGCCACTAAGACTGCCTTATTTTCATTTGATGGTCGACACTTGCTCCCATTTACGATTTAGGATTAGATTAGGTGCTTTTCTAACCTACATACAGTTTAATAAACACCCTTGAACTGTGATCACATGTGTCTGTCTTTACTGTTGCCATCATGAGTTCTTTACACTTACCAATTTCCTCCTATGCTAAAGGTCAGAAAACCTTTTCTCAGAATCCCTCTAGTCAAACCCCCATCTATGACTCAGCCATTCACAATTCATGTACAACATCTTCTGCTTTTAATGTGGCTTTTTGTGAAACTTTTGTGCAACATCCAAGAGGCCCAATAACAACTATGACTTCAATTTCCATAAAACCACAAGTACTGAGACAAGGAAGAGGAAGGAGTGTATGCATATCAGGAGAAGCCTGAAGCCTCACACGGAGGCTAGCTGTTCAACTGGGCCTAAGGTGTGCAGGATTTTTCAAAATGGCAGAGGCAATGAGAGACAGTCGTGCAGGAGATGGCAGCAAGGAAGAGGACAACCGAAGCCTGGCAGAAGTTTGAGAACGCAAAGCTCACCTACCTGTGTGGTGTGGAGAAGAGCGTTGGAGCAGGCACCCCAGAGTGAAAGCAGAAGAACTGGGAGCCGCAGCACAGCTCCTGGCGGTGCAGTCATGCCGGGAGGCAGCGTTACCTGGTCCAGGCCACATTGGGAAGCCGGTGAGTGGCCGTAGAGCTGCAGGAAACGCTGGGTGAATGTCTGCATTTGCATCGTGGGGAAGCCCATCCAGCGAAGAGGCTTTGTTGCAAAGGCACGCCAATTGTCAGGGACGCCATGAAGGAACGGTGAGTCTGCCCAAGGTTGTTGGGGACCCCAGAGTGTACCCACGTGCGTGTGAACCAATGCTTGAATGTTACAATGTTGCAAATAAGAACAATATACCAAAGTGGTTGAAAGCAGATAAAGGCCAATCCTATTTCAAATATCCGACAAGCAGAATATTTGCATGCTGGCGAGACAAAGTGCAACGAGAAACCATAAGCAAGTATAGGTGCATGAGGTGCCAATGTGGGGGGAGAACTGAATCAAGTGTTACCATAGGCAAATATGACGAGCACCTCATGAAATGTGCTACTGTGAGAAACGAACAGTGAAATAAGAGAAGGCCTGGCAAGTAGAAATACCAGGCACCTGGAGATGTATAAACATTTTCAGATATTATGAGAAGATACCTGGCAGGGGAGTATACCAGGTGATCTGAAAAGCCCATAGAAGGATTCCTGGCATGGGATTATAACAATCAATCAACAAAGGTTACCAAAAGACCTAAAGAAAAGCTGATATGGAAAATGTTGCTTGATCAAGGAAGAGACTGTCTTGGATTTGATTGTTTAACCTAGTTAAAAGGAAGCCTATTAAAGAATTCATTATTTGAACAAGAACATTGTATAAAGACACAAAAAAAACTGTTGGATAAAGATGCACCTTTGCCATCCTACCTAAAGGTTCAGGGTAAGGAAGCCACTCTCTGGATCCAAGGATCTTTCCTTGGAAGTTACTTTTGATATGATATGATGTGGCATTTATAAAGCGCCTGTACCCAAGTGTTTCTAGGCGCAACAAGACAAGGAGGTTAACACAAAGGGAGGACAAATGTAATGCTTACCTGGACTTTGCAGGAGCATCTGGACCCTCCGACGAGTGACCCACACCACTTGCCACCCAGGCCCGTGTGTAAGGGTGTGAGAACACCACACCAAGCTTAGGGAGGAAGGGGTGGGGTTGTTGGTTATTCCGTACCCTCGAGCATGCATGCGTAGTGGTGGGCTGGCGTGAGCAGTGTTGGGTCAGCAAAGCTCCGTCCCTATAAGAGATGCCAAGTGTCAGAGGATGCTTCAACCTCTCCCTCTCCCTCCAGGATCCCCGATACTCCCCTGTCCCCGGGAAGGCTGCACTCAACTGAGGTTGTGGAAGATGGAGAAACACATGTGATGTGATAGGAGCCGGTAGCACCTGTTGCCGGTTGCTTCACTGGTGGTTGCGAGTCCAGGCCAGCTGTGACTGTCAGGTGCGTCTGGCTCTGCAATGTCTATACCTTGCAGTGTTCCATGTAGTCCTATTGCGCCCTGGGCTCTTGTCTCAGTTCTTGTGACTTGCTTTTTACCTTGCACTGTCCTTTACTTGCTTTCCGTTTACTTTTGCTCTGTGATACTGCTTGCTGTCCTTTTACCTTGCTGGTTGTTGCAGCTTGCATTGTAGATGCTTGCGCTCCCTTTGCTTGCTTTGCCGCTTACTGCTTCTGCAAGTTGCCGTGCTGTTGCTGATGTTGTCTTTGTTAGGCTTGCTTTACAGTCGTTTGTCTGTCCTTGCTTGCTTTGCCGTTTAATGCTGCTGCTTCTGCTGTTGCAACATGCCATGCTGTGGCTGATGCTGTCTTTGTCAACTGTGCCGCAGGCTAGCTTGCCTGTGTTGTTTTCCTTTTACTTCTGCAGATCACTCACGTGGCTGAAAACGCTGAAACTCGGGAACAGGAGAGGTCCGGATGCGGTTAAGGTAATTCTCTTTGTCCTTCTGCTGGGCGTAGGCTCTGGGGCACGGAGCACTCCTGGCCGTGGCTTACATAATGGAGTCTCATAAGAGACTAGTGCAAGATGCCTTCTTGGAGGCCATGCAACCTTCTGTAGCCATTTTGGGAATGTAGGCTGGGTGCAAATGGATCAGCCATCTTGGAAGGATAGGTGAGAGCGCCAACTGTGCGTTAGTTCAGTCCAGCCTCCCCTTTTGTGCAGAGACTTTGCCCAGTATGAGGTCCCTGTCCCAGCATGGCCTGTGATCATGACAACAAAATAACGATTTTACTAGGTCTTGTGTCATTCAGATCGCGGAAGTGTGGGGAAGGGGAGAAGTGAACGGGGAAGGTAACTCACAAGTGCAGCCAGCTGGGGGGATCATAAGTACAGAAAGAAGGGACTATAGGGTTGCAGATACAGACCCTTAAGTGCTAGGGAGCCAGGTGGCAGTACAAGAGCAACTGGACATGCAGGAGCCTTGGCCTGGGTTCAAAGGGTAACCAGTGCGCGGAGCAGTCAGGTGCATCAGCAGGGGAGAGGAAGAGAAAGCCGAAACGAAAAGGAAGGTCTGGTTCCGGAAGAAACTCAAGAGGTGGTTCTGCTCCAGTTTGAGAGAGGCAGGGAGGCTGTTCCAGAGGGAGGCCCCAGCCGAGGAGATGGATCTGCCCCCAACTCTCTGCTGACCCTCAGAGTTGGAGTTGAATGACTGTAGAGATAGAGAAGGATGATGTTTAGGAAGAGAAAGTTGGAGGTAGAGCGGTCCCAGGCCCCAGAAAGCCTTGTAGACGATGCAGAGGGTCTTGCACTTGATCCTTGCAGCTACGAGGAGCCAGTGAAGAGATTTCAGAGCTGGAGAGATACGATCCCTGGGCTTGAGGCCAAGGACCAGTCTTGCAGTCCTGTTCTGGTTAAGTTGTAAAGGTTGAAGAGTAGAGGCAGGAAGATTTAGAAAGATGCTGTTGCAATAGTCCAGCCTAGAGAGAAGAGGATCAGAGCTCTGGAGACAGCGAACTTCTGGAGGAAAAGTGAGAAAAGGAATAATACCTCTGAGGCAGTGCAGCTGATAGTTTGACTTCTTAGAGACGTCAGAGATGTGAGGAGAGAAGGAGAGGCTGGAGTCGAAGATGACACAAAGGTTCTTAGCCTCACAGGAAGGAGCAGGAAGAGGGCCCAGAGTGGGCGGCCAGAGAGAGAGAGGAAATGAGGGAGCGGGTGTCCGAGTGAGGACGATCTCAGGCATTAAGGCAGAGGTCAATGGCGGCACACCATTCCTGAATTGTGGCCAGACAGTCTGATATGAGAGAAGAATCAGAGGTGGCTGAGGGGAGCCTGAAAGAGAGCTGAGTGTCATCTGTATAACATTGAAAATTGGATCAGAAAGTAGCAATGCGGTGGGCAAGAGGTGCCAGGTAGTGGTTGAAGACCCAGGGAGAGAGGTTAGACCCCTTGGGAACACCACAAGTAGAGAGATAGAAGACAGGAAAGACCCCAGTTGGATCTGAGAGGGTCGGTCAGTAAGAAAGGAGGTCAACCAGGCCAAGGCCTGATCAGTAATACCAAGGTTGTCGTGGAGGCGCTTGAGCAGGATGGCATAGTTAACTGTGTCAAAAGCAGAGGATAGATCAAGGAGAATGAGGAAGGAAGGGAGATTAGAGGCAGGATTGGAGAACAAGTCGTCACAGGTGTTCAGGAGAGCAGTTTCTATGCTTTTGGCAGCACTGAAGCCAGACTGGTGGTCATGGAGGCAACCAACAGATTCAGTATGTAGATTTAGCTGCGAGATGGCCAGCTGTTCCAACAATTTTCACACGAAATGAGTGATGGAGATCGGGCGATAGTTAGCTGGAGAGGAAGGATCAGCCAAGGGCTTCTTTAGATGGGGGTGCACAAGAGAGTGCTTAAGGGGGAGGGAAAAGTTCCAGTGGCAAAGGAGTGATTGCAGAAATTGGCCATGGCTAGAGTAAGTGTGTCGATGTGGTCCTTGATGGTTCTGGATGAGCAGGGGAGAACCTGCTTTGACAAGACTTTCATAGATCTGACTGGTCTAGAAACATCATCTGGGGTGAACAGGAGAAAGGAGGAGGAGAGACAGCCCTCAGAGGGGTCAGGAGTAGTGGAAGAGGACGAGGAGGAAGAGGAGGTAGAGGAAGAGAGGATGGACAGGCTGCCCTGAGATTTCGTAGTGAAATGAGAGGTCAAGGCCGTGCAAAGGGCCTGGGAGGGAACATGAGAGGTAGAGACTGCAGCAGGCCCAGTTGTTTGATGCCACTGAGATGCGGACTTGGATGTAGGCTCTCTTCTTAGAGAGAACAGAGTCTGTACTGCCTTTGGAGGAGACGGCAGGCCAGTTTGTGCATCTGATGCCCTCCACTTTCTCTCTGCCCCCCTACACTTGCGTTTAAGGGTAGCGAGGTCAGAATCGAACAAAGAGTTGCACTTGGATTTGGGCTTCAAGAGGATCCTCGTGACAGGGGCAAGGACATCCAGAGTGTTAGAGACAGAGATGAAGGTTAGAGAATGCTGTGTCAGGGTGTGAGTCAGCCAAAGTTACAGGAGGAGGTGAGAAAGTAGCAGCAAAAGCATCAACTGATGCGCTTCATGGAACAGACAACAGAGAAGGTAGGTGGCAGTGCTTGTGTCGGCTTGACCTGCAGGAAGAGAGGTGGGAAGAAAGGAGAAAGTGATCACTCCAAGAGAGGAGTGGCGAGAGGGTTAGAGAACGGGAGGTCTGAGGAGATCAGAGCATCCAGGGTGTGCCCTGCAGAGTAAGTCGGGCCAAAGGGAAGAATAGGGAGAGAGAGAATCACATAGGTTGCAAAAGAGTCCTGAAGGAGGGCTGGTAGCATCCAGGTGGATGTTCAAGTCTCCAAGGAGAAGTTGAGCGGTAGAGGCAAGGAGCGAGGAAGAGAGGTCAGCCCACTCAGATGGGAAGAGGGCATCCTGGCCAGGCGGTCGGGAGATAGTAGCCACAGTGAGAGGTAGGCCAGGAGAGATGGAGAACAGGCAGAGTAGGCATTCAAAGGAGGAGTAGTGCTGCATTGGAATGATAGAAGCAGTGATCCACTCTGGGGAAATCAAGGCTACACCCCCACCGGGACGGTTGGTTCTGGGTTCGGAGAGAATCTTGTAGCCATCGGGAAGGATCGTGTCGAAACTCAGGACAGAGCTGGCCATGAACCAAGTCTCGGTGAGACCGAGTACATCCAAATAAAGCTCTTCCAGGAGACTGCAGATGTCAGAGGAGTGTTTGCCAGCTGAACGAGAATGGAGTGTAGCTATGTGGAGCAGGTTGCCACATTTGAAGGACTTCCGGGGAAGGGTACAGGCCAGAGGTACACCTTGTGGTAGTGTTGGAGGTGCCCGAGGATGGGCAGAGGAGGAAGGAAAAGAGGGCAGGGTAGTCGTAGAGGGAGAAAAGAGTGCCAGAGGGGTGGCAGAGGAGGGAGGTAACAGGGTGGCCAGAGAAGCAGCAGGGGGTGCCGAAGAGGCGGCAGAGGAAGGAGGCCGCAGAGGAGCCAGAGAGGGGTAAGAAGGATAAGCAGGAGAGGAAAGGAAGTTGATAAGGCGCGGGAAGCGTCGATCAAAGAGGAGGAGATTGGCCTGAGGACCCTTGACCAAGACAGTGCCATTTAAGTAGACATTAATAATGGTCATTTAGGAGTGAAAGGGGGCCAGGAGGGCCTCCCACTGGGTGCCACCATTAATGGGAGAAGAGGAAAAAGGAGACCATATAGGGGGGTCCATAGGCCTGGAGAGGGAACGACAGAGTACATTGGAGGTCTGGTTTGAAGAGCAGAATGTCCTTTTGAGCTTCTTCCTGCCAGACCGAGTGTGAGGGATAGGATAGTCAATAGAAAAGCAGTTAGAAAAGATAGGTGAGAGAGCACCATAACAGGTGCTGGGAGGAAATAAGGGGTGGGGGTTATGGAGAGGGGAGCCCAGGCAGCTAAGTGGAGGGGAGGTCGCGCAGGGGGGGGCAGACAGGGAAGAGGCACAGGGGGTCATGAAAGGGAGTGGGGCACAACAAAGAACAAGAACAACAGACCTACAAATCAGATGCAGCACAGAACCATCAGAAAGAAAAGAGCACAACAGGAAACCTAGAAGTAGAGAATGCAGATGCAATACAGGACCAAAAGCAAAACACAGATCAGCATAGAACCCAGAAGTGAAGAATGCAGGCAATTGCAATGTGATGCCACAAACCATGGATAGCAACACAATATCAAGAACCGTAAAGAGCAAAAAGTCAATACAGTCAACAAGGCACAAAACACAACCAGAACCTAGAAGAAGAATGCAGGCAATGCAAAGTAATTTCAGAAAAACAGTGGGGCAAGAGCCAGTGTCAGAAGAGTACACAATAGATCGAAGAGGGAAGGTCTGAGATGTGAGAGGAAGGAAGGGAAACGCAGGAGGGCACGGAACAGGATGCAGGAACCTATGATGCGAGGGAGCGCATCTGGCTAGAGAAGCAAGGACGCGGCCAAGTTGTGCTTGCCAAGTTATGGGCTAAGTATTTGAGCAGAGCACAATACAAAACAAAGATTCGACTTTCCTGGAAGGGAAAAAAGGCTACTTTTTTTAGCACAGCACAAAACAACACACTCAGATTCGACTTACCGGATCAGTCGCAGCAGGTCGACGGCTGTAGGCTAGGTGCTACCACAGCAGACGCTACATGAGGGAAGTGGTCACCCTAAGTGCTAGAGAGCTTCTAGCGGGGTCTTTCAGTCCTTTCATTTGCCAAAGAGCAGGTGAGCTGCTGTGTACTGCTCAAAATAGACAACATACATATATATTTCGGCAGTCAGATATAAAACATCTGGGTGGCACCAGACTGAAGCTGCTGGCCGGAACTAGCCAAAGACGTTTGGCATTTTGCCTACAGCACCAGATTTCAGTGATGGCAGAATACTTGCCAGGTCTGGCGAACGAAATAGCGGATTCGAATGAGAGTTAAATGTTGGATTTCAGTGACTGGAAGTTGGACAGGCAGGTCTTTATCCTCCTGCAGCACAGGTGGGGTCTGCTAGTCAGAGAGCTATTCACATCGCAGCTGTATGCCCAACTCCTGGTGTTCTTCAGCTGGAGGCCAAACCCCGCAGTGGAGGTGGATGAGTTTCTACAGCAGCAGAGCTACGAGTGTCTTTCGCTTTTTCCTACTTTGCTATGATAGCGAGGCCCCTGTGAAGGCCAGTCGGGAGCAAGCAGAATTGATCCTTGTAAAGCCTGCTATCCAGTCCTTCTGGAACTTTCATCGGATTCTCCAACCCTACTACCCCCGAAACCAGATCTCCCTGGTCCGAGCTGGGAGCGACATCCCCTCATCGAGAGTGGGACGCTGACCCTGGCAGCCTGGAGGATTTCCAGTCGAGATGTAGAGTCCCAGGCATTTCGAGCAAAGGCAGTCAGCCTTATCAAGGACAGCTGTGCATTGGCCACTTCCAAGAGGATACATCAAATCCTGGGAGCCAGGATGCGATGGTGTGTGAACGGGGTGCCCATCCAGTTCCAGCTTCTTCAGCGGAAGTGCTGAACTTCCTAGCCAGGCTCACCGAGAGTGGATTAGCATACAAGACGGTGAACGCTCATCACTTCGCAATTTCACCCATCACGATTTGGTGGATGGTCTCCCGGTTGGAGAGCATCCTCATGTGCCGAATGCTGAAAGAAATCGTCTGTCGGCACCGCCCCCAGCTCGTTACCACAAGTTGTGACGTTAATAGCGTTTTGTGGAAAATCTTCATTGTAAGACAATATTACAGTAGCCGCTGGCATCCTGCTACAGTACTGTATGCTCATTCATGGCAATGCAATGTGATCATCTGTACTCTAACATCCCACCAACCCACTTGTCCCCATTATTACAGGTAACCCCAACACAGATAGGCTGATGGTGAGAGCACAGCCAACCCAGCACCAAGTATCAGAGTATTGTGCACTTAAATGTAGACACCTGTTAGGGAGAATTCTCTTCTATGACTCATTTCCCTTACCATTGGAGTTCCCCAGCAGCTTTGCTGGATTTGAGAAGGTTATTTTTTTCTCCTGCTAAGAGTGAGACCCTTTGTTCCCACTTTCACAGATTGCTAGTGTGTGTTTTAGGCTATCCTGTGTGCTTATGGCCTATGGGGTTTTTCTCACCCTCATAGGAATCATCTTTTACATGTGCGGTACACAGCACCCTCCGTGCCGTACCAGAGGGGTGTCGTAGCGACCCTCAAACATAGCCCCAGGCTGACTACTGTCTCTCAGGGCATGTAAAGTCCCCATTGACTTTACTAGTCAAATCTTATGAACAAAACCAGTACAACCCATCTTATTATGGAGGTACTGGGAAGGGTTAATAGTTTTTCCCTGGTGTTCATTTTCAAGGGGGTACCGTAAAGTCCCGCTCTCAAAAGTTTCTGGCTGGTGCAGTGGTTACTACCGAAAATATTTGACCGCAAATATTTTCCTATGGGATTTTCCCATTGTTAGAGGCTACCACTTTTACTGACAGCCTCTAACATACCGCCGGTTTATTTTAATATTAACTTTACTCCGCTAGGCTTTTATTGCCAGAACTTTGATTTAATTTCTTTCTCGTGTCTTTCTCTGTAGTCCTAACACAGGTCGGGGATCCTTTGTTCGTCCTTTTGGTGGGCTTCTGCACAGAAGCCCTCCTCTAGGCGCCACGGAGTCTGGGGTAGACAGGATGTGTGGGAGGGGGAATAGGCACCCTGGACTGGGTTGCCTACGCAACCCAAGTCACACTCTGCCCTGATAGGCTGGGGGGTTCTCCTGCCAGGAGAGCCACCCCACTGTGTGAGTGACAGCTAGGCTGTATGAATGGGGGTCTTGCTGCATAAAAGCAGGGTCCTGAGGACTGGAGGACAAGACGTCTCCACTGGAAGTAAGAAGCCGAAGAGGAGAGAAGCCAAAGAAATCTGCAACAACTGACCCACCGGTGAAGCCCTGCTGCAGCGTCTCACCACTTCTTTCCACACGACGAGAGAAGCTCTTCATCTACAAGAGCCTTCTTCCCTTGAGCTGGTGGGGCCAATGAGTTTGCCAATCGCCTTCCAGGACCTGCCATGGTCGAATAGCCAGTGCCAAGCACTAGGAGACCGGATAGCCAGGCACCCGTCCACCACTACGGCGATTTAAAGGAGCGTACCTTTTAATCCATTTCGGCAGCACCGCGGCTAGTTTCATCCCTGGGCAGTGCAGTAACTCGAACCTTCCTCCATGACGAGAGCCTCTCTCTTCCTCTGCTGGATCTCCCGAACTGCAGGAAATGCCAGGAACTACCACCACCGCCGGAGTCTCTTCTACATTTTAAGGTACATTGTTCCGCCAGGCCTCCCTTTTTGTTGGGTACTGCTAAAGGTGTTTAAATCCTTTACTTACCTACTGGGTTGGCCGCCCTTATCTAACTTTGTCTTTCACTTTTTCAACCACCTTTTCGAATTGTTTAACAAAGACTTGACTGTAGCTACAAGAACATTTTGCTCCTGGGCACTTTGCCCTGTACCACTGACTCTGGCACAGGCCAATTGACTCTGGCTAAAATCTGTTACAACTACCTTCTCTAGATTGCTTCTCACCTAGAAATGTGTTGGTGCACCTAATTCTTATAACCACCTTTTCCTTCCCTCTGCTTAAACTTGTGAAGTGCCATTTTGCTCAGTTTTCACCTCAGTAAAAGTACTGCCTTGCCTAACTTGTTCACAGTCTACTTGGGAAGTGTTGCTGGTGTGTTTAAGAGTATTTTCATGTATAACTTGACCTTTCCCTCCCTTTTGAGAAATTGATTAGAGTGCCATTTCTGCTTAGTTTCCACTGTGCCATTTTGCTCAGTTTTCACTCTTGCTCAAACTTGTCTACAATTTAAATAGGGAGTTGTATATACCTTTCTTGACTGATTTAACTTGCTTCTATAATAGTGATTTGTGTGTGAATATCAGAGTGTGTAAACTAAGGAACAAGTTACTTACTTGTAACTGTTCTCCAGCATGGGTCTGGCATGGATTCACATGCTCATGAATATTCCCCGTCGTCAGGCTGGGAATCCTCGGTAAAGAAAAAATCAGTATCAGTTTCGTTTCTGATCTGTCTTTCTTAGTAGTAACCAATCACTGATCTCTGGGTCATACTGCCCCCAGCCAATGACTGCCCTCTCCCAAAGCCCCGCCTCTGGCAGCCATCCTCAGATTTGGTAGCACGCAAAGTGGCATTATGACCAAGTGAAGAGTCGCAGAGGGGTAGGCGGGAGGGTTCGCATGTGAATCCATGCCAGACCCAGGCTGGAGAACAACAGTTACAGGTAAGTAACTTGTTCCTTCTCCAGCATGGGGTCTGGCATGTATTCACATGCTCATGAATAAGAGAATACATAGCAGTACACACATACACAACCATGGGAGGTGGCAAAGGCTCAACATTAAGCATTACATCCAAAACTCAACATTAAGCTATTTTTACCTCCTCACCAGGCTCACCTTAGGCGAACAGGTTGCGCAGCACTGCTTGGCCGACCCTGGACTCCTCCCTGGAGTCCCGATCGACGCAGTAGAATCTTGTGAAGGTGTGCGTCGACCTCCACGTATCAGCCCTGCAGATGTCCAGCAGGGGCACACCAGACAGGAACGCCGTGGTAGCAGCGATCGCTCTGGTCGAATGGGCTCTCGGACGGCCGGGCAGCGGTCGATTTGCCAACCGGTGACAGTGCATGATGCAGCCCGAGAGCCATCTGGAAATGGAAGTCTTCGAGAGGGCCTTCCCTTGATTCACAGACCCAAAGTTCACAAACAGCTGTGACGTCTTGCGAAAACTCTTTGTGCGGTCCACATAGAACTTCAGCGCTCTAGCTACATCCAGCGAGTGCAAAGTCCTCTCGGCCGGCGACGGGAAGAAAACTGGTAACACCAAGGACTCGTTGAGGTGGAAGTCCGACGGCACCTTGGGCATGAAGGAGGGGTGCGTCCTCAGCACCACCCTCGTGTCATGAAAAGTCAAGTATGGAGGCTTGCAAGATAGGGCCTGGATCTCTCCCACTCGTCGTGCGGAGGGGATGGCCACGAGGAACGCTGTCTTCCATGACGGGAACTTCAAAGGCGCCGAATGCATAGGCTCGAATGGGGCCGCCATGAGCCTGGTCAGCCCCACATTAAGCTCCCACGCCGGGGCAGGAGCCTTCACCGGCGGGAACGATCAGAATAGTCCCTTCATAAATTCCTTCACCAGGCGATGAGATCACAAGGACGCCCGTCCCGTAGTCCTGGTATATCGGGAGATGGCAGCCAGATGTATTTTGATGGAGGCGTGAGCCAGTCCAGCTTTGGCCAGCGACAGTAGGTACGGCAGTACTTGAGGGGCCGTAATTCGCAGAGGGTTAATCTTCTGTGCATGGCACAGACAGAGAACCTCTTCCACTTATGACCGTAACACTTGAGGACGCCCTGGCTTTTGCAAGAACCTCTCTGCAGTCAGCCGGGATATCGTACCCTCCAAACTCTAGTGCTGCAGGAGCCAGGCCTGCAAGTTCAGCGACTCCGGGTCGTGATGAAGAATGGCACCTCCTTCTCTGGAGAGAAGATCCGCGTCCGCCGGCAGCTTGACTGGTGGGGACGTTGACAAGTCCAGAAGGTCCGGGAACCAGATCTGCCTCGGCCACGCCGGTGCGACGAGGATCATTCTGCACCTGGACTTCTTGAACTGGTTGATGAGGCGAAGCAGCAATGGCAACGGAGGGAACGCGTATAGAAACAGGCGGTCCCAAGGGAACAAGAAAGCATCGCCCATGCTCCTCGGCTGTGGGAACCTGCTGGCGAACCTCTGGCACTTGGAGTTCGTCACCGTCGTGAAAAGGTCGATCCGGGGTTTGCCCCATCGCCGAAAGAGCCGATTCACCTGGTCCTGACGTAGTTCCCACTCGTAGCACGGGCGCAGCTCCCTGCTGAGTGAGTCGGGGATGGGGTTTTTTATTCCTGCCATGTGGAAGGGAACCAGAAACATCCCCTGGGCGACGGCCCAGTGCCACAGATCCTGGGCCTCCTTGGATAGGGCTGGGGATCTGGTGCCTCCCTGCTTCCGTATGTAGAACATCGTGGTGGTGTCGTCGGTGAAGATCCTCACCACTTTGTCTTTGAGGGACGGAAGGAACGACTTGAGCACCCAGAACACTGCTCGGAGCTCCAGAATGTCGATGTGGAGAGACCTCTCCTCCGGGAGCCAAAGGCCTCTTGCGTGGAGATCTCCGGTGTGGGCCCCGCAACCCTCCAGAGAGGCCTCCGTCGTCACAGTCTCCTGAAATGCCAGGGTCTGAAAGTCCGTACCTGTAGTGAGGTATGCACGGGTACCCCACCATAGGATCGCACGACGGAACTTCTCGTCGAGAGGGATCCTATCTTCGAAGCAGCCCGTTGCCTGAAACCAGCGGGTGTCGAGGAACTCCTGTAGTGGACGCATCCGAAGTCTGCAAAGGGGTACAAGGTAGATGCATGAGGACATCATGGACCTCACCCTGGCCACATCCGTGGCTAGCAGGCGCCGCACCTTGCCCAGTATGGCCTTCGTCCTCTCCTCCGACGGGGAGGCCAATTGCCCCACTGTATCGAGCTTCGCTCCCAGAAACAGTGCTACTTGCGACGGAACTAGTTGGGATTTGGGGTAGTTGATGGCGAATCCCAGTTCCGTGAGCAGCCAGACGGTCCTCGCTGTGTGCTCGACAGAGAGTTCTCTTGTCCTTGCCCGGATTAGCCAGTCGCCCAGGTAGGGGTAGACGTGGATACCCTGCAGGCACAGCCGCGCCGCCACTGGTGCCAGGCACTTGGTGAATACCCTGGGTGCCGACTTTAATCCGAACGGCAGGGCTCTGAATTGGTAGTGGCATCCCTGAACCACGAACCTGAGAAACTTTGTGTCCTTTTAGAATGGGGATGTGGAAGTAAGCATCCTCCAGGTCCAACGACGACAGGAAGTCGCCCTCCTCCAGCTGTCCCAGCACGTGCTGGAGGGCTGCTTCCGCATGACCATCTAGAATTTCTGCGCCTTGATGTACTTGTTTAACCGACGTAGGTCCAGGATGGGGCGCCAACCGCCTGTCTTCTTTCTGACGAGGAAGTACCTTGAGTACACTCCGGAGCCCGGAGCCTCCTGGGGACGAGCTCGATGGCACCTTTCTTGAGCACGCCCTTACCTCCAACAGCAGTTGAGGGACGCGATTCTCCTTCCTGGCCACGGGAGGAACGCGAGGACACTTTTTTGGGAATTCCAGCGAGTGCCCGTTGGCCAGGGTGTCCAGCACCCAACGGTCGGTGGAGATGGACTCCCACACGCTGACGAACTTCGTCAGCCGGCCTCCCACCGGGGTGCTTCGGTGGGGTCCGACGCCACGGCCGGTTCAGTCTTGCTTGGAGGTGGCCTTGCCGCCTTGGCCTCCTTGACGACGACGGCAGGATCCCCCTTGCTTGCCGCAACCTCTGTAGGCCTCCTGGGATGAGGAGCGGGCCGCCTGGCGGTATGAAGAAGAGCCACCGCTGGATCCCTTGGAGGCACCAAGTCTGCCTCCGGAGCTCCGAAAGGGCCATCGTTGTTGAAGTACCCCTAGGGCAAGGGCCGTCTACGAGTCGGTCTTGATGGCCTGGAGCGACTCGTTTACCATCTTCCCAAAAAGGTTGTTGCCGTCGAACCGCATATCCAACACTCTGGTCTGGACGTCCTGGCGAAAGTCCGTTGCCTTGAGCCATCCTCGTCGTCGGAGGCAAACCCCGTTGCCCAGTTGGTGAAATCCAGTATCGGCAATGTCCGTTGCCACCGTTATGGCGTGATCCGACGCCACTTCTCCTTCCTGCAGAATTTGTAGGGCCTCCGCCATCTTGTCGTCCGGTAGGAAGTCTAGCAGGGGAGCTATCTTGAACCAAAGCTCCCTGTCGTAGCGGGCCGCGATCGCTAAGGCATTGGCCGCCTTATTCGTCATCGCCGCCGACGAGATGACTCGTCGTCCCATGGAGTCCAACTTCTTGCTCACGCTGTCCGGCGAGGAAGTGGAAGTTGAAGCCGCCGCACCCGCTGCTTTCTTCTTGGCCGCTGCCGAGACGACAGAGTCCGGCGTGGGCTGGGCCCTCAGGCACAAGGGGGCGGCATCGGGGACTCGGTACTTCTTCTCGTACCTGTTCTTCTTGGCGGGTGTCGTGGAAGGGTTCTTGAGGATAGCCAGCCCCTCGTCCCAGATGTCGTCGAGCAACGGCACCGCGAGGATCGTCTTCCTCTTGGCCTCTCGTCGTTGGTAAAGAAACCCTTCCTTTTTCTGTTCTTCAGGGTAGAGCTGGAAGAGCTCGGATGCCCTGGTTATCATGGCGTGAAAGGAGCCAATTTCGTCGGGTAGAGAAGCCCGAGGTGTGCTGGGGGGGTGATGATGGGATGTCAGTTGTGTCATGGCCGCCTTCGTCGTCCATCCCCGTATCCTCTCTAGGGTCCGGCGAGAGGGATGAGGGGTCAACAGGCCTCGCGGGCACGAAGGGAGGAGCGGGGTGGACTCTCCTCCGCTTGTTCGGAGGGCTTCCCGACGGACCTGGTTCTGGATCCTCTGTCAGGGTCCGTGGTAACCTCGTCCTTATCTCAGTACATAAGGATTGGATCGCCAACAAAATGGCCGCCAAGCTATCCTGGGGCTTGGGTACTGGCTGCGATGGACGGGATGGCCGTTCCACTGGGCCCTCTTCGTCGCCATCGTCGCTATCTTCGATCACATCAGCGGGAACCGTCCCCTGGGATCGAACCTTCTCGAACTTCTCGTTGAGGCCTATGAACCTCTTGTTGAGGCCCTTCCCGGTTTCCACCAGATCCTCCTCAGAGGCTGATTCCGAGTCTGTAATGGCCACCGCCCCCCTCTCTTTTTCCACCGGGCTCTTCACAGGGGTCTTAACGATGGGCTGGAAAGAGGATTCCCTCTGCGGTGGCAGGGATACTCTGGGCCCAGAGGCTGTTTCCACTGGCGTAGTCTCAGCCGGGGTCGCAGTGACCACTTTGATAGAGGCCTTTGCCAGCTGGATCAAAGTCCTCACCACCTTAGGTGCGTCCTGGGCCTTTGCCTTGGTGGGAGGGTCAGCGCCTCGCTCCCCCACGGGTCCCTTCGAGATCCACCGGGGCCGCTCCAGCAGCTTACCCGAGTTCTCGGACTTCCTCTTCCCCGAACCAGAGCGCTGGCTCGTGGTTGAACGTGCCGGGGAAGTCACGCCCTGCCTGACAGCCGAAGAGCCCGACCTTTCGGCGCTCCCGGTGCCCGCGGACTCGCGGCGCTTGGCCTTCTGTTGGGCCCCTATCGCTGGGGCGCCCTCACAGGACTTAGAAGCCCGCTCAGACTTTTTCTTCACCTTCTCACCTGCTGTGCCCTTCTCCAGCCAGGCGGCGAGGCGGGAACGACGATCTTGTTTGGTCCGTTCCGAAAGGTTCTTGCAGAACGCACAGTCCTTCTCCACATGCGTCTTGTCCTCATGAAGGCAGTAGAGACATCGCGAATGCTCATCCTCCTTGAAAACATTTTGTAATCCGCATCCAGGGCACCACCTGAACAGCTTGGATCCGGGCGTCGAGCTTCACTTGTCCTGGGCCATGTCCGTTGAGGTAGGCCGCAGATCTTCCAGAATCCTCCAAGAAGCGTAAACTCGACAAAAACTTCACCCTTGAGGGGCGTAGAAGAATTCCGAAACTGGTCCCCGTTATCAGAAGTAGAAACGGTGGAGCTTGAGGCTCGATTAAACAGAAAAAAAGAGAAAATCTCCTGAGAAAATCTCCTGAAAAAGCGTGAAAACGCCCAAAAACTCGAGAGCTAAAGCACAAGGACTCCCAACACTTGAACGTGCGGTAAAAATCTGAGGATGGCTGCCAGAGGCGGGGCTTAGGGAGAGGGCAGTCATTGGCTGGGGCAGTATGACCCAGAGATCAGTGATTGGTTACTAAGAAAGACAGATCAGAAACAAAACTGATACTGATTTTTTCTTTACCGAGGATTCCCAGCCCGACGACTGGGAATATTCATGAGCATGCCATGCCAGACCCCATGCTGGAGAAATATATATATTCTTTTTGATACAACGCTTTGGTCAGTGTTCCATAGTACTGCAAGTCCTAATGTGTAAACCCTGAATACTGCTCATCTCCCTCTTGAGATAAGTCTGACTGCTTAGCCACAGCTACCAACTAAATCTTTGTGGTACAGACTGATACCAAAGGGGATTTATTGCTCATACCTGTAGTCTTAATCTGCTGTAGTGCTCCCCAAGGGAACTACAGTGGATTCTGCCTAACACCTCTGTCCAATCATTGTGTTGAGCGCGGGTAATCAATTTTCTGCCATAGTGCAAAAAGGGAATTTCTTGCCTGCCAGTATGGTACGGTAAAGTTACAGCATAGTGTCCAAAGCCCCTTACGGTCTGTCCTTTGTGCAACAAGTAATATGTGAACATTAAAAGAGCTTCCACCTAGCAGAGGTCTCGGAGCAGATTTTGCCAGGAGCAAGCACTGTAAAAATACTTGACAGTTGGAGAGTTGCTTTGTTTGGTGGTTCAGGTGAGGCACAACTACCCTCGCTACTGATCACAGTAAATACCAGTTGGAGACAATGACGCACTTTGTTTTCCAATGCCTCACAGTAAAGGCAACCCCCGACTTGAGTGAACTACCATAATTTGGGCCCAGATCACAATCGGAAATGCTCAAATCAAAAGTGCTACTTTATAAATGATGGTAAACGGAGACCTGACGAGGAGAGGACAGGCAATTGAATGGAGTGTGATCAATTTCAAGAAGCACAATAAAGAGTGCCACCGTTTATATGATACTAGACACTAATTAATGATCCAATTTCTTTCCCAAATACACTGTAAGACAATATTGTCACTACTGGAGAGTCGCCCCTTACAACATGATGTTTGAAAAAGTGCCACTCTGTATTTTGTACATTGGTTTATATTTTGGCTCCGAATTAGGACTTTCGGCGAATCTGGCCACAATTGGTTTCCTTTTCTGAAAACGTTGGTTAGCCAAAGACCACCTGTCTCTCGTACTTAGCATGCAAATGGCTTGTGTGGGCCTGTCTCAACTTAAACCGTTGTGCTGCATTAGCTTGCTCACCATTACAGGAACTTCACTCCTTTCTCGGTTTTGGCACCAGTGGAAAAACAGAAAAAAAAGATTAGACTGGTCATATCCAAAGGATAATGGGCATAGAAAAACCTGCAACTCTGTTGCTAACATCCCCAACTTCTTTGCATCAGACTGCTATGTTGCCCCATTCCCCTCTACAGGCTATGCGGACACTCCTCTTGCACGCGTCCCTCAGAAGGCAGAGCCCCAGGCCATATGCCTTTTTGCCTCACTTAAAGACCTCTGCAGTGTATTTGGTTGCATGAGTTACTGTGCCTGCTCTTCTAGAATACCTCAAGTTTCACACGGACACCACCATGCAATGGGAGTGCATCCAGACGCTAAATTAAGGCAGAAAGGCAGAGGACAAGCTCTGGAGTGTGGTGTTTCAGATGACCACATCACGTGATCTCAGCTAGCTGGTTCATTCCAAAACAGTGTGTATAGCTTTGAATAATATGACAAGACGAGTTTAGATCTATGTGCAGGTTTGAGAGAAATGGCTTTGACCAGCCAGTCGTCCAGGCAAGTAAAGGGGCAGTTTTATTCAGTCCGGCAGCCTCTACCACAAACAGCATTGGGAAGACCAGAGGGTTGACCTCAGGGAGCAACAGTGAAGGACACATTCTCATACTAAAACCGTTATCCTCCACCACAAACTTCAGGTATTTGTGGCACTTGCTGCAGATCATAAGGAGAGTAGACCTTGTGCAGATCCAAGAAAACTAACGGACAATTTTCTTCAAAAGGCATGCACGATCAGTAACTCCACCATTTTAACGTTTACAGGGGAAGTTGCTCAGATATTCCATATCAGGATAGGTCATCGACTTCAACCTATCACCTGCTTAAAAACAAGGACAATTTTTTTCTGCAAAATCATTTTACATTTAGACATAGGAATGAAAAAGAGGAGCATGAGCAGAGCGAGTGAGCCGTAAAACTCCAACACTAACCATGGTCAATAATGCAGAAGATTCACTGGTCCTTGGATATATGCCTCCAGACATTCAAAAGCTTTTATTGCACCCCCATTAGGCGTGGGAGGCTCCATCAGTTGTTTACACCAGCTGACACCTATTTAGAACACTGAATGCATTTACCAAAAGTAAAGGCCAATTCTGAGAATGCATGATGTCCAGACTCGGTGGGTCTGGTGTAACACTGCAAAACGTCAAAATATCAAACTTCTTTGGTTTTGCTGATGTTCTTATACTTCTCCAATGACATAGGGCAAATATTAGTTTGGTCTAGTTGAGAGTTTAGAATCCAAAAGCTCAAAGAAAAGGTCACGCAGTTTTGCTTAGGCATCCCTGAAAAAATCCACCTTGTGGTTTCTAGTAAGCAGGGCTCAAAATGTGTAATCGCCACTACACATTGGATAGTGATAATTGACTCTTGCAGAGTACAAAATGCTGTGCTGTTGTCGGTGTAGAATTGAGGTGGCAAGTGAATTGTTATGGTTGGCTTGCAACTTGCCACTTGACATTTGTTTCACCTGTGGGAACGTCTCCCACTTTCCAACCCTATGTATGGATCACACAATAACATCTACAGTATCCTGCTCAGCCTTGACCGAGTTTCCCTGCCTTTATACGAAATTGCCACCATCTAGGAATATGCTTCCTGCAGGTCTCTTGGAAAATCTCTAGTGTGCCTTTCTAGATATAAAAGTACTCATTAAAAGCAGGCTACTGTACAGGATGTTTGAGCTCTGATGTCAAAGGTGCCCAAGTCAGAAAAGTATGAGAGAACATCTTTTTTTGGATCATGTCAAAGGGGACCGTTTGTTGGGCATGTCTCAGGTACTTCTGCCTGCACCACCAGACTCCTGGGATTGGGATGGGACATCAGGAATAAAAATACCCTACTCTAAAGGCTTCTAAAAAATGGCAAATCTAGAAATTTGAAAATGTTCGAAATTGTTCAGGGCTGGAAGAGGAAGGCAGGAAAGGTACACAAATAGGACGTAGCTTCTCCACATATCAGTTAGTCAAAGTCTGGGATGTCATTTCCTGCACTAGAAAGCCATGTCTGCTTTGAGCCGCACAATATCCACATGGAGGGTGCTAGACTATGGAAAATGGATCTCCTATGCTTATTTTCTGCAACAATTGTAAATATCAATGCCTTCCTTCTGAATGGAAGAGCGCCTGGCATAGTCAGAATGGTGCCCATAGAGCAGTGACCTGGTATAGCCATCCTTCTCTCACCTATTGATGGTCCAAAAAGTGTTGCTCCTTTCCCCTCACTGCTATAGGATGCATGGAATGACAATTAAAGCTACATTGGGGAGAGCTAATTACACTAGTAATACTAAATTGTCTGGAGTAACTGGACCGTAAACAACAAAGAATTTGCAAGTAAAATCCACATTGCCCAAAGATTTAGATTGGCTCTGTTCCATCCTGAAAAAGGTTGCCTACTGGGGGCAAAGACTGCCATCCTACTGGACAGACATCCCTTCGCCACAGGCACAATCGCAATGATTCTATGATGATATTACTCAGAGCGGCTCTACTCAACTACGTCACTAAAAATGGGGTCTCCGGACTGCATTTTGTGGAGTATAGCTAAAAAGGTTAAATCTGCAGAAGGACAGTTTCAAATACAAATTAAATATTTCCAACAGCTCATATGATGAAAAAAACATTGGCTATTTTAACAGGATAAAGCCATTCAAATAATCTTAGCTCTTAACGTTGTTCAAAAGACATTAGCAACTACTAATACGTGCCAAGATATAAAAAAATGTTTGTTTGCGCAATACCTCAGAAATTGGCAGCAATCACGGACCTGAAAACAAAAATAAAAAAAGCCCAGAATGGATGTGAAGATGCAGCTGGGATCAAACGGTGGGCACCAAGTTATGAGCCTGGTGTGTCACTACAACCATTAATGTAACCACTTAAGTGCCAAGGGTTAGGTATCTCATCCTTAGCACTACATTTGCAGTGCCAAGGACAAGATACCTCGTCCTTTTTGGCAATTCACGTACAAAACTGAAATCTAACCCATGGGCTATTTGAGGAGGAGTTTCCTCCTCACAACGGGTTTTGGATTTCCTTCAGTTTCACATCAGCATGCGTAATGCACGCTGACGTGAAACTGAAGGTGAAGGAGAATGTAGTTGTTACTCTTTCCCTCCCTCGACCTCAGGCATTTCTGTGCCGTTTTGATCGAGGGAGGGGTCGTTGAAAAGGGGAGACTCTCCCCTTTCCGACGACACCTTTCGTGAAGTATTGGTGGGCGTGGATCGCTTGATCCGCGTCCAGAAATGCCACTAGACCACCAGGGATATGTATATTAATTTGGGGAGGCCTCTTACTACGTAAGCGCCCCTCCACCCCCCGGCCCCTAAAGCATTGTCCATAACGTTTACCCCACCCTGGGGGCAGATGGGCAGACCAATGTGCCCATCTGGCCCTAGGGAAGGGGCAAAACAAATTGATTTGTTTTTTTTCTGTTGGGGTTTTGGGGGTTGGGGTGACACTAGACACCAGGGATTATGATAAATGAAAGGGGGCTGGCCCTCTTCCCCATCACCAAAAATGGATGGGGGCAGGCCAAGTAGCCCTCCCTGGGGGCAGATTGGTAGGGAAGGCAGCTAATCTGCCCCTAGGAAAGAATGCTTTTGCTGTAATTGGGGGTGGAGCGGTCACTAAACAACCAGGGATGGGTTATTTGAAAGAGTGTAGGAGTGCCCCCCCACTCCAAATGGATGGGCAATGTCATTTAGCACTTCCTGGTTTTCATGGGGGGTGGGAGTCACTAGACCACCAGGGATGGCTTTTAGGAAAGGGGTGGGGGTGGCACTCTGACACTCCTGCCCCAAATGGATAGAGCATGCAATATAGCCATGCCTGGGGGCAGATTGGCAGTATAATCTGCCTATGTGCCCCTAGGAAGGGGTACATTTGTTTTTACTGGGGTGAGGGTCATTAGACCACCAGGGATGAGTGTGGCCAGGAATAGAAGGTTCTGGCAGCTTTGCAAGGAAACCAAGTACATTGCTGGGTGTGGATCGCTGAATCTCTGCCGAGGAATGGCATTGCACATTGGTGTGGTGCTTCCTTCCTGTGCACAGTATTCGGACATGCGAAGTGAGCACCATAGTAAGTGTGAATTGGGCATTTTGAATTAATGAACGTTGTGACTATCACCCGTTGCTCAGTAGCTCAAGCTGAAGATGGGAGCAGGGCAGTGTCAGTAGGATTTTGCTGGGCTGACACTGAAAATGTGTTTGACGTTTTCTAGTACAGTTCAAGCTTCTCCTTTGTTATGCAAGTATTTAATTTGCATTTTTTCAACATTATATATTATGCAGGGGGACGGATTGTTAGTGGGGTTGGTGGGGTGGGGTAGGGTTGTTGGTGGTGTGAGCAGGAGTGGGCACTCAGGGGAGTTATTGTGGTGGGCTGGGACACACTTGCAGGATCAGGCCACGAATACCATACCATATTCCCCCATACCAGCAGGTGCTGTTCCCCTGGGAGAGAAATTTGGCACTAAGCCATCTAGACAATGTTTTGTTTGTTGTGGGGGTTTCCATATGCCCATTGGACTTATTCGCATTTCCAATCAATTTACCGTTTACCCCTTCCTTGGTGGCAGATGAATGGTATGTCCCATGTATCTGGCCCAAGGAATGGACAGGTTTGCAGATAGCCTGAAAGCGTGTTATTTGTGGGCTGAGTACAGATAGTAATTTTTTGTTGTTGTTTCCTTTGCGGTTGTGGCTAGTCAAAAGCTTTTGCTGACTTATGCATGTCGTACAAAATGTGCTTTTGTTATTATGCATGGTAATTGGGAGGTAGATTGTTAGTGTGGTGGGTGGGGCTGTGGATGGAGTGTTAGTGGTATGAGTGGGAACGGGTGGTGCGGAGGTAATGTGTTCAATGATGTGAGATGGGGAGAGACTTGTGACATGTTTCTGTTGTGTACTTGCGACCTTCTGGGATTTCTTCTTCTTTACGGTCCGGGATTTGTATAGACCCGAACGCCGATCTTCGGCGTCCAGCGTGAGAGCAGCGGTTCAGTTTCCAGGAGCGTTCCAAAAGTCCAGGGTAATTCCAGGAAGTAATTAAGGTACGCTCGGAGGCACGGAGGACCGTGAATCGAGCGCGGAAGGTTTTCCAGTTCCCGGAGGTTGGGGAGGAAAGGGAACAGGAGGGAATTCAAGGGACTGGGAACAAGGAATCAAGCGAGAGCCCCGATCGAACTCCGGCTAAGCACGTCCGACTACAGGTAGCGGTATCGTTGAGACGCGCAGAGCCGCGGGGTGTGTCTCTTTTGTAGGATGAGCAGCGTGGAACGCATAGACTGATCCGGAGCATTCTGTTCCGGGCGGCCATGTTGGAAGGATAACTGCATGCAATCCCCTGCGAGTCAGGGACCAGGAGGTCCAGAAAGGACATAGACAACGGTTCATGACAAATGATGGGTGTGCCCTGAATAGGGGATGTTGGCTGCTTTGTATGAAAAAAACTTTAGTAAACATGACTACCACTTTCTGAAACATGTTTGCGCTAGTAATGCAGATGTTTGTCTTCTGAGCATGCATACTTGGTATGGAGCTCTTTCCTTTTATTAGAATGGTCACCATTTGTGTCGTCGTCTCCAAGACCAGCAGTGGTCCAAGTGAGCCATGGCAGGGGGTCCCCAATCTTTCCGAGGGGGGAAAAGCTGTAACGCAGGCCAGTCAGAGCTCTAGAATGGTCAGAGGTTGATGGCCCTGCTCTTGAGCGCCCGTCTCCCTTGTTTTGTAATCAAACAATTTTTATTGGTTTTTACATCCAACTCAACAGTGCATCTGCTGAAAGACGCGATGCGAACTCCCCGAAACCCCTTCTTCTCTGAGCATCAGCAAACTGGTTATAAACCAACATCACAGGCAGTGTTCGCTAATATTTCGTTAACATTTACATGCTCCACACTTTCCCAACAGATGGATATTTTGACTAGGCAATTAAACCAGTCCGTGTAGGTCCTCCCATTTTTGCCATATCATACTTGCTTTCTCAGGCAACCCCTTGCAGTATAAACTGTGTTCCATTGCTGCGCATATATCAACATCCATCAACCATTGGTCGAAGCTGGGTGACACCTCTGAACCCCATAGCTGTGCAATGTTCCTTCTAAGCACTGTTGTGGCAGTTGACTAACAATTTTTCATATTGTGTCAAACCTCTTTCGCCATCTACCCCCAGTAACAGCTGCTTTGGCTCTCTTGGTATTGCTTTACCCATGACCCTTGTTAGCTCATCACAACATATTTGCCAATATCTTTGAATGCGGTCGCATTCCCATATAATGTGAAAGAAGGTGCCTTCCTCGTGCTTACATCGCAAGCACCGTGGATCTGAGGTTTTACCCCACCGGAAGAGTGCTACTCTCGGGTAGTAGGTACGATGTAGGATCTTATACTGGACGAGCCTGAGTCTAGATGAGATTGCTACCTCCAGTGGGTACATCAATGCAGTGATCCAGTAACGCAGGCCACCCAAATGTCCAGGACAGTTGGGGGTAATATCCCTGGCCTTGGGCAGCTGTCTCCCATGTGGGTCGACCGTCCCAAAGTCCAGCAGCGGTCCCAGGGAGCCCTGGCAGGGTCCCCATCCCTCCACGGAGGGAAAACCTGTAACGCAGGCCAGCCAGAACTTCAGGATGGCTGGAGGTGATGTCGCTGCCCTTTGGTGCCGATCTCCCATGTTGGTTGACCATCCCCCCCCCTCGAGTACAGCTGCGGTCCCAGTGAGCCCGGGCAGGTTCCCCATCCTTTCCCAAGGGGCAAAGCTGTAACACAGGCCTCCTAGAGGTCCAGGACAGTTGGGGTGATGGCCCTGGCCTTGGGCACCTGTCTCCTATGTGTGGCGACCATCCCGAAGTCCAGGGGCGGACCCAGGGTGGCCTGGCATGGTCCTCATTCTTTCCTGGAAGGGAAAGCTGTAACACTGCCCAGCCAGAAGTCAAGGAGGGTTGGGGGTGACAGGCCTGACCTTGGGTGCTCGTCTCGCTTGTTGGTCGACTGCCCCCAAGTTCACCATTGGTCCTAGGGAGACCCGGCACGGTCCCCATCCCTTCTCTGAGTGTAGAGCTGTAACGCTGCCTATCCAGAGCTTCAGGATGGTCCGGGGTTATGGTCCCACCCTTGGTCGCCCATTTCCCTTGTTGGACAACAGGACCCAAGTACAGCCGCGGTCCAAGGGACCCCAAGCAGGGTGCCCATCCCTCCCTGGAGGGAAAACCTGTAACGCAGGCCAGCCAGAACTATCCCTGAAAAGTATGTACCTATTACGTAATGACCTACTGTTCTCGCACATGTGAAGTGCATGTAAAATTGGGGGAAGTGTGTGTCTGGGATTTTTGCAAGAGACATGTGTTGAAGCACTTGCTGTGCTAATTGATAAACTGTACGCCTGGCCCTTTTCATGTTAGTTTTTCATGTTTGCATTTCCTAATGAGTATGAGGGTTGTATGGATTGTCGGGCATTTCAGAGGGCCAAGCACATCTGGGTCTCTGAGGGATGATTGGTTGTTGCACTGTTTCGGTGTCGGGGGAAATGTGCCTTCACTAGCTCAGAGGAGTCATCTGCGATGCTCAGACATCCCATTTTTAATTGTGATGCATCTGGGGGGAAATGATATGGCTTCTATGGGACGGAGAGGGGTATGCGAGCTACTGATGGCTGAATTGCAGTGGATTTCATTAAGGTTCCCAAACACTGTGGTGGCTTGGTCGCAAATGGTTCCCAGGAGAGAATGGAGAACTCCTGGGAATGAAAGGCCATCAACTCCTCTGTGAGGAAACTGAATGGCGAGCTGGCAAGACTGACCAAGGACAATGAAAGAATGGACAGTTCACCATGTACTGTCCCCAATGCCCTTCCATGCAGCCCTCTGCCTAAAGCTTTGTTTTCTTTTGTATCATACAAAGGAATAGTGTTGAGAGATCGACTGATTTCCTGGAATGCCCATCATTCCTAGAAAGGCAACCATAGGCTCTCAATTTGCGCATGCCTTACAAACGAACACCACTCCTGCTCCCTGCACTGGATGCGTTCCTTCAATACAAATGCAACACCATTCTGACTTGCTACACTTTAGCATGCCTTGACAAGCATTGCTAATCCTGCTCCCTCCACATGCCACTCTGGTGTGCATGGCGTTCCCTGTTTACCTTGGTGGCTGCAACACCCCAGGTCCAAATCTGTAGGTTGTCTACAAGAGCAAATTCCTGCAGAATCAGCTCTGCAGTAACACTTGGGGTTACCAGTGGTTTAGCCTTTTCCCTTTAGGCCGAGGTAGGTGCACCCACACATGAGGTACCACTTTCGTCAGGGCAACCGTGGGAACGTGGGAAGGTAGGACATGTGTTGTTGGCGGTGTGCTTCGGTGGTTTTGAGGTGGGAAATGTCTGAAAATTGTGTTTTTTCCTAAATTTCTACATTCTGGGGCGATCCGCGCAAGTCAGACCTCTATGGATCGCCACGGGTGTCTTTTCGGAAATGCATGGGGTTCCCTGGTTTCCTTGGTGGCTGCGACACCCCAGGCCCAAATCTGTAGGTTGTCCACAAGAGCAAATTCCCACAAAATCTGCTCTGCTGAAACAGTTGGGGTTACCAGTCGTTTAGCCTTTTGCCTTTGCGCTCAGGTAGGTGCGCGCCCACATGCGAGGTACTGTTTTCGTTGGGACACCTGTGGGAATGTGGGAAGGTAGGACATTTGTTGTTTTCTCTTGGTTTTCATAACGTTTGCCTGCTGCACTTAGTTACACAACCCTTTCATTTCCCAAATGTGACCTACATTTAGTCGCTGCTTTATGCACTGTACGCTTTTGTAACCTGCAAAGTCACCTATCCTTCAAATGGTCTGCCTGTACTCTTTCAAAAAAACGTATGCTTGCCATTCCTCACCACATTTGTTTTCCTTATTTACACATACCAAGTACGTCTGTTTAGGCCGTCAGCATAAAAATCCTGTGTACCATGGCTCAATTCTTGGCTTGTGGTATTGTTTGTTTTGTGAAACATTACGAAAAATTTGTGATTTCTTAACTGGAAGAGTCGGGGTAATGTAGCGAGGCATTGCTTTTCTCAATATTCACAGAAACCCTTACCTTACAGGTCCAACCATGTCCAGGACATACCTTATTTTATCTGTCATTTCTCCAATTTTTCCCCAAATTATGGGAATTATCCCTACAAAGTTGTTGCCTGACCTGTGTAAATCACCTCTTCCTAAACTTGGAATTTTGTCTACTTTTCAGAAATGTATTCCTTTCTGTCTTCCCATTCAGCTTTCCTACCCTCTGCTTCCATTTCGTCCACGCATGTCCTATTAAAAAAATAGGGTAAAATCGCCTACCTCTCACAAAACTGATGGTAACCATATACACATTTTTTTGTGGTTTCCATTCAACCTGTTCCTGAAAGCCTGGAAAATGGCGAGTTCAGCACAGCAAACCATTTGTTCCTAGCTCTTACAAGGAAAAAAACCACAGGCATCTTTGTACATCGTTTTATTGCCATTTTCTGAAGAAACATTTTCTGTTTTTCGCTCACCCCCATACAGCAAACTAGGATAACAAGGGATTGAATGGCGACAAATACCGAAATCACCAAAAAGGGGCTTGGCACTGGGGAGGGGGAACCACTTGCAGGTAAGGGGTTAAAGATTTGTCCAGAATTTCTATTAGATGGCCTTTGACATTCAAAATTATACAAATTTTAAATGAAAAATAAATTGAAGATACCATTGAGCTCACCATAAGATAAATAGTGTGGATCAAAATATTCTTAATCCTAGAGGCAAATTACAAATATGGTCATCTGTGATATCAGTGTGCTCAAGGGGTGCACAACAGGGGGGCTCAGAGTTAAGGTGACACAGCTTCCAGGCATTGGCACATTTGAAGGGTTGTGTTGCATTAAACCATGCTTGTCACTTCACCTAACGTTTTTACTGAATGTGAAGGGTTTTGTTATCCAACACCACCTACAATACTAAAGTTTTCTATTTCACAGATGTCATTCAATATCAGCCGTATGTTTACAAGTTATGCATCATGGGATCCCCGTCCCCCCACCACCCCAATGACGTGGGGCCAGTGGCCAGGTTGTGATAATGAGGACTGCTGGGGCAAGATGCACACAATATTTGGTCTGAGGGATGTGGTGGTAATGAGGCACTGTGATGAGGCTAAGGGATGCCAGGCAAACCTTAACGTCACTGCAATTGACCAAATATGTTAGATTCATAACGTCAAGAGGTTCATAGCTTCTGAACGTACAGCCAGATTGAAAGTCCTTATCAGAGCAACTACCCAAAGGACACTAAGCATCTTGATTGCAAGAGAAAGTCATTTAGGATTTAGGAAACAAACTGGTCACTGTAATTTCGTGCTGAATTTAAATTGTGTGCTGACGTTTTTCTAAGAGTGTTCCATTAAAAATAGTTAAACTGCAATTTAAACATAAACCCGAGCAATCGTTTTTGCCACTTAGAATAAATGTTGACCCCCTCCCCCTCCCATCCAGCTCCAAACGCAATGTGAGCTTTCAACCCATTCTACCCACGTACAAAGCACAAACACAGTGCACCATGTTACGTTTCATTATTCGGTTGGCAACAACAAAGTCAGTTAAAATGAAATTAAAACCTCGGCTCAAGAGTGGTGCAACTAAAAGGTTGGTATAGACCATACTAAAATCACTTGCACTGTAGAACATCAAATAAAGCGGACAGGAAGCGGAAACAGAACAATGCTGAACACCAAGCTTCGCATCTTGGTAAACCTGTGTCCTAATAAAAAACACTTACACAATATGTGGGTTTTTGTCAATGCCAAACAACACTCGGCAAGTGTTTCCTTTTATATCCAATTTATATAAATCATTGCCTTTTCTATAGTTGGATCATAAAAAAGGTGTGCTATATATTGTTGGACACGATACTGCACAGCTTTATTGCCATTTAAACAAAGACATAACAGTTAAACGAGTAACAGCAGTAGGCTTCAGTATCATGAGGTGCCTGCTGCAAAGAGTTATAGCTAATTGAATATGGAAAGACTGCTTAATCAGATAAATGCTTCGCTACTTGCAGAAGAAATGTTAAGCAATACCTCCAGAAAATGACCTATTTTATTGGCAACTAGAGAAAACAATATAAACTGTAAATAAAACAAACTGCAGTTTACCCATTCCAAGCATCGGTGATCCAGGGCGCCTTGCTAACATGTTTGACTGCATCACTTGCTGAGCAGTTCTCTCAGGGGGCCCCCCGGGTGCAGCAGCGTCTTTCTGCAGACCAGGTGTTGTCACGTGCATCGCTGGAGCTTGTGGTGATCCTTGGTTAGGATTCGTTGGAGTGGATGCACTTGGATTCCTTTGTACCACATTCCGCTGTCGGAGTTCTGATCGGAAAATGCGATACAAAAAATATTTTTAATCAGTCCAGTATTATAAAATACTTCTTTTTAAACGCTACCAAATTAAATCCGCTATAAAAGCTGTGTAGAAGAATCCAAATTGTACACATTGCACCATTCAATGACATTTTTGAGTGATTAAACTCGAGCACTTTTTTGTACATTTGCAATACCATGCCAATTCAACACGTGACAAAGTGTCATTGGGTCCCTCGATTGACCAAACTATCAAACTGGGCCATAGTAAACTAGTCAACAGGCTATAATTGTAAAGGTGGTCGATCTGTCTGATCGGCCAGTTTATTGCGGTGGAGGGGGTTGAACTTGAGGGGGGAGAGACGGGTGAGGTGGGGGCATCGAGGTGGGGAGTGGAAATCTGGGGGAGAGGGAGTTCAGAGGGGGAGATGGGGACAGAAAAGGGGAGCAACAGTAGAGAGGGACACTCCTGCTAAGAGAGCAGGGTGAGGTAATCGTGAGAGGAGGGTGGTCAAAAGCTTGGATCAGGGTAAGGAAAGGAATAGGGTGTAGGGAAAAAGTATCCCGGGGGGTTGCTGTGGGTCAGAATAAGAGGTGCGGGGCAACACCCTGCCAATGAGACAGCAGGGAGCTAGCATGGAATGAGAGTGGGCCTCTTAGTCTAGCAATTGCATACACCAACCACCAGGTGTCGATAAAATACCCCAATCCAAGCATTACTGGTCCAACATTAGACTTAGAACAATGTCAATGACACCTGTAATTCGGTTATCTATAAATATGCAATATTACCCAGGTCGGTAAATATGAATGGTCTACTTTTGCAGCCCTGTAGATCGAAACTGTGCAGGATCCATTTCAGCTCAGTTAATTCTCACCACTTCAAATATAGGACTATTGCTAGCTATGGGTTGGATCCAGGAGGCAGTTTGAGTGTGTACAAAAATAAAGAGGTGTTGAACACCCTGTAGTCTCCATATAAAGCAATGCATAGAAGAATCACTGAGCAAAAGATAGCCAAATTTGACAGATCATTAAAGCACACTATTTCCATAAGTTATTAGAAATTGCCTGAAGATCCAATGATTTTAGTGTAAGGCATCAACTGATTTTATTCTGATAAAACCGCTTATCACAATTGAGGGGGTGCCAGGTCTCCATACCACCCACCAATATAAGTGACCCTGAAATCACCACGTCTCCATGCCAACACAACAACCTCTGTTTCACTGAAATGTATCCTAAGAAAGATCTAAAAATAATTCAGAAACAAAGTTGAAAACTACAGAATAAACCACATCTGGTCTCATCCAACACACAAATACACAAAACACTATTTAGCTTGAAATGAGGATTACAATAGAAAATCCATGGACCCAGCAATAGGAACACTTAAGACTGTAGTCAACACAAATTTAAGTAGCCTTCAAAAAGAAGAAACCTTTTGAATGCTCAGAAATTAAATTCCTAATTTCAGAAATTATTACAAATCATGCTCTATTGAAGAAGCCATTTTAGCAGTTAGATATTCTGCGATATTCTTTGAGGAATAGAATATGAAGAGGAAATTGAGGTTTTATTGAACAACTATCTCAGAAACACATATGCCAGGAAAATGATTGGGCGCAATCAAATCCCCTCATGACATCCAATATTGCGGACAATTTACCTGAACTGCTTTAGATTTTTTTTAAAGTTTCCTCTTGCTTTAATAAACATATAAGCAAACTGTCTATGATAGAACAGGATTTTGATCGCAAGGATAGCACATTTACAAGAATATGTACACAAATGCTATCCTACATACTACCATCTTGGCTTACTGGCTAATAATCCTCATAATGCTGTTTCTCGCTTGTTCCCAACAGCGTAATTCTATAATGTGCAAGGCATTGTATTATATACTATGCCCTATGTACCCTGGATTGAGGGACTTTCCCAAAGACGTTAACAGCGGACAAATGGGAGCGCTGTGGTGGTTATAGCAGATACCCCTTCTGCTATAGTCACCACAGCAGATTAATAAACCTTTGACGACTTTGAAAGACTACCATTGACCCATAGGATGTTGGGGAAGCCTAGTAAGGAAAGTAAAGGTGAAAAAGTTATACACTTTAGGGGCTGCTGCACTCCTAGAACATAGTCTCCTTTCCCCCATACTTTATGTATGTCATCTCTGAGGTAGGGATCAGAGTCTGGTATGGATTCAGCACACATGCAGACATGGGCACCTCATTATCCTCCCTCACACATGCGCCTGAACCACACACCAAACTATGTTCTTATCACTGACCAAGAAGAAGATGGGATTAGGAATTAAATAACTGCATAGGTAAATAGCCTCACAATTAAGCCTTATTTAACGCAAGGAGCAAAGTGGAGGATACCAAAACAAGGAACAGCGCTAGGATGTACACCAGTTATCATGGAAGACACCACATGCGTTTCAAGGCAGAAAGTAAAACCACTCTGTCAAGATGAGACAACCTAGAAGGTTGATCAAGTTGGAAAAAAGACCAGAATGAAATGAAACGAAATATAGAAAAAACATTGTGGAAAACTGTCTACGCAATCATTTTATGGGTTGACAAGTCCCTGCTCTCTGGGAGTTGGGCCTCCTCCGGACCCTTGCTAGCCCTATAATTGACAAAAGATTAGTGAGGCACAAATGCGATACTCCTTTGCGCCAAAATAAAATGCAGCATAAAGCTAAACAATCATGTAATGAGTTTGTACACAGATTCTAAACTGGTAGCAGAAAGAGCCAGAAAAGACAACTGAACAGGTAAGGCAGTGAATGCAATACTGTAAACGTCCAAGCAGAAATATTTCCAGAGTCCATTTTTGTTAGACTATGGTGGCTGTGAAGTAGAGACAATATATAAGCTCAGTGGTCAACAAGGACAAACTTAACTGCTCCTGAAGAAAGTCATTGTGATGAATGCGCTAAGGAAGGGGGGGCATTGGTGTGTGAAAGTTAAGCATACATGGGCATAACCTAACGAGCAATATAAAGTCTGGCTAGCCCAACGTGAAATTTGTAAATTGCTTCCTGATTCACCATGGGAGAAGACTATGGGATATTTTGTGGCGGAAGCAAGATCGATTAAGAGGTGTGGTGGCATAGACGCATGTATACAGAGACTCCATCGGGTGCATAGGACACTGGTAAACTGAAGCTGCAACCAGGGCTTTGGGTGACTTCTCAATTAACTGAACAGTGGGTGGAAAAACTTCACAGACCTTCAGAGGCACAACATCTGGCACTGCCCTTCGCAATGGAATTGAAAAAGCAATGAAATTGAGTGCAAGGGACACATTTTTTATTTATTTTGCATTTTTAAAGCGCTCACACAGCCCGGGGGCATCGAGGCCCTGTCTTAGTTGCATAAAACGTGCTCAATACCCAGAGGTTTCTAAGCATGGACCCGGGGATCGAACCTGTGTTGCTTCGTGTCGTCTTGTTTCCAAGGCGAGCACGTTGCCGCTGAGCTATCCTCCCGAGACAAACCTTCATAAACACAAAACAGGTCTGCAAACCATTGTGTGCATACTTGCTAGTGAGTGGAGATGAAGGACTTGCACATCACTATGCAGCAGAGATCAAACTGCAAAGCGTGTCTACATGATATGAAGAATATGTTGGACAGTAGGCTTAAGGGCCCATAGGTGGGGTGCAGAAGAGCAGCCATATTGCCCCAAGCAATATAAGGTTTAAGTTACTTACCCGTAACTATTGTTCTCCAGCATGGGCCCGGCATGGATTCACATTCTCATGAATATTCCTCTTCGTCAGGCTGGGAATCCTCGGTAAAAGAAAAAAACAGGTTCACTCACTTAAAAACTGTCTTCCTCCTCTAAACCAATCACTATACTCTGGGTCATATTGCCCCCATCCAATGACAGTCCTCTCCCTAAACCCCTCCTCTGGCAGCAACCTTCAGATTTGGTAAGCATGTAAAGGGGCAGTATGACCAAGAAGAGTCGCAGAGGGGACTGAGGGAGGTTTTGCATGTGAATCCATGCCAGACCCATGCTGGAGAACAATAGTTTCACGTAAGTAACTTAAACCTTCTCCAACATGGGGTCTGGCAGTGATTCCTATGCTCATGAATAACCAATACATAACAGTACAACATTACACAACCACGGGAGGTGGCAAGGCTCAACAGAAGGAATTACATTTACCCCTGGAACAGACTCACCTCAAGCAAACAGGTTGCGTAGCACTGCGTGGCCGACTCTGGACTCCTCCCTGGAATCCCTGTTGACGCAGTAGAATTTCGTGAAGGTGAGTGGACCTCCACATAGCAGCCCTGCAGATGTCAAGCAGGGGTGCACCAGACAGGAACGCCGTTGTTGCAGCTATCGCTCTGGTGCAGTGGGCTCTCGGACAGCCAGGCAGCGGTTGGTTAGCCAACCGATGACAGTGCGTGATGCAGCCGGAGAACCATTTTCAAATGGAGGCCTTGGACAAGGCCTTCCCATGGTTCACATGCTTGTCACGTAGAACTTCAGGGCATGAGCAACGTCCAGGGAGTGCAAGGCACTTTCCGCCGGCGACTAAGATTTTGGGAAAAACGCAGATAACACCAAAGGCTTGTTGAGGTGGAACTCCGACTGAACCGTCGGCATGAAGGAGGGGTGAGTACGTAGCACCACCCTCGATTCGTAGAAAGTCAGGTATGGCTATCTGCAGGATAGGGCCTGGATCTCACCAAACCTTCTGGCAAAGGTGAGGGCCACCAGGAAATCCATTTTCCACAAGAGAAACTTGAGCGGGCCTGATGCCTCGTCCGAACCATGTTGAGTTCCCACGCCGGGGCAGGAGCCTTCACCGGGGGGAAAGATCTGAAAAGTCCTTTGAGAAACTCTTTGACGAGTTGGTGAGACCAAAGTGAAGATCTTCCTGGTGACCTGGTGTAGTGGGAGATAGCCACCAGACGTACCTTGATGGAAGCGTGCGCCAGTCCGGACATGGCCAAGGATAGCAAGTAAGGCAGGATCTGTGGGGCCGTGACCCTCAAAAGGGGTAATCTTCTGTGACCAGCACCACGTAGCGAAACGCTTCCACTTGTGACCATAGCTCTTCAAGGTCGACGACGCCCTGGCTTTAGCGAGGACCTCCGTGCAGTCCGCTGGCAACTCGTATGCTCCAATCTCTAGGGCTGCAGGAGCCAAACCCTCAGGTTCAGCAATCCAGGGTTGTAATGCAGGATTGAGTCTCTTTCTCGGGTGAGAAGATCTAGAATCACTAGCAGCTTAAACGGAGGTGACACCGACAGGCTGAGAAGGTCCAGGTACCAAATCTGCCCTGGCCAAGCTTGGGCGATGAGTATCATCCTGCATTGACACTGTCTGAGTGTGTTGATGATTCTTAGCAGGAGAGGAGACTGAGAAAAAGTGTACAGAAATAGCAGTTCCCACGGGAAGAAGTGTTCACCAGACTCCTCGGTTGGTGGAATCTGCTAGCAAACTTCTGGCATTTGAATTTCGCCGCTGTTGCAAACAGATCGATCCGGGGCCTGCCCCATTTGCCGAAGATGTGGTTCACCTGATCCTGCCGAAGTTCCCACTCGTGGTATGAGCGCAATTCCCTGCTGAGGGACTCTGCAATGGTGTTCTCGACTCCCGCTAGGTGAAGGACAAGGAACATCTCTTATTCGACAGCCCCAGCGCCACAAGTCCTGTGCTTCCTTGGAGAGCACTGTGGATCGAGTGCCCCCTTGTTTCCTGATCTAGAACATGGTGGTGGTGTTGTCCGTGAAGATCCCACTACCTTGCTCTTCATAGACAGGAGGAATGACCTGAGGGCCCAAAACACTGCCCGTAGCTCCAGGATGTTGATATGGAGATCCTTCTCCTCTGGCAGCCACAAGCCTCTGGCGTGTAAGCAGCCGGGGTGGGCTCACCAGCCATCCAGGGAAGCGGCCGTGGCGACTGTGTCCTTGTGTAGGCAGTTTTGAAATCCCGTGCCATAGGGGATGTTGGAGCGGACGCCCCACCATCCTATCGCCCGACGGAATGCGTCGCCGAGAGGGATCTTGTCTGAAGCTTTCCAACACCTGTACCCAGTGAGCATCCAGGAAATTCTGAAGGGGTCGCATTTTCAACCTGCAGAGTCGGATGAGGTAGATTCAGGACGACATGCCCGGTAACGACTTGATGGCCCACACCTTGGCTGTCTTCATCGACAGTCGCTGCACCTTTCCTTGAATGGCTGGTACCCTCTCCTCCGAGGGCGACACCAGGCAAGGCACCATACTGAGTCTGGTGCCCAGGAACTGTGCGTTCTGCAATGGTGTTAAGCAGGACTTTGGGTAGTTGGAGAATCCCACATCCATCAGTAGCTGGATGGTCATCTCCATGTGTCCAACAGGCAGCTCCCTCCAGCACGAGCGAAAGGGCCAGTCGTCCAGGCACGGATGTACGTGTATGACCTGTAGAGGGAGATGGGTGGCTACCAGTGCCAGACCTTTTGTGAACACTCTGGGGGCCGACTTCAAGCCGAAGGGTAGAGCCTTGAACCGGTAGTGCTGTCCCTGCTCTGTGAAACATAGAAATGTCCAATGTTTCTTGCGAATGGGGACATGGGAGTAGGCGTCCACCAGGTCCAACAACAAGTCTCCTTTTTCTAGCTAGCCAAGCACATGCTGTAATGGGACCATCCTGAACTTTTGGGATTTTTTCAGACATCATAGGTCTAGGATGGGCCTCCAGGCCACTGTCTTCTTTCCGACTAGAAAGTATCTGGAATAGAGTCGGGGCCCTGGAGCCGTTGGTGAACTAGCCCCTTTGCCCTTTTTTGCAGCATGGCCCTACCTCTTCCAGGAGCTGAGGGATGTGCTGCTCCTGACGGGTAACTGGGAGGGATCCGCCGACACCTGCGTTGAAACTCCAGGGTGTGTCCCTGAGCGAGAGCGTCCAGCACCCATCTGTTGGTGGTGATCTTCCACTGGCTGACAAACCTAGTCCGCCGGCCTCGCACAGGGTGCACACATGGGGGCCCAACGTCCCGGCCAGTTCAGGCCTGCTTCTGCACCGGCATCTTGCCCTATGGTCGACGACGACAACAACGCTGTCCTCTGCTACCGTAGTCCTGGGAATAGCTGTCTGCAGGTTTCCTGGGTCATGGATGGAACAAGTTACTTACCTGTAACTGTTGTTCTCCAGCATGGGTCTTGCATGGATTCACATGCTCTGAATATTCCCGTCGTCAGGCTGGGAATCCTCGGTAAAGAAAAAATCAGTATCAGTTTCGTTTCTGATCTGTCTTTCGTAGTAGTAACCAATCACTGATCTCTGCGTCATACTGACCACAGCCAATGACTGCCCTCTACCTAAGCCCCGCCTCTGGCAGCCATCTTCAGATTTGGTAGCACGTGAAGTGGCAGTATGACCAAGTGAAGAGCCGCAGAGGGGTAGGCGGGAGGGTTCGCATGTGAATCCATGCCAGACCCTTGCTGGAGAACAACAGTTACAGGTAAGTAACTTGTTCCTTCTCCAGCATGGGGTCTGGCATGGATTCAAATGCTCATGAATAAAGAATACATAGCAGTATACACATGCACAACCACGGGAGGTGGCAAAGGCTCAACATTAAGCATTACATCAAACTCAACATTAAGAAATTCTTACCTCCTCATCAGGCTCACCTTAGGCGAACAGATTGCGCAGCACTGTTTGGCCGACCCTGGACTCCTCCCTGGAATCCCGATCGACGCAGTAGAATTTCGTGAAGGTGTGCGTCGACCTCCACGTAGCAGCCCTGCAGATGTCCAGCAAGGGCACACCAGATAGGAACGCCGTGGTAGCTGCGATCGCTCTGGTGGAATGGGCTCTCGGACGGCCAGGCAGCGGTCGGTTTGCCAACCGATGACAGTACATGATACAGCCGGAGAACCATCTGGAAATGGAGGCCTTTGAGAGAGCCTTCCCCTGATTGACAGGTCCAAAGTTCACAAAAAGTTGTGACGTCTTCCGAAAACACTTCGTGCGGTCCACGTAAAACTTCAGCGCTCTAGCCACATCCAGCGAGTGCAAAGTCCTTTCGGCCGGCGACGAAGGCGACGGGAAGAAAACAGGCAATACCAAGGGTTCGTTGAGGTGGAAGTCCGACGGCACCTTGGGCATGAAGGAGGGGTGCGTCCTGAGCACTACCCTTGTGTCGTGAAAAGTCAAGTACGGGGGCTTGCAGGAAAGGGCCTGGATCTCTCCCACTCTCCGTGCGGAGGTGATGGCCACAAGAAATGCTGTTTTCCATGACAAGAACTTCAACGGAGCCGAGTGCAGAGGCTCGAACGGAGGTCCCATGAGCTTGGTCAGCACCACGTTGAGCTCCCACGCCGGGGCTGGAGCCTTCACCGGCGGGAACGATCTGAACAGTCCCTTCATGAATTCTTTCACCAGACGATGAGACCACAAGGATGTCCGCCCGGTGGTTCTGGTGTATCGGGAGATCGCAGCAAGATGAATCTTGATGGACGCGTGCGCCAGCCCAGCCTTGGCCAGCGTCAGAAGGTACGGCAGTACCTGGGGAGCCGTAATCCGTAGAGGGTTAATATTCTGTGCGTGGCACCAGACAGAGAACCTCTTCCATTTGTGTCCATAGCATTTAAGAGTTGAGGACGCCCTGGCCTTTGCAAGAACCTCTCTGCAGTCGGCCGGTATGTCGTATCCCCCAAACTCTAACGCTGCAGGAGCCAGGCCTGCAAGTTCAGCGACTTCGGGTCGTGATGGAGGATGGCGCCTCCTTCCCTGGAGAGAAGATCCGCGTCCGCTGGCAGCTTGATTGACGAGGACGCTGACAAGTCCAGAAGTTCCGGGAACCATATCTGCCTCGGCCACGCAGGTGCGACGAGGATCATCCTGCACCGTGACCTCTTGAGCTGGTTGATCAGCCGGATCAGCAATGGCAATGGAGGGAACACGTATAGAAACAGGCCCTCCCAGGGGAACGAGAAAGCATCGCCCATGCTCCTAGGCTGGGGAAACCTGCTGGCGAACCTCCGGCACTTGGAGTTCGTCGCCGTCGCGAACAGATCGATCTGGGGAGTGCCCCACCGTCGGAAGAGGCGGTCCACTAGATCCTGTCGTAGTTCCCACTCGTGGCACGAGCGCAGCTCTCTGCTGAGCGAGTCGGCGATGGTGTTTTGTTATCCCTGCCAGATGAAACGGCACCAGAAACATCCCTTGGGCGACGGCCCAAATCCACAGATCCTGCGCCTCCTTGGACAGGGCTGGGGATATAGTACCGCCTTGCTTCTTGATGTAGAACATGGTGGTGGTGTTGTCGGTAAAGATCCTCACCACCTTGCCCTTGAGGGATGGAAGAAACGACCCAAGGGCCCAAAACACTGCACGGAGCTCCAGGACGTTGATATGGAGGGACTTCTCTGTCGGAAGCCAAAGGCCTCTCGCGTGCAGATTTTCGGTGTCGCTCCCCACCCTTCCAGGGAGGCATCCGTGGTCACTGTCTCCTGGTGGCTGGGGGTCTGGAAGTCCATGCCCGCCGTCAGATGCGCGCGGATGCCCCACCACCGGATCGCTCGTCGGAAACTCTCGTCGAGTGTGATCCTCTCCTCGAAGCTGCCCGTCGTCTGGATCCAGCACGCGTCCAGGAATTCCTGCAACGGGTGCATCCGGAGCCTGCACAGGCGGATGAGATAAATGCAAGAGGACATCATTCCGAGGAGGGACTTGATGGACCTCACCCTGGCCGCGTCCGCAACCAGCATCCGCTGCACCTTGCCCAAGATGGCCCTCGTCCTTTCCTCCGACGGAGAGGCCAGAAGCGACACTGTCGAGCTTCGCTCCCAGAAACAGCGCGTCTTGCGCGGGCACCAGGTGGGACTTGGCGTAGTTTATGGAGAATCCCAGGTCCGTGAATAGTTGGACGGTCCTTGCCGTGTGCTCCACGGCGAACTCCTTCGGTTCAGTCGTCGTAGGTCCAGGATGGGACGCCATCCTCCCGTCTTCTTCTTCACGAGGAAGTATCTTGAGTAAGCTCCGGAGCCCCGAAGCCTCTTTGGGACGAGCTTGATGGCGCCCTTCTTGAGCATCGCCTTTACCTCCAAGAGAAGTTGAGGGACGTGATGTTCTTTCCTGGCCACAGGGGGGACACGCAGGCACCTCTTTAGAAACTCGAGCGCGTGACCCTGAGCTAGGGCGTCCAGCACCCAACGGTCGGTGGAGATCGACTCTCACACGCTGACGAAGCTCGCCAGCCGGCCTCCCACCGGGGTGCTTCGGTGGGGGCCCGACCCCACGGCCTGTTCAGTCCTGCTTCGACGAGGCTTTGCCGCCTTGTCCTCCTTGGCGACGAAGGCGGGGTCTGCCTGACTTGCCTCGTCCCCTGTAAGCTTCCTGTGACGACGAACGGGCCGCTTGACGGTAGGTGGAAAATCCGCCGCTGGAACCTTTGGAGGCACCCTGTTTGCCTCCGCCGCTCCGAAAGGGCGGCCGCCGTTGCTGGAGAACCCCAAGAGCCCAGGCCGTCTCCGCCTTGATGGCTTGAAGGGAATCGTCCACTGTTTTCCCAAACAGGTTGTTACCGTCGAACGGCATGTCCAAGACTCTGGTCTGCACGTCCTGACGGAAGTCAGTAGCCTTGAGCCATCCACGCCACCTAAGGCACACGCCGTTGCCCAACTGGCGAAATCCAGTGTCAGCGATGTCCGTCGCAATCGTAATGGCGTGGTCCGAAGCCACATCTCCTTCCTGCAAGATCTCTAGGGCTTCCACCCTCTTGTCTGGTAGGAAGTCCAGCAGGGGGGCCAGTTTGTACCACAACTCCCTGTCATAGCGGGCTACGATAGCCAAGGCGTTGGCCGCCTTAATCGTCGTCGCTGGCGACGAGATGACTCTGCGTCCCATCGTGTCTAATTTCTTTCCCTCGCCGTCCGGTGGGGAGGTTGATGTAGAGGCCGCGCGCCCCCCCCCGCTTTCTTCCTGGCCGCCGCGGAGACGACCGAGTCCGGGATCGGCTGTGCCCGAAGGCACAAGGGGGCCGCGTCCGGGACCCGGTACTTCTTCTCGTACCGATCCCTTCTAGCCGGCGTTGTGGATGGGTTCTTGAGGAGGGCGAGGCCTTCATCCCAAATATCGTCTAGTAGAGGTACAGCGAGGACCGTCTTCCTCTTGGTCTCACGCCGTTGATAAAGGAAACCTTCCTTCTCTTCCGGGCAGAGCTGGAAAAGCTCGGATGCCCTGGCGATCATGGAGTGAAACGATCCAATCTCGTCGGGCGGGGAAGCCCGGGTGGGAGGTGACGACGGGAGATCCTCGTCGTAAACCTCGTCGTCTGTACCCGTTGCGGCCGTGTCAGTCCCCGTATCATCCCCACGGGGAGGAGGGCTGAACAGGGCGCGATGGCTGAAAAGGAGGTGAAGGGTGAATCCTTCTTCTCTTAGGGGGAGGGCTCCCAGAAGGGCCTGGCTCCGGGTCCCCTGTCAGGAGCGGTTCCTCCGTTGGTGGTAACGGCAGCCTCGTCCTTATCTCCGAGCATAAGCACTGTATAGCCAACAAAATGGCCGCCGAGTTGTCTTGTGGCACTGGTTGAGGGAGATCCGACGGGCGATCAGGAGCCCCGTCGGCATCCTCGACGCCCTCGTCGTCTTCCACGTCGGGGTCCCCCCCCCACAGGATGCCCTTCTTCCACGCCAGAGCCGTGGCCTAAGACTTCGATCAGCTCCTCCTCAGAGGCTGAGGCCGAGTCCACGACGACCTCCTGCCCCCCCTTTTTCTTCTCCGTCGGAGGCTTCACGGGGGTCCTGTCGATGGGCCGCGGTGGCAGGGAGATTCTGGGCCCCGGGGTCGCCACCACTGGTGTAGCCTCGACAGGCTGAGCCAGGGCCGCCGCGACTGTCTCGATAGAGGCCTTGGCCGGATGGATCAAGGCTTTCACCACCTTAGGTGCGCTCACCGCCTTGGGGGGAGGGTCACCACCTCGCTCCCCCTCCGATGGGGCCTTCGAGCACGACCGGGGTCTCTCCAGGAGCTTCGCCGGGTGCTCGGCCTTCCTCTTACCCGAGCCAGAGCGTTGGCTCGTGGTTGATGGCGCCGGAGAGGATGCGCCCTGCCTGGCGCCCATAGAGCCCGACCGTTCGGCGCCAGCGGACTCGCGGTGCTTGGCCTTCTGTTGGACCCCCGTCGCCGGGGCGTCCACAAAGGTCTTAGAAGACCGCTCGGACCTCTTCTTCTTCTTCTCGCCTGACGGGCTCTTTCCTTCCAGCCAGTTGGCGAGACGTTGATGGCGGTCCTTCATGGTCCGCTCCGACATATTGCTGCAAAACGCACAGTCCTTCTCCACGTGCGTCTTGTCCTCATGTATGCAGTAAAGGCAAAGGGAGTGTTTGTCCTCCTTAAAGACATTCTGAAGCTGGCATCCAGGGCAGACCCTGAACAGCTTTCCGGGCGTCGAGCTTCCCTTCTCCTGGGCCATGTTCGAGATGGGCCTGAGAAACTTCTGGAGTCCTCCAAAAGCGTGGCTCGACGAAATATTCACCCTTGAGGGGCGTAGACGAATCCGACACGGATCCCCGTTGATCGTATGAAGAAACGGTGGAGCTTGAGGCTCTTTTGACCGAAAGAGAAATTTTTCTGAGAAAAAACATGAAAAATAGCACTAACGCTCGAGAGCAATAGCACGAGGATCCCAACACTTGAACGTGCGGTAAAAATCTGAAGATGGCTGCCAGAGGCGGGGCTTAGGTAGAGGGCAGTCATTGGCTGTGGTCAGTATGACGCAGAGATCAGTGATTGGTTACTACTACGAAAGACAGATCAGAAACGAAACTGATACTGATTTTTTCTTTACCGAGGAATCCCAGCCTGACGACGGGGAATATTCATGAGCATGTGAATCCATGCCAGACCCCATGCTGGAGAACTGGCCCAATGGTACGAAGCGGAGAAACTTTAGGCAGACCTGCTCGACCTTCCCCTGGAAGAGCAAAAAGAAAAGCGATGCTGCTGGAGAGTGCCCAGGGAATGGGCCATCTGTGTATCTGCCTTGATGGCCTGGAGGGACTCGTCAACAACCTTCCCAAACAAGTTCTCTCAGTCGAAGAGCATGCTCAACACCCTTGCCTGGACCTCATGCCGGAAATTCGTGGCCTTCAACCAGCCTTGGCGACGAAGGCAGAGATAGTTTCCCCATCTGCCGGAACCCCGTGTCAGCGACATTCAGCGCCACTGTGATGGCGTGATCAGACGCTACTTCCCCTTACTGGAACAGAGCGGTTGCCTCCATCCTCTTAATATTGGGGAGGAACTCCAGAATAGGCCCCAGCTTGTACCACAGCTCCCTGTTGAACCTGGATAGGATCGCCAGTCTGTTGGCTGCCTTGATAGTGGATGCTGCAGTGTAAGTCACCTTGCTTCCCATGGTGTCCTCCTCTTCACCTCCCTGTCCAGAGGGACCAAAGACGACGAGGACGGGTTGGACAAATGTTTCCTTGCGTCCACCGATCCCACAGAATCCGGCAATGGTTGCTACCTCAGGAACTTTGGTGTGGAGTCGGGCACATAATACTTCTTCTCCAGACTATCCCGTTTGGCTGGAGCCGAGCAAGGGTTCTTCATGAGGGCCTGGCCCTCTTCCTACATGTTGTCCAGAATGGGCACCACCATGATCGTCTTCCTCTTGGCCTCGTGCCTGGTTTCCTCGGGCACAAGCTGAAATAGCTCAGAGGCTCTGGCAATCATGGAGTGGAACGATCCAACCTCGTCCTGCAGGGACACCCTATGTGGAGCATCCAAATGCGGAGACTCGCCATCCGCTGCAACTATATCTTCATGGCCGCCCGTAGTCATGGCTGTATCCGTCCCTGCACCAGTGTCTGCCGATGCGGGGCTGAAATGGGGTCATCTGATGATGCTTCCCCTTCTTCATTGGAGGCTGATAGGGGGCTTGGGGGTCCAGGGGCATCCTCCTCACGATCTCTGACACCAAGGTGTGCAGAGTCAACAGAATGTCTAGAAACACGTCCCTCGGCTGAGCTGGCGGGATCGGAGAACTAGGCCCTGCGCCATTGTCGTGCTCCTCTTCCACGTCCTTGTGGACCGTGTGCAAGGACTCCTGGTCATCTTTATCCGTGGACGTGACCTCCATGGCTTGGGCCACAGTATGGGTGGTCCGTTTTGGGGCGTCCTCGCCCACCCCTTTTTCCCCACGGCGGGGCTTGAACCAGGGCCTGAGCTGGTTTCCTCCCTTCTGGAGTGCCAGCAGACTTTGCGAAAGTCATTGCGGCGGTGTTGCACCTTGGGGGCAGGGATACCTTCTGTGCTGCAGCGGCTACCTTTGCAGGGTCAGCACCCTTGGACGTCATGGTAATAGTCGTCGCCAACTTTATCGTCGACAAAGTCTTAGCCTGTGCCGATTGTGCCTGCTCGGGCTGTTTGGCCTTCTTCTCCTCGGTCCGCGGCTTCTCAGACTTCTACCGCAGTTTAACACGGGGAAATGATTTCCTTTTCAAGGAGGAGTTCTATTGTCGGCTGACAATGGAGGCGGAGGGTGATGTCGATCGGGCCCCATCCACCTTGGGACCCCCTTCGGCAGCAAAACTGATGGACTCTGACTTGAGGTTCTTGGCCTGGTCTTGGGCCCCCATGGATGAGGCATCCTCCAAGGACTTAGAACGCTCCTCTGATCGGCCGGTCCTGGGTGAGCACGACACTCTGGGCACGGGGCATGGGCTCTGGCATTAAGCCATGCTGTCAGTCTACTGTGCTTGTCCCTCGTTGTCTTCTTGGAAAACGGAGGCATCTCTCGCACTCCACCTTTTTATGGCCCGGATGCACACAGAGTCATTGCAGGTGCTTGTCTTCTACAAACACATTCCGTAGCCCGCATTTGGTGCAGGGCTTGACGAGGGACCTTCCCTCCTCCTCCTCCTCCTCCTCCGTCTGTGCCAGAGGGCGCAAAGTTGGCATGATGGCCTTCTAAAATCTTCAACAAGGGATCCCTGAGGTCTGCAGATGGAGGAGAGAGTACACAGGCTCAATTGGAACAAAAATAGAACCTTTTCCCACCGGAAACACGAAAAAAATGTAGAAGTAGTTTGAAGAGCAAACTCGAGAACTCAACACTGAAGCATGCAGTACAAATCTGAAGATGGCTGCCAGAGGAGGGGCTTAGGGAGAGGACTGTCATTTGAGGGGGGCATTGTGACCCAGAGGACAGTGATTGGTTTACAGGAGAACTGCAGTTTGTAAGTGAAAGTGAAACTGTTTCTTTTACTGAGGATTCCCAGCCTCACCAGGAATATTCATGAGCATGTGATTCCATGCCAGACCCCATGGTGGAGAATGGCAAGTGTTTGTGATTTACTGTTGCTAAGTTAAAAAGGGAGGGTAAACACACTGGGAGTTGTTTGTGGGTACAGAAGAGCCTTACTGATTATAAAACACTTGTCTCTAAAAAAGGACTCAATGTTTCCAACACATGCCATCTAGTCAGTTAACTGTACAAGGGGGTACAATAAACCAAAAGCTAAAGGGCGAACCTGGTGGTTTATACCAGTAGTCCTAATGAGAATGCAGCCAGAAGGACTCGTTCAATCTATTACATTTTGTGGAATGCCCATAGACTTATTGACTAGTGTAAGGTGCAATCCACAACAAAATATTGGTGCTGGTCCTAGAATTAAAGACATTTCTTCCTCACATAAGCAAATTATCAGACATACGTTAGAATTCCTAAATCAATTTATTCTCAGCAAAGAAAGCTATTTTTCTTTGGTTACAATCCTAAGAAGTCAAATACTTAAACATTAAATGATATTAAATGACTCAATTATCAAGAAAAGAAATGTGTCCTGCCTACGCATTTCACTCAAACACTTTCTACAGTGTATTACCCACTGTGAGCGTCTTAAGGGCTTATTTTCTATACTTTTTCAAACAAAATTATAAACGGAAAAAACAGAAGATAGAGGGATACAAATCAAGAAAACATTAAAGTAAGAGAACCATTGAATATTTAATAAAAACGGTTCCATCTATTAACTTAACTCAATTATAGTAGAAGTTACTAGCAGTATTTATATTTCTTTCACTTTGCATGATAGATTTGGTAAAAAAAATTTTTTTTAAAAAAAAGAATAGACAGCAAATGCGCAGACCTTAGCCATCAATTTATATTTATTGAACTAATGTGTCATAATTAACCCACATTTCAAATCAATCCTACCAATGAGATGTGCATTTTTCATCTAAAAGGCTGATGGTTATCTTCAAAGTTATACTTATTTAATGATGAATCTCTTTTTGGATTTAACCGTCAGTTAATTCAAATGATATTTTACTGGAAGTATTATCAGTGTATTGAATTTAATATAGTAATCAATATTATGTTGTCCTAGGTTTACACAAAAATGAATGATCAATTTACTTTCTTTGAATTACTGCTAATTTATGTCCTCGTTACTATTCCTTCAACAAATTAGACTCTTCCTTGCTAGTGATATTATTCTGAGGTTGGTCTTCTATAATATAGCTGCTTTTTGTGAAAATATATCTTAGTGATCTAAAGCAAAACTAAGTATATTATCTATGATTTATGGTCATTAATATCTCAATAGGTTGCCATGTCTTATCCGTTTCTGCATTGTGAAGTTTAAACTAGTTTACTAGTCTGGTTTGTTGCTTCAAACACTATATTTCCACAAGTAAATGTTTTATGGACAACTTAACACTAGTTCTCTTTAGCAATATTTGACTGGTAATTAAACTTACTAAGCGTTCTATAATCATTCTTTACTTATCAGTACTCTCTCCCACGTAACAATATCTCTAACAGTTATCGATACCTGCACCCACTTCCACAGTTGAAACTATCACCATTTCTAACCACAACTCACTTTATGCCTTTCTACACTTACATTTAGTGAAGCTTGTGGTCCTATAACCACATGGAGCACTGTCAATAGGTTTTTACTTAGCACCATTTTGGATATCATTTTTTAGTGCCTCTGATCTATAAAGATCCAAAAAGGACTATTTTAGCCATAGAGTTCCATGTTAATTCTGGCAGCAATCTTAACAAGCAGTGTTGCTTCTATTCTTGTATGTATTAAACCCTTCAAAGGGTATCCCATGGTTTATCCTGACGGTACATTTTTAAAGTAATTTACTTCAAAGTAATTACTTTGAAACACTTAGATTTATATAGGGGGTTGTGGGATAAGGGGTTAAAAGGGGTAGGGAGGGGTTTGGGGTAGGAGTACTAGTTTAGGGGAAGGGGGCTTGCATGGGGGACAACCCAAATAGAATTAAATCATTGATTTATTGAAGTAATTACCATCAGAAAAATTACATGGAACCCTTCATAGGAATAAGCCCTTGTGTAATCGTACAACTAACTTAAAATGCAATGTACAGATCTAAAGATTAGTAATACTGCTTGCCCATAAACGTCACCTCAACATACTTTTTCAAGTAAGGGTATTGCAGCTCAAACTAGAAATGACAGTATAAAATACTGTCACAGCATTTAAATAAAGTAGTCTATTCCTGATATTAACTACTTTGTAAATTTGTAGTATTTATGTACGTACACGTGAGAATCTTCCAAATTTGAGTCAAATGCTCGATTTGTTAAGGATTTCAATCAGGCGATAAACTCTGCTCTTGGCCTAGTGTACAGTGCAATGGAAAAACTTATTTGATAAATGGATTCAATTATTTGAAAGATGTACCACTCTTATCACACCCCTTACTTAAAGGCATGGTCTAGTAAAATGTTTTATTGTCCCTACGGGTCGGCCATGTTTTTTTAAGCCTAAGTGGCTCGATTTTAGAAAACTTTCCTATGGACCTTACCCGAGTTTTCGTCCATTGAACGCACAAGAAAACAAGCACCAGGGAGCCGCCATTTTCTGATAATCCTATCTTTTCCCCGATTGCCCTGGCTGACCTGCTTTTGCGGCACTAAATCAATTCCCCCGCCCCTGAGCCTGACATTATCAAAACATTCATATTCCCCGCCTCTCCCCGTGACGTTACTGTGCTGCGTAGGCAAACGCGCCCAGTCGTCTTCTGCGCGACTCCACACAGAACCCGGAAACCAACACAGATCAACTCACAACACAGCGCGCCACAATTCGGAATATGAAACTGTACTTTAAAATGAAACAGCAACACGGTACTTTTGGTAAAGTACATTTATTTGACAATAAATGTTTATAGAATATTCAGCAATTGACATATGAACTCCGGAAGCCATTTATTTTCTTTTATCTGTATCCGCAATAATTGTTCCATTTCATCTTGAGTCACGCGCTGTTCCTTTATGGTACACAGGGTGTTCATTTTCGTAAAAAGAATCACTTTGGAAGCACGGTGAACCGCAAGGCTGTTCCATCAACTAGGCACTAGTCCAGCCTAAAGGTTGATATGTTGCTTCTAGCCACTAGTACAGCGTAAGGGCATGTGGGCCCTTGGCGATCGTCCCATAATATGGTGATCGTGCTCCAGTTGTTGACACGAAGCTGCAGGTGTCTGCTGAAGAATCCATCCGCCGGTGTCTCAAACAGGTGGCAGTGGCAGAAAAGGATCAAATACCTGTTATGAAAACAAAAAAATGATAATTAGTCTCGCTAGCCGAACTTCATTAATAGTACTCATTTTATTTATTACGGCGATCAGAAACTATTTGCTTGCAAGGATAGTTCAATGGAGTATGTTCGTCTCTAAAATCAATGCGAAAAGTAACGAGATAAATCGAGGCCAACACACAATGATAAACGACAGTCTACATGCGTGAGGAATGATATGATATATGATATGCAATTTGTGTCGCCTATACTCAAGTGTTTCTAGGCGCGACGAGGCAGGTGGGGAACAAGGGCAGACAGACAACGATCCTACTAGGCCAGGTGTCTTTCTAATCGCGCATGGGGAAAGGCTGAACATGGTTAGTTGAATACAAATTAAATAATAGGGCCAGCTGGTGGCAAGTGCAAGGTAAATGCCGGGAGAAGTGGCTGAAGGATACAGAGACAGTGCCGTAGTGCAGGGAAAAGTGGCTGGGCCAAGGACCGAGATCGGTGAGACCAGTGGACCTGCATGCCCATGTGCCCACTACGAACAGTTTTACTTGCTTTTCCTAGCTCTTCATTCATTCATTTATTCATGCATCCATTCATTAAATCTTCATTCCGGTATAAAAGCGTGTAAAGATTTACTTACATTATATTTGAAATTTCCATTGTGACTCTTCGTAATGCAGTCTGTAAAACGGACCGTGCTCTTGACAATGATTTTTCGTATACTGACCTAAAACTGAAACTCGGTCTAGTTTCTGAATTTTCTGCCTTATCGTCTCTTACGTTATTGCGCACTCCCTTCAAATGTAGTTCTTTCGGCATGGTCCCTGTCTCAAGGTCAAAAAACAATAGACCCTTATACTTCCAGTGCGACTTGCGGGCCTCATCTGGGCGCTGTCCTTCGCATTATTTATTTGCAACATCACGTAGTATAGGCATCTGTGAGAACTTGAAGTTTAGAATCCGTCTATGTAGTGCGCCTCAATGTGCAAATGCGAACTGGCTTCTCTCCCAAATGCCATGGGCCGCTTGGCTGGCGCGTTCTAAGTGCCCCAATTTTGTCCCCGTTGTCTGCGAGCTTTGCAGCCCAAATTGAGACATTTAATTTTTGGCGGAAGGTCAGGGAAAGTATAAAGTACCACAGGAGTTGAGTTAAAAGTGAGATTTATTATTTGTTTGTTTTATTATTTGCAATACGCAAGCCTCCACTCCGTTAACAGTGCGCAACAGTGCGCAGCATTTACATTTACATGAGATGAGACATGAGAAAAATATATACATACACATATATGAGGTGAATAGAGAGAATTCAAAGATGACACCCAGCTTGTTCACCACCCATGATGATGAAGGTAGGGGTTAGGGTTACAGGTACACTGTACAATAACATTTATTTACAAAAAGACAATCGTATTGCAATTATTTAAACCGGGATTTGTACTTCACAATCAGCTGTGCTTCGGGTGGGCATGGCACAGTCGCAATGTTCGGTGGCAATGGATCACTGCTCTGCACAGAAACGTCCAAAATTCCATATCTGTGCTTCTCTAACACAGCAACAATAAGGCCTTTCACAAAGTCGAACTGCATTTCATCATAGACTGGTTTGATCACCCATTGCTTACTTCGTTTTGAAAACACCTTAGTGTAGCGAGGCATCCTTACTTTACCTCTACTCCTAGATTGTTCACGTCCGACATTGCTGTTATGGGCCAAGACCGCTAGTAGAGTGCGATGTTTCATGCCCCGAAAGCTAAAATGCAAGCGCTTTGGCCTGTACTTTAGGCACATATTGTGGAACACCTCCAAATCTCCTGTGTGACAGAATTCTGTCAGTCCTCTCAAATCTCTTGATAGAGTTTTGTCGAAAACAATCTTCTCAATGGCTTTGTGTGTCAGTGAAGATGGAATCAACCACTTCTTCTTCCGTGCCTCCTCTGGGGACAAAGGGCCATGTTCACATTGGTGGAAATGTTCATTTGCTGTCCAGCAGTGAACGTTGGTACAGTGGTGCATCAGTGACCGCCATTTTTCAAGTAGTATTTCCACTGACCCCTCACAAGTTTTTGAGCTCCACCAAAGATGGTTGGTGATAGAATGTGACCACTGCAAAATACTTTCAAAACCTTTTTTTTTCCCTGCAGCCGAGATTTTCTTATTGATTGATTTAGCAAGATGCCATACGTCAAATTGATGTTTAATATGTGGTAACTGCTCTCTCATTGTCTTGGCAATTGAAACGTGTCTATCCGTGGCTATGAGGTCGATGTGCATTCCCCTCGATTGTAGATATTCCACTAATTTTATAAAACCTAGTTTCTCCATGGCCACTGAGGATGTACATTGTGTTACCTGCACGACCACCGAACTCACAATTTTCTTACTATCCATGTCCTGAAAGTGGTAGGTGCAGTACTTGGCAGAAAATCCAGGGCTGTCGCACTGTCCATCGCCGGCTAGCCTGAATCGTTTGCCTTCGAATGTACTTGCTAGAGACAATTGTTCAATTTTCCAAGCATCACTAATGGCCGGAAACAGATAATCACGTTGGTATGTGTAGTACAGCGCTTTAGAAATGAAATGGAGTCCCACAAACTGAAAGAAGGCCTCTAACTTTCTAAAACTGGAGCCACTAAAAAGTGATGCAGCTGCACACAGTAGATTGCCTGCTGGCAGTTTCCCCAGCATCAGTTGTGCAGACCATGAGAACCTATGATTTAATCTACAGGCGGCATTTATTTTGATGTTACTGCCTTTTATTCGACGAGTCACATTAATCAATGGCTTCCCACATACTTTCCCTCTAATGGAATGCACACATTTCAGCATACTTATAATTTCCATCAAACAACTGTCGAATACAATGTATTTGCTCTCTTTCATTAGACTGTCATCCTGCGTCAACGTTGTTTCGGCCTTTGACGTTGTGGAGATTTCAACACATTGGTAAGTAATATCGCTGATATCAAGTTCTGATGCTTCTATGGATGCTGCGGCTGGTTCATTCTCTGTCATTTCAACATCTATTACTTCGACATTGATGGGAGAACACAACAATGTCGACAGGTTTTTTGGTGGCAAATTTTTGGCGGGTGTAGATTGTGTAAATTGATCTGCAACTACTTCAGAGCTATCTTCAATACATTCAATAAAATCTTCTTGTGGTGGTGCGGTCGCACTGTAGCTATGGTCCAATGCAACTTTGCTGTAGTCTCCAAACACAATTAATTCAAGTTCTGGCCATTGGACAAGAGCATCTCGAGCCTGAACACGCCTCGCCTGAATTAATAGTTCCTCCATAGTATACACGGTCTGGCAAGCCACATCTCTCATTTGCTTCACTGTCTGTGTGTGTATAGTTCTGACACCCACGGGTAACTGGAGGAGAGATTGGAAAAGGGATGTTCAGTTTAAACACAAGATGGAGTGTAGTAGAATTGACTGGAAAAAAACAAAATAGTCCCCAGCACAAACATTTTTTTAAAGTTATGAACTGTTTGTAACTAACCTTTTTTTGTTTTTTTTTCTTTGCAACTTTTTTGACTGGACCTTCAACATCTGCACGCTGTAGCTCCGATTCGTTTCCGCATGTCCTCCCTTCCTCTTGCGCTGCAACGACTATATTTTCTGTATCCGCATAGACAGCACGGAATGAGGCTCCATCGTCTCCCTGAAACACAGTACTTTCATTACTATGTATCAAAATATTGTTAGCATAAAACACACGTGAGGACGAACACACGGGTACATCTCAATAGCCAAATACGATTTAAACATTGTGTGCAACAATCAAACGACAAATATTCGACCAGTGATGATCTATTTCGATGGAACTGTCAGTATCCATACCTCTGGCTCTGCATGGACTGCCATGAATGGTTGTATTGGAGAGGAGGTATCTGCATCTCCCTGAAACACAGTACTTGCATTAGTATGCTTTTCAATATTGGAAACACAACACACACTTGGGGTCGACGGCACAGGTACATATAAAGAGATAACCGCGAAAGATGCATTGTCCAAAAGAATCAAGGAAAATCCAAATATGATCACATTTCATCGACTTATTTCAACGATTCCTTTACATCTGCATCATCTAAATGAGATGTTGTGATTGTGGTGGAAGCTTCGTCGTCTCCCTGAAACACAGCACTTGCGTTAATAGGGAAGAAAGTATAGCAAATGGAATCACGGTATATGATCACGCATGATGGAGCTGTCATTATCCATACCTCGTGCTGCTGAAGAATATCTATGGATGTTGCAAATGTAGTGCGCACTTCCGAAAGCTGTTGCGCCGATTCGTATACTTGAATGTCAGGCTCTGCATCAAGTGCAGGGGTTGACGCTCCATCAACTGCCTGAAACATAGTACTTGCATTAGTGAGGATTACAATTGTGAAAACATAACACACACCTGGGGTCGACAGCACAGGTACATATCAACGGCTAACCACGAATGAAACATTGTGTAGAACAATCAAACGACAAGAATTCCAGCTCTGATGATGACGCTCGATGGAGCGGTCAGTATCCATACCTCCTGATGTTGAAAAACATCTAGAAATGTTGTAGATGTGGCGGACGCTTCAGCATCTCCCTGAAAGACAGTACTTGCATTAGTATGGATAACACTAATTATAACTGAAAACAAACACCAGTGGACGATAACTAAGGTGTATATCAATTGGAAAGCAGTAACCAAACATTCGGTAAAATAATTACACGATAGAATAAAACTATTACTTGACATGCATAAAACAAGTATGTAGCGGATTAGCCTAGTAAGATTACCTGATACGCGCTAGAAGTGGTTGATAACTGCGACCACGTCAAGGATGTAGAATGTTCTTGCTTCAGATTCAAGGGATAGTCAAGAAGTTGTAAAGGTCAATTAATGATTGATAATGAAATGCCAATATTAAAAATAGCCATGTAAGCCGACAGAATACTTGAAAAATGCTCAATACAGCACAGTTCCCTGTCCCCATATATATATATACACATTGCGTTTGTGGGTTATGAAATCGAAAAAGAATATATTGATAAATGTCATTATTAAAAAAACTATACACTCATATCAATATCGAAATTATTACAAGGGATAGAACACCTACAATATCTATTAATCCATTCGGCTACACACTACCGCAAGGCCGAAAGCTAAATCCGGACACTTGACTCACCGGTGGCGGAATGTGGACGAATAGAGTGGGAATAGCGTTTTCGCGCAGTTTCCGTGTCGTTCACCGTTTATTCTTCTTTGTTACCCAAGAAGTTGTGTACATGTCCAAGGAAAAGTGCCGGCTGCAGATGCGGTATCGATCACCCCTCTTGTCCTCCAAGACTTGTTGGACTCTACTTTCCAGCTCATCCAGTGGATATCCGCAATGTCTGACCCATTTTCTTATTCGATCAACAGTTTTCGGGAATACATGCATTGTAGTTCCTTCAGATTTCGCATGGGTCTTCGAAGGGCAACCGCTAATCGAACAGGCAGGCATTGTTGATAAATCTGAAAAGTAAATATCGACATTATTATACAATCTTCAAGAGTAAAGATTTGATACAAAAGTAAATGAATCATACAATGATCAATGCAAGGTTTGTTTTGGTCGCAGGAACTATACCAGTTCATCATGTGCTGCTTAGTGTTTGCATAAGTTGCAGAAATGTATAATTGATGTGACTGAAATCTGAACATGTGACTCGTCCCTTGGATGTTCTGTCTTGCACGAGAAGGAAACATGCTTACATTATTGAATGGACCCCCGAAGGATGCAATTCAATCACAATAGTCACAGATGAAAATAAATAGATCTATTGATAGCATAGCAATGGAAACTCAAGTCAATACCAATGAGACCAATGAACATAGCACTATTGTGTACTCTACTCGAAAATAGATAGAAATTTAAAAATCTGCGAAATATGACCAGGATACATGGCCTTACCTTGACCAACAAACAGTTGGATTCAGCAAGCAGAGCAGTATGTTGCGGGAGAATAGGTGGATGGCCACAGGTAGCGCACTGATGGGTATGCTCGAAGCGGTCACAGAAGTTAACGGATAGCACGACGACGAGCAGATTAGCATAGATCTCAGTGGTTCCCAGTTAGCACGTTCAAGAGTTGACTTGCAAAGCACAAAGATGTTCTCATGAGACATATCGAGTGGTTTTTAAAGTATTAGAAACTGGGGTGCGTTTGTGAATGAATGACGTATGTATGTCGTGGTATTAGGGGGGCGGCCTGCTTGAAGGGGAGGCCTGCCTGGAGACACGGGGTCTGAGGAGGCCATGTGACCGATGGCCCCTTGGCGTGGGACACCTTTTGAAGTGTACATGCAGTTTGGCACCTTGGCCTTTCGCGCCCCTGACAGCCCCCCATGCCAGCGCTCATCCCCGGGTGTGAACCGCCTTTGATAGAGGGGGGTGGGATGGATGGGCCTGGGGCGTGCAGATAAGGCACAGGAAGACTGCTGAATGGAGACACACTTATGTGGATTGCAGGGGGGCGGCCTGCCTCAGCGGAGGCCTGCCTGGAGACACGGGGTCTGAGGAGACCATGTGAACAATGGCCCCTTGGCGTGGGACACCTTTTGAAGTGTACATGTAGTTTGGCACCTTGGCCGTTTGCGCCCGTCACAGCCCCCCATGCCAGCGCGCATCCACCGGCGCGAACCGCCTTTATATCAATATACACTATATCAATGATAGTATATTGTTGCTTATCATTAACAAATGCCACATACCGGAGATTCTTGTGAGCACAGACCCACACTTCAACCGGTGTATTATAGTTGTCAAGACTGTATAATCCAATGGTAAATGTTAGTATAGATATATGTGTGACTTTTATAGAGACATAACCTACTGAAAGACTTTGAACAAGTGTTTTTTTTTAGTGCATGCATTATCGAGAATATGTTATGTTAGCTTAGATAGATAGATAGTGACCACCCTGCTTCACAGCAACCATACCTTCACCCATTCGGAGCACAGATGTCTGACGTCCATCCTTGAATGGAGACACACTTGATTCATTTAAAAAATCGAGACAACCGTTGTTAAAATATATGTGGTGTTTTATTTTGTATCTTATTTTCATGACACAAAAATACAAGACTTTAAAGATTATACAGGTCAGGTTGCAGCACAGCGAGAGAAAATCCCCTGTACTGACCGCTGTCACTCGGGAACGTTTCTCTAATGGCAAGAACGGCTCAGGTGGGTATCACTCTTCGAACGCGGTGTCCAAGCCTCCCGTGAAGCCACCATGTAAAGGAACGATAGGCCACCAGCCTGTACCACCTGTGAAAAGGAATGAAACAAACTGTTTTTAAATTACCAAGATAAGTTTAATAAACGTTTGTTGTCAATGACAATTCTTGTAACTTATGGCATTTTACACGGACAAATGCTATCTAGACAATGCACACTATTCAACGACTTACATGCGTTACAATGATATGTAGATGTAATTTTGGATATAGTAGAAGACCATGAAATAGGAGTGGCATGACAAGCAGAGTATACTTACTCGTTACTCGGATTACGAGGACGAACAGTTGTTCGAAGTTCGTGCATAAGCACCATCATTATTCTCAACACGGCCCGTGTGAGGCAGGCTGCCCTGAAGCCTGGCAGAACGGTGATGCATTGCGGTCGTGGCTCGCCTTCCGAAATATAGGCCAGGCATCCTGAGTTTTCTCGGCAGCAGCAGTTCTCGTCCTCGGTTCGCATTAGCTCGCACCGATTGCATGTGCACCAGGTGGAGACGCCGTCCATTCGACTAGGCCCAGGCTCTTCATCTGTTGATTCGTCCTGCCAACTGCCGTCCGAATCCCCATCGTTTTTGCGTGCTTCCCTTTCCAGTAGTTCCTCCTCGGTATACTCGGGCTCGTACATGTAGGGCATTATTGTAGCCATTGTGTGTTAAACAAACTAAAATAATTTATAGCGGTGGTACTGGTATCTGTTCACAGGGGCTACAAGCGGCGAAGGTAGCTGACCAGAGCACTGAAACGAGTCACAGAATACTCAAAGTAACACAGAGAGAGGAATGGAATCGAAAATCGGCTGCTGTGTGTTGTGAAACGGTCTGTTTATACTTATTGAGGAGAGAGGCGTCCTGCCATTTCCATGGTGACACGTCATTAGCTGAAGCGCAGCGAATGTTGACACGAGACGTGCTTTGGCGTTGGGAAATGGGCGGTACGAGTCTGCTGATGACAGGCTCAGGGGCGGGGGAATTGATTTAGTGCCGCAAAAGCAGGTCAGCCAGGGCGATCGGGGAAAAGATAGGATTATCAGAAAATGGCGGCTCCCTGGTGCTTGTTTTCGCGTGCGTTCAATGGACGAAAACTCGGGTAAGGTCCATAGGAAAGTTTTCTAAAATCGAGCCACTTAGGCTTAAAAAAACATGGCCGACCCGTAGGGACAATAAAACATTTTTTACTAGACCATGCCTTTAAGAATACCCCGGGTCACGCTGGACCAGGAATCAGGCTGGTTTGTAAAAGGTATTATTTATTGATTTATTTAAGATCAAAATCACAATATATATTTTAATAGATACAACAACAAACACCAACGGGGTGACAAAACACCGAATAATATCTTTAATACACTAGGACTAAGTAATGAGCAAAACAATTGCAGCACAGAAATAATACTTTTGTGTTGGTTCAGATCAGATAGCACTATGGTTAGAGGTTCTCCCTGCAACACCCAGCAACACCCCGCAACCCCCAATAGGCAATGCGAAGAAATGGAAGGAGAGAGCAGGTATTCAGGAATAGTACAGATCAAACAGCGTCTCACTTCCCCCTTGTCCCCTTACACAGAAAGAGAAAAACGAAGTGGGATTTTCAATTGTTAGACTGATTTTTAAAGTGGCTGAGCAAGAACTCTAAATGTATGGAACAATGCTTAAATTATTCTAAATTCTTACAGGAGCCGCTTTGAACAGTTGCACACAATCACCAGCAATGATTTAGTCCAAAGAAAACATTTGAAATCTTAAAGTCCAGGCTGGAAACAAAGGAAGCTATTTCACACGTGTAAACATTTCTCAAAATGGGAATTCGTGGAAAACTTTTCCGTGCGCGATATTCGCGATAACGGGAGGATCGCACTGCAAAAACTGAGGGAGTTATAGAGGTTTTAATAAAGGTTGTCTTTGCGAGATAGGCGCGAGAATGGAAAGAGACTTCCATTTTAAAAATATTGACTTTGGACTAGAGCATCTAAGCTAAGCCACCAGGACGGCACAGGTAAGAGTCAGGAGTGATTTGCGACTCAGTTCTGGTTCCTCGCTGTCCACCTTGGAGTGCTAGTCTGGTCACTCGAATTAAATTAATAGATCAAAGTTGACCAAGATGACTAGGAAAATGGATGCTTTTACAGATTGTCTGAATCCGTAGTGAAATCTTATTCTGTCTATGTTACTGATTATGGAAGTAAGGATAGTTCAGAGGTTAGGAGGGGACAAGAAATGCACGGGAATCAACAGTTTCTAGCTTCCTGTTAATACTCAAGACAAAATGGATTTAAGATTTTGGACCGTCAGGATTCTGGACTGTCAGGATTCTAGACCATTGAATCAGATCTATCAGGAACCGACAGCTGGGCACATTGGACTGGACAAGGTCAGCAAGGCTCTCTGGTCACAGCACGGCACAGGACTGGACAGAATCTGCCCTTCTTGGTTCTGAGGATATGACAATTCAGCAGGCACGCATTAACAGCACGCCCGGCTGTATTATGATGCTTCCCGTAGGCTTTTGGGGTTCTGTTCTAGAGTTTAAGGCCTAGCTGAGAATGGTTCAGCTATGCATGGGCCTTTGATTTGCCAAGTTTCTGGAGTCTGGAACAAGGAAGATGTAGATTTCAGCAGCAGGGGCGCTCCGCCAGCATCAAGAAAGTGAGTGGATCCATCTGTCTTTATGTGCTGTCTCTATTTATGCTCTAAAATTACATCATAAAGGGGGTGTTTGGGCCGGCTTAGCTAAGCTTGCCCCTTTGAGTTGGGATAGGGTCAACACTTCATCTCCGCCTTGCATTTGGGGTGATTGGATTTACAGTCCTTGGAGACCTCCCTTTAGCCACTGGTCTCAAAATCGGATTTTACACTAAACACACATTTCTACATTAGTCACCTTTATATAAATCACACACAAAGATGCCATATTTTGTGTAGTATCTTTTCATCAAAATCTCGCAGCTGTAGGATCTTGTATTAACTTTCTACAGAATTTTGTCCTTTTCGCTATGCACACAGTTTCCAAATTTTATGCAACTTTCCACAAATGTGCGTGTTTAACAAAGGGATAGGCTGTTCAATTTTCACAATTCTAACAGTAAAGCATTTTGCATAAAATCACATATCTTGCCATTCCTGTCCAGAACATGTCAAATAGTTCTCCCGCCTCTTCACACGTGCAGCCAGAAATTAAATTAACAACTTTTATATTTTTCACCATTTTGAATAGAAAGTCATAAGTCTTTTAAAATGTGTTCTTTGTTCATGTTTAGCAACAGATGGTCGCTTGGCTCTGCCTCTTTTTGTCTCCCTGCCGTCCAAGGCATCCCCCTCCTGGCTTGTTCCTTCCAAGAGAGTTTACGACTGCCTTCACACCTCCAGTTTCCTGGGCTGCAACTTTGTCATTGTTCTTTTGTCTTCTGTAGACAAGATTCTGCTCTAACCTGCAATTAACACCTCCCTGTGAGTTTCTGCTGAGAGGAAGGTCCCCCTTCTGGGAGAAAAACCTGCTTTTCCAGTTTTTTGCAGCTTCAGTCAAGCTGAGTAACTTTTAAAACTAGCAAAAGCCACATTTGTTGCCTCACATACAAAAACATTTCTTTCTTGGCCATAAAATCTGTGGAATCAAAAACACAACTAAAATCTATATTCCTTTTTGGCAACAATCCTTTTTTCTGTTTGCTAATCCAGCAACCTTTTGAATTCTAGCTCACTTTTAAAGTTTCATCAGTCTCCTCTGACAGCTGTCATTCAGGCAGCCCAGGGTACTGCACCCAGATTTCGGCATAGAGGCTGTCAGTTTACAGACTTTCCAGTTTTCTGATGAAGGTTTTGCTCTTCATATTAGGACTTTTTATTTTTACAATGCTTCATTAGATACATGAATTTTAGCACCGGGCAAGATTTTGAATGTAAATGTGTTGTGTTATAGGCATTTTGGAGTTTTTAGCAACACAGCAATGACATTTGTAGGCACATTTTGGGGTTTCATTTGCAAAGTGCTGCTTCTCTCTCTGCACTATGTTGGCTGGTTATGGAATCCACTGGCACATTTCTGTAGTGCTCCATTCCACTGCACATGCACCATGGGTGGCAGGTTGTGCATCCCTCTTTTTGTGTGTTGAAGCACACAGTTTTTGTAGGTTTTTGGCGCGCACAAAGTTTTTGCCGACATTGTTGCCATTTCTTTCTCCATAACTGGCAGGGTGATGCCACATAGCATAGCAGAGTGGGTCAATACATCCCATAGATTGAAATATTTTATCCACAGCTGTAAAGTATGTGTCTTGGTATTGCTATGTGATCACTCGTTCTTTGTTATAGAGAACTGTGTATTTAACACCATGTTTAGACTGGTCGTAATAATGATCATGTTTGATTACCAATGAGTTATGTTAATAGATGGAATAGGTTTTTGTTCTAAATATTAGATGATTCTCTCTGACTTTCAATTTGTATCCATTTTATTTTTTTCCCCCTTTTGAATTTGGTTTTGGACAAAGCATACACAATAATCACTGAAGAAGCTCAGTGGGTAATATACTGCATAAAGTTACTCACTGAGTGAAACACAAGAAGGCTGTTTTCCCAATACGTTATATGTTTAATTTTGAAGTATTGGCGTTCTTGTCATGTTCACTGTGAGGGGGCACAAGTTGTGCCACAAGCAGGGTCCCACCAGAACCCTGAGGGCCTTAAAACCACTGCAAAAGGGCTCCTGGAGCCAGTCCTGGCGCATTTGGCACCAGGCTCATATATAGGAAGGAAGGGCTATTCAAACTAGGTCCCATTTATGTACAGGGGCCTTTAAATACACCATGGAAGCACCCACACAGTCTAGTTCTAAGAACCAAGCCATGTGGTCTAGTGTTTTGGGTGTGGCAGGTGTGGAACTACTTTCCCTGGGCTATATAAACCACACCCTGACTGCAGAACATGCTTCGTGTTAATCTGCAACCAGCAGCGTGACGCTCACCGTGTCCAACTCCTGGTCTTCAGCATCTTCCTGTAATCCTGCAAGAACAAGAACAAGATTATTCTGTCTTACCTGAGAAAACACCATCCAGCACTTAGCATCTCAACTGGGCTGCAGTCTGTGGAAACCGAGAAAAGAAGAAACATCACTCACCTTCAAGTACTAGCTTAAGGACTTCTGGCGCATTGCTACCACAGCTGCTCTTCCAACATTGCGACCTGCAATAAAGGGAAAAACAATATTAGAATGCGCGCTTCCAAAACATCGAATTCCAACAGTCTTACCTGAATTCCACTAGGCCACGCTTCCATCCGGAGCACCACAGCAACATCTGCAAAGGAAAAGACATTCAGATTCGCTTGAAATATTAAACAACCGCACAGCGCTGTACTTACCTTAACGGATTCCGGGGGTCTGTTTTTCATCGCGCTCTCATCCACTCACAGCACCACAGCGGCCTGTGAGGAGAAGAAGAAGAAAACACAGGTTAGCTTTAAAAGTTAATAAAGGCCCTGTGCTTCGCGCTTTCTCCTACCAAGAAACATGCCTCTCCATCCGGCACGCCAGCATCAAGACCTTTGCACCTGAAAAGAAAGAGATAAAAGACATTAACGAATTTCCACCATAAACAGAACAAAGACTTACAATTAACAAACCTACCTGCCTACCAGCAGATTCGGGGTCACAGCAGGCCTGGGCCCAAGGAAGGCGTACTGCACCAGTGAAGCAACTCGGGCAGCTCGGTAACAAACGTCAAGCTCCCCAGCACAAGAAACGCAGGACGGATAGCTCACGCTACAAATAACTAAGGTGAGAAAAGAACCCAGTGGGAAGAGAATCAGTCAGAGGGAGGTGGGAGATTCACCCATTAGAGACAGTTATCACATATCCTCCCTTCTGTAGAACAAGTTACTTTCTTACCTGGTAACGTTCTTTCGATGGGATGGTCCGACGACGTATTCCATATCTATGACAGTAATCACCACAGCTGTGCTGCTTCGGAAACTTTTTCGGCGTCTGCGTCCTGCGTCGATGACGTCGATGCGCCGCCGTCGAGGACCTCCTCCGACGTCCGACGTCATCCGATGTGATAAGTAGGACGCACGACGCCAGTAGCCTCAGTTGTAGTTTTTTCCCCCAGAACGTGTGACAATAGTCAACTGCCAGTCCGACACAAAGCCTTGCGGAACGTAAGCTGCAAACGCAACAGAAATTCTGCAGCGGGGAAGGCAGGGCGGGAGCGATATGGAATACGTCGTCGGACCATCCCATCGAAAGAACGTTACCAGGTAAGAAAGTAACTTGTTCTTCGAGGGGATTGGGTCCTCCGACGTATTCCATATCTATGACAGACTCCCAAAGCAGTACCAAATCAAGGAGGAGGGAAAGAATTTAGAAACAAAATTTAGAATAGCCAATCAAATAGCAGAGCAAAGGACCGCCTTGCCAAAGGCCAGATCCTGCCCTCTGATGGAATCGAGGGAATAATGCCGCACAAATGTATGCACCGAAGCCCAGGTGGCAGCATCACAGATGTTGCGAATAGGAACACCCCTCTGCAGGGCAGTAGATGCAGCCAAGCCCCTGGTAGAATGGGCCCGCAAGCCAGCCGGAGGGTCCTTGCCCGCCAAGCGGTAACACTCCGAGATGGCCAAAATAATCCAGCGGGACAAAGTCTGTTTCGTCACAGCTTGCCCCAAGCGCTTACCAGCGTAACCAATAAAGAGTTGATCGTCCACTCTGACCCGGGACATGCGAGAAACATAAAAGCTCAAAGCTCTCCTAGGATCAAGCCTATGGAGCCTCTCCTCTTCCTTACCAGGATGCGGAGGAGGATAGAATGCCGGAAGAACAATCTTCTGGGCCAAATGAAATTCCGTCACTACCTTCGGAAGAAAAGAAGGACGAACTCGAAGGACAACCCTGTCCTTGTGAAATACAGTGAAGGGTGGCTTAACAGAAAGTGCCTGTAACTCACTCACTCTGCGAGCGGAAGTAATCGCAACTAAAAACACAGTTTTCAAAGTCAACAGCCTCAAAGGGCAAGAATGTAACGGCTCAAACGGAGCACCCATAAGAAACCTAAGAACAAGGTTCAAATCCCAACCGGGCACCAGGAAAGGCGACGGAGGGAACACATTAGTGAGCCCTTTCAGAAACTGTGAAATTAAAGGGATTTTAAAGTAAGAACATTCTTCAGATGAGCGCTTAAAGATGGACAGCGCCGCCAGGTAACCCTTAACGGTACCCACTTGCAAGCCCCTGTGGGCCAAAGAAAGCAAAAAGGACAGAACCATGGGGATGTCACATGCAAAAGGATCCACATTCTGAACTCTGCACCAGTCGCAGAACTTACGCCAACGGCAACGGTACAGAGACTTAGTTGCGGGCCTTCGGGCCGAAAGCAACACCTCCATCACGTCTTCAGGGAGGTCCCAATCCTTATACCTCAACCTTTCAGAAGCCAAGCGTGAAGGTTGAGGGATCCGACCTCTGGATGGAGAACCTGACCCCCCTCCCGTGAGAGCAGATCGTCTCGGTAGGGAAGACGACGTGGAGGGCAGATGGACAAGTCGAGAAGGTCCGGGTACCACGTCCTCCGAGCCCACGCCGGAGCAATGAGGATCATCCGGGAACCGAACTTCCGTAACCTCCGCAGCACTTGCGGGATGACGGGGACCAGAGGAAACGCGTACAGCAGCGGGAACGACCACTCCACCACGAACGCGTCTCCTAAGGCTCCTTTTGGAGGAAATTCCCGCGAGCAAAACCTTTCGCACTTCCGGTTGACACTGGAGGCAAAGAGATCCACTTGAGGGGTCCCCCAAAGGGCGAAGATCTCCAGGAGAATCTCCTGAGCCAACTCCCACTCGTGAGAGATCGTGCTCTGCCTGCTCAGAGCGTCCGCCGTCACGTTCTCGACTCCGGCCAGATGAACTGCCGAGATCGAAACTTCCTGCTGGATGGCCCAGAACTCGAGCTGCATCGCCTCCCTGCACAGAGGAAGTGACCCTGCCCCCCCCTTCTTGTTGAGGTAGTGCATGGCCACTGTGTTGTCCGTCAGGATCAGGACATTCTTCCCTCGCACAGTCGGCAGAAAAGCCCTCAGGGCTAGCCTGACGGCCCTCAGCTCCAACAGATTGATATGGAGTCTGGACTCCGACGGAGACCAACGACCGCTGACTGTCAGCCCGTTGGCATGAGCTCCCCATCCCGTGAGGGATGCATCCGACACGATCGTCACCTCCGGCCAGGGAAGCCAAAACGGAGCCCCCTTCATCAAGTTGCCTTCGACGGCCCACCACAGAAGGTCCCGGGCGACCGAGGGCGGCACCTGAATCGGGTCCGACATCCTGCCGGAGGACTGCGACCATTGCATCTTGAGTGCCCACTGCAAAGATCTCATTCGCAGGCGAGCCCCAGGCACCAGAAGAATGCAGGATGCCATGAGGCCGAGCAACCTCAAGAACTCGAACGCTGGGAGCGTCTGGGCATGCTGAAACTTGCGCACCATCTGCTGAATGTGAAGAGCCCTCACCTGGGGAGGAAAACACTGCCCCAGGGAAGTGTCGAGCACTGCTCCGATGTACTGGAGCCTCTGCGTTGGCGTCAAATGGGACTTCTTTAAATTGAGGGAGAAGCCCAGCCTGTGAAGGGAGTGGCAGGCGACGGACAGATGATCCAGGACCTGCTCGGGAGAGCTCCCCCTGATCAACCAATCGTCCAGGTAGGGGTAGACGTGAATCCCCCCTTGCCTGAGATGCGCTGCCACCACCACCATGAGCTTGGTGAAAACCCTCGGGGCGGAGGTCAAACCGAACGGCAGGACCCGAAACTGAAAGTGCGAGTCGCCAACCGCGAACCTCAGGTACTTCTTGTGCTTGGGATGGATCGGCACATGGAAGTAAGCATCCTTGAGGTCGAGTGACACCAACCAGTCCTGAAGCTGAAGGGCCTGGAGGACTTGAGAGAGAGTAACCATCTTGAACTTGTCCTTCCTGAGGAGTTTGTTCAAACCGCGCAAGTCCATGATGGGTCTCAATCCCCCGTCTTTCTTGGAAATCAAAAAATAAGGGGAATACCATCCCTTGTTCCTCTCCGCTACAGGCACCAGTTCTATGGCGCCTTTCTCCAGCAGGGCTTGAATTTCCTGCGCAAGGAGCGGATCCGGACACTTCAAAGAGAGGTTCCCCGGTGGATTGTCGCGAGGCCTGTGCCGAAAGGGAAGACAGTAGCCGTGGGTTATGATCTCCAGAACCCACACATCCGAAGTAATGGCACGCCACTCTACAAGATGCTGCGCCAGCCTTCCCCCAACCGGCGAACCATGGGACAAGGCCTCATGACTGAGTAGGAGCGGCTGCGGCGTTACCTGAGGGCAAAGAGGCAACTGCCCGAGCGGCCTTGGCACCACGGGTACCCTGTCGTCCACCTCTGGTACCCCTGCGTTGGCCCCTTTGACTGCCAGCTCCTCTCGCTCTACCAAAGGACGAGTAATAGCGAAAGGAGCCACCCCTCCACTGCTGTCCCCTAGGACGAAAAGGCGGAGGTTGGCGAACTGCAGCGCCCAACGACTTCGCTGCAGCTTTTGAGGTCTGCAACCTCTCAAGGCTCTCGTCAGCCTTGCTGCCAAAAAGATGTTCACCATCAAAGGGCATGTTGAGGAGCCGGGACTGCACATCAGGAGCAAACCCCGACTTCCGCAACCACGCAAACCTGCGTATCACGGTGCTCGCCGCCATGGACCTACTGACGCATTCAGCTAAGTCCAAACCCGACTGAACGGACTCACACATGGCATCCTTACCATCCTGGACCAAAGCAAGGAAACCATCCCGTTCGTCCCCTTCGGGAATATGTTCAGCCGCTAACGCAACACAGTTCCACAGAGTGTGCGTGAAACGTGACAAGGCACAAATGGAGTTGGCCGCCTGAAGCGCCATACCACCAGAAGAAAACACCTTCTTCGCCCAGCCATCAAAACGTTTGTCGTCCCTATCAGGAGGGATGGTAGGGTACGACGCCTGCTTTGCCGGGGCCGTGGCCGCCTGCACCACCAAACTTTCCGGAGTGGGGTGCCTGGTCAAGTAGCAGGGGTCGCCACTGGCTGGACGGTATTTCCGCGACAAGGATCTGCCCACTGCCGGGAGACTCTCCGGAGCAGTCCAAGCCGCCGCCACCCTACGCTGTAAAGCCATATGGAATGGCAGAACCGGGTCAGACGGGGGACCAACATCAAGGATGTCCGTCAGATCATCCTGCACAAACTCCCCTGGGGGAGCAGACCATCCCAGATACTCAGACACCCTAGCCATAAGGCGCCGGTATGAGGAATCGGCATGGGAGCCAGGCTCAGGCCGACCAAATTCCACCTCCGGAGAGGTGTCCAGACCACTAGCATCATGCAGCGACTGCCTCAAATCGTCAAATTGACTATGGCCCGAGACAATGTCATCCGGCACCTGATCAGGAACCAGGCCAACCGAATCCTCATCCGCCTCCGAAATATAATCCAAGTGGTGGAAAGGCACCTGAGAGTGCCTGCTCTTAGCCAGAGCCTTCCTAGGGGGTACACCCGAGACACGGGGCACCTCCGACACGAAAGGCGTCGATGGCGTCGAGCGAATCGGCGCCGCCGTCGAGAAAACCGGCAACGGCGCCGAGAGGATCGGCGTCGACGTCGAGGAAATCGGCGTCGACGTCAGATGCAGCGCCTCCAATATCGGCGGCGTCGACACAGCCCTCGAAGCCGGAGCCCCGAGCGTGTCCCTCGACGACCTGAACGTCGACGGCTTCGACGACTTCCTCGGAGCCGGAGCTTCGAGAAAGCCTGTCGACGCCCTCGACGCCTCAGACATCGATGTCTTCCTCGAAGACATCACAGGTGCACACGGTCTCGATCGCGTCGAGGACCGGGACCTGGAACGGGTACGGCGAGAACGAGCCTCCTTGTCCGAACGGGACCTCTCCCGTGACTCGTGCCGACCACTCTTGCGAGCGGCGTCTCTCGACCTCACACGGCCGACCCCACTCGGGGGCGCGGACGGTTGAGTACCCTGCGACTCAAGAATCGCCAACAATTTCTTCCCGAAGGAAGCCCATTCCTCCGGCGTCGCACGGCTGGTGGGATAACCGACGTGCCGGGCAGAGTCCTCGGAAGAGGACCTGGAAGGCGACCGGTGACGGCGCTTCCGAGAACGCCTCGAAGAGGCAGAGGAGTGGCGAGACCGACTCCTAGAAGAAGACCGACGAGACCTCCGACGATGACGCGGAGAGTCACCCCTCGAATCATCCGTCGAAAGCCCCGCCGACTTCGACTTCCGGGGCTTGGACACCCGACCTACCGACAATTTCTTCTTACGTTCGCGTAAGGCCTTGGAAGTGAGCGACAGGCAGTCGACACAGTCATCCGTGTCGTGGGCCTCCCCGAGGCACCAGAGGCAGGCGTCGTGCGAGTCAGTCACCGACATCTTGGACCCACACACCCCGCACTTCTTGAAGCCCGGACGCGGGGTTGAAGACGAAGTGGAAGACATCGCTGCGAAGGAATATTCACAAACGAACAGGCTCGAAGAACCAGAAAGAACAGAACTCCAAAGAGTCGAGGCTAGAACCGAGAAACACGAAGCAACACGTTCGCGGAAAAAACGGAACTGAGGCTACTGGCGTCGTGCGTTCTACTTATCACATCGGATGACGTCGGACGTCGGAGGAGGTCCTCGACGGCGGCGCATCGACGTCATCGACGCAGGACGCAGACGCCGAAAAAGTTTCCGAAGCAGCACAGCTGTGGTGATTACTGTCATAGATATGGAATACGTCGGAGGACCCAATCCCCTCGAAATTGCAGATTCATTATTCAGCACTGGGCAACTACGCATCCAGGGTTCCAGATCTCAGAGCCTTCGAGATGCCCCCGGGGATAGGTGAGCGTGACACTTCTTAGGAATAAAACTGAAGAAAAATAACTTTCAGTGACGAGGATACATCGATTTAGGAATTTTAACGACATTTGTCTCTGTGATCATTTGCTAAATTGAATGAGAAATATATGTTCTAAATTCTATGATGAATATACATTTTTTGATGTGCCTCAATTACGATTTGTTCTTGTTGGGATAGAACCCCATCATGGGCAGAGTTAGAGGGACTTGATTTGCAGCTTGAGAAGTTTTGCATGATGAAGAGAACTGAATGATCTGTGGTAATTTAGTGCAATTTCATAACACCTGCTTTGCAGTTTGTGTTAATATTAGTGAACAGCGTTTGCCTTTTTGTAAAAACACTTACAACTCATTAAGGTCGCTAATGTGCAAGTATATGAATGATCAGAGGGAGGGAATTGCGATTACGTGGGGCAAGAGTAAATACTATTTAACGTCTATCACAAGGCACCCACTGAACCTCACGGGCACCAGGCTCCTGCACAACCTGTGACCAGTAGCCCCTTGCACTGCCTCCAGGCCTTCCACCACTTAGGGACTGTATCTGCAACCCTACAGTCACCTGCCTCTCTACACTTACTTGAGCCACCACCCTGGCAGCAGGAACCTGTTCTTGCCATAGCACTCTCCCCTCTCACCCCTCCCCTCTGGCACTTCTCCTCTTCCCTTCCCATAGCACTTGCACGACCTGAATGACACAAGCCTTAGTAAGATTGTTTGTTTTGTCCTCCCTCTGTCTAGCCTTCCTTGTCTTGTCGCACCTAGAACCACTTGTGCACCGGCACGTTATAAATGAGTTATCATATCACATTCATTAATAGATAAGTCACTAGGAAGGCTAGACTCCAGTGAATGATGAAGCAGGGCATATGTGGTAGTTAAGGCATTGCTAGTTATCAATGCACAACCAGTATCTCCACAAACCTTCAGTTTCCATATCTATCCATGGCCTTGTCCCTCCCACCCCCAAGAGCCATCTCATCGTACTCTTGCACTACCCTACAACTCAAACCCTACGGGCCGTCATCCACCTCAATCTGTTGGTCCCTTGCCTGGCTTGTTCACCCTTTGGCTACAATTAATTCACCCTCAATGAACCCATTCACTGGAGCGCTCCTCCCATCCTCCCAACATTAAAAACATCCACCATTCATATCAGCACATACATTTCACATCCTTTACCTCAAGATGGTCATCCCCAAGATTTCCATTCATTTTTTAATATTTTCTTTTGCTTACACCCTTCAGTATTTAATCAATTTTTGTTTTACAAAAAAAACAACGTCCTGCTCGGCAAACCATTTGACGACTTTGAAAGAGCCCACTGATGGGATGAATGCAGACACGTCCCCTGTTTTATCCTCCATTACGCATGGACCTGGCCTCACCCCCCAGCCTTTTTATTGCCGCTGCAACAGCAGGCTAAGGAGGCAGGGCTGTATGTACAATAATACAGCCAAGGAGAACAATTTGCGAGTAACTTTGTTTCCCCCTACTTGTGCCATTTGCTCCATATCCCAGAGTTAGATTAACAAACCTCCTAATTCTAGAATGATGGAGGGGAAATATCAGCAAAGGCTATCCTGGCCAATCTGGGCATCTACTAATGAGCTGGTGTCTATAAAGTAAAGCTTGCGGAAGGAGAGGGAGGCAGCCTGAAACTTCAAAACAGAACATATCCACATAGGCAGGTTTTGCCATGAACTGATGGGCAGTAATCCTATAGACAGGACAGGCTTTTAATCTGACAAAACAATTTCAAGAATGCAATTTACAATCCAGAGCGATAGTGGATTTGGCAGACACTTGCATTGCACCAGGGCAGATGAGGATAATAAGATGATTGGACGAAAGTCTATCCGCCTTCTCAAATGGCTGCTGACACCTAGATTGTGAAGGGATCAATCGGACTCAAGAGTCTAGGTTTTAAAAGAAAACTTAGAAGGAGATCTTAATTTAAGGGGAATTCTGAGAAACCTTTGGGCAAACAATTAGGCTGGCTACAGAGAACCAATGGTCTTTGTGAAAAACTTGTAAGGGACCATCACAACAGTGCCTACCGTTCTTAAATCCAGACAGCAAAAGTGACAGCCACCAAACATTTTTTCATGTAAAAGTATGCCCCTTTAATTAAAGTTACTCACCGTAATTACTACAGTACTCGTAGTCATTAGACCCCTTTCATCCATCAAAATGCTACCCAAAAAACACATTTCTATCCCATTTGGGGACCAGAAATGCAAGTGAGGCAGCAGCTGTCACACTTAAAAATGTTTTTTTTTTTTTTAAAGTATTGCATGAGTCAGTAGGATCAGTAAAGACCCTGTAAAGCAGTGGCACCCCTCGGGCACGTATTTAAAGTGGGCGCATAGGGTTGCCTACAATTTCTGCACATTTAAAAGAGCATCTTGCTTGTCAATTTGAGATGCGCTTTTAGAGTTGAGAAAATGGCCCTTTGAGTATTGTTTTTTGTAAAAACAGCCATTTTTGTGCTTTTTTGGAAAAACTCATTTTTCGCTGCATTTTGCGGGACCGCAAAATCTCTAAGGTGGAGGGTCTGCTTAACAGTCAGCATGCAGGCGGCCATCAGGCCTAGAATGTGCTGGAACCACCAGGCAGAGGTGGTTGAGTTGACCAGAAGGTGCCCCACCGCCATGCGAAGGGACATCAGCCTCTCAAGCGTGGGGAACACCCTCTGAATGGTAGTGTTCCAACGCGCCCCAAGGAATACTAGATCCTGAGACAGGTATAACTGCGATTTCCTCAGGTTGAGGGAAAACCCCAGCTGATGAAGGGTATCTGCAAATCTCTGTCAAGAGGGCAACACCGCTTCAGGTGACCTCCCATCCCTCACCAACCAGTCGTCCAGATAAAGGTATTAGCCATTCCTCCTACTCCCATACCCTTTTGCCATCGATTTAACACGAGTACTACTACTCCCACCATTACTGTGCCACCAATTAACCCATACCTGAACTCACCAGCCCTATGGTTGGAACACTTCGCTACCAAACCTACACCCAACCAACCCTGCACCGTACACCTTAGGAACGCCAGATTACGTCCCAGATTCCAGCATACAGCCTCATGAGCACACAACCTTGCCACTTCAGCCAAAATCCACAAAACCTCTCACAGACTTACAAACATCCCTAAGACCAAAACGCCCAATAACATCACACCCTTCATCCATACTTCCAGCACCGACACTAAACCTACCCTCTGTAAAGCTACCATTAGCAAAGGTGCTTTAATTAACGCAAGGTCACTTCCTGCCCATGCTCTAGATATTGCAGATTATATCACAGTACAGGACTTGGACTTCCTAGCTATTAATGAAACCTGGCTACATGCAGCTGCGGGACCATCACTATCTCTCGCTATCCCTGACCGCTATTCCATCACTAGATATGAACCAATCCAAAGGTGGTTGGTTTGTTTGTTTTTTTATTGATTTTATATGGCGCGCCAAACCCAAAGGTAACAGGGCGCTACAGAGAACAGGAAAGCAAGATTACTTAGAAACGTAGTTACAAGGCACATCATAAACATACATTACATCAGTGACATGTTAAATTCGAGTATAAACATACTAGACATCACGATAAGTCAGTTAAAGAATACACATATGTACAGTCATGTAAGGATTGGTCCATGGTTAATCTTGGGGGTCATTGGAGTGTAGCCATGCAAGTATATTCCGTCTAAAGCTGTAGTAGGACTGGTCTTTTCTGATGTCAAGTGGGAGGGCATTCCAGTATTGGGCTGTCTTAACTGGGAAGCTGCTGCTGCTGCCTGTTTTTCTTAGTCTAAAGAACAAGTTACTTTCTTACCTGGTAACGTTCTTTCGATGGGATGTTCCTCTGACGTATTCCACATCCATGACAGGTAATTGCCACAGCTGTGCTGCTTTGGAAAATTTTCGGCGTCTGCGTCCTGTGTCGATGACGTCGATACGCTGTCCTCGAGGGCCTCCATCGAGCTGTTATAAGTAGGCCGCACGACGCTCGTAGCCTCGTAGTTTTTTCCCAGAACGTGTGGCACCAATTTTCTGCCAGTATGACTACAGAAAGCCTTGCGGAAACGTAAGCTGCAATCGTAAAGAAATTTTGTAGAGGGGCAGACTGGGAGGGTGCGATTTGGAATACGGAGGAACATCCCATCGAAAGAATGTTACCAGGTAAGAAAGTAACTTGTTCTTCGAGGGGATTCTGTCCTCCGACGTATTCCACATCTATGACAGACTCCCAAAGCAGTACCAACGTATGGAGGTGGGAAAAGAATTTTTAATTTTAGAATGCCCAATTAAATTGCAGAATAGAGGACCGCCTTGCCAAAGACCAAATCTTGCCCATGGATAGAATCCAGGGAGTAGTGTTTTACAAAAGTATGGACAGAGGCCCATGTGGCTGCTTCACAGATGTAATGAATGGGAACACCCCTCTGCAGAGCAGTAGAGGCAGCCACACCCCTAGTAGAATGGGCCCGTGGGCCTACGGCAGGGTCCTTACCCGCCAGACGGTAGCATTCAGAGATTGTCAAGATAATCCATCTGGACAAGGTCTGCTTAGTAACAGCTTGAATCAAACGCCTTTCCAGCGTACCCTACAAAGAGCTGATCGTCCACTCTGACCCGGGACATGCGCGAGATGTAGAAACTTAAAAGCTCTCCTAGGATCCAACCCCCTCTTCCTTACCAAGATGTGGAGGAGGATAGAACGCCAGAAGAATGACCTCCTGGCTCAAACGGAAGAAAAGAAGGACGGACCCTAAGGACAACCCTGTCCTTATGGAACACCGTGAAAGGTGGCTTGGCGGATAGTGCCTGCAACTCACTCACTCTGCGAGCGGAAGTAACCACAACCAAAAATACAGTTTTAAAGGTCAACAGTCTCAAAGGACATGAATGTAAGGGCTCAAACGGAGCTCCCATTAGGAATTTCAGAAGTAAGTTCAAATCCCAACCGGGCACCTGGAAAGGAGACGGTGGGAACACATTAGTTAGACCTTTCAGAAACTGAGAAATCAAATGAATCTTAAAATAAGAACACTCCTCAGACGAGCACTTAAACATGGACAGCGCCGCCAGGTAACCCTTAATGGTACCCACTTGCAGACCCTTGTGGGCTAACGAAAGCAAAAAAGACAGAACCACAGGAATGGCACATGAAAAAGGATCCACATTCTTTACCCTGCACCAGTCGCAGAACTTTCTCCAACGGCAACGGTACAGGGACTTTGTTGTACGCCTTCTGGCCGAAAGCAGCACCTCCATCACGTCTTCAGGGAGGTCCCAATCCTTGTACCTCAACCTTTCAGAAACCAAGCATGAAGGTTGAGAGACTTGACCTCTGGATGGAGAACCCGACCCCCCTGCCGTGAGAGCAGATCGTCTCGGTAGGGAAGATGGCGTGGAGGGTCGTGGATGTCGATAAGGTCCGGGTACCACGCTCTCCTGGCCCATGCCGGAGCAATGAGGATCATTCGGGAACCGAACCTCTGTAACCTCCGCAGCACTTGCGGAATGACGGGGACTGAAGGAAACACGTACAGCATGGAAAGGACCACTCCACTACGAACGCGTCCCCCAAGGCTCCTCTTGGAGGAAATTCCCGCGAGCAGAATCTTTCGCACTTCTGGTTGACACTGGTGGCGAAGAGATACACTTGTGGGGTCCCCCAAAGGGCGAAGATCTCCAGGAGAACGTCCTGAGCCAGCTCCCACTCATGAGAGACTGTGCTCTGCCGGCTCAGAGCGTCCGCCGCCTCGTTTTCGTCTCCGGCCAGATGAACTGCCAAGATCGAAATTTCCTGCTGGATGGCCCAGAACCAGACCTGCATCGCCTCTCTGCACAGAGGGAGAGACCCTGCCCCCCCCCCCTTTTTGTTGAGATAGTGCATGGCCACTGTATTGTCCATCAGAATCAGGACCATTGGATCTTGAGCCCACTGCAGAGATCTCATCCGCAGCCTGGCCTCTGGCACCAGAAGAATGCAGGATGCCACGACGCCGAGCAACCTCAAGAACTCGAACCCCGGGAGACTCTGGGCACGTTGAAACTTGTCCACCATCTGCAGAATGTGATGAGCCCTCACTTGGGGAGGAGAACACTGCCCCAGAGATGTGCCGAGCACTGCTCCGATGTACTGGAGCCACTGGGTAGGTGTCAAGTGGGACTTCTTTAAGTTGAGGGAGAAGCCCATCTTGTGAAGGGAGTGGCAGGTGACTGACAGATGATCCAGGACTTGCTTTGGAGAGCGCGCCCTGATCAACCAATCGTTCAGGTAGGGGTAGACGTGAATCCCCCTTTCCTGAGATACAGTGCCACCACCGCCATGAGCTTGGTGAAGACCCTCGGGGCGGAGGTCAATCCAAACGGCAGGACCCGAAACTGAAAATGTGAGTCGCCAACTGCGAACCTCAGGTACTTCTTGTGCTTGGGATGTCCGTCTTTTTTCGGGATCAAAAAATATGGGGAATACCATCTCTTGTTCCTCTCCGCTACAGGCACCACTTCTATGCGCCTTTCTCCAGCATGGATTTGATCTCCTGCGCAAGGAGCGGATCCGGATTCTTCAGAGAGAGCTTCCCTGGTGGATTGTGGTGAGGCCTCTGCCGGAAAGGAAGACAGTAGCCGTGGGCTATGATCTCCAGAACCCACACAACTGAAGTAATGGCATGCCATTCTACAAGATGCTGCGCCAGCCTTCCCACAACCGGCGACCCATGGGACATGGCCTCATGACTGAGCTGCAGCAGCTGCGGCAGTGCCTGAGGGCAAAGAGGCAAATTCCCGAGCGGCCTTGGCACCTCGAGCACCTTGTTTTCCACCTCTGGTACTCCTACTTTGGCCCCTTTGACTGGCAGCTCCCCTCGATCTACCAAAGGTCGAGTAGTATCAAAAAGGAGCTTCCCCTCCATTGCTATCCCCTAGGACGAAAAGGCGGAGGTTGACGAACTGCAGCACTCAACGACTTGGCTGCAGCTATGGAGGTCTGAAACCTGTCAAGGCTCTCGTCAGCCTTACTGCCAAAAAGATGGTCACCATCAAAGGGCATGTTGAGAAGCTGGGACTGAACATCAGGAGCAAACCCAGACTTCCGCAACCACGCAAACCTGCGCATCACAGTGCTTGCCGCCATGGACCGGCTGACACAGTCTGCCACGTCCACCACCAAAATCTCCGGAGTGGGGTGCAAAGACAAGTAGCCGGGGTCGCCACTGGCTGGATAGTATTGTTTTCGGCAACGACTTATTCACTGCCGGGAGACTCTCTGGAGCAGTCCAAGCCACCGCCACCCTTCTTTGTAAGGCTATATGAAATGGCAGCACCGGGTCAGTGGGTGGACTTTGGCCCAAGATATCGGTCAGGTCATCCTGCAGAAAATCCACGGGTGGGGCAGACCACCCCAAATACTCTGTCACCCTCGACATGAGACGCCTGTATGAAGATTCGGCGTGAGTACCAGGCTCAGGCCTGCCAAATTCAACCTCAGGGGGGGTGGGGGGGGTGGTTTCCAGACTAATGGCGTCATACGAAGACTGACGCAGTTCTTCCAACTGCCTATGACCAGACAACCGTTCATCAGGAACCTCCTGAGGAACCAGACCTTCCACATCCAATCCTTCATCCACCTCAGAGATATAATTCAGAGGCTGGAACAAATCCCTGGATGAGGGCATAGAAAAAGGCTCAAACACAAGCCTCACTGACTTACTCAGGGCTTTCCTCGGTGTATCCACCGGTTTCCAGGGTACCTCCGATAAAGCCTCCTCAAAAGGCGTTGAGGTCATTGTAACGCTCACCTGGTTCCCCCGGAGGCGCGGGTCTTGATCTGGCGAGGATACTGTCTTCAGTGTTAGGCGCAGGGTTCGTTTTGCTCCCGGACTGGGCCCCCTTCCCACCGACAGTTTAAGCTGAAGAGAGAGATATCTGCAAGGGTAAACCAAGGTATTAGTGTTTGGAAGGTTCGGAAAGTTCCTAGCCCCTCTCGCCCTTTCTTTCCCCGTGGAACTGGGTTGATATTGCGCTTACCTTATATAGGTAAATGCCGGGCTCTCCATCCTGCGTCTTATGCAGGGGCGCTGGATCCAGTTGCTTCACTGGATGCGAGCTCTGCCTCTTGATAGCAGAGGATTTGCTGAGAGCGAAGACGCCGTTAATGTACGAGCGTGTCTTGTAAGTATTAAAGTTCCTTTTGCTTTGCTTTCTTCTCTTTCAAGTCTTAAGTCTGTAAAGTCTATGTCTTTCCCCTTTTCAGAGGCTGTGACGATGAAGATTATCCTTCTAATGGCACGTAAGTAGAACGGCTGCACTAGCGCTGGAGAATGCTCCATAATGTCTCTTTTGTCTTTGCAGGTGCTGAGGTGCAGCGCAAACAGATTGAAAGCGAGCGTAACACAGGTAAGCTGAACTTGTAGTTGAATATTACTAACCGATGTTCTCTCTCTTTGCAGATGTCGGATGCCGGAAGAGAAAGGCAGAAAAAGGCGCCTTGGATGCTGCCGTTGGATTAGGTAAGTAGATTCACTGCCTTTACTTTAACCTAACCTGTGTCTTTGTTTTGCAGGAGCTGCAGGAGACTGAAGAAGACTGCAGATAGGATTCCGGCAGGTTATTTCGTGTTCACAGGATCTGGAGCTGGAGATTTCCTGGAGCTGACACGGTGAGCGTCCTGCTGCAGATGCAGAATAACGCGAAGCACGTGAAACCAATCGGGTGTGGTTTAAATAGCCTTCTGTAGTGCTTAGGCGTCTCCTTCCACGGCCCCACCCAGGTAAGAAAAGAGTTCCAGATTTCAAAAGAGTTCCTGTGTTCTGCTTCCAGGGAGTGGCTCCTGCTCCACCCAGACAGAAAAAGTAGTTCCAGGCAGAGAAGGATCAGGAGACCAGTTAGCTGGTAAGTAAGCAGCATGGTCTGCTACAGGTAGGTCCACCAAGCACTCTTATCCAATATGAGCCCGGCGCTTCCTGTGCCGGGACCAGTCACCATCATGAGCCTGGCGCCACTGGCGCCAGGACAAGGTCCAGAGGGTCCCTATAGGGACTGGCTGGTTCCTGGGATCAGAGTCATGGGCCTGCTTCCAAGGTCGTGGGGCAAGTCCTGACCCCTTGGAAGCAGGGATCGTGACAGTCATTGACGGAATCGGTGTCGACGCTGAGCAAGGCGCCGGCGGCTTCGACAACGGCTTCGAGGCCAGAAACCCGAGCCTGTCTTTGGACGGCCTCAGCGCCCATGGCGTCGATTACTTCTTCAGAGGCAGAGCCTCGAGAGAGTCCCTCGATGGACATGGCGCCAATAGCGTCAACGTTTTATTAGAAGACCTCACAGACTCCAACGGTCTTGAGGGCGTCGAGGACCGGGACCTGGAGCGGGCATAGCTAGAGCGATCTACCTTGTCCGATCAGGACCTCGACGGCTCCGATGATCGCACCGACCGCCCAAGCCTGAAGGCGTGTGAGCAGTGGCCCTAGTGCATTCCTTGCCAGCTTCTCTCGAAGGCGCAGACGGAACGGAGCGCTGCGATTCGAAAATCGCCATCATCTCCTTACGAAATGCGTCCCATTCCGCAGGAGAGGAATGCTTGTTCGGTCAAGCTACCCACCGTCTGGCGGAGTCCTCGGACGAGGAAGGCGACCGGTGACGGCGCTTCCTTGAGTGCCTAAAAGAGGCAGAGGAATGGCGGGAACCACTCCGGGACCGAGACCTCCTGGACTTAAGCCGACGCAGAGAGTTGCCCCTCGAATCGTCGGTCGAAAGCCCAGCGAATTTCGACTTCCGGGGTTTGGAAACCCTACCTACAGATAGCTTCTTCTTGCGCTCCCGCAAGGCCTTCGATGTCAAAGACTGGCAATCGTCACAGTCATTGGTGGCATGGTCCTCGCCGAGGCACCACAAGCAGACGACGTGCGGGTCCGCAAGCGACATCTTGGAACCGCAGTCCCGACACTTCCTGAAGCCCGACCGCGGGGTAGAAGACGACGACATGGTTTTTCACAAAAATCAAGAATGAAGAACCGATTCAATCAGGAGAAGAAACGAGGCGCGCTGAGATTCCAAAGCGAACACGTTTGTGGAAAAAACGGAACTGAGGCTACAGGCGTTGTGCGTCCTACTTATAACATCCGGTGACGTCGGCTCGACGGAGGCCCTCGAGGACAGCGTATCGACATCATCAACGCAGGAAATGTTCCAACGCAGCACAGCTGTGGTGATTACCTGTCATAGATGTGGAATACGTCGGAGGACACAATCCCCTCGAATTTGGGCATCTGAAGGCAGTAGGAGTTGGCGGTTCTGGTGGGGCGAATTGAGGTTTTTCTCGCAATTCTTACTACCAGGTAAGGGGGGCTGCATTATTAAGACATTTGAAGGTGAGTGATGCTGTCTTAAGTGAAATTCTGTTGCAGATTTGGAGCCATTTGTGTTTTCTTCTAGTGTTAGAAATGTGTTTTTCGGAGGGTAAGTTGAGGGCAGTTCTAAAGGCGTTGTTTTGTAATGTTTGGATTTTGTCAATGATGTATTTGTTAGCTCCCAAATACAGAGCATTGCAATAGTCAAGTTTGGAGAGTATTAGGGCTTTGGCAATGATGATACAGCTAGCTTGGGTGAGGAAGGCTCTGCTTGCCCTAATGAGCTTGCAGGTGTAAACTGTGGAGGATGCTAGAGAGTTAACTTGTTTCTTTAGTGTAAGGGCTGAGTCAAGGTGAAAACCTAGTGTTTTTACTGTTTTAAAGACTGTGATTATGTTGCCAGTAATGTTAAATGCTGTGTAGTTGGGGCTAAGTTTTTTTTTAAGTTGGCAATGGATCCGAGGAGTAGGATTTCAGTTTTATCATCATTCAGGCATAGTCCATGTGTGGCCATCCATGCCTGAATGATGAGAAGGCCGTATCTGTGTCAAAATTGCCTGAAAGGGGAATGAGGATCTGGGTGTCGTCTGCATAATTTGTGTAGGTGACACCCAGTCTTCCAATTTGTCATATAGGGGCTTGGTAAAGATATTGTATAGAGTTGGTGCGACGCAAGAGCCTTGGGGTACACCTCAGGTTATTTTGATAGGGTCTGCTGATGCCAATGTTGAGAAGACTCATTGTGCGGTTATCCAAAAATAATTGGATCCAGGCTATAGCCTCATTTGAAAAGTGGGCAGACAATGCCAGGTGTTTGCACAGCACTGCGTGATCGACCAGATCAAAGGCCGCCGACAGATCAAGGAGTAGTAGCATGGCAGTATTTCCCTTGCCATTGAGTTCGTCAATCTGTACTTTTAGATCAATTAAGGCAGTTTCTGTGCCGCGCTGCGGTCTGAATCCTGATTGGCGGGTGCCTAAGAGTTGGTTAGTTTCGAGCTAGGGCTAGATTTGCAAGTATGCTACTATGTCTATTATCTTGAGGAGAAATGGTACCGTGGTAATGGGTCTATAGTTAGTGGAAATGGCGGGGTCTAGAGTTTGGTTTTTGAGGAGGGGTAGGACCCAGGACTCTTTTAGGTTACTTGGGATGGTGTTGGAGGAGAAGGAGGCATTGATAAGTTTGGTTATGAAGGGGGCTAGGTCTCTTGCGACGTCCTTGATTAACTGGACTGGGCAATTGTCTCCCTTACAATTGGATGGTTTGAGGGAGGCGATGATCTTTTCAGTTTCCGGGATGGAAATCTTTTTGATTTGAAGGGGTCGAGGCCGGGTGAGTTAGTGGTCATGGGGATGGTGATGAGTAATGTTTCATTGGGAGTTAGGGAGTTTTTTTTAAAGGTAATTTTGGTTTGGAGTGTCTTCATTTTATTTGCTAGGGCATTTTGGATGCTGGTGCGCCATTGTTTGTCTTTAGCAATATTGTCGGGTGGTGGTACGGGGTATTCCAGCTCGCTTAGGATGGTAAATCATTTTCCCTAGTGTTGGAACTTGCGTTACAAATTCTTTCATTAAAGAGATTTTTTTTTGTAAGTAGGATTTCTTTTTTGTATTTATTAGCAAAGAGTCTAAGTTGCAGTTTATTTTCTTCAGATAGGGTGTGGCACAACTTAGACTCGTTTCCTTTTTTGCATTCTTAATTCTTTTAGCTGTGGGGTGAACCAAGCATTTAGGTGAGCTTGTTGTTTACTTTTTTGAAGTTTTAGAGGATGGTGTCTAATGCTGTTTTCATAGCATTATTTTAACTTTCTACTAGGAGCTCAGGATGCTGGTTGTTTGGAAGAGCATTGATAGTAGGTAGTAGCAATGGTAGGAGGTTGTCTGGAGTTATGTTTTTTTGTGCTCTAGTGGGTAGGGAGGGTGCCATGATTTTTTCTTTGGTAGTTTGTGTATTCAGAGTTAAGGTAAAGTTGATGAGGTAGTGGTCTGTCCAGTGTTGAGGGGTAATTTTGGTAATAGCTGTATCACAGTTCAGGGGAGCGACCCAATCCAAGGCCCTTCCTTTGTTGTGTTGGGGTGACAACTTTTTGGTTTAAGCTGTGTTCAGCCAACATAGTGGCTATAGATTGGGCTGGTTTGTCATCTGGGTCATTAAATCCTAGGTTAAGGTTGCCTAGTAATAGGATTTGCGACAAATCTTTAGTGTTATTGGCTAGGAGACTGGATAGATCTTCTTCAAAGGTCCCAATGGGGTCAGGTGGCCTGTATATTAGGTAAATAGTGTGTGGCAGTTGGAGATGGGCAGTTTGGCTATGAGGAGTTTGCATGATTTCAGAGGAGATGGGGCTTGTATTCTGATAGCAAGGTTGGTTTTAGCTACAAAAGCTAAGTCATCTCCTTTGCTGTTGGGTCTATCCATTCTAATTAGTTGGTAATTTTCGGGGATAGCTAGAGAGAGTGCTGGACCTGCAGCTTCGTGCAGCCATGATTCAGTGACTGCCAAGAGGTGAAGGTTATCAGATGATCGAGTGTCTGCTATTTCAGTGGCGTGGGCCACTAAGGACCTGGCATTTATCAGTGCACTAGATAGTATGGTTACATTAGGTGTGTTTATTGGAATGAGTTTGGGCTGTGTAGTATAGTTGCAGGGTATAGTTAGGTTGGGATATAGCTTAGTGTACCGTGAGATAGGTTTATGATAGGGGCTAGAGGCCTTGTTGCTATGACATATGGGCTCATATAGGCGGGGTAGTCTAGCTCGAAGTCTGTTGCTTCTGTTCATGGTGAGATGCGGTGCGTATTCATGGGAGGACATAATGATTGCAGTGCTGAATATGGTAAGGCACAGCAGATATGCTGTCTGGGTCATATTAAGGCACATCGTAGTGGGTAGTATTGGAGAGCAAAGTAGTTTAGCGTGGGTTTGGCAAGGGGCATGGGTTAGTGACAGGTGTACTAAGTTAAGAGTTAGGCGATGGGCTGTTTCCAACGGGCGCACAAGTCTAGCGGTTAGTTATTTCAAGTAGACAGGTTCACCATAGCTGGCATTAGGTAATCTTAGGACTTGCAATAGCTAACAGTGGGCTGTGTCAGACGGGCACATATTGCTGGGAGACTTCACTGAGCCGACCAAAGGGTCTCAGGTAAGTAACAAAATGCAGTGATAGGCGACCAAAGGGTCTCAGGTAAGTCACAAATTACAATTACGGCAGTTATCTTATTCCATACAGTAGCTGGGGCCTTAATGTAAAGGGTGAATGTCATTGGCATACATAGTCGGGGCTTGGTTAGGGTTGACTAGCCACTAGCTGGATAGCTGTGGAACTGACAGGAAGTTAACCGCCAGTGGCCGATGTATGCATGAGTGGCACAAGCCTTGAGGGCTATGGGCTAGGCAAGTACAGCAGGTGGTAATGAGTGCATATTTCAAATTGCATATTTTTAGGTCAAAATACCAACAGTAAGCCTACGGCAGGCTAGTACAGCTTGAAAGTAGTAGGCAAAAGGCTAAGCTAGTGCAGCAGGTGGTGGTGGTGGTGGGTACACTTTTAAGGCGGATTCTATGCAATAGAAAGGTAGACCGGCTAAGAAAGTGGATAAACCTAAACAGAAGATTGTATGTAAAGGCAATTTAAGTGATGCAGTCCTAAGTACCTACAAACAAAACAAAGCTCAGCGACTTCTTGATAGTAGGCAGCGCTATTTATGCCATGCTGTGATGAGCGTACAGTGTAATGGCATAAATAGATCTGTGGAGAGGGGGTGCCGGATGGTCACTCAAGAGTGAGAGTGGTACACGTATGTGAGTGCAATAGATATTCCCTTAACGCCAGCACGACTAAGGTTACTGTGTGTACAGGCAAATGTACATACATAAGTATCTATGTAAATACTGCAATGCTAATTTTGCAGGGCCTTAAGCATATTAGGTAGGCAATTGTTTGTGGCCCCATTTATGGGCATGTGCCACTAAGTGCATGGGTGGAGATGAATGGCAGCTGCTGTTGCCAAGAGCGGCAGTGGGCTAATTACAGGTAGCTAGAGAGGGTGATGCATAAGAATGAATCATAAACAATCATGTTTAGCAATAAAAGCGTGGGTTCATGCACGCAGAGGTTTACGGCACACGTAACAATAAGCATGATAAGGGTTTAATAGTGCAAGTTTCCACAGTCCGGTTCAGTAACAAAGCTAAAGGTAGAAAGTAATGTTCTGCATATTAGAAGTACCTTTACAAGTGTTCAGTGACGCTGGGTCTATTCTTGCAGGTTTATCAGTTCATAGGCATAGTGGCTGGCTAATGGCGTGTATGGCTGTGGACAGGCGGTGCCTTAGGGTGTGTGCCTTTGAGGGTGGGCCAGCTTATTGCCTGCTAGCAAGGGATTGGCAGGATAGAATCCCTGGCAGCCAATCACACGTGGAGGCAGGTCCTGGATGAGTCCTGGGAGCTAGTTAGAGCTCTGAGGCAAGACGAAAAATGCAGGCAGCCATCTTGGAACGGCAAACCCTCAAGGGCTTCAATGGTGGGCCAGATCAGAATGACCAAGAAAGTGCACAATGGCTGGTCTACGCTGTAATCCGACTCAATGCCGGTGATCAGACTGCTCAAGTGGGAATTGTGGCAAGTTAAGAAGCGGATCAGTGACGAAATACGAAAATAAGCAGGTCGGGTCGCAATATATTTAGGTGAGTGCCAAGGTGCCTACCTTGCATCCGGATGATACCCAGGTCCTCCTGGTGGCAGGGGAACTGCTCCAGCAGTCGGGGGAGCTCCTGCTCCTCCGGTGGTGGTGGTGTTGCCTTAATCTCCAGAAGCTCTTTAGGCCTTAGACCCATCCCTAACCAGCATATCTCATCTGCCAAACTACTTTCCGTCAAGATTCCTACCTCAGCCACTCAAACTATCATGGTACACCTCATCTATAGGCCACCTGGACCTATTTCCACCTTCGCAGAAGACATCACCTCCCTCCTCTCAGACAATACTACATCACCTCCCTCCTCTCAGACAATACTAAGTCTAACTCACGAATCATTCTACTAGGTGATATCAATCTTGGCTTCCAAGATACCAAGGATCATAAAGCCCTATACATTGCTAGTACCATAACAGACCTGGGCTTGACCCATCGCATCCACAAACCCACCCATATCAAGGGAAGAACTCTCGACTGGCTGGCAGATATCAACTGCAGCATTAATATAGTGTCCAACCTACCGTGTGCCTGGTCAGATCATCATATGATAACTTTCAACATCAAATCTGACATCCACTGTCCTAACCCAAACATCGCACCAGCTATCAGCGCGCGAAACAAAAAGGACATAACGAGTGAGAAACTGCTCCCTCTAATACTACCTATTTTTAATAATGCCAGAAACTTGTGCACTGACCCCCACGGCACTAGTAGACATTTATAATCAAACTATACTCAAAGCCGTCAACTCTATTGCACCATTGAAATTACAGAAATCCAAACCGCGTGCACACCTTCACTCGTCGTTCACGCCTCAACTTAGATCACTACGGAAGGATAAAAGAAATGCAGAATCCCACTGGAAAAGTCTACCTTCAGTAGAGAATAAGGATAGCTTATACTAGCATCACTTAGTTATAATGAGGCAATTTTCCAAGCTAAAAAAGACAACAATCTGATCTCACAAGCTAAGTGGAGCACTAAAGAGCTTTTCAAGAATCTTAAAGAACTAGAATCACCTTCAGCTCCACGATACGTGTGTCAAAGACAGCACATGGTGCGCTAATATTCAAAAAGCACTCCATGATAAAATCACCATGCTAGAAACTAAAATTAACACCAAAAAAAGCTGTCTAACCTCAAACTCACTACCTAGTATTCCTACCAGATTGGCTGACATCTCCAAGCCCACCTACAAACCTTTTAACATCTCACCACTTTCCATCAAAGAGGTAGAAAATATCATCTTCAAACTCAAAGCTTCCAACTGTCAGGGCGACACATGCTCAGCTCCCATCATTAAGGAGGCTTCCAATGACCTTGTACCTTTTATTACCACCCTAATAAATGCCTCATTTAACAAAGGCATTGTGCCTAACAATATTAAAGATGCTTGGGTACTCCCCTTACTTAAAAAAAAACATCTCTAGATCTGAACTCCCCTACCAATTATAGGCCCATCACCACCGTCCCCTTCTTACTTAAAATCCTGAACAGAGCAGCGTACCTGGACATCCAGGACCATCTAGAGTGCAACAACTTCCTTGGCCTTAGACAATTGGGCTTCCGAACTAGGCATGGAATCGAAACGGCTCTAATTGACTTAAAAACACAAATAGAAGACCTCAAAGATATTGGCAAGATGGCCCTCCTCCTGCTGCTTGACTTATCAGCGGCTTTTGATCTGGTTAACCATCAAATTCTCTGCCAACATCTGAAATCAGCAGTCACCTTCTCTGATAAAGCTACCACTGGCTAAGATCTTTCCTGGAGAACAGATCTAGGAGGGTCTTCTCCCCTATGGCCTCTGCCGAACCATCACCAGTATTATGCAGGGTCCCTCAAGGATCTTGTGTCTCACTAACACTACAATTTGTTCAATAAGCCCCTCTGCTATATTCTCGACTATGTGGGTGTAACCTACACTAATTATGCAGATGACCCCCAAATACTAATTTCCATCACTGGAGATCCTAGTGCCGATTCCAAGGCTCTAAACAATGTGTACTTGGTCATCCAGGCTTGGATGGCACAACACGGGCCCTGTCTTAATGACGATAAAACAGAGCTCCTCCTCCTGGGCTCTCAACAGAGACTAAACAAATTAGAACCTGTCTTCAACTCGTTCTCCATTGATGGCACCACTATAAAGGAATCTAGCGACACCAAAACCCTAGGCATTTATCTACACTCTACTCTGTCCTTAACCAGACAAACTAACTCCATAAATTCCTCAACGTCCTACATGTGCAAACTTATCACTGCCTGTCGACCTTTCCTATCCACTGCAAATTGCATTACTTTGGCTAGAACCCTTATGTCAAAACTGGACACTTGCAATGCACTCTATCTAGGTACTAGCCAACGCAATCTAAATAAACTACAAATAACACAAAACAACGCCATCAGGGCAGCACTAAATATCCCTAGAACTGACCACATTTCGAATACTAGACACAACCTACAATGGCCATCGGTCACCCGAAGAATCTCCGTCAAATCCTTGACACTTACACACAAATGTCTAGCCAACCAGTCAACGAAATACCCGTCCAACAGATTTGTGTCCAATTCCTCGGATCAACCTCCTAGAGCAGCCCAAAGACATTGGGCCTCATTACGACCCTGGCGCTCACGTAATGAAGGGTGCCGGTACGGGACCGGCACCCTTCATTACGTGAGCGCCGATTACGAGGTTCCCTTTGCGGGACCTGGACCAGATGTCTGGCAAAATCAGACGTCCATTCCGGGTCCCGCGAGGGGAAGAAGGAGATAATAACGGGCCATTTATAATGTGCCCGTTATTACCTCCCTCCACATTGCCATTGAGCCCTATGGGGGCTCAAATGGGAATGGGGAATGGGTCCTCAAGGAGGAATAACTGGATCCTCCAATGTTGGAATGACCCGGTTATTCCTCATTGAGGGAACCCGGTAATGCAGCCCGGTTTTTAGGCAGCCATGGTGCTAGTAGCACCATGGCTGCCTCTAAACTCCTAATGAGGCCCATTGCCTTCTACTACCAAGGTTCAAGCTTCAGAAAGCAGGGGGGGGGGGCAGCTTCCCGGTGCTCGCCACCAGTCTCTGGAACACCCTACCCAACCATCGGAACCGTCATTGCATGTATTTAAAAACAAACCCAAAACCTGGATGGTAGCTCAGGACCATTAGATCCAACGTCTCGCTTACAACTATCCTCCTTAACCTACCTCTGTTTTCTGTTATGTGTTTTGCCAGCCCCTTGAACACTACTGTATATATCAACTGTATGTAAATAGGTTTGTAAAATATGTATAGATACTTTATATAATACTATGCCTTGCTATGTATAAATACAAATACATGGTACACCCATGTGGCATCTTTTTCGATAGAGAAGTCAGGATCCTTCTGGAGGAATTCTGTTCTCTAGTCCACTGGACCACATTTTTCACTTGCTTGTGGATGAAAATACTCTTGACTGGGGATATCATTCTGGGCTCAAGTTGACTGCCAGATGTAGCTGGTTGTTGCACATGTACAAAAATATTAATACATGTAGGTCATGCATCCTTTGAAAGGAAAGCAAACTGAGTTGATTCCTGCAGCATAAAAAATCTTGTGCATAGGCACGCTATAAATAAAATATATCAAATCACCTGTGTATTACTTTAGGTTTCATTGCAATACATGAAACAGGATTACAAAACAGCTCGTTTCTTGTCCCAACTGGGATTGTCATACTTGGTAAACTGCAATGCTCGCAAGAAGTATTAGCCCATTATCATTGGCTAGTAGTTTTTATACAAGTACCATTTGCATGATACTCGACCTTGCTGGCGTGTATGGGGATGTTAGAACCATATTTTTCATTTGCTGCAACCACACTTTGACCATGGGCAAGAGAAGGGAATAGTTTCTTACCTGTAACTCCATTTCTCCAGCATTGGTATCTTTCATGGATTCACATGCTTAGAATATTCCCCGTCGTCAGACTGGGACCCCTCGGTACACATATATAGCCTTTTCCAATAGGAAAACTTCCGACACTTTTGTGTCCTATCTACGTCCTTTTAGGACCCGCCTATGCATGCTCCGTAGGCCGTCCCCGTATAAGAGGCCCGCCCCCGCGGTTCCCCTTCAGATTTCGGCCCCTCCAAAGTAGGAAGGGTTAAATTTATCAATTAAATACATTACATTCCGGGGAGGTTGGCGGGCGCATGTGAATCCATGAAAGATACCAATGCTGGAGAAATGGAGTTACAGGTAAGAAACTATTCCCTTCTCCAGCATTGGATCTTTCATGGATTCACATGCTTAGAATAGATTGTATAGCAGTAACACTTGAGACGGCGGTGAGAATGTAATGTAATATACCCTCAACATACTACACAATGCATATGTACAGTAGGAATAAGTTACCGCCTATAACCTTACCCACCTAAAATAAACTGTCATTAAAAAGGTAGACAACAGATTCTCCACAGCGTGGAGCTTACCTTACTGAAACAGATGGCGCAGGACAGCTCTTCCCATCTGCACCTCGTCCACATGCTGCCTGGCAAGGCAGTAGTGGCGGGTAAACGTGTGGGGCACTGACCATGCCGCAGCTTAGCATATGTCCGTCAACGGAATTCCTGCCCATAAAGCTGTTGAGGAGGACATCGATCTTGTAGAATGGGTTCTAGGATGTCCTTGCAGTTGCCTTCCGGCCTTAGAGTGACAAAACGCAATCGTCGATGAGACCCATCGAGCCAGTCCTTGTTTAGAGATTGCTTTTCCTCTCGTCGACGGACCATATGCGACGAACAGTTGTCTAGTAGACCTGAATTCCTGTGTACGATGTAGGTAAAATTTCAGAGCCCTCTTAACGTCCAGGGTATGAAGAGCTTTTTCTGCTGCCGATGATGATGTGGCGAAGAAAGTAGGGAGAACAATGGACGAGTGTTTGTGATACACTGTCGGAACTTTTGGGATGAACATAGTATTAGTTGCCAGGACTACTTTGTCCTTAAAGAATCTTAGGTATGGCGGGTCTACGACCAGCGCTTGCAGTTCCGAGATTCTTCTAGCTGATGTGATAGCAATCAAGAATGCCAACTTCCACGAAATGAATTTTATGTCGGACGTGGCCATAGGCTCAAAAGGCGGTTTCATTAAGCCTGCCAACACTGTGTTGAGACTCCAAATCGGGGGGAAACGTTTTTCCGGGGGAAAAGCTCGAAATAAACCCCTCATGAAGTGTTTTACAAGTCTGTCGCTAAATAGAGGAGACGACTGCCTTTTCCTTGTGAACCTCGAGATGGCCGCCAGGTGCACCTTTATCGATGCGAAGGATAATCCCCTCTCCGCCAAGAGGAGCAGGTAAGGTAGAACTTGTTCCGGCGTTACCGACAACGGTTGTAGGCCCTGTTGTCCCCTACACCATTCGCAGAACCTCCGCCACTTATAGGAGTAGGATTTGTTTGTAGAAGGGGCTCTAGCCGCCTGCAGAATTTTTTGACAATCCTCCGAAACGTCTAAAGCACCGAACTCCGAAAAGTCAGGAGCCAGGCTGTAAGGTTGAGACTGTCCGGGTCGTGATGCCACACCGTGCCTTTGTCCCGGGATAGTAGGTTCGGGGCTTTCGGAATCCCTATGGGATGTTCCAGCGACAGGTGAAGCAGGTCGGAGAACCACGGTTGCCTTGGCCAGTATGGTGTCACTAGAATTACCCGGCAATTGTATCTGCGTATCCACTGTATTGTCCTCCGTATGAGGGGGAACGGGGGAAAAGCATAGAGGAACATGTCCGTCCATGGGAAGGAGAATGTCTCCCCCCTGGAGCCCTCAAGGCCATCTGCTTGCGAATTGCTCGCATTTCTTGTTGTCTTTGGTCGCGAAGGCGTCCAGAGGGGGGTGACCCCATTTCTCGAACACTTTCATCAGGTGAACTGTGTCCATTTCCCACTCGTGTATCTGGGCCATGCTTCTGCTGAGGGAGTCTGCTTGGGAGTTCCTCACTCCTGGAAGGTGATGAGCCACGATGGAAATTTCGTGCTTTAATGCCCAATGCCATGTTTCCTGGGCTTCTATGGAAAGAGTTCTTGATCGCGTCCCTCCTTGTTTCCTCAGATAAAACATGGCCGTTGTATTGTCGGTCAGTATTCGTACTCGCGAGCCCTTGATGTGTGGTAGGAATGCCTTCAAGGCCCATCGTACTGCTCTGAGTTCTAACACGTTTATGTGTAGGAGTGACTCCGTTGGAGACCAGCGACCCTGCGTTTGGAGAGCACCCATGTGAGCTCCCCATCCGGTTAGGAACGCATCCGTGACTATGGTTCGCTGAAACTCCGGCTCTTGTAGGGGTACGCCGTTGTTCAGATTGTGGAAACTCTGCCACCACTGAAGGGTCTGAAGCAGCTTGTCGTCGTCGATGGTTATCTTGTTTGACCACGATCCTTGAGCCTGCGTACATCGGTCCGCGAGGAATTCCTGGACTGGTCTCATGAATAGGCGACAGTTTTCCACCAGATGGATGCAGGATGCCATGGCCCCTAGGACTGAAACGTATTTTCTCACTGAGATCTTGGTGTTTCGCCGTAGTCGGCATGCTTGTTGATTGAGTCTTGAGGTTCTGTCGAGAGAAGGTTTCACTAGCCCTAACTGGGTCTCGAACTGTGCCCCCAGGAATACCAGCAATCTCGATGGCTGCAGAGAGGATTTTTCGAAGTTTATGGTGAATCCCAGCTGTTGTAGAAGCTGCATGGTGGCTTGTAAACTTGTGTTGGTCGACGCTGGGGAGGATCCCCTTACCAGCCAGTCGTCGAGGTATGGGTATACATGGTGGCCTTGCTTCCTTAGCCAGGCCGCTACTGGAGCCAGGCATTTCGTGAACGTTCTGGGGGAGGTCTTGAGCCCAAAAGGAAGAACCGTGAATTGGTAGTGAGTCCGCCCTATTAAAAAACTTAGGAATTTCCTGTGTTTCCGACACACTGGAATATGGAAATACGCATCCTGTAAATCCAGGGACGCTAGAAAATCCCCCTCTTGAACGGCACGGATCACTTCCTGCAGAGTGAGCATCTTGAATTTTAGGCTCTTCAAAGATTTGTTGAGATCGCGTAAGTCTAAAATGGGACGCCATTTGGCGTTCGGCTTTTTTACAACGAAATATCTTGAGTAGACTCCTTGACCTCTCTGTGATGTTGGAACTAATTCTATCACGCCCTTTGCTAACATGAGAGTTACCTCTTGTTGCAGTATCTTCAGATGGGAATGAGCGAGGAACGCAGGTGGAATTTGCAGAGGGCTGTGTTTGAATTTTAGAGAGTGTCCGTTTCTTATAGTATCCAGCACCCATTGATCCGTCTTTATTCGTTCCCATTCGTCGACATATGCTGAAACTCTTCCCCCCCAGAACGGTGTGTTGTATGTACCTGCTGATCTTTATTTTGCTCGTCTCTCGATGACGACGGATATGATGGTCTTTTTCTGGAAGTCTGGAAGTTCCGGCGACGGTTTGCCGTTTAGGAGGCACGTCTGTATCCCTGGGAGGGGTAAGCAGATCTGCCAAAGGATCTGTCTCCAGATGCAGAGAATCTTGAATTACCTGAAGCCCCTCTAAAGGGACAAAAAGACTTGTAGTTTCTGCCACTATGGATGGCACCCAATGAACGTGCCGTGTCCGAGTCCTCTTTCATTCCCTTTAGGGCTTCGTCCACCTTCTCACCGAAAAGAAGGTCTCCCTCAAAGGGCATATCTAAAACTTTGTATTGTACTTCTGGCCTGAAGTAGGTACACTTAAGCCATGACTGTCGACGTAATACGACCCCATTATTGACTTGCTTGAAGCCTGACTCAGCGAGGTCCACCGCGATGTTTATTGCGTAATTTGAGGCTTCCTCACCTTCTCGGACGAGTAACATCGCTGCCTTCCTATGCTCTTCCGGAAGATGATCAAGCAACGGAGCTAGCCTGTGCCACATCTCCCTATCATATCTGGCAACAATTGCCAGAGAGTTTGCAGCCTTTACTGTGGTCGCTCCCACGGATAGCACTTTTTTGCCAAAGGCATCTTGGCGTCTCGCTTCGTTCTCAGGAGTCGTCGTGCACTTGTGCTGGGCCTTCGCCTTCCTCGCCGCTGCCGCCGACACCACCGAGTCTGGCGTTGGTTGGGAGGATAAACACTTGGGGGTAGACTCTGGAGCCTTAAACTTTTTTTCCAGGCATCCTTTCACTGCCGGCTCTGAAAACGGGTGACGCATTGTCTGCAACCCCTCCTTCCATACATGGTCTAGTATTGGTATCGAGAACACAGACCTCCTTCTCTTACCCATGTGGTCGAACAAAAAACAGTCCTTTTTCTGTTCTTCCTGGGACAAACCAAATTATTTGCATGCCTTCACCATCATAGAATGGAATGACGCAATGTCGTCCGGAGGGGACGGGTGAGCTGGGCTTCTAGGGGTTTCCAACTCCACCTCTGACTCCCAGGTTGGATCCCTGGAGGGGGATGATGAGATATCCGACATGGCTCCCCTGTCAGACTCCGAATCTGGCAGCTCACCTTCCTCTTGTGCCAGCGCTGAGATTGGCGTGCGTAGGTGCGTCGGTTGACGGGACGGGCTCGTCGACGGGTGACTCTGGCAGGTTTGCCTGAGGTAGTCTCTGGTCCAACGACTAACAACGATTGAAGCGTGGACAGAATTTCCAACGACAAAACAGATTGAGGATTGAGAAGAGGGGCAGATACCGGTATAACGGGTCCCCTCGTCGACGACTTGTCAGCCACTCGTAGCCCTAGGTCTGCTGGGCCAGCTATTCTCTCATTCTCGTCCTCCGAGGACAGCAACACAGCCTGTTCTTGTAGTAAAGTATCCGGGGGGATCGGATCAAAAACTTCAGGCCTCCTGTAGAACCCCCGTCGACGAGGCCATCGTCGACGTCGTTGTCAGTGGGACGGTGGATGCCACCTGTGGCAGGGTGGAGGCCGATGACTGGGCCGCCGTCGACGACGGTGACTTAGCAGGTGGTTTTGGCGGTCCCGCCTTTTCCACACTTGGCTTGCTTTTACTCGACTCTCGACTCGTGGTCGATCTATGATGATCGCCCGAGGAGGATTTCCTTTCCTTTGATGAAGATGATTTCTTTGACGAGGAGTCTCTAGTTGAGTGACTTCCAGACGACTCTTTTTCCGTCGGTCGAGATTTCTTCGCCGGTGGTTCCGACGAGGTAGCGCGGCGTGATGTTTTTGCAGATTGTGTGGAGCCTACCTCCGAAGGGGGGTGTGCCCCCGCTCCATCATTCAGCCATGCCACCAGTCGACTGCGGTCTTTGAGGGTTTTTTGAGAAAACCCTTTGCATATGTCGCCGTTATCCGCCGAATGATGAGGGTGGAGGCAATATATACAATCCATATGTCCGTCCCCCTCGTAAACTTTTTTCAAGCCGCACGTCACGCATGGGCGGAACAGCGCTTTTCCTGACACGGAGGACATTTTCTGTACTCAAATTCCAGTAATGCAACCTTGTACAAAATAGTAAGACAACGCGAGGAGATCCCACTACTTTGGAGACGGTTGAAATCTGAAGGGGAACCGCGGGGGCGGGCCTCTTATACGGGGACGGCCTACAGAGCATGCGTAGGCGGGTCCTAAAAGGACGTAGATAGGACACAAAAGTGTCGGAAGTTTTCCTATTGGAAAAGGCTATATATGTGTACCGAGGGGTCCCAGTCTGACGACGGGGAATATTCTAAGCATGTGAATCCGTGAAAGATCCAATGCTGGAGAACACAGATTCTCTTACCTTCCAACATGGGTCAGTGAAAATCAAAGGAGCGGGTGGGAACTGTAAGTGAAAAATGGTCACAAGACCACTTTCAATCATTAACAAAATGCAGGGTGAGCCCTGGATGCACAAATCATTCAGCCTGAATGATTTATTAAGACTGGGAGCAGGCCCTCAATCCTCACCATCATCGCCCTGTACTGGCACCCCAGCACCCAAAATACATTTGAACATAGCATCCTATAGTCATTATGGGACCCCTTACAGACCAAAATTGACTGGGTTCAGATGATGTGTTTCAAAGAAATACCGATTAATACTGGTTGATTTATTCAAAACCTTCCACCCATCACTTTTCGGTTATTGTTTTCCTCACTAGCAGACACAGTTGGACTCCCAGTGAGATGGCTTCCATAAACACAGCATCTTACTTACTCCCAGACACATTTAGTACTTTGGAACCAACAGTCAAAGCTGAGCTTATAGTATTTTCCACGTCCTTCAATGCAACCAACAAGACTTTAAAGTGACATGCCCAATAAGGGACCATACAAACCAGATAAGTGATGTTTACAGTCTGCAGAACAAGTCCCATATCATGTTAGGAAACCTCATGTTAAACCACCTATATCAGATAAAATCACCAATTGCTCTAGTGGTATATCATTTCCCCCAGACAACATCCTTAATAGTCATTTTAACAAGGATCCTGGATTAACTTACTAATAAACAAAGCTTGCTTTTGCCTAGGTACCCATGTGGACAATAAAAATAATCCTTGTGGTTTGAAAAACAGCATGGGAGAGTCCTTATTAAAATAAACAAAAGAAGATTGCATCACCCTTAATTCCACAATACTCAACTTTCCTATTTGGCACCGGCTAGATATACAAGGGATCACACAATAGCCATTGGGATTTTTTCTATCAGGGGGTTTATCAAATATGAGATAAGGTCTAATAGCAACAACCTTACAATAAATAAAACCAATAATAATACAAAAAAAGAGAAACGAGTAGGTGTTACGATTGTGGGGCAATAGCATATACTGTTGAGATTTTATCCTACAATACCTTTAATGTTCTGGCCTCAATAGCAGACCAGGGTTAACATTTATGCAGCACCCTGTATTAGTACTACTTGCTGTGAAGAATCAGATTGGATTCTCCCCAGAAACCTGGTTTGGGACCCTCCTTGTGTGACCAGGGAAAGGCAGACGCTTCCTAATCCCCAACCATGGGGGGTGGTGTACTGCAGGAGGATCACATGGGGGTGAGGGGGCAGGGGAAAGACTAGGAAGACTGGGATAACCCCTTTTCAACTTTCCCCATATTCCCACCCATTGTAATGGCCTTTTGCCAAGATAAAGAAGTGGAAAAACCTAACTTTGATTAAACAAACTACATGCACCAGAATCCTAAAGGGACTGAGATGATGAAGAGGGCTGAAGTGGCATGTAGATGTAGTAGTCAGGCAATTAGGCCTAATGGCCCTTGCAGGAGTCAGGCAATTGAAGCTTATGGCTCACACCTGAAGCCAATTGTCAAACCTATGAGGCATAAAAGGCCCCAGCAGGAAAAAGGGAGAGGAAGGAGCAGGAGTTGGAAGGCTGGCAGTAGTAGTAGCAGACGAGACACACAAGGCTGGCAATTCACAAGGAAGTGGGAACACAGAAGGGACGTCTGGACATGGAGACAGATTTCACCTGCAAGTTCTGAGAGGGTCCTGTGTTCTCAAAACCTGCATTGCAGAGGCTGTGCAGAGGAAGACGTGCTGGAAGTGAAGTTTTCTCCATGTGAGTCTAGTCGCTGTGAATGCAGAGCCGTGACCGTGCAGCAACCTAAGGTCAGAAGCAGAAAGCAAGCCAACTGTTTAGGGAGTGAAAGGCTCCCAATTAAAGTGCCCGGACCGGAGACCCCGTGCAGAAGGGTGTGGGGATTCCAAGTAAGCCTGAAGGAGTAGCAGAGGTCGAGGAAGTCAGGGAAGCAGAGCAATCCAGAACCGGAGTGTCCCTGAAGCCGGTGAGTGAAGCACAGTGTTCAGATTCACTCAAGCCTTGCCGGTAGCCGTAGCCAGCTCCGAAGTGGCTCGCGTAGAGTTAAAGTGAGAAGAAGTAGTTTGTTTTTACTAAACTGACTCTCTACAATGGAAATGTAACAGGCGTGTTTATTCTGAAAGATGAAGTGTTCGCGTTACAGTAAAATCCATTACATCCATTGTTGAGCGCTTTCGTATTACCAGAGTAGTTGCATGCCTTTAATTAAAGGGGCGCTTACTGAAGCCATTCCGAAAACTTGACATTAACGTTTACAAGAGTGCAAGAGATACCAGTGAAACTGCATCAAAGGAAGGTCCTGTGTGACCAATTGTGTTTCCCAAAGGAAGTTAGAAGTTGCCTCTTTGATATTACATGGAAATAAAATTCCATTCAATAAGTTTCAAAATTTACCTTAAAGAATGGTCGCGCATGTGGCTAATTATTTTTCCACTTAGAAGACTGAACATTGTATTATCCAGAATTGACGTTCTTTATTTCAAGTTACGATACTGAAGACAACAAGCATTACCCAAGCCAAAGGCAAACCCTTTTCATAGTGAAACAAGCTGGGTTTAAACCCATACATCTAATCTGTGAAGGTGTCAACAATCCAGTGGACTCATATATACGTGTAGCATTATTACCCGAAGTTGAAGGAGTGGCACAACAGCTTTTGGTTAATTACTTGGACAGAAGAGGTGTGAGACAGCTGGGGAAGGCGAGCTGGGTGCTTGTAAAGGATTTGCAGAAATAACATGTAATGTTGAAAGACTGGAACCTGAAAGGAAGTAAGTCTTTGGGCAGAGGTAGGTTATCCTTGTGGCAGTTAGAGTGAAGAGGCAAAGAGGCTGACCCCTTTTAGATAGTCATTAGAGGGAAGAGTGCCTTCCCTACCTGAAGAGGTAAAATGTCTTGTCAGACTATGCCTGATAATTCTGAAGTACAAAACAGTGGTAGAAGTACTTGAACTGTGGTGGTATGCAAAGCTATCAGTGGATGTCACATTGGAATGGTTTTGAAGTAGTGGCATAATAAGAAACAAAAGTAACTGTTCGCATAGTACCAAAAGTAGAAGAGTGGTTGTTAAAACCTGGGGAAAGGATTTATCCAGGACAGGTGAAGGCCATCCAAATATGGTTTGATTGTTTATTAGCTTGTGTTGCTTTATTACTTTCTTTGAATCTTTATCGTTTAGAGTGAGGGCCAGTTTACCCATGCTAGAGATTGTTCCTTAGCCTTCAGACTAGGCAGGGAATTCCTCAGTAGGGTAGAGCAAGCAAGGCTTTATTTGTAAACTTTTACTTTAATAAAATGTCTTACTTTGAGAAAACTACAAGCTGCTGCCAGACTCGCATTACTGATCCCTCAGTTGCAATCATGGACCTAAACCTTGAGCACAAAGATTTCTTGGAAAGTAACTGGGCACCACACCATTTTGAGATGCAAATTATCTTACCCCGGAAGGAATGTTACCACAGGACGGCAGTTTAAAAGAAGTCCTACGAGTCAAAATAGTGAGAGACTAGCAACGTGTCTCGACACAAGTAAAATGTAATCATGTGATGCCCACCACTGCCCAGAGGCATCCTTGGCTGAAAATAAAGCACAGAATGAATTTGTATAACTCCCACTATTGCCATCACAGCTTGGGTCCCCATTGATCTCACTTATGGACACTATTTACATTTTTTTTATTGATTTGGCTGAGAAAGAATCTCAACCTTTCAACATGGTTTCATTCAAAGTTACAAGTGCATACTAAAACAAGTGACCAAATACATTTCCATTCACTGAAAATATTAAAAATATTAACAATTCACGTTAAAAAAATGGAAGAATAAACAATACAAAATAAAATGATAACATTTCTCAATGATTTCAACATGAGTTAAAAATTCACTTCTTAGTCTGCCCCTTTCATTACATCAAGGATATGAAGAATTGCGTTTATCATCAAAAAGCATCCACATTAGTTTGTATTCCTCGCTATTCTAGAACACTACACTGATCAAAATTCAGTGTCTGTAAAAAAAATGTACAATTGCATATCTTATTGCTTTGGACTGTGTAGAAAAGAGCTTCCCATAAACCGTGTGCATTTAAATGGTTGCGTGCATTAAAATGTTTTAAAAAAAGAAAATTCTCAAAGTTATTAGTTCATCACACTCAACCATGAGATGTTTTAAAGTTTTACAAGCTCGATTACATAATCAACACATTAAGTCCGTTTGAGATTATAACTGCCATGAAAACTGCTATTTCCTTAGTCTGCCACAGGTTAAATCTAAAACGCAGACATTTGACACGACGTTGGGGATTTGGAGATTTCATCAAATAGGTTGCTGGGACTCCAAATTCTTTTAATAAGAAAGGATTTTGGGTGAAATCTTTATATAGCATACATTGTTCGCTCAGCTTAATCCAGTCGTGTTGCCATAACTTCATTTTTGCTTTGTCAGGATTAGTTATGAGAAGATCATTCGTAATGTCTGCATTGTGTAAAACCTTATGCACCATTGATCTCCAGAGCTTGATAAAGGCATCATTTGATAATCTAACATAGCCAGATAACACTGTCAAAAGACCATTGCTACTGTTTGCAAGTACACATTTACGAAATAGTGAACAGCGCAAAATTAGACCAATTCATGTCAGATTGTAGCAATGGGTACAGATAAAGGTAACTTCAATAAGGTTTTCCAATACCCCACTTCCATTTTTGCCCAATAAATGTAAGGTTGACATTGTTTCATTTGAGCTCCGTATAGCAAGAAGGGCGTTACTTTTTGTTTGTAGTATATTAAAAGCAGACCAATTGAGAATTAATCTGCTGCTAATGATGCATGGTTGTGATATGGCAGTGGCAATTTTGTTTTCAAATTTATGTGATAAGGTAAATCTGATGGGTGATTGTTCACGTTAACTCCTAAATAAGTAACTAGACACGACCTGGAGTTTCACATTTTGAAGTTGCCAGTTGCCATTTTTGTTCCGTTGTTTCAAATTCCCAAATTGGACTACTTGTGTTCTTTTGGTATTGATTGATATGTTATTGCTTTGGGCATATTTGTCTAGAGCTTTCAGCATGGTTCACATGCCTTTAGGTGTTTTGGACATCAAGACGAGATTGTCCGCATAGAACAACCATTTCATTGGTTGTCCATGCAACATAGGCGAGTCAGTCACTAGACTTACAAAGCACTTGCTCATATCGGCAATAAAAAAATGTAAGAGTGCTGAAGCGAGTATACAGCCCCGCTTCAGTCCTCGTTCAGTTTGTATTGGCGCCGACAATAAGCCATCCAAGCTCAGTCGTATCTGTATGGTGTCCGCGTGGAGCTCGTATAGCCATTTCAAAATATGCCATGGGCATTTCAAGTCCATTAGCTTTTTAAAGAGTAATTCTCTAGGCACCAAGTTGAATGCTGTATGGAAGTCCATGAAGGCCATATATAACTGCTGTTTCCTCTGATGTTCATAAGCTATGATCACGTTAAGTGTAAGCAAGTTAATGCTTGTACCAAGCCCAGGATCAAATCCTGTCTGGTATCGGTCTCGCAAATTTTCCTTTGTGAGCCACTGATTAAATTCTCTCAATACCAGGCAGGAAAAGATCTTTCCTGGACAGTCGAACAGTGCTATGGGCCTATATCAGGTGGGGTCAGTTCTATCATCCTTTTTGAAAATCGGTATAATAACCGATTTCTTCCATGAGAGAGGAATTTTCCCTATGTGCATAATTTGAGTAAATCTCAAATGTAGAATTGACATGCAGGCTTAAGAATTTTGTTGCATCATGCTATTAAATCAAGGCCATCCGGCCCTGGAGGAGCTAAGCTTTGAGATGTACCATAATATGTCATCTCAATCAAAGGCAAATTGATAGTCCTGCTTGATCTCATTGAAATGTATGTGACATTCCAACAAGGGTGTCTGATATACAAGGTTATAATATTCGGTCCAAGAGTGTTCTGATATGGCAATTATTTGAACTGAGGCTTGGGCTTTATGCAATGCCTCATTTATTAGTGACCATATTCCTGCAGATGTTTTTGCTGCCATTGCTTTAGCATTTTATCTGAAACCCTTTAATATTGTAAAGCCTTTTGACTTCGAATCCACTTTTTATAGACTGTTTTGAGACGTTTCAATTGGGCTAGTCTTTCTAGCGGTGGGAGGCAATTCAGGTCCTGTATTCTTCGTCTCAAAAGTGCTTTTCTTTCTTTTAGAGTCTGGTCGAATACATGGAGGTGTTTATGACTGCAGCATCTATCTTGTGTTTTTACTTGAACATATTTTTGCATGGACGTTACAGAACATCCTTCATGAGGGTGGTTCATACTAGTGGCTTGACATGTTTAAGTTCTTTCAAAATCTGCTAAGGAACTATTCGTCCATTTTATGCGATTTCTCCCATTGTTAAAAGAGAGGTGGCCTTTACAGGCTACAGTCGATTTTCTTTGATGTAGAACCCATGACCATGTAAAATACAACTGACTATGGTCACTTTGCTCACTTGGCTTTATGATTAAATCTTCGCTATATCCATAAATCTTTGGTCACTATAAATGTAGTCGATTATCACTTATTGTGACCCTCTACACCATGTAGATTTTGAAGGGATGTCACCTTGAATAGTACCATTCAGTATCACATATTCCCTCTCAGATATTAGGTTTTCCATCTAATATCATCGTCATCATTTCTCTGGTTGTCACCATTCGCCAGGGAGTGAAGATTTAAATCGCCTACTATTAACGTGTAGGTTATATTAAGCTCCAATGTAGGATTATCAAGTATTGTTTCAATATGTGTAAGAAGGAATCGGCCGTAAAATATGCTCTCCCCCAATAAATGTTTATGACAACAATTGTATAGATTTCTTTCTTAATTTTAACTACCTGCACATATGGAGTGGGTGACTTAAATGATTGAACATTACAATTCTTGGAGATTTTTGTGGCTATCAGGCCGCTGGCCATAGGTCAGCCTCTTGGATTTTAAATTGCTAGCACTATTAAGACATCAAAAGCATCCCACACAGGCACGGATGTTCGCCAAGTCTCTTGGAGTACAATTATGTCATGTTTATGTAGATCATTAGAGTTTGAATTAATTAAATGCCTAAAACCTTGCATATTTCAAGAGACTAGCTGTATTGTTTCCTGGGTCGGGGGTAGTTAGGCTCGCATTTCAGAGTGTGGCGTCCTGATCTGCTGGTTAGTTGTTGCATTGGAATTTACATAATTTGACATTTGGCAATCATCACCGTAAAGTTTTAATGTTCTGTTTACTAGAGACTAATCTTCCCCCCCTGTTGGAATTATCAATATCTTGAGTCAACAGGAACCCTAGTTCATACAGTGCATTTCCTGCTCCCCATAAAGTATTTAGTGCTACTCCTGATCGGATAAACAATCTCGCCTTGATTTAATCGAAATCATCCATAAATTTCACTGCATCTATATCTGAGGAGACTAAGTCCTCCAAGATCGGGATTTCCATACAGACGTTTAAGATGCTTGTTCTGTTTAAATCATATTTCAAATAAGGATGTTCTTGACATTTTATCAGGAGGCGATGGTAATTCCTGTACTTTTGTTGTTTATCAGCTAATACTAGCAAGGTGTTGCTATTCACTGGATTTGATGAAAAAGATTGGGGTATCTGGTGTAGCACTCCACTACTATCAATTGATGTTAATTGACTTTGAACTGGGAACTGTATTATTCTGGTTAGCGGCTTTCCATTCACCAGTCCTTGATTCTGAGATATATAGTGATCTAGAGATTTTTTTAGTTTCCTCACACATATGCTAAATTGTCAGATGTACTGGATCTGTACCCGTTGTAGCCACAAATTCATCCGTTGAACTGCTTTCTGGCTGTTGTGTGATGGCTAAACATTGTGTGATGCTTTCTGGGACTTCAACTTGTGTGAATAGATCTACAAGATCATTTAAAGGTTTGTAATTTAGAATGGTTGCAGCTGGTATAGTTTGAATTCCAGTCACCTGCGGCTGCCTTTTGTTCACCTTGTGACGAGCTACATGGATCATAATTTCAATTGTTTTAACAGGAGTAGTTAAGACATTAATAAAGCGCCTCATTTTTGTTTTTATTTTTCCCCATTTTCTGATTTTTACATATTCTTTTCATTTTAAGAGTTTTCCCAACCGTCTTTCTTTTCATCTTAGTTACAGCATTTGTGTTATTAAAAATATTAAATGAAGTTTGTAGAGAAATATTCTGTTGCCCATCCATTTTAGATAATTGAAGATTACTGAGTAAAGTAACTCCATGTATGATCTGCTTCTTCGATGGCTGTAATACTCCAAATGATCCGGATGATATGTTACAGCCTTTATCTGCTTTGCATTACTTTCTCTAATTGTGGCCGTCTCAATACACTATGTGTCCGTATTATGCAGCAAAGCCTCAGTCCCTGCAGTTATCAAAACACAGTCCTAGTGGTATTCCTGAGGATTTGTCGGATTCACATTGCCACTAGCTGGAATCTTATCTTTATTATTGGCCAGCTGCGTCAGGATATCTGTTGGATGATTTATCTTTTGATCCAATACCGCATATAATCTAAAATTTAAATTAATATTCTCACATGATGAGAAACAATGATTTTGTTGTTCATTAATAAATTGATGATCACCTACCAGCATTGTATTAAAATGTGACGGCCATGGAGTGGGTGCAATAAAGGATAGTGAATGAACAGAAGACTGATGTACAGACTGGTCAAATAGCGCAGGATATTTTGATAGATTGTGTTCATTAAATGTATTGCTATTATTCACATGCACAGCATGCTTTACAGGCGAAGCAAATGAAGACCCTTGGGCTACCGGTTTCACAGACATGTTATCATCCTCATTTAATTGTATTAAATCGCCTGTATTTGAGTGAATAAATAAAATCTCTTGCGAGTCAGAACAGATGTTGTTCTCCAGGCTCATGAAAGCAAGGGCATCAGTCTCTATTTGGCCAGTCACAGTTAGTGCATTATATGCCTCTCAAAGTTTATGCTGAGAAACAACTGTGCAGAGTACTGGTTCAGTGATTGGTATTGTGGTGTCCGGCACAAAGGAACACAAGTTATCAGGAGGCAATTCACAGTTTAAATATACAGCCTAAATAGCTGAATCAGTGATTTCCGGCGCAACTTCTACAATATTCAAAGTTTCTTTTAAAGATGTATCAGGAGGCAAAATTGTGTTGTAGGACTCCTGAGAGACAATAGCATGTCCGTCCGATTTAGGACCCCCCCCCCCACTTGCATCCGATGCCTGAATTCCGCCATTATTACAATAGGCGCGTATGTCAGCTCCCATTGATTAAGAACGGCGTTGAGGTTTCAAGCAGCGTGGTTTAGCGGCAAGTTTAATTAAAGGTTTTCTCAACGCTGTAGCTATGGGGGTAGTTTGAATTGATTCTTTACATAAAGGCATGCCAGAATTCAATGAGTAATAGTTGGAGGACATGTAGCAGCTGTTAATTTGGGATTCTTGAAGGTAATTACTATCAGCGAATCCGTTACCTAGTTGCAAATCAAAAGCAAAAGGCATACAGAGGTAATGAGCATGAACTTGTCAGAACGTTACCATAAGGAGCAAGCCCAGTACCGGCATCCAGCTAGACAGCAGCACACTTGCAAACACACTTGCCCAAACGCGCGCCTTACTACTTTATTAACGGTTTGACCATAAAATGAGGCAAATGCTCAACAATAAATAGAAAATATAGAAGCCTACCACACTGTTTACACCACAACATAGATCTACGGATATTTTAGAATTAGTGGGTAACAGCTGAGCGGTGCCACAGGGATTCTGCTTTGATTGGAAGAACCACTGAAGGCAAACTTGCAAAGTAATATGATTTGCAAAAAAGATCCATTTAAGAGTTCAAATATATTTGACCTACCCTAAAAATATCCCATTGTCAATTTGAATTATTTTTTTACTGCCTCATTTCACACTCCACTTCAAATAACAAGGCATAAAAATACTATACAATCCTTTTGGAGTTCTGATCATTCCCAAATCGTGTGAAAACATTTGGCAGGGATTTTAACGTAAAATTAAGTCATAGTTTGGCATCAAGGCGTATATGTCTTCCAAAAAGAATTACTAAATCCAAGACATCTGGTATATCATGTAAACAGCTAACTGAATATTTCCCAAAAAATCATTCCCAGATGGGCAATCACAGAGTATGTCCAAAAGAGAATTGGTAGTGGATTTGACAAACGAGCTAGGATGTGTAAGCTCCAAACTAATAGATGATATGTTTTGTTCGACATTGCCACGGCAGTGCAGGGCGAGTGGGCAATATGAGTCCTTAGACGGTGCGACATGTATACTTAGAAATAAAACCTGGAGCACAATAACAAGTAGTAGCCAAGGTGGAATATCGAATATGCACACGCCATTGGATAAGGGCTGTAAAGCGTCTTCAGCACATGGAGCAGAGTGTGTTGAGCTAGTCCCCCCAGTAGACGAAAGCAAACCTTGGGTGTAGGCTGTAATACAGGCTATGGTATGCAATGGCGGAGAAAATGCTCCTCAGCTTGCTATAGACAGTCTTGATTTGCCTAATTGTGACCTAGAAGAACCGGATATAGAATATCTTGGTAACATTATGGATGTCATCCTATGAGGCTACATCCACCCCAAGAATGCTAATGGAAATGTCTGCTCGTATGGGTAGCCATCCTGTGAACACTGTCCCTAGTGTTGTCCCTGTTTGTCAATCCAATCAAATTGATGGACAGTGTGAAATAATATCAGAGAAAGCTACATTTGGGTTTGTAGCAAACCATGTGAAGAATGAGGCAGGTATATCCAAGGCTATCGCTGACCTTAGTGAAAGTGCAAATGTAAGTGTCAATGATACAAGCATGCCCTCTGAAATATGTTCAATGCCTTTGAGAACTTGCTAAAACACTAATTGCCAAATGCGAGCGTTTGGAACAAAAGATGGACATCCAAACCCTATTGTTAAATAAAAACCTGAACACTGAGCGTAAGTTAGTGTGCAATCGTGGAACGTGTACTTCTCCAGTAGATCTGTAGAGTCAATTGTATTGGAATCGGACATGGTGACAGAGATAGATCCAGCATTGATGGATGTATCTGATACAAGTGGAAAGCCTTGCATACAAAAAGAAAAAAAAGGAAACATAAAATATTGGTGAAACGCAAATCAACAACAGTAAAACAGGCTTGTATGTATGGTAATAAGGTTAAATTACGTAAATATACAAGGAACATAAAGACAGGGATAAGTGAGCCGGTGAACAGTAAAGAGGGTCCACAGTTATATGAAGCTTAGCCTGTAGTGGCGCCTGAACCTGATATTTTAAGGCAAAATAGCACTAATCCGGAGGTTTTGGTGGCACATCAAGATATTATAAGCTTGCCAACTGCTAATGGTGCCATTGTCTAGCTCAAGTATGGGGAGGGGTGAATTAGAAGAGCACATAGTCCTCCTCAAGATACAAGGAACAAGTTACTTACCTGAAACTATTGTTCTCCAGCATGGGTCTGACATGGATTCACATTCTCATGACTATTCCCCGTCGTCAGACTGAGAATCCTCGGTAAAGAAAAAAAAGAAAAAAATCAGTTTCAGTTTCACTTCTGAACTGTCTTTCTCCTAACAACCAATCAATGGTCTCTGGGTCGTACTGCCCCCCAGCCAGTGACTGCTCTCTACCTAAGCCCCTCCTCTGGCAGCCATCGTCAGATTTGGTAGCATGTAAAGTGGCAGTGGGACCAAGAGAAGAGACGTAGAGGTGTAGGCGGGAGGGTTCGCATGTGAATCCATGCCAGACCCATGCTGGAGAACAACAGTTACAGGTAAGTAACTTGTTCCTTCTCCAGCATGGGGTCTGGCATGGATTCACATGCTCATGAATAAAAAATATATAGCAGTACACACATGCACAATTAAGGAGGTGGCAAGGCTCAACATTAAGCATCTCTTACCTGCTCACCAGGAACGCCGTAGTTGCAGCGATCTCTCTGGTCGAATTGGCTCTCGGACGGCCAGGCAACAGTCGGTTTGCCAACCAGTGGCAATGAGTGATGCAGCCAGAGAGCCACCTGGAAATGGAAGCCTTGGAGAGGGCTTTCCCTTGGTTTACAGGGCCAAAGTTCACAAATAGCTGTGACGTCTTCCGAAAACACTGTGCGGTCCACGTAGAACATCAGCGATCTAGCCACATCGAGTGAGTGCAAAGTCCTCTCAGCCGTCAACGAAGGTGACAGGAAGTAAAACAGGTAACACCAAGGGCTCATTGGGCATGAAGGAGGAGTGCGTCCGCAGCACCACCCTCGTCTCATGGAATGTCAAGTAAGGTGGTTTACAAGAGTGCCTGAATCTCTCCAACTCGTCGTGCGGAGGTGATGGCCACAAGAAGAACAAGTTACTTTCTTGCCTGGTAACGTTCTTTCAATGGGATGTTCCTCCGACGTATTCCATATCTATGACAGTAATAACCACAGCTGTGCTGCATCGGAACATTTTTCGGCATCTGGGTCCTACGTCGATACGCTGTCCCTCGAGGGCCTCCGTCAAGCACGGACGTCACCGGATGTTATATTTAGGATGCACGATGCCCGTAGCCTCAGTTGTAGTTTTTTCCCAGAATGTGTGGCATCAATCTTCAGACAGTATGACTACAGAAAGCCTTGTGGAAACGTAAGCTGCAATCGCATAAGAAATTCTGTAGAGGGGCAGGCTGGGAGGGTGCGATTTGCAATACGGAGGAACATCCCATCGAAAGAACATTACCAGGCAAGAAAGTAACTTGTTCTTTGAGGGGATTATGTCCTCTGACGTATTCCACATCTGTGACAGACTCCCAAAGCAGTACCAACATATGGAGGTGGGAAAAGAATTTTAGAATGCCCAATCAAATTGCAGACTAGAGGACCGCCTTACCAAAGGCCAAATCTTGCCCATGGATAGAATCCAGGGAGTAGTGTTTTACAAAAGTATGGACAGAGGCCCATGTGGCTGCTTCACAAATATTATGAATGGGAACACCCCTCTGCAGAGCAGTGGAGGCAGCCACACCCCTAGTAGAATGGGCCTGTAATCCCACCGGAGGGTCCTTACCCGCCAAACAGTAGCATTCAGAGATTGTCAAGATGATCCAACGGGACAAGGTCTGCTTAGAAACGGCTTGACCTAAACGCCTTCCAGCGTATCCTACAAATAGCTGATCATCCACTCTGACCCGTGACATGCGCGAGATGTAGAAACTTAAAGCTCTTCTAGGATCCAACCTATGGAGCCTCTCCTCTTCCTTACCAGGATGCGGAGGAGGATAGAACGCCAGAAGAATTACCTTCTGGCTCAAATGAAATTCTGACACAACCTTCGGAAGAAAAGAAGGACGAACCCGAAGGACAACCCTGTCCTTATGGAACACCATGAAAGGTGGCTTGGCGGATAGTGCCTGCAACTCACTCACTCACTCACTCTGGAAGCAGAAGTAACCACAACTAAAAATACAGTCTTAAAGGTCAACAGTCTCAATGGACAAGAATGTAAAGGCTCAAACGGAGCTCCCATCAGGAACTAAGTTCAAATCCCAACCGCGCACCTGGAAAGGTGACAGAGGAAACGCATTAGCTAGCCCTTTCAGAAACTGAGAAATCAAAGGAATCTTAAAATAAGAACACTCCTCAAACGAGCACTTAAATATGGACAGCGCCACCAGGTAACCCCTAATGGTACCCACTTGCAGGCACTTGTAGGCTAATGAAAGCAAAAGACAGAACCACAGGAATTGAGAAAAGGATCCACATTCTGTACCCTGCACCAGTCGCAGAACTTTCTCCAACGGCAACAGTACGGGGACTTGTCTTCAGGGAGGTCCCAATCCTTATACCTCAACCTTTCAGATGCCAAGTATGAAGGCTGAGAGACTTGACCTCTGGATGGAGAACCCGACCCCCCTCCCGTGAGAGCAGATTGTCTCAGTAGGGAAGACGGCGTGGAGGGCAGATGGACATGTCGAGAAGGTGCGGGTACCACACTCTCCTTGCCCACGCCGGAGTAATGAGGATCATTCGGGAACCAAACCTCTGCAACACTTGCGGAATGACGGGGACTGGAGGAAACGCATACAGCAGTGGGAAGGGCCACTCCACTACGAACGCGTCCCCTAAGGCTCCTCTTGGAGGAAATTCCCACGAGTAGAATCTTTCGCACTTCCGGTTGACACTTCCGGTTGAAACTGGTGGCGAAGAGATCCACTTGTGGGGTCCCCCAAAGGGCGAAGATCTTCAAAAGAACATCCTGAGCCAGCTCCCACTCGTGAGAGACTGTACTCTGCCTGCTCAGAGCGTCCGCCGCCGCGTTTTCGTCTCTGGCCAGATGAACTGCTGAGATCGAAATCTCCTGCTGGATGGCCCAGAAGCAGAACTGCATCTCCTCTCTGCACAGTGGGAGAGACCCTGCCCCCCCCTTTTTGTTGAGATAGTGCATGGCCACTGTATTGTCCGTCATAATCAGGACACGCTTCCCCTGCACAGACGGCAGAAAAACCTTCAGGGCTAACCTGACGGCCCTCCGCTCCAACAGACTGATAAGGAGTCTGGACTCCGACGGAGACCAACGACTACTGACTGTCAACTTGTTGGCATGAGCTCCCCATCCCGTGAGGGAATGCGTCCGTCACTATTGTTACCTCTGGCCAGGGTAGCCAAAACGGAGCCCCCTTCATCAGATTGCCTTCGATGGCCCACCACAGAAGATCCTGGGCGAGCGAGGGCGGCACCTGAATGGGATCCGACATCCTGTCGGAGGACTGCGACTATTGGACCTTGAGAGCCCACTGCAGAGATCTCATCCGCAGCCTGGCCTCTGGCACCAGTAGAATGCAGGATGCCATGAGGCCGAGCAACCTCAAGAACTCGAACGCGGGGAGACTCTGGGCATGTTGAAATTTGTCCACCATCTGCAGAATGTGATGAGCCCTCACCTGGGGAGGCGTACACTGCCCAAGGGATCGGTCTAGCACTGCTCCGATGTACTGGAGCCGCTGGGTAGGTGTCAAATGAGACTTCTTTAAGTTGAAGGAGAAGCCAAGCTTGTGAAGGGAGTGGCAGGTGACCGACGGATGATCCAGGGCTTGCTCGGAGAGCGTGCCCTGATTAACCAATTGTCCAGGTAGGGGTAGACGCGAATCCCCCCTGAGATACGCTGCCACCACCACCTTTAGCTTGGTGAAGACACTCGGGGCGGAGGTCAATCCGAACGGCAGGACCTGAAACTGAAAATGCGAGTCGCCATCCGCGAACCTCAGGTACTACCTGTGCTTGGGATGAATCAGCACATGAAAGAAGGCATCCTTGAGGACGAGAGAGACACCAACCAGTCCTGAAGTTGAAGGGCCTGGAGGACTTGAGAGAGAGTAACCATCTTGAACTTGTCCCTCCTGAGGAGCTTGTTCAAACCACGCAAGTCCATGATGGGTCTCAATCCCCCGTCTTTTTTCGGGATCAAAAAATACGGGTAATACCATGACTTGTTCCTCTCCGATACAGGCACCAGTTCTATGGCGCCGTTCTCCAGCAGGGATTTGGATTTCCTGCGCAAGGAGCGGATCCGGACTCTTCAAAGAGAGCTTCTCCAGTGGATTGTCGTGAGGCCTCTGCCGGAAAGGAAGACAGTAGCCGTGGGCTATGATCTCCAGAACTCAAACACCTGAAGTAACGGCACGCCATTCTAAAAGATGCTGCGCCAGCCTACCCCCAGCCGGCGAACCATGGGACATGGCCTCATGACTGAGCGGAAGAGACTGCAGCAGTGCCTGAGGGCAAAGAGGCAACTGCCCGAACGGCTTTGGCACCTCGAATAGCTTGCTTTCCACCTCTGGTACTCCTACGTTGGCCCCTTTGACTGGCAGCTCCCCTCGATCTACCCAAGGAAGAGAGTATCGAAAGGAACCACACCTCCATTGCTGTCCCCTAGGATGAAAAGGCGGAGGTTGACGTACTGCACCACTCAACGACTTTGCTGCAGCTTTGGAGTTCTGCAACCTCTCAAGGCTCTCGTCAGCTGTGCTGCCAAAAAGATGGTCACCATCAAAGGGCATGTTGAGAAGCCGGGACTGTACAATCAGGAGCAAACCCCAACTTCCGCAACCACGCAAACCTGCGCATCACGGTGCTCGCCGCCATGGACCGGCTGACACAGTCTGCCACGTCCAGACCCGACTGAACAGATTCACACATGGCATCCTTGCCATCCTGAACAAGGGCAAGAAAACCATCCCGTTCCTCCCCTTCGGGAATATGTTCAGCCGCCAACGATAGACAATGTTACGCTCACCTGGTCCCACAGGGGCGTCGATCGGACCCGGACAGCTGCGGTCTCCACCAACGTGATGCGTAGTGCAGAGAGGACAGTCTGGACTGGCCCGCCTAATCTTGTCTGCTGGACTCGTAGAAGTATTCCCCTGCAAGTGGAGAAAGGGATTTAGCCACCCGTGGACTTTAGTGATGGCGTTCAGGTAAGAGTCTGTATTACCAAACACTGTACGGTAAAAGTTGCATGAGTTTAACTTGCTGTTTTCTCTCCCTTTATAGGTGCAACATAGGAAGATGCAGCGAATTAAAGGATAATGCATCCGGTGGTAAAGCAGGTAAGCCTATGGTGGCTGGAAATTGTCTGTCGGTTTTCTCGGCTCACCTTGTTATTCCTTTTGTTTTCCCCCCAGGTGCTGGGTTTCGACGAAGAAAATGATGGAGGCAGCGCCGAGTCGAAAGATGCGGTGGACTGGTGAGTATAACGTGGCGTTGCTGCTGGCGAAGCGACGCGTGCTGAAATAATGTCCTTTTTTCTGGCTCGGAGCTGTGCTGGGTCCGGAATCAGGTAAGGAATCAAATAATGTCTGTGATCTAACCTCTTCTCCTTTCTTTTCCCTTTGTCTTGGAGCTCCGGATTCGAGGCGGGCGTGGCAGAAGACTGGATGCGGACTTGCAGACACGGTGAGCGTTACGCTGCTGGATGCAGAATAACACGAAGCATGGGCTGCTGTTCGGGCGTGGTTTAAATAGCCTGCAAAGTAGTCCCAGGTAAGAAGTTCCCCAGAACCACAGCCGAGTGAAAAATAGTCCCTGTAATAAAATAGTCCCATACAGGCCTCATGTTGGCTTGGACTCATTTGCAGCATGGTCTGCATAAGGTAAGTAAAGTCTATGAGCCTGGCGCCTATGGCGCCAGGACTGATTTTTATGAGCCTGGCGCCTAAGGCACCAGGACTGAATCCAAACAGCCCCCAGCCGGGGCTGTTGGCGTTATAATAAGTATCTGGATGCCTGCTCCCGGGGCGATGGACTCGATCCGGATGCCCGGGGGTAGGCATCATGACAGCACTCCCCCCCCCCCCCCCCCCCCAAGGCCCCTCCTAAAGTTCTTCTTCCCCTTGGCCCTGGCTTGTCTGGGAAGTCCCAATGGAATTTTTTCACCAATCGAGGAGCATGAACGTGGTCACTAGGTTCCCTTGACCTTTCTTGTGGTCCGTAACCCTTCCAGTCGATTAAATAAAAAATCTTGATTTAACCATTTTAGAGTCCAGGATATTTTTTTACCTCGAATTCAGGTTCTCCATCTATTAGGATGGGGTCAGGTGGTTTGGTTAATCTTGTCCCGGGTTGAACTGGTTTTAGAAGTGAAACATGAAAGACAGGATGAATCCGCATATTAGAGGGTAATTCTAATTTGACGGCCACCGGGTTGATAATGGCCTTAATGGTGTAAGGTTACAAATATCTAGGATTAAAAGCCAGAGTTCCTTTCAGAGGTATAAGTCTTGTAGCCAGCCAAACTTGGTCTCCGATTCGATATGGTGGGGTCTCACTTCTATGTTGATCAGCATTTTTCTTGTATTTCTCTTTTGCTTGTTTCAAATGTTTTGTTGCCTCTTTAAAAGCTTGTGTAATAGTAGAATGCAGATGAGTTACTGCCGGCATTTCTAAATGCTGGGGCGAATCGAGTTCTGAGGTTCGAGGATGATGTCCATATATGGTATAAAAGGGGCTTTGTCCGGTTCCTGAATGTACATAGTTATTGTATGCGTATTCAGAAATCCATAAAATGTCCTTCCAATTACTTTAGGTTTGGTGGAGCACAGAACATAGGTATTGTTCAAGAGTCTAGTTGGTTCTCTCCGTCTGACCATCGGTTTGGGGATGGTGACTGGTTGATAACCTTACGTCGATTTGTGCCAATTGACAACACTTCTGCCAAAATTGCGAAATGAACTGACTACCTCGGTCAGAGATCAATATGGAAGGAAATCCATGTATTCGAACAATATTTTCGAGAAATTCCTTGGCCAAGATTGAAGCAGAAGGTAATCCTTTTAAAGGAATAAAGTGGGCCATCTTGGAAAAAAGATCCACAATAACTAGAATGGTGTTGAATCCATTACATGGCGGTAGATCTGTAATAAAGTCTAAGGACAAAGTGTGTCATGGTGTGGGTGGAATATCTAAAGGTTGTAAAAGACCAGCTGGTTTCTTCTTTTGACTTTTGTTCTGGGCGCAGATGCCACAAGACAGTACAAATGACTTTACATCTTTTCGCCAGGTGGGCCACCAGAATTGTCTTAATTTTAGCTTCAGTTTTTGCAATACCTGGGTGCCCTTCCATCAGAGCTTCATGGTAATTGGAGATAACTTGTTCTTGTAGTTCCTTGTGTGGTAGGAATAGACGCCCTTGATAGTAAAGTAGGTAATTGACAACTGAATAATCTTGGCCCTTTTTAACCAGTCCTGCAGGGCTGCTGAATCGAAAAGTTGTTGGATCTTTAAATGAATATCTTCTAAGGTTTGTAGAGTAGTTATCCCAATAATTCTTTGTTCAGGAATTATAGGCACCAGTTCCGGGTTCGAATATGCTTCTCCCATCCCAATTCAGGATAAAGCGTTTGCCTTACCATTCTTACAACCTGGTCGATAAGTGATCACGAAATAGAATTCGGCAAGGAATAAGGCCCATCGAAGTTGACGCGATGGTTGGGCCTTGGCTGTTTTTAAATACTGCAAGTTTCTGTAATCGGTGATTACAGTAATGGTATGCCTGGCACCGAGAAGATAATGCCGGCAAGCCTTGAAGGCGGATTTGATGGCTAACAACTCTTTATCGGTAACCGCATAGTTTAATTCGGGGGCCGAGAATTTTCTGGACCAAAATGCTACTGGATGAAGTTGACCGGTTTCAGGATCCTTCTGGGACAGGACAGCCCCCATGGCGAAACTGGATGCATCTGTTTCAACTATGTATGGGAGCTCGGGGCGTGGATGCTTTAAAACAGGTGTCGACGTGAATTTCAATTTCAGTTCTTGGAAGGCTTTTTCAGACTCTTCGGTCCACAAGAAGCGTTTGTTTTTTCGCAAAAGTGCTGTGATGGGGTGTACAACATATGAGAAGTCAGGAATGAATTTGCGGTAGAAATTAGCAAATCCAAGCATGCTTTGCACCCCTTTAACTGAACTGGGTGATGGCCACTTGAGAATTGCGTCCACCTTTCGAGAGTCCATTCGGACTCCTTTTGGAGTCAGGATAAATCCAAGGAATTCAACTTCTGTAGCATGAAAAACACATTTTTCCAATTTTGCATATAACTTGTGCTGGTGTAGTTTCTCAAGGACTGCACGAACGTGCTTAACATGGTCTGATTCTGAGGAGGAGTACACTAGAATATCGTCTATGTATACGACAACACAGACGTCAATGAGTTCACGAAGGACATCAGCCATAAAATACTGGAAGGCTGCTGATGCATTGCACAACCCGAAGGGCATCACCTGATATTCGAATAATCCGTACTTGGTGCGAAAAGCGGTCTTCCATTTGTTAGGCAGAAACCTGTGCAGTTCCCTTAGGGACCACTGCAAAAGATTTAAGACTACAGGTGTTAGCAGTAAACCCACTTGGTAGCAGTCTGTACCACCCAGATTTACCTGGTAGCTGTGGCTGAGCAGTCAGACTTCCCTCAAGAAGAGTTAGGCAGTATGCAAAGTATACTCAATAGGCACTCAGATACAATAATACAAGCAAACACTGACCAGAGCTTTGGTATCAAAGTATATAATTATTTATTTATAAACACACAGTTGAAACACTCCAGCACTCTTATTGTAAAATATTCTAAACACAGTTACTATTATGATATATACACCCCTTTTCCCCTTATTAGAAAATCACAGTAAGACACCACTTATTTTCATACAGAGGTGAGCGCTTAACTAGATTGCACTATACTAAGGTTGTGGAAAAGGGAGGGGAAAAAGACAGAATAGGCAGGATTACACCACTCTACGATTCAGGAACACTATTAGCAAGGCAGAGAGCAAAAAGTCACTGGTGAGCCAAAGTCCAAAGGCTGGGCCCACTCTGAGAGAGCAGAGCACAAATGCGCCCAAGATCACACAGTTACACTAGGCTTAGAAAGTCTTGCAGAGGGTTCAGTGAAGAGTTTAGAGAGGCTTAGAAAAGTTTAGCCAGGGTGTCCCAGGCTAACCCAGGTTCGAAAGCCGGGGGCTAAATCTACCCCGTACAGTCGGTTGCAAGGGAAGCCAGGCGGGACACGGTACCTTAAGTGGGAAGGATCCTCCAGCGGTGGCAGTTGTTCCTGGTAGTGGTTGCAAGTTGCGGCGTCATCCAGGGGAAGAGAGGATCTCGACGTGGAGGAAAGATGCAGGCCGTTGCACTACCAGGGCAGAAAACAGCTGCAGAGTTTTCCGGTAAAAGGTGGTACCTTTATCTCGCGGTCGTGGTAAAACGTGGTATCCCGGTTGCCGGGGTGCTTAGCACGGGCAAGGCGGCCACGAAATACGTCGGGAAAGCGAAAAGACGGTGAAACTGGTTATCCCCACCAGTCAAAGGAAGAAGACTCTCCGGCGGGAGATCTCCTCTGTCGTTGGGAAAAGTGGTGAGACGGTCCAGCAGGGCTCCACCGGTCGTGGTGTTGTGGCAGGTCGGCTCAGCTTCTCCCTCGTCGGATTCTTAGGTCCTGTGGCGACTTCTGAAGTTCCAGTCCCCAAAGCCCTGCTTTTATGTAGCAAACCCCCATTCACTCAGCCTAGCTGTCACTCAAACATGCTAAGTGGTGAGCTGGCCGGCTCACCTCTTGGGCCAATCAGGTCGGAGTGCGACTTGAGTTGCCTAGGCAACTCAGTCCAGGGTGCCTAAATTCCCCTCCACCCCTCCTAAGTACCCCAGACATAGTGGCAGCACTTTGGAGGGCTTCTGTGGAGAAGCCCGCCAAAAAGTGGAACAAAGGGCTCGACTTGGGTTGGAGTCACAGAAGAGAACACAAACGCCATTTTAGAATCAAGTTTTGGCAAAAAATACCAACCGGAGAATTAATATTAATTAAATAAACCGGCGGTATGTTCGAGGCTACCTTAAATAATTAAATAAAGATAGTAGCCTAAAACAATGGGAAATCCCATTGGAAAATATTCGCGGTTGAATATAAAAAGTAGTATCCACTGCCACCAGCCAAACCTCGATCAGGGGGGACGGAGACGTGCCCCCTCGACTAACAGAGCCTGGGGCAATCGAATTGCCCCAGCCAGTACGTCCACAATATGATGGTTTGTACTGGTTCTGTTCAGAATTTAAGACTAGTAAAGTCAATGGTGACTTTACATGCCCTGGGAGACAGTAGTCAGTCCCAGGGTATGGAGTCTATACTGGGGGGTCACTGACACCCCTGTGTTACTGCACGGAGGGTGCTGTGTAACACACATCACAAAAACACATGAAACCCTATGGAGTAAAAGACCCCATAGCCCATTAAACACATCTAGATTCAAAGAAACACACTCAAATCATGTCCAAGAGTGAGGGTAAAAGAGTCTCACTCTTGGCAGGAGAAAAAAAATAAACCCCAAAAAATCCAGCAAAGCTGCTGGGGGACTCACTAGGTTAGGAAATTCAGCCTAAACAGAGAATTCTCCCTAACACCATTCTTCGCCCTTCTTTACACGTACCAGATGATATGCCCCTCGGAGATCTAATTTAGTGTAGATGCAAGCATCCTTTACTTGGTCTAGTAGTTTGGGGATCAGAGGCAATGGATATCGGTTCTTCACCGTGATCTGGTTTAATGCGCGGTAGTCTATGCACGTTCTGAGGTCACCTTCCTTTTTGGGCACGAAGAATAAAGCTGAAGATGCGGGGGATTTAGATGGACAAATGAAGCCATTAGCAAGGTATTGGTCCAAGTATTGTCGTAGGTGACGGTTTTCGGGTTCCGTAAGGGCGTAGATCCTACTGCATGGAGGTTGTGCACCGGGTATGAGGTTGATCTGACAATCGTATGATCTATGAGGTGGTAAGGTGTTTGCCTGTTCTTTTTGGAAAACATCCTGGAATTCTTGATATTCCGGAGGTAACTGCATGACTGGATTAGCGACTGTGGCCATGCTTTTGTTCAAGGTTTTTTCCGGGTAACAGGTGCGTGCACACTCCGGGAAGGTTACTCTCTTCTCTCGCCAATCAAATCAAGGATTATGTGTTTCCAACCAAGGTATCCCCAGTATTTTTTGGAACTGCAGGGCTTTGATTAAGTCAAACACAATAGTCTCTCGATGCCCATCTTGACCCAACAGTGTCATCTCTGTGGTGGAATGAGTTACAGGCCCAGAGGCAATTTCAGTTCCATCGACTGTGGTGATAACATCCGAAGTGATCTTTTTGCAGAGAGGTAGATTCATCCTAGAAGCCAATTCGTGGTCCATATAGTTACCTACGGCCCCGCTATCAATGTATGCCCTAACTGCGTGCATACGTGGATGGCTGCCTTGGATCAATAAGGACCATTGGTATGATTAGGTGCAAGGTCTGAGTGTCCTTCTTTAAGCTCGGCAAGCGGACCTCTACGCTTGTCGGGCGTGGTCGTTTCCCGAATCAGGCCCTGTTTGATTTCTATCAGCAACTCCGACTACTTTCTTGGATGGTTTTATAGGGCAATCCCGTAGAAAATGTCCTAAGGCCCCACAGTACAGACACAACTGCATCTGTTGTCTCCTATCTCTTTCTTTTTGAGTTAAGGGTCCCTTAACCCCCCCGATCTGCATTGGTTCTGATGCATCTGTTCCTTTGGGAGTAACATTGGGTTTAACCAATACCCGATTCTCGAACTTAGCTCGATCGGCTTTTCGATTCTGAAGTCGGTGGTCTAGCTGGACCACTAAGTCTATACATTCTGCGCAATCCTGAGGTGGGTTCACAACTTGGGCCAAAACATCTTTGAGTTCACCCCGAAGGCCACAATGAAATAATGTAATTCGCTTTACCTCTGGCCATCCGGTTTCCACCACCAACCTATTGAAGGTTGAGATATAAATTAGCAGGTCCTGGTTTCCTTGTCGTAGGGATAGAAGTTCGTTATCCAGGGCCTGTCCCTGTGAATGTCTGGCGAATAGTCTTTCCATGCCCAATTGAAAACCCTGAAAATCCCGAAGAAGAGGGTCACCCTGGTTGACTAATGGAATTGACCAATCCGCTGCGCTGCCACTAAGGTATGACAGTACAAAGGCTACTTTAGCTTGGTCATTTGGAAAAGCTCCTGGTCTGCATAAAAAGTGCAAGAGGCATTGGTTCATGAACACGGCAAACCTTTTCGGGTCTGCAGCAAAGCGTTTGGGTGGAGCTAAAGGAATGCTCCCTGGTAGAACCACTTGCATAGGGCTGCTCGATGAAACGGGGGTTGAATTCCCCCCCCCCCCCCCCCCCCAAGTCCAGGTAGTGGTGTTTGCCTGGCTTGGTTTTGCAGCAGTTGTCTGGCAAGATCCTCATTGCGCTCCTTTGACACAATCAATTCTCTCCTGAGGGCGTTGGTGTCTTGGCACGCGGAGTGCACTTCTGCCCTAAGTTCCCCTAACAATTGGGCTAGTTGGTTGGTTTCGGAGGTCTCCATTACGCCCGCGTGGGGATTTGTAGATGGGCTTTGTGTTCGGTTACGCTCACCTGGTTCCCACAGGGGCGTCGATCGGACCCGGACAGCTGCGGTCTCCACCAACGTGATGCGTAGTGCAGAGATGACAGTCTGGACTGGCCTGCCTAATCTTGTCTGCTGGACTCGTAGAAGTATTCTCCTGCAAGTGGAGAAAGGATAATACCTCTGGTGGTAAAGCAGGTAAGCCTATGGTGGCTGGAAATTGTCTGTCGGTTTTCTCGGCTCACCTTGTTATTCCTTTTGTTTTCCCCCCAGGTGCTGGGTTTCGGCGAAGAAAATGATGGAGGCAGCGCCGAGTCGAAAGATGCGGTGGACTGGTGAGTATAACGTGATGTTGCTGCTGGCGAATCGACACGTGCTGAAATAATGTCCTTTCCAGGCTCGGAGCTGTGCTGGGTCTGGAATCAGGTAAGGAATCAAATAATGTCCGTGATCTAACCTCTTCTCCTTTCTTTTCCTTTTGTCTAGGAGCTCCGGATTCGAGGTGGGCGTGGCAGAAGACTGGATGCTGACTTGCAGACACGGTGAGCATTACGCTGCTGGAAGCAAAATAACACGAAGCATGGGCTGCTGTTCGGGCGTGGTTTAAATAGCCTGCAAAGTAGTCCCAGGTAAGAAGTTCCCCAGAACCACACCCGAGTGAAAAATAGTCCCTGTAATAAAATAGTCCCATCCAGGCCTCATGTTGGCTTGGACTCATTTGCAGCATGGTCTGCATAAGGTAAGTAAGGTCTATGAGCCTGACGCCTAAGGCGCCAGGACTGAATCCAAACAGCCCCCAGCCAGTATCTGGATGCCTGCTCCCGGGGCTGATGGACTCGATCCGGATGCCCGGGGGTAGGCATCATGACACACAATTCCACAGAGTGTGAGTGAATCTTGCCAGGGCAAACAGAGTTGGCTGCCTTTAAAGCCATACCCCCAGATGAAAATACTTTCTTCGCCCAACCGTCAAAGCGCTTGTCATCCCTATACGGAGGGATGGTAGGGTATGCAGCCTGCTTTGCTGGGGCTGTAGCCGCCAGCATCACCAAACTCTCCGGAGTGGGGTGCGTAGACAAGTAGCAGGGGTCGCCACTGGCTGGGCAGTATTTTTTCGGTAGCGACTAATTCACTGCCGGGAGACTCTCCAGAGCATTCCAAGCCACCACCCTTCTTTGTAAGGCCATATGAAATGGCAGCACCGGGTAAATGGGTGGACCTTGGTCCAATATATCTGTCAGGTCATCCTGCAGAAAATCCACAGGTGGAACAGACCACCCCAAATACTCAGTCACCCTCGACATGAGGCGTCTGTACGGGGACTGGCGTCATGCTAGGATTGACGCAGGTGTTCCATCTGGCTATGACCAGACAACAGGTCATCAGGAACCTCTTCTGACCCTTCTCCAACCTCTGAGATGTAATCCAAAGGCTGGAACAAATCACTGGATGAAGGTACAGAAAAAGGCTTAAACACAGGCCTCACTGATTTACTCAGGGCCTTCCTCGGAGGTTCCATGGTCCTCCGGGGCACCTCCGGTACAGCCTCTTCAAAAGGCGTCGATGGAATCGGCGTCGAGCGAGGCGCCAACGACTTTGATAAAGGCTTCGACGCCGGAGCCCCGAACGTGTCCTTCGGCGGCCTTGGCGGCGATGGTGTCGACGGCTTCCTTGGAGCCGGAGCCTCTTGAGAGTCCCTTGACGGACATGGTGCCGATGGCGTCGGTACCTTCTTAGAAGGCCTCACAGGCTCCAACGGTCCCGAGGGCGTTGAGGATCAGGACCTGGACCTCCTCCGGACTTGCTGTGGCCCATGTAGGCTTCCTGAGCCGAAGAGCAGGACGGTTGACGATAGGATGAGCCACCACCGAAGCCTTTGGAGTATCCCTGGGACTTTCCTCCGGAGGCCCGAAAGGACGGCCGTCGCTGCTGGAGCGTGCCAAATGCCCAGGCCATCTCAGTATCTGCCTTGATGGCCTGAAGCAACATGTCCACTGTCTTGCCAAATAAGTTGTCCCGTCGAAGGGCATGTCCAACACCCTTGACTGTACATCCTGGCGGAAGCTAGTGGTCTTCAACCAACCCCGCTGACGAAGGCAAACGCTGCTGCCCATCTGACGGAAGCCAGTGTCGGCGATGTCTGTGGGAACCGTGATGGCATGGTCCGATGCCACCTCGCCTTCTTGCAGGATCTCCAGCGCTTCCGCTCCCCTGTTGTTGGGAAGGAAGTCTGGGAGGGGAGCGATCTTGAACCACCGCTCCCGGTCATAATGGGCCACGATGGCTAAAGCATTGGCCCCCTTGATCGTCATCGCAGCTGACAAGATGACAAGATGACCCGCCGCCCCATGGCGTCCAGCTTCTTTCCCTCACCGTCCAGGGGGGAAGAGGACGTTGATGCCAAAGATCCAGAGGACTTCTTCGCCACTGCTGCCGAGATGACAGAGTCCAGGGACGGTTGAGATCTGAGGCACTTGGGTGCAGAGTCCGACACCCTGTACTTCTTCTGGTACCGGTCCCTATTCGCCGGGGCCGAGGACAGGTTCTTTATGAGTCCAATAGAGGGATAGAAAGTACGGTCTTCCTCTTGGCATCCCGGCACTGGTACAGGAAGCATTCCTTCTCTTTGGGGGCTAGTTGAAACATCTCCGAGGCCCTAGCGATCATGGCGTGGAAAGAGACAATCTAATCGGGTGGCCAGGCCCTGGGCACTGGAGATGGGAGGTCCATTCCGTTGTCCTTACCACCCTGCTGCTCCTCGTCTGTATCCTTGCCGCTCTCCACATCCGCTTCGCCGGGGTCCTTCCCATAGGACCTGGCCTCGAACCTCTTATCCAGCACGGCCTTCAGACCAGAAAGCGCCTCCTCCTCGGAGATGTCCGCGCCTTGCAGGACTACCGCCCCCCCCCCCGCTTGACCAACAGGGACAGTCTAGGGGGAGATGATCGGCATCGTTTTCACTGGTGTATTCTCAATGGGTAGAAAAGAAGATTCCCTCCGAGAAGGCAGGGAAACTCTCGTCTTCGGGGCCGCCTATTGCGAGTCTGCATCTGCTGGGAGGACTTTGCCTGGTGAACCTGGGCCTTCATGACCTTGGGTGCGCTTGAGGCCTTCACCATGGAGGGAGGGTCAGCGCCCCGCTCCCCCCTTGGCTTTCTCCATCGGAGTCGGCTGGGACTTCTCCAGAAGTTTACCCTGATCGCCCAACTTTCTATTCTTTGCTGACCTGGAGCGTTGGCTCGTGGTCGAGGGTGCCGGAGATGCCGTTCCTGACCTGGCCGCTGAGGAGCCCGTCCCAACGGCGCTCCCGGTGCTTTGCCTTATGTTGGGCCCCTGTCGCCGGAGCGCCCTCAAAAGGTCTTAGAAGATCGCTCAGATTTCCTCTTGCTGGGTGAGGCTTGCTGCCTGGGGATCTTCGTCTGGAGCCACTCGGAGAGCCGCTTGCGACGGTCCTTCATGGTGCCAGGCACCATATCCTTGCAGAACGCATAGGTCTCCTCCACGTGCGTTTGGTCGGAATGTAGGCAGTAAAGGCACAGGGAGTGCCCTTCGTCCAGGAAAATGTTCTGTAGTCCACATCCAGGGCAGATCATGAACAGAGGCGTCGAGACTCCTTTATCTTCAGCCATGTCCACGCGGAGTAGGCCTCAAGGGGAGGCGGGCGGGCGCATGTCAATCTATGAAAGATACCAATCCTGGAGAAATACAGTTACAGGTAAGTAACTAAAACTTCTCCAGCATTGGATCCTTCATAGATTCAGATGCTTGAATAGAATACGAAGCAGTTAAAACATGCTACCATCATATGCATATGTGCATAAATACAGAAAAACATTTCTGATCATACCTTTACCATGCAGCAACACAACGGTTACATACTTCGGGAAAGGTGGGAAAAAAGGAGGCTGGCCCTACCTTATGCAAAGAGATGGCGGAGCACTGCCAGTCCAACTGCAGTTTCTTTGTTGGTATCTTCAGCAAGGCAGTAGTGTTTAGCGAACGTGTGCAGAGTGCTCCACGTGGCTGCTCTGCATATGTCCTTCAAGGCCACCCCTGCGTGGAATGCTGTTGACGCCACCCTCCCTCTGGTGGAGTACGCTGATGGCGGTCTAGTTAGAGGGTTGCCTTTCATCTGATGGCAGTGGGTGATGCAGGACGAAACCCAGCGTGCCAGACTTTGTTTAGAGATATGCTGTCCCTTGGTATGGCCAGAGGAAGCAATGAACAGTCGGTTTGAGGATCGGAACTCTTTGGTTCTCTGCAAATAAAACTTCAAAACTCTCGCAACGTCCAGAGAGTGTAATGCTCTTTCTTCTTCAGAAGTGTGATTCTAGAAAAAGGTTGGCAAAACAATGCGCTCAGTGAGTGTCATTTCTGACAGTACCTTGGGAAGGAACTTAGGATGTGGCCTTAAGATGACGCAGTCCCTATGGAACAAGGTAAACAGAGATTCAGACGACAAAGCTTGCAACTCACTGATCCTTCTGGCTGATGTGATGGCTATCAAAAAGGCGGTTTTCCCAGACAAGAACTTTACGTCGCATCTGTGTATGGGTTCGAAGGGAGGTTCCATGAGGGCTGTCAAGACGGTATTCAGGCTCCAGTTCGGGACTGGCGTGTGTGTAGGAGGATAAGTACACATCAGCCCTTTCAGAAAGACTTTAACCGCCGGCAAAGAGAGCAAGGATTGCATCTCCGGAGTTGTTGTGTACGCCGCTATGGCTGACAGATGGACCTTGATGGAGGACAATGACAGCCCTGTTTCAGCTAGGCACAATAAGTAGGGTAGAACTTGGTCAACCGAAACAGTGAGAGGATCGAGGGCAGATCTCTCGCACCACTTGAAAAATCGAGTCCACTTCCTGGTGTAGGTGACTTGTGTCGATGGGGCTCTCGCGGCCCTGATGATATCCCAACATTCTGATGGTAGCTTAAGATTCATCAGTTTAAGCTGCTCAGGAACCATGCCTTGAGAGACAGGCTCCTCGGGTCGTGGTGGAGGACCTTGCGGTTCTGTTGCGTCAACAGATATTGATGTGCCTTGAGGCGAATCGCGGGGCGCCGGGATGGATGCTTCAGAGTCGAGTACCAGAATTGTCACGGCCAATCCGGCGCAATTAGGATCATTTAACAAGTCTGTTCCTTCAGTCTGCGCAGTACCCACGCAATGAGGGGAATGGGGGGGAAAGGCGTAGAGGAACCTTCCTGGCCAAACTACCGAGAACGCGTCTCCCAGTGATTGATACTCCGGGTACCTCGAGGCAAACCTTCGGCACTTCTTGTTGTCCTTGGTGGCAAAGAGAACGATCTGCGGATGGCCCCACAAGGCAAAAATCAGTTGGATCCCCTTTTCGTCCATGGCTCCCACTCGTGAGACAACGTGTATTTTCTGCTTAGCTTGTCCGCTAGGACATTGTCCACTCCCGGAAGATGCTCTGCTTTGAACTGCACCCCGTGGTGCAAGGCCCATGCCCATAGCTTTTGGGCTTCTTGCGACAGGATCTCTGACCTCGTGCCTCCCTGCTCGTTTGTGTAATGCATGGAGGTTGTGTTGTCTGTCTGGACTGTAAGTACCTGTCCAGCAACCACTGGCAGAAAAGCCTTCAGTGCCCACCTTATGGCCCTGAGCTCTAACACATTGATGTGGAGTTGGGACTCTTGCGCCGACCAAGTGCCCTTGGTTTGGAGGTCCGCAAGGTGAGCACCCCAGCTTGATAATGACACGTCCGTCCTCAGCAGAAGTGTCGATGTCGGTGCTTGAAACGGCATACCTTGTTGAAGATTCCACAGAACATTCCACCATCGGAGGGCCTTGTGTAACGTCGATGGAATCTGGACAACATCCGAGAGCTTGTTTCCATTGGTGGTCCAGGACCTCCTGAAACTGGTCTCATGCGAAGCCTGCAATTTGGTATGAGGAATATGCACAAGGACATCATGCCCAGAAGGGATTTGTAAGAGCGTACTGATGTTGTCCGTTTCTCCAGGAAGCACGAGGTTGAGCGTAGAATCGTTGCTACCTTTTTGCCGATGGTCTCACCCTGGGAATGCTGGTATCGAACTCGGCACCTAGGAAGAGAGCTGTCATCCTGAGAACGGGGCAGGACTTTGTGTTGTTTATGGAGAAGCCCAACTCTTTCAGGAGGTTCATCGTCCTTAAAACTGCTGAGCCAACCCTTGCAGCGGAACATGCTTTTATCAACCAGTCCAAGTATGGGAAGACTTCCGTTCCCGTCGTCCTGAGCTTTGCAGCTACTGGTGCCAAGCATTTTGTGAAAACTCTCGGTGCCGATTTTCATTCGGAACTGAAAATGAAGCTCTCCCACCGTGAACCTGAGGAACTGCCTGTGAGCTGCATGGATCGGTATATGAAGTATGCGTCCTCCAAGTCTAAAGTGGCCAAGAAGTCGTTCTTGTTTAACCTAGGAAGCACGCCTTAGAATGCTACCATCTTGAATGTTATGCATTTGATATATTTGTTGAGCGCCATCAGGTCCAAGATGGGTCTCCATTGACCATTTTTCTTTTTTATGAGGAAGAAGCGGGCGTAGAAACCATTTCCCCTCTGGAGCAGTTTTTGAACTTCGGACATGACCTGTCTTAACATGTGCACCCAGCGCGAAGTTGGAGGCAGGGAAGAAGGTTGGTCTAGAAATTCTAAGGTGTGACCCTCTCTGATCGCCTGCAACACACATTTGTCCGATGTAATTGACTGCCAGAGTTGGAAGAACTGGCTTAACCTTCCCCCCACCGGGGTGTGACGTTGAGGGGACGGAATCGGATAGTCAGTTTTGTTTGCTTTGTGACTTCCCCTGGGTGGAGCCACGCCTGCCTCTATGGGAGTATCTGTTGGAGGATTGATACGTGTTCTCTTGGTACATGCTACATTGCGCCTTCTGACCATAAGAGGAGCAGCCGTACCCTCTGTATTTAGAAGACGAGTCCCTAAAGGGGCGAAAAGACAGACGGTCCTTGTCCTTGTCCTTTAAGGAACTGATGGCTCGGGCCGTGTCCTATTTGATTCCCTTCAAGTGGTCATCTATTTTCTTTCCGAAGAGTTCTTGTCCATCAAAGGACATGTCCAATATCTGCGCTTGGACTTCAGGCCTGAAATTAGTAGCCTTCACCGAGGCCTGCCTTCTGAGCACTGTGCCATTGGCCAACTGTCTGAAGCCTGATTCGGCCACATCAACCGCTGCATTGATCATATGATCCGAGGTTGCTTCAGCATCAGCGATTATCGATCTAACCTCTTCCTGGAGCTCTGGTGGTAACTGCTTAGCCAATTTGGACATGCAGAGCCAGAGCTCGCGATCATATCTCGCAGTCATGGCCATCGCATTACCCGCTCTGATGGTAAGCAACGCCGAAGCTGATACCTTCCTGCTCATGGCTTCTATCTTACGCCCGTCCTTGTCCGGTGGTGCTGACAGCGGCGAAGCGGGATTGGCAAGCTTCTTCCTAGCCACAAATGTGATAAGAGTCCGGTTTTGTATGACCGCTCAAGCAAAGCAGTGCAGACTCGGGTGCTTTATATTTCTTCTCTGGTCTGGACGCCGGAGAAGACAAGAGCATAGACAAGATCTTGGATCCGGACTCCCAGATGGTGTCGAGGAGAGGAATGGTGGTAACCGTCCTCCTGCGTTTGTCCTTGTTTTCATAAAGCACCGATTTCTTTTCCTCCGATTGAACCTGAATTTTGAACAATTCTGCCGCCTTGCCTATTATGGTGTGGAAAGAAATCATTGGGAGGGGAAGCATCTCCTGGGGAATCTCTCCTCCTGGGTTTTTCGACGATGTACTCATCCCACTCACTGGCTGCGTCAGGCTCCTGTGTAATTTCACCTTCTTCTGGATCAGAGAATTCTCTAAAAGAATCCTCTTGCCAATCAGACTGAAACGGCGGACGGCACCATTGTCGGATCCCTATCTGGAGATCGAGGTCTATGCGATGATGGTGGTGATGTGACCCTTGTCGGTGAAGCACTGCGAGTCCTGCTCCTAGACCTTCGAGGAGGCTCAGGTGATCGTGCCCTCTTCTGAGGACTACTCCTATGAGGTGAACTTTTTGATGTGCTTGGAATTGGAGATGTGCCTCCTCCGACGGGTTTCCGTTTCTATGGAATCAGACGGCCTGCTCTGCTCCCTTTGACGCCTGTAGAACTCATCCATGATCCTCTGTACGGACATCAGTATCGGGTCATGAGGATAGTTGGCTTCTTCCGTAAATGGTCTGCCAAGTGGGACTATTGCTTAGGGGAAGGACAAGGTCGTTCTTCCACCACTTCTGCATCTGAAAATTCATCATGGAGAATTACATCAGGAAGCTCTGCCATGTCCCCCAAAGGAGAAACTTGCGCTACCATTGGTTCAGCAGCTTCAGTAGCCTCAAGGAAACAGACCTCAATGACAGGTGTCACCCTGGCGTGAGCAGAAGGTGCCTCAGGCTCCAATTCCTCCATGTTCAATGGTACCTTCGGCGACGAGCGTCCCGCTGACGGTAGTTCCGTCGACGAATGCGGCTTGGATGGTCGCTTCCCCGTCGACGAGTGCTCCGTGGACCAGCGTTACGTGGCAGAGTGCCTTGTGGACAAATGGTATGTTTCCTAGACGATAAATCCGATAACTAGGATCTTGCCGTAGACGATGTCTTATGTCTATTCGTCGTCGATGAGGGTTTCGTCAACAGTCTGGCCTACGACGGGTCTTTATCCTTCCCATTGCTCGTGGACTGTTTCCCTGTCGACGAATGCCCCCCCGGTTGTTTGCAAACTCCTCCTTACCTTTGGAGGTAGATTTTGCTGATGAATGTGACTTGCTGGCTCGAGGAGTCCAGTGGGGGTAGAAAGGGTATTAACTCCAGCTTCCTCTTACTTTTGGCAATGGGAGAGGAACTCCTTTCCACTGAAGAGGACCTTCTCTTCGAAGTTTGCCTCTCAGTTGGAATGCTGGAGTGGACAGAAGCTGTTCTGATAGACTCTTCGTCCGAAGAATGATCCCTGGCTTCCAGATGTAAAAGAAGTCTGCTGTGCCTGTCCTGAAGAGTCTTGTTTGCAAAAGTCTTGCAAATATCGCATTTCTGAATGTCATGCGGATACAAGCAGTAAATGCAATGTTCATGGGGGTCCTTCATGTAGACTAATTTCTTCTTGCATCTCGTGCAGTCCCTCAACAGGGAAGGCTTCTTATCAGCCTGAGATGCAGCCATTCTAAAGAGAAGGTTTACACAACGATTTTGGGTCAAAAACAACAGCTATTTGTCCCAAAAATTACCTGGGACCAAAGCCTCTAAACAGGGTAACAAAGTAGAATATATCTGAAAACTATATTCCACACAAAAAGTAGAAAAAGAATTGAAGAGCTCAGAGAGAAGGATTCCCTATGTCTGTCAGACTGCGGTGAAAAATCTGAAGATGGATGCCGGGGGCGGAGCTTAAGCCCTGGCACCTTATTGGTTGGGGCTGTAAAGCACCAAAATGAGGTGGAGGGAATTCCAAGATGGCCGCCGACACCAGGTAGACGTGTGTCGACGGCGCTCCTGTCCCTTCAATCTATTTAAGCGGTTCCACCACCCCTTATGTATTGAGGAGCGGAGAGTTATAGCGGTCTGCATTTCCCCGCACCTTGGAGCAGCCGTGGCTGGAACAGCGCCCGGCAGAAGAAGGGGAAACTATCCCGGCGCGCATTGGAGGCCTGCGGGCGAAGGGAGGCGCACCGGGTCAACTGACGCTGGGCTGGAGAGGGCCGGTGGCTGAAGGCGGGATGGGATCGGAGTCCCGCTCCTGTTCCCCCTAGGCAGAGGAAGGAGCTGGGTGGCTTCGGGAGGGCGGTCGCAGCCTCGGCTTTATTGCGAGCATTCTCGCCGACCAACGGGCGAGCATACCAGCGTGTGCCTGCACCCCTCGGGAGCTGCTTTGGTCAGACCTGGCCGGGAGGAGGAGGAGGGGACCCGGCGGCCAGCCCCGGTGCAGGCGACAGCCCTTGGAGCACTTCGGCGGGGCTATCGGACCGGCCTACGCGGCCTCGGGTCTTGGCACCGCCCGGTAGCCGGGGGCGTGGAGCAGAATTCTGCAGCAGCGGTCAGAGTGACGGAGGTGGGGGCCCGTGCAGAGGAGAGCGGGCCCGGGCAGCGGAAAGGCGGCAACAACAAAGTACGGTAAGCGGCCGGGAGGGCAGGCCCAACTTGCACTAGCCCCGAGAGGAGCCTGGAGAGGGGTCCCCTCTATTCTGGTGGAGTTGTGGAGGAGGGCCCCTTCTCTGGGCTCGAAGGACCTCGCCCCCGCTGCATCATCTTAGGGACCGTGGCACCGGTGCATCCCAGACTGGCACCTGTTCCCCCCGGTTTGATATGGAGCCCAGCTACACGCAGGGGGCGAGCCCAGCTACACGCAGGGGGCGAGCCCAGCTACACGCAGGGGGCGAGCCCAGCTACACGCAGGGGGCGAGCCCAGCTACACGCAGGGGGCGAGCCCAGCTACACGCAGCGGGCGAGCCCAGCACCAGTTCGCACAGCTTGGAGGACGCACCTTCATCAGGCCCAAAGGAAGCATCAGGAATTACACTAATAGGGTACGGGGATCAAGCCTGGTCAGAACAGCTCCTTGGGGAGGCGCAGACAGGGTCCTTATTCCGCGATTATGGCGACCGAAAATAAAAGCAAGGCGAATAAAAGCGGACCGTCCCAGGGGGATGCCCCCGATCCCATCATAGCCCTGTGGGCAAGCAAAGACGCAGCTGAGGAACGCAGACCCACACAGGGGGGGGGGGTGCATAGAGCAGGAGCACACTGAGTCCTCGGAAGCGACGGCACCAATCTCACGTCAGTATCTGCGTGGGGGAGCTGCTCTCATTTCAAGCATCCTTGGGGAAAGCCTTCAAAGAGCAATTTCAATTAATGAGGTCGGATATCAATCAGGCGATGGCGGAAATCAAGCAGGAAGTGAGTCAGTTGGGGGAGAGAACGGACATAGTTGAAAAAGGCCTGCAAGAGGTAGGCATAGAGGCTATGGAGAATAGCGAAGCAATCGAGAGGCTCGACACGGCAACGCGGAACCTGGAAATTAGAATGAAGACATGGAAAACAGGTCTCGAAGGATCAACATCAGGCTGAAGTTTCTGCCAGAGACGGTGCAAGACAGGGACCTGAAGGAGACAGTTCAAGGGATATATGCGGAGCTGCTGGGTGAGCCCTCACCGGATCGGACAGGGTTCACAGAGTGGGTTTCCTCAACAGGAACCCTAAGTCCAGGCTGCGGGACGTGTTAGCTGCGTTCATAAGGTATGCTCAAAAAGAAGCAGTGCTCAGGGCCGCTAGACAAAAACAGCATATATCCTTTAACGGCCAACGTATTGAACTGTACCAGGATCTCGCCAGCAGCACCCTGCTCAAAAGACGACAGTGGGGCCCACTCACCTCGAAACTTAAAGAAATGGGGATCAGATGTAAGTGAACCTTCCCTTTTGGGCTCGCCTTCGAGTGGGCCGGTTCCCAGAAGCGGATAACCACGATGCAAGAGGGAGCGGACATACTCCAAATTGCCCTGGACCAGGAGCGGAACGGGTGCCAGAGTGCGGCAGGCCCGAGTGGCTCGCCTGAGGCAGGAAGTGGGGTGCGATCCAGGCCATGGGAATGGTCAGTGGTCGGCGAGGGGAAGAGGAGGAGACCCGCACGGTGGAGGCCCCCCGGGAAGGGGGTGGAAACGGAGCCAGCAGAGGAGTAGAGACCCTGGGGCGAGGAGAACTGACTTGGTGTCCGAATAGTCTTCGGGGGTGTTGGACACAAAGGCTGTTTCTGATCACAAGGAGGAGAGAAGGAGTTACGAGCAAACATCATGGGATCACTAAGAGCGAAGAAGCCTAGAGGGGGAGGGAGGGAGACTGGAAGACCTAGCGTTAAGGTCGTCAGGGGTTGGGAGGGGGGGTGGGGCGGAAGAGGGGGATCCTCAGGTGCTACCCGAGGGGCGAGTTAAAAGTGGTGCACGTACCCGGGTTCTGGCATGGTGCAAACGAGTGGAGGTGGGGAATTGATGAAGGGACATGAAAGGTAGGAGCAGGTGTCTAATCACAATTCAAATGGGTAACGCATAACGTTAGGGGCCTCAACACTCCGCTGAAAAGGAAAAAATTTGAGCAATTTACGAAGCGGGGGGAAACCAGACTTTTTGGGATTACAAGAAACAAATCTGCTTCGTAAGGATCAGTGCCGCTTAAGGCTAAGAGGGTTCGACCAGGTGTTTCAGGCGTCTGGTCTGGTCCCACGAAACCAGGGGGGGTGGGGGGGTGGCGATGGCCATCAGAGGCACAGTGAACTTCTGCATGGAGGATACCCTAAAAGACAAAGAGGGTAGGTTTGTGTTGGCGAGAGGCAAAATCGCAGAGGAGATGTACACAATAGGGGTTATTTATGCACCTAACACAGGGCAGGACACCTTCCTCTGCGACCTTATGGGGAGAATAGGTGACCGGGTAAGGGGCCAGATAATCATAATGGGTGACCTGAATATAGCGTGGGACAAGGCTAAAGATAGGTCGGGGGTGTTTAGGAACCGGGGTGGAGGGGTGGTGGCTTTGCGGAACTGAGGGACAAAGTGGTGAGCATGGGGTTGAGGGATGTCTGGAGGGAACTGAAAGGGGACGCGGAGGGTTATACCTTCCTTTCCGAAGTCCACATGACACAATCTAGAATTGACTATATCTGGGTCTCGGCTAACCTGGTGGGTAAAGTTAAGGAAATAGAGGTGGGGCCCATGGGAATAGCAGGTCATAAAATACTGTCAATGCAGCTGGAATCGGGAGAGAGGCGAAGGGGGTTGTGGGGTTGGAAATACCCGGAATATTTGCTGAAGGATCCTAAGGGAGGAGACACGGGAGAAGATATAAGATGGGATGCATTTAAGGCCACGATGAGGGGAGAAACTATAGCAACCAAGGCACAAAGACAGAAACAGCTACAGGCCCTTGAGTCCCGGATGGAAGCAGAGGTCGAGGAGGCGAGAGGCAGGGTGGCGGCGAACCCCAGTAGGTAAAACCAGAAGGATTATAGGAGGGCGGTGGGACAATTGGGGGTCCTGCAAACTAAAAAGGCAGAGGGGGCCCTGCTTTTCGCGAGGCCAAAATTCTATGCTAAAGGGAATAAGGCGGACGCCCTGCTGGCCCGCCTCCTTCGGGGAGCTGCCTCGAAAAACACAATCACGGCGCTAAACTCAGATATAGGGGATAGGGTTACTCGAACAGAAGACATTTGAGAAGCCATGGCTAAATTTTACGAGACCTTGTATACATCACAGCACCCCTGTGACCAGGAGAAATTCCTGGAAAGCATTAAATTGTGTAAAGTTGAGGGGGAGGCCCAGATTAGTCTTCAACAAGAAATAACGGAGGAGGAAGTGAGAGGGGTTATTCAGAAGCTACCCGCAGGTAAGGCCCCGGGCCCAGACGGGTACTCTGCTTCCTTCTACAAGACCTTTGCCGGGGTGCTGGTACCACAGTTGACTTACCTCTTCAACTCCTTTAAAGGTAGTGGGCAAATCACTTCATCCATGAAAGAAGCCAAGATCTCCCTGATTCTGCAAGCGGGCAAGGACCCTCTCGAAAGATCCTCCTATAGGCCAATTGCACTTATTAATGTGGATGCAAAAATATACACTAAAATCCTAGCGAATAGGTTAGAGGGGCTTCTCTCGGATCTGATCCATGAGGATCGGGCGGGATTTGTGAAGGGGAGGCAGACAGCGGATAATATCAGAAGGGTGGTCCACCTAGTGGAAAAGGCGGAAAAGACTATTACCCCGGCAGCGCTTCTATCCGGGTGGAATGGTCCTTCCTCTTCAAGGCCATGGAAAAAATGGGGTTGGGAGGCACTTATTTACAGATGGTCAAGGCGAATTATGAGGGTCCTCGAGCGAGGGTGGTGGTTAACGGGACTTTATCCAGATCGTTCCAACTCCAAAGAGGTACAAAACAGGGATGTCCCTTATCGCCCCTGGTTTATGCGATCTATTTAGAGCCCCTCCTGCAGGCAATTCGGGAATCGGAAGGGATACAGGGAATACCGTTTGGGGGTAGACAGCACAAAGTGGCGGCCTTCGCGGACGATATGTTACTTGCCCTGACCAACCCCATAGAGTCGAGTAGGCAATGCAGGCTATTACTAGAGGACTTTGGAGAAGCATCCAGACTACGCATTAACATGCATAAGTCCGAATTGATGGACCGGACGTTGGCGAGGGAGGAGAGGGAGGAATTAAAGGAGTCAACGCCTTTCGCCTGGCGACCGGGGGGAATCACATACTTTGGGGTGAGAATCACTCCAGCCCTTAAAGGGTGGTATGTAGCGAACTACCCCCCGCTTTTGAAAAGAATTAAAAAGAATCTCCTTAAGTGGCGGAATCTTCGGATCTCCTGGCTGGGGAGGTTGGAGGGAATAAAAATGGTCACCCTGTCGAGGTTGCTCTAACTCTTCCGGGTTATCCCTCAGGCAGTTCCTGCTAGCTTTTTTAAGGAGCTCCAAGCGATAACAAATGAGTTTATATGGGAGGGGAAAAGGGCAAGGGTGGGTAGGCAGCTGCTTATGGCCCCGAGGACAGGTGGCGGACTAGCACTCCCCAACTTCCGTCAATATTACGAGGCGGCCCAGCTAAGGGTGATTAGGGAATGGCTTCGGGAGGGGGGAAGGAATACACTGGATTAAAATGGACAGAGCAGTTACGAAGCATGAATTGGGGGAGGTCCTGTGGCTACCCAGACAACATCAGCCGAGTCATATGTATCTGAGCTCTATCACCAAGTTAGTTGCAGACAATTGGGACAGGCTTGTCCAACGCAAGGAAATCACAACCTATCCATCCCCCTCCCTTTACCCCCATCTTCAATAGCAAAGATTTTACCCCCGGGTTGGAGGGAAGGGCATTCAGGAACTGGCGGGAGGAAGGCTGCCGTTGGATGCGAGACATGTTCATTGGAGGGGAGATCAGCACATTTGTAGAGTGTAAAAGGGACTTCGCATTGGGGGAGGGTGAACGGCTGAGATACTCCAACTGCAGCATTGGCTCCTACACCCCACGAACAAGGAAGTGGCCACCAGATCGAACTCTTTTGAAATTATTGATGACCAATGATGGTTCGAAGGACCTCATTTCGCAGCTTTATAAGATCCTGGATGACGCTACCCCGAGGCCGCAATGGGCATATATGGTAAGGTGGGAAAGCCTTTTGGGCAGGGAAGTAGAGAAGACGGAGTGGGAGAGACTATGGAGCAAGGTCCCTAAACTGGCGAGAGCCTCGCAAACCCGGGAAGCTTGGTATAAGATATTGTACGGGTGGCACTTTACTCCAGCTCGTCTGCGTAGGATCTACCCAGAGTCATCGGGAGCTTGCTTGAGGGGATGTGGTCAGGAGGGCACTACGGAACATATCTGGTGGAGATGCCCGAAAATAGCCCCATTCTGGGGAGACATTAAACAGGCGATGGAACAAGTGTTTTGGTCAGAGGGAGGCATACCCCCGGAATGGTCTCTTTTAGGCTCGAGGCCAGCAGTAGCGACAGGCGGTCCAAGGGGTAGGGAAAGAGTGAGGGTGATGCTCACTTTGGCGGCAATGATAATGATCGCTCAGAGATGGAAGAGCTCAAACGTACCGATGTTCCAAGACTGGTTGGGTAAAGTCTGAGAGATCGTAGCGATGGAGTGGGCCTCCTATGCAATAAACAATGCAATACAGAACTTTGCAAGTGAATGGGGGGAGGTCCTCATCTTTCTCAGAGACGACTTCAGGATTGGCTGGCGTCCACAACATCTGAAACTCCTGGACCTGGAATGATCTTGAATGGACACTTAGAGGGACGATGAGCCATGCAAACTTTGCAGCAGCACCAAGGGGGAAGGGGGAGGGTAGAGAGGGGGGGGGGGAGGTAGTTCCGGGGTTTGTTATATTTGTTGAAAAATTCAACAAAAAGAATTTAAAAAAAAATTCAAAATGAGGTGGAGGGACTACACAATAGAATGGCTCATAGGCCATAATGGGCTATGTACGTGCATGGCTATGTAGCAATGCGTGTATATTAAAAAATAAATGTAATAATTATTTTTATCACGAGGATTCCCAGTCTGACGACGGGGAATATTCAAGCATCTGAATCTATGAAAGATACAATGCTAGAGAAGCATAGTTTAACTATGTTAAATGGGCCAACTATGAGCGATTCTAAAATTGCATTCACGCTTGTTGATGGACGCTCTGCCTCTACCATCGACTATGTATTTGTTAACAATATAGGTCTTATGTACATAGTCCATATGGACATTGTAAGCAGATCCGAGAGCAATCATTTCCCTTTATGCACTTTATTGGTCCTCCCAAAAACTACCAATGTTGTTTACAACTATGATGAGAATGGGCAGCTCTATGTAAATGAGGGACAGAATCGTATACAATGGCATAAGACCAACCTCGATAAGGCGAATACGGTGGTTACTAACATAATATCTGTGTTTATATCAGAGAGCTTGTCTGTTAGTAACAATAGTAGCAATTGCAAAATAGCTAAGTTTTGTGAGATTGTGGCTGCTATTAGTAACCACGTTCGGAAGCAAAGGACATAAATCCACCCTAGAAAACTCCAATAAGGTGATACACAGTAGATGTTACAAAGATAAGTCAATTAGTAAAGCAAAAAAGATTATGCGCAGTGAGATTGCGATAGCGACGTCATATATTCAAATAGGACTCGACTCAGAGTGTGTTCCGGCCAAGGTAAAACGCATTAAAATGATTAGACCCTGGCTCCGACACCATTTGCAAAGTTGTGAAAGTAAGCGTTGGCAAAAAATTGCTCTTCTGGCACAGTCTCGTAATTCAACTGGTATATGGGAAGCGATCTGTAATGCAAAAAAAAACACATTAAAAAAAAGAGTTTACCATAAATTGCATTTCTGAAAAAGTATGTACCTCCCATACTGCATCCACGTTAGGATGGAAAGAATGCAATGGTGAGGTATTTCCATTACCTTCCAATAGTTGGTCTTGTAAGGCATCTGTCCAAGATATTATTGATATTATTGTACAACTGAATAATTTGCGGGCCGCAGGCCCTGATGGTGTGTGCAACAGTTCATTAAAACTAGCCCCAAAACTGTGGGCAACCGCCGTCCACATGCTCTTCACATACATTGGAGCGATTGGTACGATACCTAAAACTTGGAAGGTTAGTCATATTATCACAGTCTACAAAGAAGGTCGATGGGATGATCCTAGCAATTTTAGAATCCTAGCAATACTATCTTTCCCTTCAAAGATATGTGCACGGTTTTGGTTATTTGAGCTGAATGATTGGATTAGTGCCAGTGGTATTTTGCCAAAAATCAAATTGGGTTCATGCAGAAATCTAGCACCACACACAATCTTGTTATATTTGTTTCAGCAATTGAATACGCCTGGAAAAGGAGAGAGTTGAGCGTTTACTGCGCCTTTATAGACTTCTCAGCAGCGTTCAACTCGGTCCTCAGAAACCGCCTATGGAAGAAGTCAATAAAATTGAATATTCCTTTGGGCCTATCAAAAATGTTAATGATTTTGTACACAGATATATCTGTACATATTAGACTAGATGCAAAAGGAAAATTGTCTGCACTAATACCAACAAGCTGTGGCGTTAAGCAGGGTTGCATGGAGGCAGCAACCCTGTTCAACCTATACCTAGTGGACATGCACCAGGTCTTTATGATACCATCAACCTGCCCTTTAAAAAGGTAGGCACTTCCCATGTGGGGTGGTTGGCTTATGCGGACGATTTGTTGTTGTTGGAATATACTCCATCAGGCCTACAGAGGTTATTGGATGCACTGGCTGTTTATTCCAAATTAAATGGGCTCACGATAAACATCAGCAAAAGTAAAGTTATGACCTTCCCAGTAAAAACATCCCCCAAAAAAATCGTTTGGCATTTGAACAATGAGACGCTTGAACAAGTTAATTATTACAAATATCTAGGCGTCATAGCAGATGACAAACTAAGATGGGAGAGGCAATGGCTATCGATTAAAGAAAGATGCCTAGCATCGGCCAGTGCAATCAGTGCCTTTATAGGTAGAAATAATGGCTATTCAGCCTATACTGTCCTAATATTGTACACAACAAAAATCCACGCAATGCTCTTGTATGCTATTGAAATTTGGGGACATAGACATGCTACAGACTTGAGGAAGCTTGAATCCTTGCTGCTTCGTAAACTCATGCGGCTACCTAGAAACATATCTGTTGAATATGTGTATCTTGAATTTGACGTGAAATGCTTTGAGTCTGAATTTATCAGTAGAGTTGTTATGGGTTATGATAAACTTATCAGACTAGAAAATAACAATTGTTGTACAATATGTGTGGGCTTTTGAGCTGTTACACCATCCACTGGTCACCTTACCCGTGCAGCCACTAAGCCCTCCATCTCAGGCCTTGATCTGCCTTCACCTTCTAACCTCATGTCCTCACTCCCTCAAGCAGCACGGCAGCGGCTCTACAACAAGAACACACAAGGGCATCCAACGCGCTATGGTCATATTCACCCATTGCAACGTTGGCAGCTGCCCTGGCGTCTTGGAGAAGGTTGACGGAGACGTTGGCCCTTTTCTTTGCTTCATCACACCCCCAGGAAGACCCGGCAGCGTTTTTGAAAACTTGGGTCATGTGACAAGGAAACGTGCTACATCATCAGTCACGTGATGGGGTCATGTGACACTCCTAGGCCCCTTCAAAACCGGAGAGAGAACGCTCATTCAGTGCTTCACAGCTGACCCAATCAGGCACTGTTCAGCGTCTTCCTGTCTCCACATCTTGATTCTGGACTACGGACTGTTCTTCTTGGATTCCTCTGTCAAGCCCTTGGATACTGTTTTGCTCTGCTGTTTCAAGACCTTTGAACTGCGTTTTTGGATTCCTTTGGATTACCCCTGGTTTCGACGAACTTGGCTGGCTTTTGACCTTGGAACTCTTAACGGACTGTTTTCGGATTCCCTCTTCCGTTACCTTTTGGAGTACCCTTTCCATTCAGGTCTTGCAGTGCCTATTTCTACAACAATCTATGCCTACCCGCTGCCGCTTGCTACACTCTGCAGCCACATGGAACACCTCCATTCTCATCTGTGCTTTTCCTGTCCCCAGACCCTTGGTAAGACACTTGATATTTGTTACCTCGCTATTCAGTGTATTGTTTGTCATTGTACTGACCCATTCCTTGCTTTACAGCAGTCGAGGGGTCACCGGTGTTCCTGGCGTTCTTCAGCACTCAAAAAACCTGTGGCCTCAAGGATCGCTCAGGATGTTATTTGTATCTTTCTGAGTGGAACTTGTGGACAGAGGCCCCATAATCTTCACGACCATCAAGTCATAACATGAGCAAATTCAGAATAGCAAATCTATGCAAATGCTCTGCAAAATCTAAACCTTGCATGCTAAATTGGCCTTTGGATTTGCTCAAACTTCAGTACATAATGTCCATCGACAGTTTAAAGGTTGGCTCAACAAGAGTTTGGCACTAGTCAGCCACGAACGCCACATTGTGGAGTTAGCAATGAAATCCTACAGTGGCCCTTATTGTCAATATAGACTAGAACGTGTATCTAGGCCTAAATACATCATGGCCTATCCCAGCCCAAAAACGTTTCCATTTTATCTGTTGAAGAAATTTAATGATAGTGAAGTTTTAGAAACCAAAGGTGCACAGCTGAGACTGTGTAGATCTAAGCGCATGTGCCGCCTACGTGGCTGTGAGGTAATAGAGCCTGTTTAACATTTGATGTTAAGATGTGACAGCCTGTTGGAACTAAGATTAAAATATATAAAATGTTATGATAATGCGATAACACTCTTTCCAACATTTGGCAAAATTTCATGAAGGCCGATGATTGTAACCTTATCTATTTTATGGTGCTATTCTATTTACGCATTGTTGATATTTTAAACTGTTTTTAGAAATGGTAATTCCGGTTATAAATATTTATGATACTATTAGGTTCTGTATGTTAGAATGATTTTAAGTAGGAAAATGCTATAAATGTAAACCTCAAATTTCAAATTGTATTAGAGACTGGCAATCTTTTTAGATGTCATAACATTGTTATGTCTTTTAAAGAATATTTTTTTTTTTTTTTTAGATATTTGTATTGTCTTTTGTATTGTAATATCTGTAATATCTGTTGTATATACATAGCCGATTATGGCCCAATTGATGTAGAAATAGCTCTAGATATTAATGTGATCCCAAAACCATTCAGCCTTACCTTGAAGAATCTACTGGCAAAAGCCAAACGTTTAGGAATAATAGACACTATGAAAATACATACAAAAAAAAACAGCTGGGTCTCAATTAAGTGTAAGGAGGACAAACTATGCCTCCTTAATGCTCTAAAAAAGAGTGAAGTTAATAAAATACAGGGGTGCCGTCAAATCAATATTCAGGCCTTTATGAAGCTTTTGAAACAATCTTGTAATCAGCTAGAAAAAGTGGTACTATCACAGGATTAATCACTGTTCTGGAGAGTTTAGCAAAGGACTAAGGGGAACTACTCCAGATGGTCTTACCACTCTTGATGGTGTCAATGAGTGGTGTATAAACTCAGAGCACTTTATAATCCACCCATGGACCACACACTTCCCTATGTAACCAAGAAATTTGAAGCAAATGCATTGTGTCCTACAAACACGAACTAAAGTACTCCAAGGCACTCAATTATATAGGAGCATACTAAGAAAGATTGCCTTATGTTGGGCAGCCAATCAAAGCGTCAAGCCATGATGTGGTCCCAATTGACTTGAACTGGCAATCTGGGTTCCTATCATCTAAAACTTGAAAATGCTCTCATGGGCGGTGCAACTGCTTCTAGTAGCTGGAGAGAAGCAATTATCCCCATTTTTAGTAAGGAAGATAGGATAACATTTCAGGTATAAGCTAGCTAACTTATTGAGTCATATGCAAATCTGTTTGGGAGAGTGGCCTACACGAGAATACAAGAATAGGTTGAGATTTGGGAACAGCCAAACTTAGTTTTATCCTCCTGTTCAGCAACATAAGCACTAAGACCAAATGGCTAACATAGGTCCATGACACGCTGGGAATCTTCAATCTGCATAACTTTTATTAAAATCCCTGGAGAAAAAGTGCAGCATGAGCAACTTCATTAAACAAAAGCCCTGTATTAAGCAGAAGAAAACTAAAGGTGGGGAGTGACCTCTTCGCTGCATAAGTAACCTATGAAACTGTTAACAAGGACAGAGGAAAAGTGTCTACCAAAACATCAGCGAAGGGAACACTTGGTAATCAATATACTTTTTTTTCTAAATGTTTATTGGTTGCAATTAAAACAAAAGTAACAATTAACCATTTACATTTGAATAACCTACAAATCCAGATACATTTCTAGACTAACAGAAAAAAGACACAAGGAACAACTTGATGAGATCCGAGAAATTAAATGCAACACCCTCAGTCATTGGCAAAGTCTAAGTGCTAGTACTGGTCCCACACCTATATCTACAAATTAAAAACATTTAATTGCAAATTGCCCCAACTTGATTGCTCAGAGTCCAAGATTGATTCACCACCTAACTCATTTGCTCGTGTGATTGCTTCATGGCGTAACAATGAGTCCTCAATAAATTTGAACAGCTAGACAAAGACTTGCCTGCTCTCCCATCAGAACCCACTGAGACCACTCTCAGTATAGAAGGGTTGTATAATGGTTGCAGTGAGCTTGTAGATGCTTAGAACGCGATTGATTGGATGCTGTGCAAGCTGTTATCAGATGTTTGTTAACAAGTTTAGATAGTATAATAGCTTGGACATAGGGATGGTAGTCTGATGGGAGGTCACTTTGTACCCAATGTCCACTTTAATGAGAGTTGGTAATCCAGAAGAGGGACGACCCATCGGCCCTTTAATTGCTGGATTAAGGAAGCATTTGGATCCATTGCAAAAAGGCAACTCCCTAAACCAAGTCTCCTGGAGACAAATAACATCATTCTCGGAGAGAGATTAATGCATGTGTGAACAATACACTAAAACCTCTTGTGTTCCATGAACAGCAGAGGATTAAAGAACTCTCCTCCTTTATCGTAATCTAATGGTTGCCGACACTCGCCAGGGAGCTTGCCAACTATTCACAGCTTACTGATTTAGTCAGCAGCCCATATCGGTCACAATTGTGCTGTTATCTATCGTGAATTTGACTTTCAGAAGATCCTTGTTTTCTGAATGGGATACAGCAGAGGGTTTGATATAAGCTAGACGATTAGACCTAGATGGAGGTATACGTTGTTTGCCATTCTTAGTGACTTCAATACGAGTCCAGGTCTTAGAGTTGTATCAGGCTTGTGTTGAAGAATGAGCTTTTTAAAGTTGGTGTAGGATGGCAGCTCATTCCCTTCATACTCCCTAAGATCATAGCCAAGGGGGAGTAATGTTTCACACTGCTTCAGAACTGCATTTTTAACTTTATTGGAATGCAAGTGTAAAATGACCCAATCTGTTTTATGCTCTGAAGGTAACTCGACCACCTTGATATCATTAGTCGACACAAAGCGGAGTTCACAAACATCCTTAAAGAGCTTCATGATGTTGGTACGATTCAGGATGGGCACATTAGAGCCATTAATAATCCGCTCTAGATGGATTTTGCACAGATGTCAAATTCACGGCTTTAGTGCTGATGGCAGGCCGGCGCTCCAGCTCCAATTTAGCAGAGCTTTTAGTTGGAAGTGTGGCATGTCACAGGCGATTAAGTTTTTGTTGCAGCGTTAAGATTTTTCTTTTCCCACAGTGTCATTTTTCGTTTTGTTGGGTCTTACAGGGGCTGGAGTTGAACGGTGGGCTGGAGGGTTGCCCAGAGCAACGCCAGTGGTTAAGATTCATTCTAAACCTTCCAGCCACCACCTCTTTGTTTTTGCTTTGTCACCCCGAGTGGGAGGGGTATGCCCAGACGTGGGTCCCGTGCCTGCTGGGCTTAGAGACCCAAGCTACTCCTCACTGATGAGCCCCAACAAGGGCGAAACATGTTTGGGGATGCTTGTGGTCTCGTGCAGAAGGGATGTGACCTAGCAGTTCGGGCTGGACTGCCCCTCTTGGGGTGGGGCCAAGCCTAATTTGCATATGGTCTTTCCCCTTCTGTAATGGCTTGGCAGGCGAAGAACGGTGGTCTGGAGGGTTGCCCAGAGCAACGCCAGTGGTTAAGATTCATTCTAAACCTTCCAGCCACCACCTCTATGTTTTTGCGTCGTTGAAAATTTAAGACACGTTTGTCTGTGGAGGAGGTACAATTTTCAACCGTTTAGGTCTGGAAGGATTTGAGCTATACTCTACTGCAGCTGGATGTCAGTGGATGTTGTAAAGAGGAAGCCTGACGAGGCATGTTTTGCACGTTATCAAAATAAATAAATAAATAAAAGTTCCCTTTTGGGGATTGACTCTTCTCCACTATACTCTTGTTTAGATGTTGAACTATAATATATGTAGTCTGTTATAGGAGTTAGAATTTGTTTGATGGACAACTTGTTTCCTTAACTGGGCAAATTGAAATAGACTTCCTAGATCATTACCCAACACTCTACAAACAAATGCAAACTGCAGTACTAATGAGGTTCGAAATCAGATGTAAAAAAAAAAAAAATACACATTAAGAATAAGCAACTCAAAATTGAATCATGGAGAACACACAAATTTAATATTTAAAGGTATCTGGAGAAAGAAAACACAGAAGCAACAAATGCTCAGAAAGCGGCATATGTTAAAGAAGGCTTCTAAACATTTTCACAAAAAGGTCAACAAACAACCATTTCTGGATAGTTTCAGATCAAAATATCAATATTGACAAAGGAAAGGGTAACATCTGTATCTTGGAAGACACATAGTCAAGGCCGATAAAGTAAAAAAAGCTAGTTATAGACCAACCTTGTCCTGGCCTGGGAGAGGAGGTACCCGTCAATGACTGTTCAAGTTCCTGTCAATTAAAAATATATTAAGCACTCAGATAATATAATGTTGAAGTGTACAAAATTACATTTTTAGTGCTTACTTTTGCCTTTTTGGAATCCGGATCAAATCTTTCAAGAATTAACTTTGCTGATTTATAGGTTTCTTTTTCCATCACTTCTTCAAGCTAGAACAAATGTCACATGGAACATAACATTAAAAATCAATTGCATTTTAAAGGACTAAAATAAAAGCAGGTTGTTAGTGTTTCCAAATGCCTTACACACGTACAACAACAAAAATAAAGAAATCCTGTAATGCACACATTCTAATTTCTGTTAAGTAATTTGTGCTAAACAGCTTCAATGCACTGAAAAAGCAATCGGTGCTAATTGTTAACATATAATGAGGAGTATAATTACATGCTCCAACTTAATAATGGACTGTGCAAAAATCTATCAGCTATCATTATTGAAAGTTATTAGACATGACAGCGGACGACAAGCAATTCAACAGATTGATGCCCTTGCAGAACTTAATGCTATTAATTCAAGGAAGCTTGTTAGCCAAGTGTTTTGCAGAATCAAGCCCGTGCCAATTAACTGCTGTCGGCATTGATTTTAGATTATTTATTAGCAGAAGCATTAAACAACTGGTTTGCAGCAAATGGCTAACATTCAAGAAATGAGAAACCCTTTTGAGGGATTCCGCACTAGCGCTCCAAAAGGCCAACACTACCTTCAGTTTGATTACATGAATGAAACATTGAAGATTAAAGAGCACAAACAAGAGCCCGGTTTACAACATAACTCGGGACCATAGGTCAATTTACGTGCGGGATTTCATTTGCAATATATTCAAAATACTGATTAGCTGATACAACGGTAATTTAAAACAGCAGTCCCCATGTACGAAGCTAACTTGTAACAAAGCCTCAATGCTACTGAAGAGACCACAAGTTCCTAAAGAATACAAACAAACATTTTACGCTAAATGATTTTTGATTATTCTAAAATACATGCACAGTACACAGTGTACATCATTGTGAAAAACGCCTGCATTTATTCTTTGGAATATGTTGACTTTTTGTAAACTGTAGATCGGAAACGTCTGAAAACTTCAGTATAGGGAATTTGCACTTATAGCCTCCACTAGCTGCAGGCAAAAAAACAAAAAGCGTTGGCAAAGCCAATCGTTTTTGCTTTTGGGTAGTTATAGAATCAGCCTTTTCCACATACTGCCATAATGGTACTACCTGAGTATAAGATAGCAACAGCTAGCAAATTGTTATTAGTACTACGCACTGCCAGGCAAATGCCATTCTAATGCGCAAGAGTCAAAACTATTGACTTTGTTAATGCTGGATTAAACAGGAATTCGGTGCAAGGGACACATGCTGGTAGATGCATACTGCTTAGAAGTCAAGTGGCTAAAGGCACACTTTGTTAAGACATTTTCATTACCAACGATGCTGGGTTTAAGGCTGCAATTAAGGATAGCTTCAGAAGACTGCTCAGAAAGCACATACCCAGTTCAAGAGATCAGGAAAGAGTTAAGTGGGGAGGAGCCAGTAGCCGGTGGGAATGGCCATAGCGAATGGCATGTGTATGGGTGGTAATTGGGTGGGCAAAAAGCTAATCGCCCTTTCCACAGGCTGTGTGTTCGTTTACTTGCATCCCATCTCTCTCCCTGTCTTTACTTACCATGACAATAGTTTCAGTTTATACGCACAGCAGCCTAAAAGCCGAAACTAAAAATGTGGCAACTGACAAAACAACAAGCACTGGAACACCACTTGGTCTGGCTTTATTTTATGCCACTCCTCTCACATGCTCAGCTCCATCCATCCATCATATGCCCAAACACAGCCTCAATGGCTAGGATAGAGCCCAATATGGGGAGGTACTTCCATCATGACCAGTGTAGCGTGAACTGCGTAAGTGCAGAAAAATCCACCCAACTGTGGAAAGACGAAGCCCAAATCTAGCCGTGTGTGAAAAATAGATCCAGGTGAAATGAGCAAAATACATCCTTGTATGGTGGGTACAGGACCCCAAACACTGTACTACGATATCATGCCAAGTTTTTTTATATGCATTGGTTGGTACCAGAATGCTTGCACTTACCAAAGTCTTACCAATGCTTGTACTTACCAATGACAGAAACACATCCCTAAGAAAGCACCCACTAACTGGCTGCAGTGACCCCAGGGGTCTAACAATGCTGAATCCATTTTACTCTCCTCACTGATGTTACCTCATTCACTCTGCCTCATTTCAAATATGCTCCAGCATAGACCTATACCTTATTAAATGAGCATCACCCTGTGCAATGTCTGCAACCGGCCTGTATGCCCAAGAATATAATCTACTTTCACTGTCAGCACAACACTACAAGTCCCAGAATGCAGTATGCCTTAGGGGATGTAGACCAATCCGACCCACTATTTTACCAAGAATACACTATGCCTTAATAAACACGTCCGCAAAAGACCTTGTCCAGTAAACCAGCCAGCCTCTCTCAATACAGATAAACAGAACTAAACGTCAAAAAGGAACTCTACTTAACTAGTTGCAAGTATTCTTTTCACCCACCACCCCACAGGCCTACATGTCCAGGAATGCACAATGCTCAACAACATAAGTGCCCATTTTTGTGTGCATGACCTTCCCCAAAGTACAAATGTCTCCATGTGCATAGATACCTAGTAAATACACATTGCCTCACTGAGTACCACCATCACAGACACCCCCAGAAGACTACCTGTCACAATCTAACTCGAGCCCAACCCAAAAGCAGTACATGTCCCAGAATGCACAATGTTTTTTAATCGTTAGAGGATGAAATCTGACTAAACTAGAAGGCACTGCTTCACTTAAAGCAGATGCTCGAGCATAGGGTGTGGCAACAGTTGGCGGACTAGATGTTTTGGAAACACCCACCAGCCCAAACCTGTTACGTCAATGGTGAGGGAACATGGTAGTTGTGGTCCAAAACATCTGGAAAGCCAAGGGTTCCAGACTCCCAGAAGAGCTACAAACCACAGAATATCCCTGCCTCACTACGGAAGAGCTACCCCCACCAACCAGACTGCATGTTCAGTGTGCATATGTTCCTAGCAAACATTATGTTTTGTTTATTAGCATACATCCGTGTTGCGGTCCTGTAGTGAAATAAGTGAACAAACTTGCTGATGCGCTGCAGGGCACGCCTGTAAGTACAGGTTGGGGAGAGGCAGGTTATTTCTTCACATCGATTGGAGGAGACTAATGAGTAGGCAGCTATAGGAAGGAAGTGGAAGACATTGAAGTGAAAGAAAAGTATGAAGGACCATTATTACCAACTCTGCCTTTTAAGTGCAGAGGACCCTCCACCCCACTATATGCCCTGAGCCTTTATAATGCTCCGTGAAACGTTCATGAAAGTTTTCACCAAGATATTTTGTAAACCTCCAACAAGCCCCAATCCACCACCTACCACCCTCAAACCATATTCACAAGTCTGATAAATCTTGTGTGGCCAAATGGATACGGAGTCGCGCTGTTCATTGCCAAATTCTCAAGTAAAATGGCTTGCTTGAGGGCTACATGCAAGGCATGAGAGAAATTACACTGCGTTGTTTTGGAGATTGTTTCGATTCTTGGTATCCTGCATCGCTCTCAGGCAGGTTCAACATGCATAGTCCTATTTAAGTCTTCCAGTACACCCCAACTGTAGCTAAGGTTAGGTTAAAAAGTGCACATTTCTGTTGCAGGTCTTCCATTTCACTAGCAAAGAGCATTGTGTGGTTCCAGGTCTTGAAGACGACCTGTACAGTGCATTGCAAGAGATGTGTTATTTACTGTAGCATGCCAAGTAACACATTAAGGCTTCTTAGGAGAATTACTTTGACTTTCCAGCACTGAACTACCAAAATATGCCACACATTTGGCAAGAGAGACAACCTAACACACATGCCTATCCCAGAATTCACTCTGCCTCACTGGGACAAATCGTAACCACAATGCTTGGTAGGCACCCCCTCACAGCTCACAACAATAAAAGTAGTGGATAATATATTCTTTATGCAAATGCAAACGGAGGGCACTGCAGTGAGCGGTCCTGTCCCTGGGACAATGGCGTCAAATAAAGTATTTCCAACAATAGACCTAGAGAAACTCCCCAAGTGTTGCTGTGTGCTTACCACTTGGTCGATGAGACCATACCGAATTCATTATTATAGTAAATATCATTTTTCTGTACAGAAAAGCAATTTATGATCGTAATGGAGATTCAGTCATTTAATCATGAACACTTTATTGAAAACCAAGCCAATGCATTTCAGACCTAGTCCGTCATCAGGGTAAAAAAAGTCTATGCAAACAAAAAAAAGAAGAGGTGATAAATAAGACAGAAAGCATATAACATTAAACACCTTTGCTGCACATTTTTTATCTGCATCCAAAGCGGTTTGGGTGAGACCTTAGTGTCTCGGGTTTGTTTATACTAGAAGAATGTATTCACATTCGACATGTTATGTGAGTCTGGTTTATCTACCCTCCTTTCTTTTGGACGTTGTCCCCTATATGGTGGCGTATTTAGAATTTCGAGGTTTACCCTAGTACGGGATTTCACTAGCTTATTTTGCTGGTGATGCAGGTACATTCCTCATTTCTTTTTTATCATTTGACGATTCTAATTCCTCGGATTTTTGTTTGTTTACACCTTTACGTAGATTCAGCTCCTTGATATTATACTTTTGAGAGATTCAGGTTCATATTGCATTTCGTTTCGTCATTTGTATAGTGCCATTCACCATGGGTATTGGCCCGACACGCTGTAGGTTGAAAGACCTCGGAGAGAGCGAAGTCCGAAGCATGGGAAAGTTAGGAGGTGCATAATGGCCAATAAAGGTTATGAGGGCTTGGCAGAGTTCCTGCTAGCCACCCATGTCTAATTGGCATGTGTATGGGTGGAGAGATGTACACTAGGGAAATAAGATGGAGGGTATGTCTAAGAGAATAGTCTTTTATGTGTTAGCTACAGTTTGAATGTTTGTCGTGAAAGGTAGCTACATTTGTATGGCAGAAGTGTTGTGCAAAGTGTCATTCGAGTGGTGTGTGTGCAGGAGCGTGGTCGCACCTTGGTTAATTCCAGACGCAAGGAGAGCGAGAGGAAAAATGCATTAGTTCTAATCAAATGAAAGCCTAGAATTGGAACATTCAGCAAAATTCAAAAACATCTAAAACACCTCGGTTGATAAATGATGGTTGATATATTCTGAATGCTTCCAGCTATCAATAATTGGCTACATTCAAGACCCCACTTAACCACAAAGGCAGCATTCTGCCAACACCTGCATTTGAATACATTCTACAATTACCTAGAATGACGTACCTTACATTCTTCTCGCACCACAACTGCCTCCAACTGCACCTAGACAGTCAAATATTCTATTCTCACCTTGACACTACTCAGGTTAATGTCCTTCATTATGTGATCTTACTACCTGATTATGAACCAGACTGTCTACATGTACTCTTCACATGCATTTCCTTCCCACTGCACCCTGCTTGGGGGAGCCAGCCGATCCGGTGGCTAGGGACGCAGGCTGAAACCGGCGATATCAGCCCACGTTCCAAGCCGCCCGATTGTCGGTGCCCCCGGCCACCCCCCCCCCTTTTTTTTAAAGAATCCCCACTTACCTCTTCGCAGTGACGAGTGCCACCGCTGCAGCTCGTGTCGCTCCTTGCGCACTGCTCTGGATGGCCTACATGGAAATGGAAGAGATGCTCCGTATCAAGCCCCGCCCTCCCATTCCACAGTGGCCATCTTGGAATAGTCTTTTCTTTCCATAAAAAGGACGCTTCGAGGCAACCCGTTCATGGAAAGAAAATACTTTTAATTAGCCCCATTCCAGCCCATGGGACAGGTGTTAATGGCGTTAAGCACCAGTTCCAAGGGTTGGAACAGGTGGTAGCTTCGGTCATGCCTTTAACTTGGGCCACCGTGCTGTTACCACCCATTAACATCCTTCAATATCGTAACTTTATGTACATGGCAGACATTTGGTCTGGATGCAGAGGTTGAAATGCAGCTTTCTGCTACCGACTTCCTTAAAGTCTTAGCTACCATGCAGGGGGCGCAGTTGGCCACCAACCAAGATGGCTGCCCGAGTACAGAGCTCTGCGCTCTTAAATATCCTGATTTCAAAATCCTGCGGAACAGCGAAGATCTATCTGGGCCTGACACCAGCACAGTGTCGGAAGGTCGGAGGCAGATGCAGAGACAGTGGGGCCTGGAGCCGAGCTGTATAACCCGACCAAAGGGGACAAATAGCATGCTGCGGGTGGCGCGGTCTGGCAGAGGAGCAGCTAGTGAGGATTGGGGACTGCCCCTCCCCCCGGCTGCAGAGAGCCCAGCAGCCCAACATCCTGCAACGCAGTGTGGCGAGGGAACAGAAGAAAACGGCGGTCTGGGTCGCCAATCCGGAACCCTTCAATCCTCCCTATGAAGGAGGCGTAGGGCATCTACAACCCCGGCGGGCCGGTGTTGTAGCGTTGGACACTCCCAGGCCCCGACACGCTGGCTGGCGAAGAGATCCTGAAGGTTTGTTTGCATGGCCCCCCGTGGCGGGTGGCCGTGTGCGCTGAGAGCGAGTGGTAGCCCTGCCGTGCCGGGGAGGGGCTGCGTACCCACCAACAGCGAAAGGCAGCTGGTGCAGAGCCTGAGGGCTGGGCTGCCGCAGCCCTCCCCCGCAGGAAGCTGCTGTGGGCTGACCCATGCGCCCACTCGGGAGACTTGGATGTGCCGCTGCACCCGGAGCAGGCCCCCTATAAAGGGTCCAGCTCGCATCTGCCCAGCACACATTGTGGCGCACGCAAACTCGCCCCAGACAGCTGCCTCAGGGCTCCCCAGAGTGACAAAGGAAGTGATGGGACAGGGGAGGAGTGCCCAAGGATACTAGAAGGGGCACAATAAAGCATAATAGAAGCTGGGTGCCGGCCCCCATCCACAGCTGGTGATATCCTGGAAGTGAGAGAATGCACGGCTGGAGAGGATAACAGAGGAACACAAGTCTGGTGTCTGACCAGAAATGTGTGCAAATCACATATTGATACCCAACTGGAGCACAGACGGACAGAGCAAAAGAAGAGTCCCCTATTTAAGGGGTGAGAAGCCTGGTTCTCCATATTAAGTCATACTGAACGAAGCCCTAGCCTACGTCTCATCTAAGAAACGTAATAGTGGCCATGTGTGGAGCAGGTGGGCCCAAATCACAGATTAACAATAAACCCCTACTGGGCCAAAACAACACATAAGACACGTCAAAGGGAACACCATCAATTCAGGCCATGACAAGGGGAAATAAAGGAGACAAAAAGGCCCAATGGATGCCTTTACTAGCCCTAACATGCCACAGGAAAGAGGCAGAGAAGAGAGGCAGGGGCTACGCAAATGAAGCTACAGCGGGGGGGGGGCCCGACCCATATATGACGGCCCTCCAGGCCGGATTCACACCGGTTAACAGTAGACTGGATGACATCGTAAGCAACATTTCTTCAATCAGGTCAGACCTTCAGCAAGTGAACACTAGGGTCTCTGAAGCAGAGACCAGAATATGGACACTGGAAGATACATCTACTTCACATAGTAAAGATATTGAAGAGATTAAGAAGTGCATGAAGATAGTCCAGGCGAAGTGCGATGACTGAGTCAAGATCTTGTAGAAACAATATTAGGGTGGTGGGACTGGCAGAAAAGCCCCTGAACATTCCAATGGAACAGTATCTGTAGGAAGCGATACACTCCATGTTCACAGATGCCCAGTTCGCCCAACAATTCCCTATTGAACGGGCGCACAGATCCCTTGCCCCGCTGCCCGAACCAGGAGCACCACCGCACACTGTAATCGCACATCTACCTAATCACCGGGACAGGGACCCGATACTCGGTCTCTCCCGAAAAAAGGGAAAGCGGACATATGACTCAGCAAGAGTGCATATATATATCTGGATTTCTCTAATGGCGTACAGGTGGCTCGCTGGATGTACAATCAAGTTAAAAGGGCACTCAAAGCTAAAGCGATACCATACGCCATGATATTCCCGGCCAAGCTTTGGCTACAATACTCCGGAAGAGCTAACTTTTTTGAAACACCTGAGGAAGCCATGGGGTACACAGAGCAAAATATCCCACTTTCGCCGCATGGAAAGAACTTGCGGACACAAATTAACACTTGAACAATGGGCCAGCCTTCTAGAATAGACCGTAAGCATTATAAGGCCGGATCCGCTTGAAGATGGCGCAACAGCTTCTTAGGTTGGACCGGAATGTTCATGGTGACTGGGGCAATACAGGGCCTCCCATGGTTGCAGAATTTGCAGTTTCTAATTGGGGTTACACCGTCCAGTTGGGGGGATGGTGAGGGTGGGAAAGGGGGAATGCTAGTTGCCAATGCAGACTGGAGAAATTAATGGGGTTGACTGCACCCAAAGAGTGTGGGCGTAAATTGGGGGGAGTTGGGGAGTTATATGTTAATATTACACATTGCGGAAATAGTTCCACTAGAGTACAAAATATCAAGACACACGTTGAGTCATACCAAGACTGGAGGCACCCAAGCTGACCCACGAATTAGACTACTGACCTGGAACATCAGAGGTCTAGCGAACCCCATAAAAGCCATGAAGGTTCTTGCATACACAAATAGGCACAGAATAGACATTTTTATGTTACAAGAAACACATGTTACTATCAAGGTCACTGAATTGTTCGGCCAGAATTGGGGCCAAGAAATAATTGCGACAGACTACTCCACACAGGCCAGAGGCATGATGACGGTGATACATTGACGTATTGGGTTCCAAGTGTCGAGCTCCAAAGTTGACATTGGAGGAAAGTATGCGATTGTGTTGGGCACAATGCATGGGCAAGACTGGATCTTAATAAACATATATGGCCCAAATATAGACTCTCTTGAATTTTATCTACAGATACTGGCATTGATTCCCCCCAATTGATGGGGCTAGGATAGTCTGGGAGGTGACCTAAATACAATATTAGACCCCTTAAAAGACAGATCGTCCCAAAGCCACAGAAATACCACTAAATCTGCAGTGACCCTCTATCAGGCCATGGCAACCCAACCTCTGGCCGACCCCTGGATAGTTTCACCCACTACAGCAGGAATACACTTTCCACTCATACGTGCATGCATCTAGCTCCCGTATTGATTACTGGCTGTGCACTCCGGACTTCATCCCCCAGATAGGAGAATGTATAATATTACCACGTACTGTGTCGGATCACTCCCCGATCATATTAGATCTACAGCTGGCTGGCCTAGACCGATCCCCGCCTACCTGGCGTATGCCACCGGAATTACTGAGGTACATAGAGATAAAGAAATCTGTCTGCCCGCAGCAGTTCTGAGCGTAACATGGGAACGGTGGGGTCGGTCTCCATGGTATGGGAAGCCTTCAAGGTGTGGCTGAGGGGACATCTAATATCGCGGGTACATGGCACACGTTGAAGGAAGTCCGAGCCCTACGAAGAGTGGAGCCTTGTGCTCAAAAGTACCTGCACACGCTGGTGTCAACGGGCCAAGGGGAGTCTCTTCAAGGAAATCAGCCAGTTCAGAGCAGTGAACAAATGAGGACGAACAGATCTCCGCTACTCAGCCGCGGCCTCCACTTGTGGGCAGAAGCTACAGGCTACTGCAGGAGGGCGACCAGTTCCTAGCGTTGCTACTCACCGGTCCCCGATGCAGGCAGACCCAGGCTTCTCCGCGTCAGTTTCACTGCTGGTAGGTTCAGATACGAGTAGGGGACGTCTCAGCGTCGTGAAGATTCCGCGGCAGCAGAAGTTAGAGTTGAGGATGTCCCAAACGCAGAGAACCCGCACAGATTGTTACCACAGCAGGGCAATGCTGCGGCCGTGTGTATTTCAGCCTAATGCACACTTCTCACTTCAGACCTGGGAATGCCAAGTGTACGAATCGTGTGAATGCCAAGGATTCGGAATACAACAGCAACCTGACGGCGGTGACAGAGCAAGGCTCCTGGGTAGGCTGGTCAGTCCACTGGATGGCCCAGGGACGTTTTCGAAGGCTTACCTGCAGGAGATGATGAAGATGCCGAGAATAGTTGTTTCCACTATTCCAAAGGGTCGAAGTACCAGTACAGGCATTCTCGTTCGATCAGAGGCAGAATGGTCTCACAGGGCGACAGCAGTGCAGAGGAGCAGTCCTTCAGCAGGTCACCAGCGATTCCTCGGTTCAACTTCTTAGTTGCAGGATACTTGGCTCCTGTATCCGTCGTTCGTGAGAACTCAGGAGATCGACATGGTAGTGGTGTTTCCAGCCTCCTCTTATCCAGAGTTCCCTTCGCGCCAAAACGGAGAGGACCCAATGGGAGATCTGCTCACAAAACACTCACATCATACGTGGACCTATCGCGGACCACGGTGGTCCCAGGCATTCAAGACACACTAGACTCTCTGGCACCCAGAATGTGTATTGGGACCAGACATCCCACCCCACCCCACATCCTGGAGGCACACAAGGCATGCAGAAGCCGGCGAAAGCATCTCTGTTTTGCGGGAAAGTACATGCCCAAATAAGGATGGCCCCGGGTCGGCTCGACCTGGGGAAGGTGAAGGGGCAAGACGGTCAACGGACAGGACAAAACGTCGTGGCATGCGCATTTTGGAAGCCAGGACACCCATTTTGGCCAAACACAAGAAGAACGGTTAACAGGGCAAAAGGGAGTTCAAAACACAAAGAAACGATCGCTGCCACCAGTCCCGTCCGTGACATACTTGCACAGTTCGTTTTAAATCCATCGAGAGTTTCTAGGGCCTGTAGAATGACTAGAGACCCAAGAGCGCGATAATGTAAGTTACGGTGCACTCTTGTGCCATGTTGCGCGAAAGCTGCAACATGAGAAAAGAACTACGGAAAACAACGTTTCCCGGTACTGACTGTCTTAAGGGCATGTCAGTTTCCCCATAAGAATGGAGCGAAAGCCCAGAGGAGTGCGGCGAAAGGCTGCGCTTCTCTGGCAAAGTCTAGATCAGGGTGTAAAACAGCAAAAAGTTTGGGGGTTGCCACATGGAAGGAAAATTACCTACAAAATGAAATCTTTTCTAACAATGACCTGAGGGAGGGCAGGGCGCCTGGATCAGACGGAATCCCAGTTGATCTATACAAAATAGATCATACAGAAATCTCACCTAGGCTTCTAGAGGTCTGGGAAGAATCATCAGGGACCGGATATTTCCTGAAACCATGAGAGAGGCCATAATCACGGGCTTGCTAAAACCACATAACCCCCCTCACAAGCTCTCCTCATACCACCCTCTTTCCTTAATCAACGTGGACAGTAAAGTATACGCAAAAGCAATAGCCAACAGACTACTCCCCTATATGAATAAATTGGTACACCCGGACCAGGCGGGCTTCGTCCGTTCCCGCTCCACAGCGCTCAACCTACGTATGTTCTTTGTGATAACCTTCCAACTGGACCCCATGGTTAAAACTGTGGCAGTGGCACTAGACGCTGAAAAAGTGTTCGATTCTGTCTCATGGAACCTTATGTATGCCATACTGCTTAAGATGGGATTTGGCCGGGGATTCCTTTGCTTTATTAAACTGTTGTACAGAGACACCTTGGCCAATGTCCGAACTAATAAGACCCTGTCAGATGGGTTCAGACTTCAGAAAGGTACAAGGCAGGGCTGCCCACTGTCTCCTCATTTTCGCACTCACAATAGAAGGCATGGCGGCGAGACTAAGATACAAACACTCATGGAGAGGGATTTGCATCAGAGGCGCCCCACAATTCATATCGCTCTATGCGGACAATACAATGCTATCCATTAGGAACCGGGGACCAACTTCGCCCCAGTAATGCGAGAAATAACAGAATTTGCCAAATACTCAGGATATAAAAGAAACCCAACTAAATCGGAAGTAATCCCCCTTACCATGTCCACAACACAATCTGAAGCCACCGCCAAAATTCGCTGGTCCCCTACATCAGCACGATACCTAGGTATAATTTTGGCCACCGACAAACAGACCTTAATCTCTAATAATTACGATCCATAACTGGGCCAGCTAAAATGTAAGCTGAACATGTGGAAGAAACTGCCACTATCACTATACGGCCGAATATCACTGTTAAAGATGGTAGTAGTGCCACAATTAATATACCCGCTTAGTAATATTCTGATATGGCCTGGTGGCAAACTCTTTGATAAGATACAGAGATTGGCCACAGAATTTGTATGGAGAGGAGGTGTGGTAAGGATTCGCTGGCGTAAAAATGTGTGAACACTATGATACGGGCAGTCTGGCAGCGCCGGACTTCCTTCTGTACTTCCTTCTGTACTTCTATGCGGCGCAAGCACACTACGCTAAATACTGGGCTGAAACATCAGACCCATATGCGCACATACAAGCCGAAAAATGTGCGGCTGCCCCGCTAAGCCTGCGCAATATGTTATTTGCCACGCTTAAAGACGATGGCGAGATACCAGACCCCTTGATCTCTACGGTACGTGCCTGGTCCAAGCTATTCGGCAGGGTGAAGTGCACCCCCCCCTCCCCAGCACTACCCTGGCCTTGAACCCACACTAGACACCACAATGCAAAAGAAGAACAAGTTACTTTCTTACCTGGTAACGTTCTTTCGATGGGATGTTCCGACGACGTATCCACATCTATGACAGGTAATCACCACAGCTGTGCTGCTTCGGAAAATGCTCTGCGTCGATGCGCTGTCCTAGAGGGCATCCGTCGAGCCGACATCACCAGATAAGTAGGACGCACGACGCCCGTAGCCTCAGTTGTAGTTTTTTCCCCAGAACGGGTGGCACCAATCTTCTGCCAGAATGACTACAGAAAGCCCTGCGGAAACGAAAGCTGCAATCGCATAAGAAATTCTGTAGAGGGGGAGGTAGGGAGGGAGCGATGTGGAATACGTCGTCGGAACATCCCATTGAAAGAACGTTACCAGGTAAGAAAGTAACTTGCTCTTTGAAGGGATTGGTTCCTCCGACGTATTCCACATCTATGACAGACTCCCAAAGCAGTACCAACGTAAGGAGGTGGGAAAAGAATTTAGAATGCCCAATTAAATTGCACAATAGAGGGCTGCCTTGCCAAAGGCCAAATCTTGCCCATGGATAGTATCCAGGGAGTAGTGTTTTACAAAAGTATGGACAGAGGCCCATGTGGCTGCTTCACAAATGTTACGAATGGGAACACCCCTCTGCAGGGCAGTAGAGGCAGCCACACCCCTAGTAGAATGGGCCCTTAAGCCTACCGGAGGGTCCTTACCCGCCAAGCGGTAACATTCAGAAATTGTCAAGATAATCCATCTAGACAAAGTCTGTTTAGTAACAGCTTTTTCCAAGCGCCTTCCAGCGTATTTTACAAAGAGCTGATCGCCCACTCTGACCCAGGACATGCGCGAGATGTAGAAACTTAAAGCTCTCCTAGGATCCAACCTATGGAGCCTCTCCTCTTCCTTACCAGGATGCGGAGGAGGATAGAACGCCGGAAGAATGACTTTTTGGCTTAAATGAAATTCCGACACAACTTTCGGAAGAAATGAAGGACAAACCCCAAGGACAACCTTGTCCTTATGGAACACTGAAGGGTGGCTTAACGGAAAGTGCCTGCAACTCACTCACTCTGCAAGCAGAAGTAACTGCAACTAAAAATACAGTTTTCAAGGTCAACAGTCTCAAAGGGCAAGAATGTAAAGGCTCAAATGGAGCTCCCATGAGGAATTTTAGAACCAGGTTCAATAAAAAGAATTTTAAAATAAGAACACTCCTCAGACGAGCGCTTAAATATGGACGGCGCCGCCAGGTAACCTTTAATGGTACCCACTTGCAGGCCCTTGTGGGCCAACGAAAGCAAAAAAGACAGAACCACAGGAATGGCACATGAAAAAGGATCCACATTCTTAACCCTGCACCAGTCGCAGAACTTTCTCCAACTGCAACGGTACAGGGGCTTCGTTGCAGGCCTTCTGGCCGAAAGCAACACCTCCATCACGTCTTCAGGGAGGACCCAATCCTTCCACCTCAACCTTTCAGAAGCAAAGCATGAAGGTTGAGGGACTTGACCTCTGGATGGAGGACCTGACCCCATTTCCGTGAGAGCAGATCGTCTTGGTAGGGAAGACGGCGTGGAGGGCAGATGGACATGTCGAGATGGTCCGGGTACCATGTTCTCCTGGCCCATGCCGGAGCAATGAGGATCATTCGGGAACTGAACCTCCGTAACCTCTGCAGCACTTGCGGAATGACGGGGACTCGAGGAAACGCATACAGCAGTGGGAAGGACCACTCCACGACGAACACGTCCCCTAAGGCTCCTTTTGGAGGAAATTCCCAAGAGCAGAATCCTTCGCACTTCCGGTTGACACTGGTGTAGAAGAGATCCACTTGTGGGGGTCCCCCAAAGGGTGAAGATCTCCAGGAGAATCTCCTGAGCCAGCTCCCACTCGTGAGAGACCGTGCTCTGCCTGCTCAGAGCGCCCGCTACCACGTTTTCGTCTCTGGCCAGATGAACTACCGAGATCGAAATTTCCTGCTGGATGGCCCAGAACCAGAGCTGCATTGCCTCTCTGCACAGAGGGAGAGACCCTGCCCGCCCCTCACCCTTTTTTGTTGAGGTAGTGCATGGCCACTGTATTGGCCGTCTGAATCAGGACAGTCTTCCCTCGCACAGATGGCAGAAAAGCCTTCAGGGCTAGCCTGACGGCCCTCAGCTCCAACAGATTGATATGGAGTCTGGACTCTGACGGAGACCAACGACCATTGACTGTCAACTCGTTGGCATGAGCTCCCCGTCCCGTGAGGGATGCGTCCGTTACGATCATCACCTCCGGCCAGGGTAGCCAAAATGGAGCCCCCTTCATCAGATTGCCTTCGACGGCCGACCACAGAAGATCCTGGGCGACCGAGGGCGGCACCTGAATGGGATCCGACATCCTGCCGGAGGACTGTGACCACTGCATCTTAAGAGCCCACTGCAGAGATCTCATCCACAGCCTGGCCTCTGGCACCAGGAGAATGTAGGATGCCATGAGGCTGAGCAACCTCAAGAACTCGAACGACGGGAGACTCTGGGCATGTTGAAACTTGTTCACCATCTGCAGAATGTGATGAGCCGTCACCTGGGGAGGAAAACACAGCCCCACGGATGTGTCGAGCACTGCTCTGATGTACTGGAGCCGCTGGGTAGGTGTCAAGTGGGACTTCCTTAAGTTGAGAGAGAAGCCCAGCCTGTGAAGGGAGTGGCAGGTGACTGACAGATGATCCAGGACTTGCTCGGGAGAGCGCATCCTGATCAACCAATCATCCAGGTAGGGGTAGACGTGAATCCCCCCTTTCCTGAGATACGCTGCCACCACCACCTTTAGCTTGGTGAAGACCCTCGGGGGGCAGAGGTCAATCCAAACGGCAGGACCCGAAACTGAAAATGCGAGTCGCCAACCGCGAACCTCAGGTACTTCTTGTGCTTGGGATGAATAGGCAAATGAAAGTATGCGTCCTTGAGGTCTAGAGACACCAACCAGTCCTCAAGTTGAAGGGCCTGGTGGACTTGAGAGAGAGTAACCATCTTCAACTTGTCCTTTCTGAGGAGCTTGTTCAAACCACGCAAGTCCATGGTGGGTCTCAATCCCCAGTCTTTTTTCAGGATCAAAAAATATGGGGAATACCATCGCTTGTTCCTCTCCGCTAGAGGCAGCAGTTCTATGGCGCCTTTCTCCAGCAGGGATTTGATTTCCTGCAAAAGGAGCGAATCCGGACTCTTCAAAGAGATTCCCTGGTGGATTGTCGCAAGGCCTCTGCCGGAAAGGAAGACAGTAGCGTGGGCTATGATCTCCAGAACCCACACATCTGAAGTGATGGCACGCCATTCTATAAGATGCTGCACCAGCCTCCCCCCCCCCCCCAACTAGCGAACCATGGGACATGGCCTCATGACTGAGCTGAAGCGGCTGCGGCAGTGCCTGAGGGCAAAGAGGCAACTGCCTGAGCAGCCTTGGCAGCTCAAGTACCTTGTTTTCCACCTCTGGTACTCCTACGGTGGCCCCTTTGACTGGCAGCTCCCCTCGATCTACCAAACGAAGAGTAGTATCGAAAGGAACCTCCCCTCCATTGCTGTCCCATAGGACGAAAAGGTGGAGGTTGGCGAACTGCAGCGCTCAACGACTTCGCTGCAACTTTGGAGGTCTACAACCTCTCAAGGCTCTAGTCAGCCTTGCTGCCAAAAAGATGTTCACCATCAAAGGGCATGTTGAGAAGCCGGGCTTGTATGTCAGGAGCAAACCCCGACTCCCGCAACCACGCAAATCTGCGCATCACGGTGCTCGCTGCCATGGACCAGCTGACACAGTCTGCCATTTCCAGATTCGACTGAACGGATTCACACATGGCATCCTTGCCATCCTGAACGAGGGCAAGAAAACCATCCCGTTCCTCCCCTTAGGGAATATGTTCAGCCGCCAAACACACACAATTCCACACAGCGTGAGTGAAACATGCTAAGGTACACACAGAGTTGGCTGCCTGTAAAGCCATACTCCCTGAAGAAAACACTTTCTTTGCCCAGCCATCAAAACATTTGTCGTCCCTATCAGGAGGGCTGGTTGGGTACAACGCCTTCTTTGCTGGGGCCGTAGCCACCTGCACCACCAAACTCTCAGGAGTGGGGTGCGTAGTCAAGTAGCAGGGGTCGTTACTGGTTGGACGGTATTTATTTGGCAACGACTTGCTTACAGCCAGGAGACTCTCCGAAGCAGTCCAAGCCGCCGCTACCCTTCTCTGTAAAGCCATATGAAATGGCAGCACCGGGTCACTGGGTGGACCGTGGTCAAGGATATCCGTCAGGTCATCCTGCAGAAAATCCACTGGTGGCGCAGACCACCACAAGTACTCCGTCACCCTCGACATGTGTCGCCTGTACGAAGATTCAGCATGCGTACCAGGTTCAGGCCTGCCAAACTCAACCTCCGGGGAGGTATCAAGACCACTGGCGTTGTGCAAAGACTGACGCAGGTCTTCCAACTGGCTATGACCAGATAACAGGTCATCAGGAACCAAACCTTCCTCAGACCCTTCATCCACCTCAGAGATGTAATCCAGAGGCTGGAAGAAATCCCTGGAAGACGGCACAGAAAAAGGCTCAAATACAGGCCTTACCGCCTTCTTCAGGGCCTTCCTCAGAGTTTCCACCGATGCACGGGGTACCTCCGGTAAAGTCTCCAAAATCGGCGTCGATGTTAGGCAGAATCCTGTGCAGTGCCCTTAGGGACCACTAAACACAATTAAGACTACAAGTGGTAATACAAGTTCACCCTTGGTACAAGCCTGTACTACTATGTTAAAGTGGTAGCAGTAGCTGCGCAGCCAGGCCTATCTCAAGAGTATATGAGCAGTAGCAGAGATTACACAAAGGGACCACAATTACTGTGACTCAAGCAAACACTGACTCAAGGTTTCTGGTAAAAAAAAAATATATGTACATTTATTTTTAAACCATCTGTTATAAAACACAACACTTCTATAAATTCAAAACCACACATAAAATACACTACAAACAACCAATTCTCTTGGCACAGAACAACCCAAGGTAAGTACCTTACGTTTTGGCGGACCAGTGTTGTGAGACAAAAGACGTTACCATGAATACGTATATGATCATTTTTTGACAGTTCGGTCTTACTAAAGATATGCATATCCGCGGCAAGAAATGTTACCGGGGCAAAACACGCTTAGCACCTGGGCTAACCAGAGAGAGTTGGGGGCAAAAATCATAGGCAATACTTTTGTCAAGGCAGACAAACAGAGAACACTCGCTGACAGAAATACAAATGTCAATAGGCCAGAGCCAGTGTCAAGTGGAACCGGGTTCCTGTTGTCGAGGATCACACAGTCACAGTTCAAGATTCAACGTTGCCAGGAGTACTTGGATATTGTCAACAGAGGAAGCAAAAGTTCTAAGAGGGAAGGAAGACAAGGGCAAGCCTTGGAAGAGGAGAAAAGGGATTCACCCTAGTTCCTCGAAGCATTCAATGAAGAAGCTGGTGCCACGGCAGTTGTTCCTGGTAGTTTCCTGCAGATCCACTGTTCCTGGAGCTTCGGTCGTGGAGACGAGAAGGAGGACGTCTGGAGGGGTCTGCACCACTCAGGGATGAGGCCAGCAGCAGCGACGGTGAATAAAAAGGTGTGCTCCTTTAAAACAGGAGAGGCTCTTCAGATGGCTATCCGGTCCACAGCAGTAGAGTGCAGTGATTTCGACCACGAAGAGGATCCTCCGGCTGTGGAAAATGAGCTGGTTGACCTCACCAGGCTCAAGGGAAGAAGACTCCGGACTGGATCTTCCCTGGTTGTCGAAGGGTAGATAACTCAGGACTGCAGCAGGACTTCACCGGGACGGGGTCGTTGCAGCAGCAGTCTTCTTCTCTGCTTCTCTTCGGTTCCTTGTAGTTCCAGTGGCGACTCTTACTTCCAGCCCAAGAGTCCTGCCTTTTATGCGAAAATCCCCCATTCACACAGCCTGGCTGTCGATCACGCAGCAGGGGGGTTTGTCCCACCCGGACAACCACCTCAGCCAATCATGGCAAAGTGCAACTTGGGTTTCCTAGGTACCCTGTGCAGTGGGTGACTACACCCCTCCCTCACATTCAGCCCACCTAGACACCCAGGCGACCAGAATAGGGCTTCTTGGCAGAAGCCCGCCAAAAGACGGTGAACAAGGGAGGCAAACCTGGTTTGCCACGCAAAGTAAAACACAAGAAGGACTTTAACAAAAAGAAATGGCGACTAAACCCAACCGGTGCAAAAAGAAAGAGTATTTGGTCAAGCAGGTTTATGTTCGAGGCTACTATAATAGCCTAAAACAATAGCACCTTTATATAGTATAATCGCGGTAGAAAAGTTAGGGTAGATACCACTGCAACCAGCCAAGTCTAAATGTTAAAAGAGCAAAACAAAGCTCAGAGAGGCACAGACAACAAGGGGTAGGATTTAACCCTTTCCAGGACTCCATGTAAGACATGTAAGTGTCCTTAGACAGCCTCGGCGCTGATGGCTTCCTCGGAGGCAAAGCCTCGAGAGAGTCCCTCGACGGACATGGCACCAATGGAGTCGACGTCTTCTTAGAAGAAATCACAGGCTCTACAGGTCTCGAGGGCATCGAGGACCGGGACTTGGAGCGGGCATGGCTAGAGCGATCCACCTTGTCCGACCGTGACCTCGAAGGATCCCAGTAATCGCGCCGACTGCCCGAGCCCAAAGGCGTGCGAACGGTGGCCCTAGCGCGTTCTTTGCCGGCTTCTCTCGAAGGCACGGACGGAACGGAGCCCTGCGACTCGAAAACCGCCAACATTTCCTGACGAAATGCGTCCCATTCCGCAGGAGAGGAATGCTTGGTAGGACAAGCTACCCGCCGTCTGGCAGAGTACTCGGATGAGGACGGGGAAGGTGACCAGTGACTGCGCTTCCGCGAGTGCCTCGAAGAGGCAGAGGAATGGCGGGAACCACTCCGGGACCGAGACCCCCTGGACTTACGCCGGCGATGCAGAGAGTCGCCCCTCGAATCGTCAGTCGAAAGCCCAGCGGATTTCGACTTTCGGGGCTTGGAAACCCTTCCTACCAACAGCTTCTTCTTTCGCTCCCGTAAGGCCTTTGACGTTAAAGACTGGCATTCATCACAGTCATCGGTGGCGTGGTCCTCGCCGAGGCACCGGAGGCAGACGTTGTGCGGTTCCATAAGTGACATCTTGGAACCACAGTCCCGACACTTCTTGAATACCGACCGCGGGGTAGAAGAAGAAGACATGATAATTTCACAAACCAAGTTCGAAGAACCGATAGAATCAGAAGAACCGAGGCGCGCCGAGATCTCCGAAGTGAACACGTTCGCGGAAAAAACGGAACTGAGGCTACGGGCATCGTGCATCCTACTTATAACATCCGGTGACGTCGGCTCGACGGAGGCCCTCGAGGACAGCGTATCGACTTCATCGACGCAGGACACAGAACATTTTCCGAAGCAGCACAGCTGTGGTGATTACCTGTCATAGATATGGAATACGTTGGAGGAACCAATCCCTTCGAAATGAGATCCCGGGCAAGAAATGCGGCTTGGAGATCTATGCCCGGAGGGAAAGTTTGTGACCCTGAAGGAAGCCCAGGACAAAGTGTGAGCGGATCTCATCACAGCGCTCAAATACCATCACCTTGGGGCAGTTTACAAGAAAAAATGGCCGTCATTTCCCTATGCACCTACACCACATCCATTCCTATCTACCATCTTAACGCGAGACGGATTTATAGGGAACATATCCTCTCTATATAAGGCGGTACAAACACATGCCCCATCTCATAACAGGATGAAGGAGAAGTGGGAAAGAGATCTAGGCATCACGATAGAAGAACAGTGGTCGAAATACTGTCAACACACCAAGGCCATCTCTTTATGCACTAACTTCAGGTTAATCCAATTCAAAATGCTGAACCATCTGCACATCACCCACAGCACACTCTCCAAAATCGACCCAGCTAACTGTGCACTCTGCCCAAAGTGTGACGCCCCTGCAGCAACCTCATACACATGTACTGGGAATGCCCACTCATTAGGCAATACTGTGAGGAGGTAGCGGCGGCAGTTAGCAACATATTAGATGCAAATATCCCTGCAACACCACTGAAATACTTTCTGGGGGATATAGGCAAGGTGTCAGTAAAAACCTGCAGACTCTTTGCAATAGCAGTAGCAGTGGCCAAAAGAAATATACTGAAAAACTGGAAAGCAAAAGCTCCCCCCCAATTTGCAGACTTGGTGGAGAGACTTACTAGATGTACAGGACTGTGAAGAGAACTATATCAGAGGAGTGAATGCCACATCCAGACCAAAAGACATTTGTGGCCCCCTCAGGTGGTACCTAAACAGTACTGAGGAGAATCTGGATACAGTAGTCGAACAGGCAGACTAATAATGTTAAGTATAAGCAAATGTTAAATGTCTTTTCAAATGTTGTATACCCAGTAAAAAGTGGCTGGAACTTGGCAAAATCTGTTGGTTGTAATGTGTTCATAAGCCAGAAAATAAAGTTAATAAAAAAATATCTAGGTACCAGCTAAACATCAGGCTGCCCACGGACCTCTGTCCTACTAATCTAGCAATTTCCATCAATGCTTTAATCAGTTCAGGCTCCTTTGTAGAGCTCAAGAACACCACAAAGCCTTCATTAAAGATCCTCCTTTGGACAACCTGGACATTACCAAATATAGATTTTGCAGCATTCAAGGTGTGGTTGGTTCAGAGAAGAGGCATAGTTAAGAATATTCCTGCAAAAAGGCTTTAGATCCCCCACCATAAGAGGAACAGAATCAAGTTCCATTTGGGATTACCTTAAAAGACACAAATCCAGATGCATTGCTGCCCTAATACTGCTTTACATCCCAGCAGTCTTCAACATCGTAGTCCAGTCCATTCACACAAAAAGCTACACAGGGTGGGCATCCAGAGCCTAGCTCTCAAATGGATCTCTTACTTTGTCTTTAAAATATCAAATTATATACCTGCCTCACTTACTTCACCACACCCTGCCCCCTCCACCATGGCCTCTTTTCTTTAGCTTCCAAGTAAGCCATCTGCCAGCCCTAATCGCATTGCACGATTGAGTGTGTTAATAATGCACAGATGACGTCCACCTTATTTTCAAAATCTCAAAACATCAGTATTCTTTCACACTAAACATTGTATCTAGTCTTTTGGAAATCTAGCAATGGATGGCCACCAATCACTTTCTACTCAGCTTGGGTAAAACCGAGATCTTGGTATGTGGAAAACCTGCTCTCCCATGTCCTACCTTATGGCCAGCTGCTATAGGCCCGTCTCATGCCCTTTCCAACACTGAAAAACCTAAGAAGTGCAATGGACTCTAAACTGTCCAACATGAATATTCTCTAAAGTCTACATTCAAAGAATGTGTCCATTAACCCCCGTACTGACAAGCAGAGTTGTTCAATCTTAATTTGGGGGGGCAGCATTCACTGAACAGGCCTTCAGGCTAACTTCAGCTCTGGCCCGAACACCTTCACCACTTATGCTACACCACTGCCTAAACAGGAGACCTTTAAGGGAAGGCTTCATCCTTCCGCTTCTATGATTCACCACATAATGCATCTACACTAGCTAGCGCCCTTCAAGACTGATTGCTTACAAACTCCAAGAGTTATATATCACCAGAGTTCTGCAGCCTAGCACACTTGCTGAATCCCTACCTTTGGGGACTTGAATGACCAAACACTATCCACTCCTACCACCCTGAAGATGGACACAAAGAATATGTATGCCATTCTGAAGTTGGCCACCCTCCCATTTAACCTGTTTTCTCTCTACGCTCACCTTTAGCTGACAGTGCCATCACTTGGTGCTATGCCCTCGACACAGCTCGGTGACTGTCCCACCCCCACTTATGCTTGCAATTGTATGCTTGGCATGGATCGATTAAACACCCCTGATCAATTCAGATCCAGTTTTAGCTTTGTGCCCTGGACTAATCAAGGAGACAAAGTCAGAAGCTATGACACGGACAACATGATGTCACCAATCTCCCGTTTAACATTATAGCAGTATACCAGGGGAGATGCCACTAATGACACACCTGAAGAGCTAGAAGGCAGACCTCATCAATTAGAATCCCGATTACTCCTCACTTTTCTAAGTTTAAGATCCCTACACTCTCACCACATGTCATTGTCTCCAAGCGACACAACTTTTACCCAGAATGGGACCCTACTTTTGACTCCACCTTGGAATAGACCGGTGTGACGGATTGCCATTTGGCAAGGATGTAGGAGACTTGGCTTTTTTGATTTAATAAACCGATGCAGGCAATTTCATCTCTGGAAGGCTAATCTGATTTATTTATTTGAAATTATGAAGCGCACATTGGCCCAGAGGCATCATGGCGCTGTTGCAGAATACTTGCTTGGTACAGGAATACATTGAACAGGCACACTAGTACAAAGATATCGGTATATTATGCATGTTCGTTTGGTTACATTTGAACAGCATGGAGGTTCTTTGCAGTTAGATCGAGAAGACCGGCTTAGTTGAACAGGTTCGTTTTCAGCATTTTGTAGAAGATAGTTTAGGATTTTTTGTTTTAGTGCTGTAGGCAGGGCATTCAGGTTTTTTGGTGCCAAGTGTTCAAAGCTGGAGATTCTTTTGAAGGCGGGCACATATATCTGGTTCACCAGGTGGGATCTGGTGGGTCTGGCGGACAAGTTGAGGGTGATCCTTTCAGACAGGCAGGGTGAGGCGTTGGAGGAGAGGCATCTGTGTGTGATGGCCATGGTTTTAAAAAGGATGAGTTATTTCACCAGTAGTCAGTGTGCATCTTTCCTAGCCTGTGAAATGCGTTCACTTTTGGGAATACTCAGTGCTGCCCTAAGGGCATTGTTCTGTGTGACTTGTAGTTTGTTAAGGTTTTTAGAAGAGGTGCCCAGGAAGAGGGCATTGCAGTAATCCAGCTTGGGTGCCGACTGTGGCTCTGGCAATCGATAAGCAATTTTTAATAGAGAGGAAGGGCATGACTGTGTTGATAACCTTAGTAGTGCGTGTGGCAGGAGGCTATGGCACTGACCTGGTGTGACAGACAGGTTGGAGTCGAGGTATACTCCTAGGGTTTGAAATCAGATCCCTCTTCCATAATCTCCATGACAAAAGCATAGCCTGCACTTTTGCCCTGCTGTAGCAGTAGCATGATCTGCAGCACCTGCACTACCAGTGACACAGTAGGTTTAGAGGTCACAGGTGCCCATGTTACAGCTGCAGTGACAGCAAAATCTCTGCAGCGCAGGGGCTGCATTTAAGATATGCACATAACTTCCAAAAACCTATAATTAGGAGTCTACCTCCGGGTGGCAGAATACCCTTTAATACAAAAGCCATACCACAGTTATAGTATGGTGGATGGTATTCACATTATTACAGCAACAGCAATTTCATTTAACATGTGCCCGATAGCCCATGCTGTGGAAGGATTCTGTGGTATCTCCCACCAGATAGGTTGTACCTTGCCACTTCTGGCAAGATGTAGCCTTGTGGAATTCAGGTTAATTACAAGATTTGAGCTCCTCAGCCTGGCACTCAAATGAAGCAAAATGATGAGCAGCGCTGATCTTGTCAGGAGAGCGAATTTAGCCCAACGTCACAAAACAAATCACAGAAAGAACAGTAGTCTAGACCCAACTGCGCTTAATCAACAATCCTTAATCACAATATTTTAGAATAAAGGTCAGTAGACATAACTTCTAATGTGGATAATTCATTTGTGTACGTATGTATTGTGTTATACAAATTCTAGAAAACAAGCCAACATGTGTTTCGGTCATACAAGGTCCTCTTCTGGGCTGTATTAACTTTGGATTCATGACATGAATGGTTGACACCAGAAAAAATATGAAGACAGCAAAAAAATATGATTTGCCAACGAATAACAGAATTGAAGCCATCATGTCATTGCAAATGGTCAGCGAAAGGGCAATAGGGGGGATAGAATAAAACAAAATGAAAAGAAAATGAACTAATGATTATTAACTTCTAAAACATCTTAGCTTGCCCTCTCTTGTTATTGCCCAACACCTCAAATCGTGTGTCACCACCCCATTTATGGTGCCAAATTGACGATTGCCCTCATTCCAAATTAGTAGAACATCCTCGATGTACCGTACCAATACATTACAAATTTTTTTTTGTGAAAGCTGAATGTTTCAATTCATGTGCAAATCAAAGTCCCATAAATAAATTGGCATAGGGCACTGTTTATATGGCAAGCATTGCTGTTCCTTGTGCTTGAAGACCATTGTAAAAAATCTGTAATTATGTAAATTGTAGCATATTAAGTGACCTTTAATTAGGTTAAAATAAAACTGATCTTGATTTAAGAAAGTGAATAATGCAATTCCTTGATTGCGTTTAATGCTGTTATACAGTAAGGTGACATCTATAGTCACAAATCAAAACTTATTATTCAAAATGATTTGCCCTAAGTGTTCGAGAACATCTTTTGTATCTTTAACGACACTAGATTTGGTGCCATAGGATTTAGGTATAAAAGTCTATAGATTGCAAGGTGGTTTCGGTGAGAGATCCAATTATTAATCAGCCTGTGGGAAAGAGTATTTTTTATGAATTTGGTAGCCAAAAATCGGATCCTTCACATTAAGAAAGCTGTATTCATCCTCTTGGAAGAATGGGCTTTGTTGTGGACTGGTCCCGTTGGCGACACCTTTCTCTATAACTAATCCAAGTAACAATCCAATTTGTGAGATCTATCTTACTAGAATCTGTCTCTGGTGTCGCGTCCGGTTGAGTGAGTCGGTCCCAAAGCATAAGACCCACCAAAAACTATAAGCCAACAAAAAACACTTTAGTGGATCTGCGCCAGCTTGTTTTACATATAAGTGACCTTTATGACGACACGTGTTTCGGCGTCAGCCGCCTTTCTCAAATCAGGGCGTTAAGTATGTATGTGTACTTTTCAACAGTAAGTTCTGTATTCTTACAGGTATTGACAAAGGTAATATTCATATTGCAGACCATATGAATCACAAACATAATAATCCATTTTTCAATGAATTGTAAGACAGAACGTTGGGGTTGGTGTAGGGGAGGATGGGTAGGAGGTGAAACAGGAGACACAAGAAATAATCAATTCCTATTAACATGTATGCTTCTGATTGAATGTGCATAATTATATTGTACACGTATTACAATATCAGTTGACAAATTGGTCTCATTGTAGTTGTATGCCCACATTTGTATCCTCATTAGAACTGGGGATCATCACTGACTAATCATAGCACATTGTGAAGTGTTTGATCCCTTGTTAATACTCTCTACTATACTCATTATCTCCCAGTTATTGGTTACTTGCATAGTAGTCTCAATGTAAGTCTTAGTGTTAATGGGCTTATTTTACGTATACTGATTACAGGTAAAAGTTCCCCTTACCCGTCATTTTCATTGTCACATCTGTCTGTTGCGTTGAATTTATTGGGTTAGATCGCTGTGAAAACCAATAAGGTGGCATTCTTAGTGCAAATCGTATGAGCTCTATAGTGAAAACTTCAAATTTGTTCTTAATGCAGTTCGAAGAAGATGTCAGAACTTCTGATAGAACATGCAACTAGAGAACACAAGCGGGCAATAGAAGAAATAGAAAGTGCCAAAAAAGAAATAACAGAAATGAAAGCACTAGAAACAACGAAAGAAAGTAACTATGAAAAAACGTATGATATTCTGAAGAATTATCAAGACGAGGTAAACCTAAGAAAATTAAGATAATATTAGAGAGAGGAAAGGGACTATCGAGACAATAGAGTCTACACCTTCCAAGAAAAATACAACCAATATCAAAAACCAATGTCAAGAACCAGCACACCTAATACATCTTCAGCCAGTTTAGAGGCCGACTTGGAACGAGAGAATACAACCACGGATGGATCCACCATGCAAGATAAAGTGTCAGAGAAGGGCTGCCGAGGATACATGAATCAAATCAAGCGGTACAAGAAAGGAAATGGGAGCTTTCCACAAAAGCAGGTCCGTTTTCAATTGCCAACAACTACAGGACCAACACAACCAACCCAAGGAGGAGAGCGGGGGGGGAGGGGTAGAAGACTCCAGGAACCCAGAAGCAATGGAGAATTTCAACAAATAGGTATACAAGGGCAAGCACAAGATTTAAGTTAATTCGCAAACTCAAACTAAACATATTTTCAACTAAAGCACCAGCAGATTATGTAAGGCAAGTGCATATAGAAAGAAGTGACCCAACCATTGAGGAAATCGAAAACACATTTCTTGCAAGATCACTAGGGGAACCAGAAAACTATGAAATGAGGAATGTACTACAAGAGCTTTCTATCAAACCAGACTCTTTATCAAGGAACTAAAACCCAAATCAAAATTTGTACCACAATTGCCACCTGACAATGTCATTGGCACCTTATACAAAAGCTGTCACAGAAGAATTCTACAGTGCATCTCAGGTAGAATCGAGTAAATCAAATTAAAAAAAATAATTGAAAGTACAACCTTGCCTACAGTGAACATAAGGCTTTAAGAGATTTGGCCGCAGACACGTCAGTAGTCATCAAAGAAGCCGATAAGGGTGGCAACATCGTTATAATGGACCGATTGCACTATTTGGAAATGGCTAAACAGCATTTGCAAACACCTGGTTGTTACAAAGTGTTGACCACCAACCCAACAAATGACATTGTTGCACAATTGGAGGAATACATCACAGGATGGTGCAGACAAGGACTTATTTCAGAAGAGAAATGATATGGTGATTAAGGAACCAATGATCCCCACTATGTATTTTCTTAAAAAAATATATAGAACAATTCAATACAATCCAATTCAATCTCGGAGGGACGACATCCTCAGTGGAATAGGATGGGCCACTAAAAATATCTCAGAGTATTTAGACAATACACTAAGACCACGAGCCAGTAAATCAAAATCTTACCTAAAGGATACCACAAGTGCGACCAAGAAACTAAACTAAAGACAATCAAATGGCAAAATGGATACATACTAGCAACTCTTGATGTGAAGGCACTTTACACATCAATCCAACATCACTTGGTGAGCAACACCATTCACTATTCTTTCAAAGAGGAGTCCGCATCTTTCTATCAAGAGAGTCAAATGATCAAAGAGATGCTGCAACTAACATTGGACTACAACATATTTATCTTAGACAAAGGAAAAAAGGACCCTTAAAACTCGTTGGGGAAGCCACCCCATGGAATCCAATAAAGCAAGCATGGCTCTAGCCACGTTAAATTACAAAGAAGCCATACTGGCTGCTAAAAAAGAAACATACAATAAACATATTCAACAGGCCCAATCCAACACCAAGAAGCTATTCAAAATTTTAAAGGAACTGGAATCCCCTGCTACTCCTCCAGACACCTGCTCCAAAGACAGCGCTTGGTGCACAAACATCCAAGAGGCTCTCCTGGGAAAAATTACTATGCTCCAAACCAAAATCAATGAGAAAAAAAAAAAGTCTACACTCCTTTATAGCACAGCTTGCCCCTCACGCTAACTACAAATCGAATACTGCACCTCAGCAACCCTTCTGCTTCTCACCCCTCTCTATTTCTGAAGTTGAACACATCATTAACAGTCTTAAGCCCTCTAACTGTCAGGGTGACTCCTGCCCTGCGATGATTATCAAGGAGGCCTCACAGCATCTGGCGCCTTTCATCACTACACTCATAAACTCCTCCTTTAAGTCGGGGATCGTCCCTGACAACCTCAAGGATGCCGGGGTTATTCCCCTACTGAAAAAACCTACCTTGGACGCTAACACTCCTACCAACTACAGACCTATCACCACGGTGCCATTTCTTTTAAAAATTCTCGATCGAGCGGCATAACTGCAGATCCAAGATTATCTTGAATCCAACAACCTTCTGGGTCTTAGGCAATCGGGCTTCCGCCCTCGCCATGGCACAGAAACTGCATTACTAGATTTAAAAACACAAATAGAAGACTTAAAAGATAAGGAAAAACTGGCTCTCTTACTCCTTCTAGACCTCTCCGCAGCATTCGATTTAGTCAATCATCATATCCTCTGCCACCACCTTAAATCAGCGACTAACTTCTCAGAGAAAGCCACAGCTTGGATTACATCATGCCTGGACAATAGATCTGAGGGTCTTCTCCCCCTCTGCCACTGCTGAACCTTCCCCTGTCACATGTGGTGTCCCCCAAGGGTCATGTGTGTCCCCGACACTCTACAACGTTTTCACAAAACCTCTGTTTGACATACTGGACCGTATGGGCGTCACATACACCAACTACGCTGACAATACCCAAATACTTATTCCCATCACGGGTGACCACAAAATTGACTCCCTAGCTATCAACGCCATTTATCAAGTCATCCTGGCCTGGATGGCGCAGCATGAACTGTGAAATGACGAGAAGACTGAGCTCCTCATCTTAGGTTCACCCCAAAAACTCAGTAACTTGACTCCTCATTCAAGTCCTTCAGCATCGATGGTAACTCCATCAAGTGGCCAAGGACACCAAGACATTAGGTATTTATCTTGATTCCACCCTCTCCCTATCCCGACAAACGAATGCAGTCTCCTCAACCGCATCTTACACATGCAAGCTTATCACAGCTTGCCGCCCTTTTCTGTCTCCTGCCAATTGCACAACTCTAGCCAGGATTCTTGTCCTCTCCAAAATAGATTACTGCAATGCCCTCTATCTGGGCACTAACCAATGCAATATCAGAAAACTTCAAATCATCCAAAACGCTATTAGAGCGGCTCTGAACATTCCTAGAAATGCACATATCTCTGAATACAGACAGAGCCTTCGCTGGCTCTCAGTTACCCAAAGAGTCTCTCTTAAAGCCTTGGCCCTCACACATAAAAGTATCGCTAACCTAGCCCCCAGCTACCTTTCCAACAGGTTCACCTCGCACTCAGCTGCGAGACCTCTCAGAAGCGCACACACTAATTGTCTTGTCATCCCACGGTTCAACCTCCAAAAATCTGGAGGCCGCAGGTTTCCCTGTCCTAGCAGCCAAGCTGTGGAACACACTACCCAACCCACTCAGAGCTGAACCTTCCTTCACTGCCTTCAAGCGTAATGCCAAAGCTTGGCTGTCCACCCTCAACTAAGGATGACTATTGACTGTAACAATAGTCTATGACACCACAGGTTATTTTTATGTCTCTGCCACTGCATTTTGCCCTATCCTGTAAATTGTATACCTTTGTTTATGTCACTTGTATATTGTAAATGGTATACCTTTGATTATGTCACATGTATATTTTGTATATCCTAAATGTAAATACTTCTATGTAAGCTGACTGTAACTAAATAATGCGCCCGGTTGCCCTCGGGCCTTGTGCGCTATACAAATAAACAAAATACAAAAAAAAATACAAAGACAACCAATTTTTCCAACAGACAAAAGGTGTGGGCATGGGTACCAAAAATGCTCTAGTCCTGGCCAACCTGTTCATGGGACTCTTTGAGGACAAAGTGATTTATACTGACGAAGCATACAAAGACAGGATGCTATTATGGACTCGATATATTGAGGACGTCCTACTAATCTGGAATGGGACAACAGAACAATTCCATGAATTTATGCAAAGACTAAACTATAACAACTTCAGGATACAATTCACAGGCACACCAATACAATTAACTTTTTACATTTGACAATACACGTGCAGAATCTGCAGCTTGAGACATGGACTTTTAGAAAAGAAACGGAAGTCAACTCTACACTACACGCGGAAAGTTGCCACCACAGACCCACAGTCTTGAATATTCCAACAGGCGAGTACATTAGAGCCAGAAGAAATTGTGCAAATAAAGACACATTTGAGAAAGAATGCACACTACTCGTAACAAGATTTTACCAAAGGGGGTATGCTAAAGATTGTGTGAAGGAAACATATAAAAGATGCAGTCAACTGACACAAGACCAGATACTACAACAAACCAGAAAAAGGGTCTCCCCGGTCCAACAAGACAAAATCAGTTTTGTCTTGTTGTTTCAAATATAGCAGCAATCATCATGCTATCAACAAGATTCTACAAAAACACTGGTACTTTCTCAAGTTGGACGAAAATATTAGAAACTTTGTGGATGATGAACCAAAAATCACATTTAGAAGAGCGGACACCCTCAGAACCAAATTAAGTCCCTCCCTACTACCAAATATCCAAATCAGAAGGGAAAGCACGTGGCTACAACCAGATAAAGGATTTAGAAAATGTGGGACGTGTACTACGTGCAAATATGCGCATGAGAAGACCAACTCATTCTGTGATGTCAATGGCAAAGTTGTCCCAATAAAACAAGAAATTAACTGCAGAACAAAATATGTGATCTATGGAATAATATGCAAGTGTAACAAGCTGTACATATGAAGTACGAAAAGGTAAGTAAGAACACGTATCAGAGAACACTTGGCCCAGATTGGAAGTCAAGATTCACGGTTCGCCATTCCACAACATTGGCAAGCAGCACCTTAAATGGCCTGCAAATCGGAAATAAGATTTATTGTCCTTCAAAGAATCACCCTAGGAAGAAGAGGTGGAAACAAAGAAAAGACACTCAGACAAACTGAGGCTAGGCTCATACGTAAACTGAATACGACGGTTACAGGACTCAACTCCGATAACTGGATGATTTCCTTTTTATAGGAAGAGGTTTGTTTGTATTTGGAACATTATCAGATGTTAACTGAGATATTATTACACATGGTAGATGAGCAAACAATGCAGTACTATACACTAGACGGTAACAAAATGTCAAAAATACAAGCATGGTTACTATGGACCGTATCACAATATGGACCCACACATATGTAACGTGATTAGTCTCATATATATTTCAGTGAGAGTTACAAATGTCTAAACCGACATATGCACACTAGTCAGTGTTTAAGAGTAACTACCTCAACTAAGGATTCTCATAACAAATACTCTACAAAAATCATAGTCTATATGCACAGGCAGCGACTTGACAATTTAATGAATAACATTATTAGAATTGAAATAGAACTCTTTCGAACACGGGAACCTGAATGGACCTGTATGCATAGCACTGTGATAACAAATACTTCACTAAATTAAATTATAGTATATGTGCACAGGTAGCGATCTGTAAATACAAAGAATAAGAATATTAAAATTAAATTAAAACCTTTTCCCCAACACAGGATTTCGAATGGACACATATGCCCTAAACACCTAGATTGGGAATTCTAGAATCCATCTGGCTAGAAACTATGTCAATATCAATCCCAAAAGATGGCGTCCGAATGCCCAAAAGGGAAATGCAACGATCTCCGTCCAAGAAATAGAGAAGGGACTTGTGCACTAACATTGTCTTAGCAACCTTAACCAACAAATACCTATTGGAGACAGCCCACGGCGCCTTGACAAAGCCAAAGCGGGTGACGAGCGCACCATTGTAAGGTAAGAGACCGTCCACAAATTGTGTACAATCGCATCATAGTAGATTGATGCATCTACGCGGAAGCCCTGTTTGCGAGATACCTTGATTATCAGCAAGAATAAGAATGCAACATGCATGACTCATACGTATCAGGACATTCGCGTGCGATTGCCACCGGCTCCTGCTCGTTTTCCCCCGAAATCTAAATTAAAAGGGAACAGAGGATAACAACGGATAAACAAAGTAGCTTAAGTCTCTCGACCTATAATTTAACACGAGCGTATTATGTTAAACCTGCATACATATAGGGCTCATACGATTTGCTCTAAGAATGCCACCTTATTGGTTCTCACAGGGATCTTACTCAATAAATTCAATGCAACAGACAGATGTGACAATGAAAACGACAGGTAAGGGGAACTTTTACCTGTAATCAGTATATGTAGAATGAGCCCATTAACACTAAGACTTACATTGAGACTACTATGCAAGTAACAAATAATTGGGAGAGAATGAGTATAGTAGAGAGTATTAATAAGGGATCAAACACTTCCCAATGTGCTATGATTAGTCAATGATGATCCCCAGTTCTAATGAAGATACAAATGTGGGTATACAACTACAATGAGACCAATTTGTCAACTGATATTGTAATACATGTAGAATAGAAATTATGGACATTCAATCAGAAGCATACATGTTAATAGGAATTGATTATTTCTTGTGTCTCCTGTTTCACCTCCTACCCATCCTCCCCTACACCAACACCAACTTTCTGTCTTACAATTAATTGCAAAATGTATTATTATGTTTGTGATTCATATGGCATGCAATATGAATATTACCTTTGTCAATAACTAAGAATACAGAACTTACTGTTAAAAAGTATGCATACATACTTAACGCCCTGATTTGAGAAAGACGGCTGGCGCCAAAAACACGTGTCATCATAAAGGGCACTTTTGTGCATTAAATCTTTCATAAGTAAAACAAGCTGGCGCAGATCCACCAGTGTTTTTTGTTGGCTGTATTCATCCTCATCCAATAAACCTTGACCATTCCAGTGTATCAATTGTAATGACCAATCCTCTTTTGTTCAATCTGTTGGTTTAAGATTTTAGGTATTGAAACCACAGCTATTGTGTTATACATTTGTTGCATTGCTTCAATTATGCAATATTTGCGATTCATCGTAACTATCTTACCGCCTCGGTCTGCTGGTTTGAGAATATCCTTGGGTTGAATGTGAAGTCATAGTTTTAACTTTTTGGGTAAGATTGAATTTTGTTTGTCGTCTTTTTTGCTTGCATTATAATTGCATCAAATCTTATAAGACTAGTTAACTGAATGTGTCAACGGCATTATCTGATAGCAAGCATGATATGCATTTAGATTTGAGTTTCAATTACTGCCCAAAGTGACATCCATCTGTATGTTTAGTTCTGCAAAACCTTGTATGCTGTTTTCATCTACCAATTCATAAAGATTTAATAATGGGATTGTGGGATTCAAAACATTTGACCGACCAATGAGATACAATAGTCTGAGATACCGCTTGAAAATCAGGTTGTGTTTTTAAGCTTTACATTTCTGCAGAATTTGTAAAGCTCTATATTTCTTTGCAGGTAGTTAAAATGACTGGTAGGGCTAAATGTAACGCCCTTGCTTAATGCTGTCTTCAAGGTCGTTCTATGTTATGCTTGATAAATTACAAATGATGTTTTTGGCAATCTGATTCAACTTCTTCTTGGATCAGGAGACGATGATGGTTTTTCCTCCTATGCTTTTTGTCCTTGATTGTTGCTTTTCTTTGTGATGTCATCAGATCTCTGTCTGTTTGGCATTCTTCAAACTTCACCTGTCTTGCGGGCACATTGTATCGTCTCATGCTCTTGCGATACCTCCTCAATTCTGTTAAGAAAAGGACTATCACAAGTAAGTTCAGTGTTTCCTGAATTTAAACTGTTAGTGGGTCCTTATTTTTCATTTTCACTGGCAGTTTCTGCTTCAGATTAAATTGGCAATATTCTGATCTCAGATGTGTTACAGTAATTACTTGCGTTTTCCCTTTTTTCTAGGCATTGATCATGCTTTCTCTGAAATGTATATATTCTACTATTTTTGCAGTCACGTTCTTCACGTCTACATTTAATTTGTGTGTTAGACATTACACCTGAAAACAATTTAGCCAATATTTCATGTAATATCTGGTAATTCTTTTAAATGCCTTCTGTTATATTAAACTGTTCAATTTAAATTCTTGACGAGGTTAATCTCTTAGATGGTTCATTGACATGTTACATCAGCTTTTTTAGTCTTTGTAGTTGAATAAAAAAATGTTTTCACTAAATATTTGAACATATAATTCAGACTAAGATTTCATATTTAGATCAGAAAGATAGTGTGTATATTAGAATTTGCCAAAATTAAGAATGAAGCAGATCAGTCAACCTTTTAATAAGTTTTCAAAATAAGTACATTATCTAGTGATGTGACATTAATATCCATCTGCTCTTTGTCAAATATTACTCCTGAAGAGCTACACAAGTAGCAAACACACGTATACAACGTGAGTGAATGTTAAAAGGTTCTAAATAATGAGAGATGGTAATACAAAAAAAGGTCAAAAATTGGACTACAGTGATTGTGAATGAGACTAACACAAGACCCGTCGAGAATAACAGTTTATGTATTCAAATTAAGATCTTTTTAAAAGTTCTGGACAGTAATGAAAATGAAGTTATGAATTAGTAATACCAGAAGGCCTGACAAGAAAAACAAAGGATCAAAATGGAGATTGGTTTGAACTTTTGACATGAGACTACCAAGAAATATACAGACTATATATAAATCTTGACATCAATAATGTCAATTTAGTTTTTAAAATGTGTTTAGAACTTTTTTGCACTTTTTTTATAACCATAAATTCAAGTAGAAATGCACTGAACAAACATGCTTTTGGATCTGGACAGCGGATTAGTATTTCCACATTTCAAAATGCACTGCAAACTGAACAATTCAACAAGCTATGCATAGGTCACTATCTACAAGTCAAAAAGAAGAGCTAAAATCAAACCCACCTCTGGAAGACCCCACTGAGGAGAAAGGGGGCAAAGTCAGGGAGAAGACTTTGTGATATAACAAAAACCAGTCTAGTGCCAGACAAGATACCCCTTTACGAAGATGAGAAATAAAAGTACCCGATGGTCCCTTGTGTCAAAAGGTTGCCAATTGATTACATGAGATGCGCCCAACTCCAACTTCAGCTTTCTGCGAAATATCACCTATAACACGTAAGATGAATTCAGTGCCCACACCAGGATAAAACCAGCCCCCCTTTCAATCAAGACATCTAAGGATTCTGAAAGTCCACATTTTATCTGCCAAAATAGCCCACATTTTCTTTTTTGCTAAGTATGAAAGTTGGAGGATGGGACAAAAACCACCGTTTACAAATAAGACATACATTACTTACCATAAGCGTATTTCTGATGATTGTATCTGCTTAGATTCACATGCTGTGCATATAGTCTGATATCTAGTGCTATTCGCAGAGTATTGCATCTTTTTTTCAAAGATTGAAAAGGGACGTCGACATGGGCGTGACGAACGCTATCCCTAACGTGACGTGTAGTGTACCCAAAGCCTTTCACGTGTAGTGTAGATGTCCCACCGGTTGTGTTTGTACTGCTGTGAGGGAGCCTCACAGAGTGCGTGAGTACAGAAGAAAGGAAGGTGTAAGATATCCATGTTCCTTCTACTCCAAGAGGGGAAGGAAGGGTGGGTGCATGTGCATCTAAGCAGATATAATCATCAGAAATACGATTAAGTGTGTAATGTAAGTCTTCTGATACTTGTGAATCTAGCGAGCAGTACCAGGAGATGGTTGTGGGATGTGTGAAGGAAAGTAGCAGAGAGATGTCTTAGCACCACTTGTCGCACCCGAGAGTCAGACTTGGAGTCCGTCTAAGCAGTAGTGTCGCGTGAAAGAATGAACAAAACTCCAGGGTGCTGCTTTGTAAATGGAATCTAGAGGAATATTTGCAATGAATGCTATGGCAGTCCCTGTGCCCCGAGTAAAGAGCTCTAGGCGTAAAGGGTAGGTCTCTCTTGGCAAGAGAATAATGAAGTGTGATGCATTTAACAATCCATTTGGACATAGCCGATTTAGACAAAGGGTCCCCTTCTCTACCAGCTGCCACAGAGACAAAGATTTGGTTTGCCTTGCTAAGTGGCTTAGTCTTTTCAAGGTAGTATATCACTGCCCTCCTAACATCTAGTGTATGGAAGCTTTGTTCTGCAGAGTTAGTGGGTTTTGGAAAGAAAGTGGGAAGTTTTATTGACCGATTCACATTGAACTTCAAGATGAATGTAGGTGCAAAACGTGGGTGTGCGCGCAATACCACCGTATCTTTGTGAATAGCCACAAATGGGTTCTGATCTGAGAGGGCCTACAGTTCACGGACTCTCATTACTGAGGTTATGGCCACCAGAAAGGCAGTCTTATAGGCAAGGGCCTTAAGGCTAGCCTTGTGCATGGATTCGAAAGGAGGTCTTAATAATCTTGTAAGAACATTCAAATCCCATCCCGTCCTGCTGTAGGGAACAAGAGAAGTTACCAAGACCGATATTCCAAGTAACAATATACTTGAGGTGTGAAAGGCAAGCAAGAGTATACATACATATTTGCATTTAAATTTCAAGTGTGACCACAACATTCAAGCAGATACAGCATTGCCATCAGTTCCCACAGACGCATCATGTGAGCTATAGTGATTTTAGGTTTGCTTATGGCTCATGCTTTAATTATAAAAATGAAAACAAAATATAAAGTGTACACTTACTATTTTTTTCTTCTGACATTTTAAATCTTCCAATGCATCATCTGAAATATAAAAAACATGCAAAATATGATTTACTCATGTCACTCAAATTGTAGTAATTAACTGTACACCCTGCCAATCGTTAATAAACGGTAATGATGGGTAAAAACTACCCATTCTGCATCCCTTGCCATAAAATGAGTTCAGTACAAACACTTTCTTTCTGTACATTAGTCAACCCCGTAACCCAAAAAAATATATATATATATATATATATATATATATATATATATATTCAGTGAAAAAAAAAACTTTGCTAAAGTGACGTTATGGTTCCAAATAAAACCGAAAAATCCTTCAAATTCACCAGTTATGGTAAGCTAAGCAACCGTAACTCGCGCCACCACTGTGCACTGCTAAGACTAACACCACAAATGTCATTGATGATATCACTGATAAGCACCACATAAATACATTACATTTAATAATAAATGGAAACTGTATATATAAGACACCAACCATCCACTGAAATAGCATTTGCAATATAATGGAATATACCAAAACAAAATAAATCTGCCTCCAACCGAATTACCTCACAGAAACTGCACAGCAAAAAGCAAGAGCATACCTACACAGCATACCTACACAGCAATAACACCGAAAGTTTGTAAGAAACTAGTAAGTACACTACATTTATTTATAAACTTTCTGTATTAGGTACATTAAAACTATTTTTTTTTTTTTTTTAAACACAGAAATGTTCAGTACTTTGGAATGGCTGGAAGAAAATTTCCCACGAGATGAAATGAGTGAAGACAGTGATACTAATGGTAGACACAACATTTCTCTATATAAGCCAATTATTGACCATTACGTTATGTGTACTTAACACATTTATTTTTAACAGACCCTACAGAAACTACAAAGAATATACCAAGAGACATTAGAAAATACACTGCAACGAATGGAACTGAAAATGGATATGTTAATGAAAAATGTCTTTCTTATAAAACAGTTTGTGGAGGACCACATTAAAGAAACCATTAAATATCACTGTCCCACATGTACCTGTTCACCCTCTCCATTTCCCAGCCAACTATCCCCAAACCCTCCCCAGCAAGAAAAACACTACGATGAGACTTCCATCCCTTCCTCCCCTCCTATTCATCATGTCCAATCCCCTAGTTCCCCTGTATTTGTTTGTTTCTGCTTCCCCCTCTCTTTCGTAATTTGTATACTGTTATACAATAATAACATTTTAAGTGTGTTCTTACTATATGCCTTTGCCTTATTTTTTTCAAAAGGCAGTTAGGGTGTCCGCGGACAGCGCGTGTGTCCGGGAAGTCTGTAATTACCCAAAATGGGGGTGTCCTAAGGACACTATAGCTGTTCGCACTTTCCGTGGTTAAATTGAGGGTGTCCGCAGGACACCAAATCCGTCTGCATGTCCGTAACTATTCAAATTAGGACGTCCTAAGAAAACCTCCCCTGTTCGTAATGGCCGCAAACAGAATTAATATATCCGTAGAACACATATCTCGTCCACCTGTTCGCAAAGTTTTGACGCACATTTATTTTATTCGGGGACCTGAACACTGTTCATAGAACAATGGCACACATGCGCACAACCGACCCCGCGCATTTTGTGTCCTACGGACAGGCGTCCCATTCGCGAACATGTCCGCGACGTCCCCATGTGACCGCACCCATTCTGAACGGGTGTCCTTATTTGCGGACACTGTCAGGACGCCCGAACATTTAAAAGTGATCTTTTGAGCAATTCAAGGTATTTTCCAGTAAATGTTCACCATTGCACATGTCCCTGACAATGTCCCTGGCGATCTACATACTTTTTGAAACTTTTTGAGCCCTTTCTTTGTGTTGGACCTGTCCGCGGACAGCGCGGGTGTCCATGGAGCGCGCACCTGCACCCCTAAAAAAGGCCACACCCCAGCGCTCATCCTCCTTCTGTCTTTCTACTACTGCAGATTGACCTGCTTTTGCTGCTATTGCTGCTTTTGCTTCAGCTAACCTGATGGCATGCATGGCTGCTGCTGTTGCTACTGCTGTCTCAGCATCACCCCCAACCCCTCCACCACCACCACCTCCACCTCCACAAGGGCCTGTAGAGGGGAACAGGCGTGAGGATGCAGAGGAGAATGAAGAGGATGAGGTAGTGGAAGTCCCTACTACTAGCACTCAACTGGAGCCTTGGGTGTGGTGGTTATTTACCACCCTGGATGGAAAGCCAAAAGCTTGTGCGAACAAGGTGATCTGCACTCAGTGCCAGTGAACTTCTACATGAGGGAATCCAAGATGTGCAGCCACTCCACAGCGATCTGCATGCACCGCCAACCAATTTATCCATGAATCTCCCAAAATCCAAACAATCTGCATTCTGAAACACACAGCCATAGCTATCTGCTCTCCTCTCAGGATAAAGACTCTGACAAACTCTCTCCTTACACAAAACACCCAGTAAACCTTATTGAGCAATCCCTTGCTCTGCTCAGTCTCAGTTGCATGCCTCTCAACCCCGAAATTCCTGTATGCAATACACGATATCCGTGGACAAATTGTAAAATCTGAGAGTGGGGAATGAAAATTTAAATAGTGTGCCCCATTTCCCCTTTGAGGCGGGCTCTGAAAATAGCCTTTTTTTAGTTTTTTGAAGATGCTTCAGAAACACTTTATTTTGTACTTTTTCCCCCTTATTTTCTTCCAAAAATCTTTACATTAGCTTCTCCAAAGCAAGCCTTATGTTTCAAAAGAGGATGGCATTTCCCATAAAAGATAAAGACATGCCATCTTCTTTAAAATAAACAACGTTACCAGAATCAATGTTCTCACTATTACAAAAGAACATGCCAGCTCAAAGCATGAAAGCAAACATGCCTCGGTTGATTGAACACCTAGGCCACGTCCATGGTCGACAGCCGTTGCACCTTGCCTAGGATGGGCTTCGTCCTCTTCTCCGACGGAGATGCTAGTCGCGCCACTGTGTCAAGCTTGGCTCCCAGGAACAGGGCGACTTGCGACGATCCCAGGTGGGATTTAGCGAAGTTTATCGAAAATCCTAGATCCGTGAGCAGATGGTCGTTCTTCCTTGTGTGTTCGACGGTGAGTTCCCTTGACTCTGCCCGGATGAGCCAGTCGTCCAGGTATGGGTAGACGTGGATCCCCTGTAGGCGCTGTCGCGCCGCCACTGGTGCTAGGCACTTTGTGAACACCCTGGGCACCGACTTCAGTCCGAAGGGAAGAGCCTTGAACTGGGAGTGCTGTCCTTGGACTATAAATCGCTGAAACATCCGATGTTTTTTCAAGATGGGGATGTGAAAGTAGGCGTCCTCCAAGTCCAGCGACGACAGGAAGTCGCCTTCCTCCAGTTGTCCCAGCACATGCTGGAAGGTAACCATCCGGAACTTCTGGGACCTGATGTACTTGTTTAGAGGATGAAGGTCCAGGATGGGCCGCCAACCGCCGGTCTTTTTCCTTACGAGGAACTACCGCGAGTTCGATAGCTCCCTTCTTTAGCATCGCCCGTACCTCCAGTAGTCGTCGTGGGATGTGATTTTTCTTTCTGGCCACAGGTGGAATACGGGGACGCCTTCTTCGAAATTCCAGTGTGTGCCCGCGGGCCAGAGCATCCAGCACCCAACGGTCAGTGGAGATGGACTCCCACACACTGACGAAGTTCGCCAGCCGGCCTTCCACCAGGGTGCTCCGGTGGGGGCCCGACACTATGGATGGGTCAATCCTGCTTGGTGGGGGGCCTTGCTGGCCTGGCCTCCTTGGCAACGAAGATGAGATCCTCCTTGCTTGCCGCGTCCCCTGTAGGCCTCCTGCGACGAGGAGCGAACCGCCTGGCGGTATGTCATGGAGCTGCCGCCAAATCCCTTCGAGGCACCCTGCTTGCCTCCGGAACCCCGAAAGGGCAGCCGTCGTTGCTGAAGAACGCCTAAGGCACGAGCCGCCTCCGTGTCGGCATTGATGGCTTGCAGCGACTCGTCCACTGCCTTGCCAAACCGGTTGTTCCCATTGAAGGGCACGTCCAGGACCCTGGTCTGCACGTCCTGACGGAAATCGGTTGCCTTGAGCCAACCACGCCGCCGACGGCAAACGCTGTTGCCCATCTGGCGGAAGCCGGTGTCGGCAATGTCCGTGGCCACCGTTACGGTGTGGTCCGACGCCACCTCTCCCTCCTGTAGGATCTCTAGGGCCTCCGCCCTCTTGTCGTCCGGGAGGAAATTCAGCAGGGGAGCGATCTTAAACCATAGCTCCCTGTCATAGTGGGCCACAATCGCTAGGGCGTTGGCCGCTTTGATGGTAGTCGCCCCTGACGAGATGACCAGTCGTGCCATGGCGTCCAGTTTCTTCCCTTCGCCGTCCGGCGATGTCCAAGATGACACCATCCCCCCAGCTTTCTTCTTGGCTGCCGTGGAGACAACCGGATCCGGGGTAGGCTGTGCCCTAAGGCACATGGGGGTGGAATCTGGAACCCAGTATTTCTTCTCGTACCGGTCTCTCTTGGCAGGGGCCGTGGATGGGTTCTTCGGGAGCGACAGCCCCTCGTCCCAGATGTCGTTGAACGACGGGACCGAGAGGACCGTCTTCCTTTAGGCCTCCCGTCGTTGATAGAGGAACCCTTCCTTCTTCTCTTCCACGGGGCAGAGCTGGAAGAGCTCGGATGCACTGGTGATCATGGCATGGAAGGAGCCGATTTCGTCGAGCGGGGAGGCCCGAGGAGGTGGCGATGGAAGGTCCATCCCGTTGTCACCACCGTCGTCATCCGTCCCCGTCATGGCTGTCTCTGTTCCCGTATCATCCCTCGGCTCACTAGATGGGGAAGAAGGCTGTGCAGGCCGAGAAGGCTGGAAAGGAGGGGTGGATGAATTCTCCTCCGCTTGTTAGGAGGGCTCTCCGACGGTCCAGGCTCCGCTGGGTCGTCCGTTTGTGGTAAGGGCAACCTTGTCCTCATCTCCGTACACAAGGACTGGATCGCCATCAAGATCGCCCCCGAGTTTTCTTGTGGCCCAGGGACTGGCTGCAACGGGCGCGATGGCTGGGGAGTGGAATCCTCCGCCTCCACGGGAACCTCATTGGGGCCCTCCCGTGGGACTGGACTTCCTTGGACCTCTTGTCCAGGATCTTCAAGACTTCTGTATCCGTGTCCGTGATGGCCACCGAGCCCCACCCCTCTTTTCCCACTGGGGTTTTCACGGGGGTCTTATCAATGGGCTGGGCTGAAAAGAGGATTCCCTGCGCAGCGGCAGGGAAACTCTAGGCCCTGAGGTCGCCTCCACTGGGGTAGCCCCCACAGGCTTCGCCAGGGCCGCCACGACTCCCTCGATAAAGGCCTTAGCCCGGTGAATCAAGGCCTTCACGACCTTGGAGGCGCTTGAGGCCTTCACCTTGGGGGGGGGGTCACTGCCTCTCTCCCCCTCGGCTGCCATCGGGATCGACTGAGACTTCTCCCGAAGCTTAGCCGGGTTCTCCGCTTTCCTCTTCCCCGAGCCAGAGCTTTTGCTCGTGGTTGTTGGCGTCTGCGAAATTGCACCCTGCCTGGCAGCCGAGGAGCCGGACCGTTCGGCGCTCCCGGTGCCCGCGGACTCGCAGTGCTTGGCCTTTTGTTGGGCCACAGTCGCCGGGCCGCCCGCAAAGTCTTAGAAGACCGCTCGGACGACTTCTTCCCCTCCAGCCAGTTGGTGAGGCGGGTACGACGATCCCTCATCGTCCGCTCGGACATATTCTTGCAAAACGCACAGGCCTCCTCTTCATGAAGGCAGTAGAGACATTGAGAATGTTCATCCTCCTTGAAGACATTCTGCAGTCCACATCCAGGGCAGCTCCTGAAGAGCCTGGATCCAGGCGTCGTGTTTCCTTTTTCCTGGGCCATGTCCACGCGGGGTAGGCCTCAAAGATCTTCCGGAAGCCTCAGAGAAGTGAAACTCGACGAAATTTCCACCCTTGAGGGGCGTAGAAAAAATCCGAAATGGGGCCCTGTTGATCGGAAGTAGAAACGGTGGAGCTTGAGGCTCGATTGACTGAAAAATGAGATGAAATCTCTGAAAATTTGCTAAACGCAGTAAAAGCTCGAGAGCTACAGCACGAGGACTCCCAACACTTGAACGTGTGGTAAAAATCTGAAGATGGCTGCCAGAGGAGGGGCTTAGGTAGAGGGCAGTCATTGGCTGGGGGCAGTATGACCCAGAGACCATTGATTGGTTACTAGTAGAAAGACAGTTCAGAAACTAAACAAACTGATTTTTTCTTTACCGAGGATTCCCAGCCTGACGACTGGGAATATTCATGAGCATGTGAATCCATGCCAGACCCCATGCTGGAGAAATAGCAACCTTCCATTACACACATAAAAAAAGAAATATTCAATTTTAAAACTACATATGCTGAAGTACCAAACCATGTGTGTGTGTGTTGCCACAAGACTTTCTAGAAAAGTAGCTCAAAATCTGTAGACATAATGTACAAAATAGAAGACAATGAAGATTCCAAATGGTTCCTATTAGCTCTCTACCTTATAGCAGAAAACAAATACGAAATGACTGATCCCTTAATACTCTGCAGTTACTGCACTGAAAAACTTAACCAAAATCCTTCAAGTGCTATCACAAATAACTTGGAATTATTTTCACTACCAAAACCCCTGCAACAACTCAATTTATATGAGAGCATCATAATTCAAACCGTGCACCCATTTCAAGCAATAATACGCCTTCAACCAAAAACAGCAAAATTACCTCCCTCTGAATTAGCGAAAGGCATTAGCGGTAAAGTAGTTTATTTACCATTACATCTTAAAGAAAATGTACACACTCTAGGAGTGCAACGGCCAATAGATCAATCTTTAACTATCTTAGCAAATGGCGTACTTAAAAAAGACAAAGAAATTTGGCAACAACTCGTGGACTTACATAAAGTTAGACAAGCCCTGCAATATCTAAAAAAACAACAACGAATACTACAAAGAAATTAATATTGAAGAAAACCCGAGAGAAACCATTGAAATAATTGAAGAATCACCAGAAACTGGTCAATTTCAACTTCTAAATCCTGCTACAGAATCCAATATTTTAGACCATTATCCAATTCATCCTTTACACTCTAAAGACCCTATAGATGATGCACTGGAAACATACCAAATGCGACAAGCCGAAGGATTTCCAATCAACATATGGGAAAAAAGTATTGAAGCACAGGCCTTTCCTCTACTCTTTCCTACTGGAAAAGGAGGAAGGTACGATGATAGACCCACACAGATAACAGCATCAGAATATCACTCTTTACGAATGTATTACGACGACCCCAGATTCAGACAAAACGTGTAATACATATTCCACCTTCTCTTTCCAAGTGAACTAGCAACTCTATGCTACGGAGTTGCACAAACATTAAAATCAGGTAACCATTTTCAAAATGTGTCAGCTATGCAATTATTACAAAAAGTGCAAGAAAAAGATGAGGTTTTACAGTCAAGTATTACAAATCTTTAAGCAAACATGCATGGTGCAAAAGAATACTGGTTCAGACGTCATGGAGATGTACGCTGTATGATAAAAAACATTGGCCCACCCACTTGGTTTGTTACATTAAGTTGTGCAGAATATCCATGGGAAGATTTACACGATTTCCTATGCATAGCAAAGAAAAACAAAACAAAAATAGATATAAAAACACCAGCTCTCTAGATCCTGTAAATGTATCAAGATATTTCCATCATCGCTTCATTGCTATGCTACACTTTATTTGTAATAAGACTGTTCCTCCCCTCAGAGAAGTTCAACACTTCTTTTGGGGAAAAGAATACCAACGCAGAGGAGCACCACACAGCCACATGCTATTATGGATTAAAGATGCTCCTAAATTTGGTCAGGACAGTGATGCCACTGTTTTGCAGTTCATCCAAAAATATGTCACTTGTGAAATCCCTTCACATACAACACATAGTGACCTTCATGCACAAATTTTACAATTTCAAAGACACAAATATGGCAAATATTGTCATCACAAACAAACACAAAGGTAAATACTACACCAAATGCCGCTTTGGTTTCCTTAGAACAGTTTCAACAACAGGTCAAGTAAACAACTTCATGTCTTCAGTCAGACATAGTGTCAAAGCTAAATCATTTAAGAATACAGATCACATAAAAAGAACAGAAGAATCAAAATACATCAATGATTGCAATGCAATCATTGCCCTCCTATGGAGTGCAAACATAGATGTGCAGTACATTGCAGACAATTCCGCTGCAGTTGCACGATATGTCACAGCCTACTTAACCAAAGCAGAGAAAACTGAGCTTCAGGACCTCCGGAATGATATATCATCTGACAAAACACTATCACAGAAATTGTACAGTTTAGGCATAAAAATGCTCTCTAATAGAGATTGTGGCTGCTATGAAGCTGCAGACCGTTTAACCGGTACTGCCTTGTGTGGAAAATCTGACAATATAGAATGGCTAAGTCTGGGTCCTGATAAATCTAGAAAAAGATAGATATTGGTAGCACAGTCTTTAAAGAAGGCATGAGCTATGTAGCACTATCACGCTTACGTACACTTGAAGGGCAATTTCTAATCAACTTTGATGCAAGTAAAGTAAATGCCGATATTCCTTGCATTCTAGAATACAATAGACTGTGTTCACTCTACACCCCCATCTAAAAACCTATCCTGTTCCGCAAAAAGTAAAACGTTGTAAAAGAAAACTACTTCAAACTGAAACGATACGGGATCTCACTGTAATTCATCCAATGAAAGTAAAAGAAGCTAATACTTCATCTACCACAACCAAAGAATAATCTACTGCTCAAAGTAACTCAACTACTTCTTCAAAAAAAGCAACACACACTCCGAGCAAATGACTTCGACAAAGAACTGTCAGGTCCATTCAAATTTTCAAATACAACTGGTGTAAATTGCTACACAAATGTAGCAATAAATATTCTATGCCAATTGCCACCAATTATTGACAATATTTACTTACACAGTACAGACCAATTTTGTTTGCAAATGTTAGTCCTTCATAGAAATGCAACCAACAATCCTGACAACACTTAGTGTTCATGGAATAAAGCAAGAATTGGACTACTGTGCTGGAATGGTCAAATTCACTATAAACTCACAAGAAGATCCAAAAGAATTTCTAATGTACGTACTTACTACAAGTACTGGAAAACAAACACATACCTATAAATGAAATCTTCCAGATTTTATACACGTGGAAACATACATGCACTCTCTGCAGCCATGTGGCACAGGAACACTTTGTGTATGAATCCATACCCAACTGTGAATCCATTCAATATCAGCAACTTGTACAAAATGCAAGCCATGGCAGATTATGTACTACCTGCAAATCAGATAATCTCTCCACCTTACAAATACAGACACATAGTAAATACAGAATAGTAATGCTTTTACGTTACAATGTAGATGGTACCCAAATCAATTGTAAGCTGACTGGATTCACACATGGTCAAGAATCACTTGGTAAGAAAACCTACACAACGATAGGTATAATTTACCATGCAGGAGCCACAACCAATGCAACTCACTACACTGCATATGTAAAAATGAATTGTGGATGGTTTGAATGTAATGATAGTACCATTACTGTAAAACAGAGATTACCAGCAAATCTATTGAACGCTTACTTAATATTCTTAAAACCAAAATTGAATACGTAATCTGTGTATGAACATAAGCAAAACTTCTATTTTAAAACTATGCACAGTTAGAATATGCCAACATGTATCTAACTGCCCCAAGATTCTGCAACAAGCAAACAGATAAATACCACTAAAATATAACAAGAAATAAACAGTTAGAATATGCCAACAGGTATCTTAACTGCCCCAAAAAATCTGCAACAACCCAACAGATAGATGAATAGCATAAAAGTAGAAATAAACAATTAGAATAGGCCAACAGGTATCTAACTGCCCCAAAAATCTGCAACAAGCCAACAGATAGAAGATTAGAATTAGCAAGAAACAAGAAATAAACACTAAAACAATGAAAGAAATATATTGTACCACAAAATAAGTTTTTTTTAATCCAGCATGGATTTTATTTTCCCACAGATCCAATGATTTAAAAAACAAACACAGAAACGGAGCAAATTGCGAAGTACACTAGTTTGAACTATAGTACTTCTAAAGTACTAAATATGAGGGTCGAAAAAATACAGAAATATCTATTATGTAATGCAATAACTCATTATGAACTACCTACACTAACATATGATCTTTTCTTTTATCACAGAGATTGAAAAAGAATGTCTGGTCCAATTACCCATATCATGAAAAAACTGCATACCAGCGCAAAAAAAGTCAACCACTAAGTATATAATAAATGAACTCACAAACACTGCTGCATAACACACCCATTCAAGCAAACATCTAACCATACACCACAATCCAAAATGTTTACTTCCATGGGTATTTTATGCCGCAGTGCTCGTTACAAACTCTACAATCTTAACTGCATAGGCTAGCCAAAACTTTACATACAAACTCTACAAATTAAACAGTACACAAACTTTTGGGTTGTGGATATATGATGGGTGTTTGATTCTATGGGTGTGTTAAGCTACGGTGGTTGTGGCCAGGGCCTAGAGTCTTTGGTGCATGGCTGAAGGCCTATGCCTACGGCCTTCATCCATGCACTCAAGACTCTAGGCCCTGGCCACAACCACCGCAGCTTAACACACCCATGCTACCAAACATTTTGACTGTGGTATGTGGGCTGCTTATAGGGGATATTAATTACAATCAATGCTCTACTAACAACCCAAAACCAACATCATACTAAAGTAAAATTAGTAGTGTGCCTAGCATTTAGTATGTCCGCGGACAGCCACGGTGACCCCAGACATCGCAAACACATTAGGGGCACCTGCCACCTAAACAAATAAAGCATTTGACCCATCTCTTACTCCCCAGCCCTCCCCAAGCACTCCTACACACCAGCACACTCCCCAAAATTCCATTTTTCCTCTGTTCACCGCTGCGCTGTCCGCGGATGTCCGCTAAACCAAGATGGCGGGCGCATCAAAACAATGTGACGCACCTCACACCACAGCCAATCAGCGAACACGTTGCGTGTCCACGGACATGACGCAAGGTGCTTAACCAATCGGTGTCCCGTCCGCGGAGCGGACATAGATATCACTCATTTTTTTAGACCTACTTTTTGGTCATTTTAAAAAAAAAACTACTGGACGGATTTCCACCAAATTTACAAATACACGCTTTCGAGACCAAGCAACTGCTCCTGCCGCAAATTTGGTGAAAATCCGTCCAGTGGTCTGAGCTGTAGGCGTGAGCAAAGTTTTTTCCCCATTCGCTCTATGGGAAAAAAATAAATTTTGGGACTCCCCCTATAACTTTGCCTCACCAAACTTTACAAATAGATTCAGAGTGGGGCATATACTTTTTTTGCAAAGTGTGGTGAGAATTCGTCCAGGGGGAGCGAAGTTATAAGCCGCCCAAAAAGTGCTCTTCAATATATATATATATATATATGGGATACATTACTCACCGTAATCGTATTTCTGATGCTTGTATCTGCTTAGATTCACATGCTGTGCATAGGCCGACATCTAGTGGAAGCTGCGGAGTATTACAGTTTGTTTTTCGAAAGTCGAAAATGGGCGTCGACACAGGCGTGCCAGTAATACTATCCCTAGTGTGACGTCCACTGTACCCAAGATCCCTCACGCGTGTAGGATCCTCAGATTGTATTTTTTCTGACATGAGGAAGCATGAGGAGTAGCGTGAGTACAGATAATCCAAGCAGATAAACAGAAAGGTAAGACTACAAGCAATCATGCGCCTTCTCTCGGAGGGGAGGAAGGGTGGGTCGCATGTGAATCTAAGCAGATACAAGCATCAGAAATACGATTACGGTGAGTAATGTATCCCTTCTGAGGCTTGTGGAATCTGCTTAGATCACATGCTGTGCATAGATTAGCGAGCAGTACCAGAAGAAGGAGGTGGGATGTGAGAAGGGTCATGAGCAAACAGGTGTCTTAGAACCGCTTGTCCCACTTGTGTATCTGTCTTGGAATGAGTGTCAATGCAGTAATGCTGAGTAAAAGTGTGAATAGAGCTCCAAGTAGCCGCTTTGCAAATGGTGTCGAGGGGAACATTTGCAATGAAAGCCAGAGTGGCACCAATGCCTCTAGTAGAGTGGGCCCTTGGCGTAAAAGGCAGAGTCTTTTCAGAAAGAGAGTAACACAGCTGTATACAGTTGATAATCCACTTCGAGATAGCGCCTTTAGAGACGCGATCCCCCTCTCTGCCTGTAGCTACGGAGACAAACAGTTGATCTGTTTTCCTTAGCGGTCTGGTTTTATTTACATAGTATAGGACCGCCCTACGCACATCTAGGGTGTGTAGTTTCACCTCAGCCGAGCTTTGTGGGTTTTGGAAGAAAGCCGGAAGCTCGATGGACTGGTTTACATGGAACTTGGATATGAATTTAGGTGAGAACCTAGGGTGTGTGCGTAAAACCAGTTTGTCCTTGTGGATAGTAAAGAAAGGATCTTGCACTGACAGAGCCTGAATTTCACTGACCCTTCTTATGGAGGTAATGGCTACTAAGAAGGCCGTTTTATAAGTCAGGTGTTTGAGACTACTTTTATGCATGGATTCGAATGGGGGTCCCATGAGCTTAGCTAGCACCACGTTGAGGTCCCATCCTGGCGGTGGGTTCGAAATAGGAGGGTGAAGTCTCTTTACTCCTTCCATGAAGGCTTTAACCACTGGCACTTTCCACCACGAGACCTTGTTATGGGATGTGGTGTAAGCCGAGAGGGCTGCCAGGTGTACTTTCAGTGAGTTAAAAACCAACCCTGCATCCAGCAGGTGGAGCATGTATGTCACAACGTTGGAAGGAGTGCAATCAACCGGGTTGATTTGTTTATTCTGGCACCAGATAACGAATCTTTTCCACTTATCAAAGTAACAGTGCCTTGTATTTGGTTTCCTGGACTCCTTTAGAATGTCCATACACCTCTGTGGTAATTTGAGATGTCCAAACTCTATGACTTCAGGAGCCATGCTGCTAGGTTCATAGAGTTGGGTTCCTGATGCACTGTTTGACCCTGTTGCTGGGACAGTAGGTTGTACCAGGCTGGGAGTCTGATGGGTTCGCACACCGCCATCCTGCGTAGGTGTGGAAACCATGGTTGTCTCGCCCACATGGGAGCAACTAGGATGAGCGTCATCGATTTCTTGTTCATCTTGTACACCACCTTCCTGATGAGAGGAGTTGGTGGAAAAGCGTACGCAAACATCCCTGACCAGTTCATCCACAGGGCATTCCCTTGGGAGTCCGGTTGGGGGAACCTGGATGCAAATCCTGGGCATTGTTTGTTTTCGCTTGTGGCGAATAGGTCTATAGTGGGGAAACCCCACTGAGAGAAGAGATCTTCTACCACGTCTCTGTGAAGGACCCATTCGTGTTCTTCTGGGAGGGAGTCTCTGCTTAGAGCATCCGCTAGGGAATTGAGCTCCCCTGGAACATGTTGCGATGACAGGAAGATGTTCCGTCTGAGTGCCCATATCCAGATTTTCTGGGCAAGCTTGGACAGATTTGGTGAACGAGTCCCCCCTTGCTTGTTTAGATAGAACATGGCTGTCGTGCTGTCCGTCCTGATCTGCACCGACAAGTTCAGTAGATGGGGCTCGAACGCCTTTAGCGCTCGGAATACTGCCAGAAGCTCTAGCAGATTGATGTGGTTCTTGGCTACTGAGTGAGACCAGAGACCCTGAGCTGTGTGGTGGAGATGGTGAGCTCCCCACCCAGTCAGGCATGCATCTGTAGTCACCACGGCTTGTACTTCGGGATCGTAAAAGGGTTTCCCCTTTGCGAGATTCTCTCTTGTCCACCAGTGTAGGCTCTGTACGAGTGTTGGCGAAACGACCACTAGATCGTCCCAATGACCACTTGCCTGAGACCACTGTTTCGCCAACCATTCCTGCATGGGACGCATGCGCAGACGCGCGTGGGGGACCAGGTAAATGCATGACGCCATCATGCCCAGTAACCGCATAGCTTTGCGTACTGTTATCTGTTGACCTGACTGATAATGCGGAATTTGCAGAAGTATATTCCGAATTCTCTCTTCCGAAGGGAAGGTCAATCCTTTCTGAGTATCTAGGATAGCTCCTAGAAATTGTTTTGAGGTGCTTGGCACCAGACTTGACTTTTTCTCGTTGATAGAGAAGCCTAATTCGTGGAGGAGGTCGATAGTCCTCTGAATGTTTGACCTGCCAATTCCTGGGGTTTCCCCCGTTATGAGCCAGTCGTCCAGATAAGGGTACACCGGGATTGCTTCCCTGCGTAGGTGTGCAGCCGCCACCGCCAGTACCTTGGTGAATACCCTTGGTGCAGAAGCTATCCCGAAGGGCAGTACCTTGAATTGGTAGTGGCGACTGTCTACCTTGAAGCGTAAGTACTTTCTGTGCGCTGGGAGCATGGAAATATGAAAATAAGCATCTTTCATATCCAAGGTTGCCATGTAATCCCCCTTTTTTAGGAGGGGGATTACCTCTTGTAGCGTGGTCATACGGAATTTTTGGGGCTTGACATACTTGTTGGCAGGCCGCAAGTCCAATACTGGGCGCATTGTCAAATCTTTCTTTGGCACAAGGAAGTAAGTTGAATAGATACCCTTGTTTACCTGGTGTCCTGGGACGAGTTCTATCGCGTCCTTTTCTAGCAGAATGGCGATCTCCTCGAGAAGGATCCTTTGATGCTCTAGGGAGTGCACTCTTTGTCGTGGAGGATGGTTCCGGGGACGCTGCAGTAGTTCTATACAATATCCTCCGGATACTGTTGACAGCACCCATCTGTCTGAGGTGATCCCTTCCCAAGCCTGGGTGAAGGTGGAAATGCGTCCCCCTACTGGGGTTGCGTGGCAAGGGACCCTGAACTGAGCGTCACTGTTTTGGTGGAGGCGTGCCACCTCCCTTGTTGGGGCTGCCTCTGCCTCTTCCACGACCTCTCTTGTTACCCCTGCCGTAACTCTGGGTAGACTGCTGGTTGTTATTCCATTGTGTACCCTGTCCCTGGGCATAGTTGCCTCTTTGTGAATTTTGTCCGCGTGGGCGACGAAAATTACTGTTCCCCCTCTGGTTAGGGGGTTTGTTGGTAAGCTGGCCAAGGGATTTGAGAGTCTCATATTCATCTTTGGCATTTTTAAGTGCGTCTTCGACCGCTTTCCCAAACAATAGGTCGGGTTCCACTGGCTTGTCTATTAAAGAAGCCTGGGTTTCTGTCTTGAATCCCGACTGCCGTAACCACGCATGTCTTTTGATAACAGTACCTTCTGCTATCAATCTCCCTGCGTTGTCAGCGGCGTCGAAAGTTGCTTTTAAAATGCAACCAGACACGGCTCTCCCTTCTGCCGAGATCCGAGCCAGCTGGCCCTTTAATGGTTCTGGAGCAGAGGCAATGAGCGCCGCGACTTCTTCCCATTGATGGCAATTGTAACTAGCCAACAGGGTGGTGGAATTCGCAATCCTTGCTTGGTAGGCGGACGTTGAGGCTACCTTCCTGCCAAACCCGTAAAGTTTTTTGCTCTCCTTGTCGGGAGGAGCTTCTGATGAAGATAAGGGCGTGCCAGCCCTTTTTCTAGTGTTGGTAACCACTAGGGAATCTGGTTTAAGATGTCCCCTTATATACAGAGGGTCAGACTGGGCTGCCCGGAAAATCTTTTCAATTCTGGGGTTGACAGCTCTGGTGAGGTTCGGATTCACCAGGGAAGGATCTATTCTTCGTTGGATGGATTTGAGGATAGGGATGGTCTGAGCGACTGGTCTTCTCTCTCCTACAAACTCCTCCGCGAAGTCCCTTTCCTCCTGTACACCGTGGGTGTCGATGTGGAAGTGTTCCGCTGCTCGAGCGAGAACCTCGTTAAGGAGGGGCTGGTTATCAACTGGAGAGTCAGTAACTGGGGCTTCGCTTAGTACTGGGGAATCTACTCTGTAAATTTCCTGCTCATCTTCTCCCTCCTCCAGGTCCTCATCCTCCGCATAGTAATCTGTCCCGGTTTGTTCTTCCATCATGTCAAACTCCTGGTCCTCTCCAGGGAAAACTTGTCCCTGGTAACTGGGGAGTGGAGTAGAATATGGAGTGGAGTAAGGCTGAACCTCGAAGGGTTCAGGTCTTTCGACCCGGGGCTTTTTACTTAGCGGGATGGGATCGGAGGAGCCTGAGGGTGTGGCCCCTTGAGGGTTATATGAAAGAAAGTGTTCTGGGTTCTTATCATAAAAATCAGCTAAGGAAGACATCCTAGACATAAACCTGTCTATGTCTTCACTGGACCATTCCCTGGAACAGGGTATTACTTTAGCAGGTGATTTATGGGACTTTTCAAGGGTAGACTTGTGTTTGCTTGTCTGCTTAGGGTGGGAGGATGGCTTTACAGGGGTGGAAGGCTGTGCTTTCCGCTGTTTCCCCCCTTCCCCGTGCGTGGAAAAATGTTTTCCCTGTCCCTTGGGGGCCCCAGAGACTTTCGACGCCTGGCGTCGAGGGTCTGGAAAGGTATCTGTGTGCTTCGGGCGTGGGGCCTCACTGGTGTTAACCGCGGTCTCGGTATCTTGGAGCGCGGCCTGGGGGTGGAAGTCGTCTTCGTCTCCCGACGATCGAACTTCCGTTAGTGTGCGTAGCGAGGCACTCTTGGCAAGAGTGGATGATTGCCTTGCGTCGTGAGGCGATCTCGATCGAGAGCGCCCAGAGGACACCGAGTCGGACCGTTCTTTTTGTGCCTCTTTCCGGGAAGTCGACGTCGTCGAGGTCCGGTTGGTCTTAGTGTGTTTAGTGTGTGTTAGGTGTGTAGCGCTTGCGTCGCCGGGGGTCTTCCCCATAGCCGCCTTGCCGGACGACCTTCCGAGGTCGGGGACCTGCGCTCGTCGGCTGTCTTTCGACGCCGTAATGCCCTCGCCGTCCGAAAGTACGGCGTCGCTGCCATCGCTGAAGGCGCCCTCCGCTGCCATGGCCTCCTGCCTGGCGTGGTGGGCCCAACGCTTTGTCGAACGGTCCTTAAGTGTCTTAGGTTTAAACCTACTACACGCTCTGCAGTTCGCTTCGGGGTGATCCCTCGGCAAGCAGAGATTGCACGTGGCGTGCCTGTCGACCCAAGGGTATTTGCGATTGCACTTGGGGCAGAATTGAAAAGGGGTACCCTCCATACGCACCTTAAGGCAGCGGGCTGCTAAGTGTAGGAATATATATAAATGTAACTATATATCAAGAGTGAAGAGTATGTACCACCCCCCACTCTCCCTACTTGTAAGGGCCGAGGCCAGCGGCCTACTAGGCCCGGGCCGAGGCCAGCGGCCTACCGAGGCCCAGATCTGTCGTGCAGCAGTCGACGGTCGATGACTTCTCCAGCCGTCGTCGAGGTTGAGGGTCGACGTTGGGGTGGGGAAGGGAATGAATAAGAATTAAAATTATAATAACAGCAAAAGTATGGCTAAGGCCAGGGAACTCCGCAAGATGCCTCCGACCAGTATGGCGGAAAAAAACAATCTGAGGATCCTACACGCGTGAGGGATCTTGGGTACAGTGGACGTCACACTAGGGATAGTATTACTGGCACGCCTGTGTCGACGCCCATTTTCGACTTTCGAAAAACAAACTGTAATACTCCGCAGCTTCCACTAGATGTCGGCCTATGCACAGCATGTGATCTAAGCAGATTCCACAAGCCTCAGAAATATATATATATATATGTGGTACTTTCCATGAAGAATAAAAGTGATACTCCAAACAAACATTTTTGAACTGTTATGGTAAACGCCATTTTAAAGCGTCAGAGATTAAACACTCAAATGGTGGTTAGAAAACAACTCCATTCAACTAAAGGCTCTTCAAGAGAACAGTTCAATCCAAGGATAGATTTTTTTTGTTCATCTTTGAGGACATTTTGTGCATTAAATTGGAAGCATAAGTAATGCTGAGCAAACATTTTCGCATATGATGAACATGAATTAAAATTCAGCGCTGGATTTAGGGCAGTCACTGGACATTTTATTGATCGATAATCTTAACTGTTCATGCAAGTGCAAAATCCATTATGCCACAGATGTGTTTAGTTTATGCAACCACCTTCTTGCTGGGGATGCCTCTTTCCCAATGTAAACTCTGGCTAGATCAAGCACAGAGCTGTAGTTCTGCCGCTTACACTGGAGTTAGGGGTTGGGGCGGATTTGAATACACCATCCCCGCTGGCCAGATGACTTACGTTCTTAAGGTGCACCGCTTATGGTTTATGAAAATGGCTCTATGTATTGAATTACAGGCATTAGGCCCCAAGCCACATAGTTAATGTTCAACACTACACCAGACAGGCACAACGCAAACATTAGGACGCCACATTGTGTGATTGGTGTCATTTACTGTTCTAACCATTTCAAGTAAATCTTAGAAATATAAATACCGGCAACATATGTACAATTCATGGATAGGTTCAATTCTAAACAGAGTCTGAGGAGTAAGGCACCCAGATCTACGTAACCACAAGATTAGACAGAAAACACAGACTGACTTCAAATCAGCAGGACCCTCATTTCTTTTTCATGGCATGAGGTCAGACTACAGTGCACCACGTAGAAGCGGTTGGGTACAAGAGGTAGGATTAAAAGGCTAGTACTATTCTTTCCACCTTTTTCCCCGCCTGGTACTGGTCAGGTTATTTCTAGCCCACTTACCAGTTAGGTGATCAGTCATCAATGTGCACAGTCTACTCCTTTCTTGGGTGCCTCAACCCTAACCTTATGCACGAGCTAGCACCTCTTCTGGGACTGTCCATTATGCCTTAAGCCATAGATAGTCAGTTATCCTGTCATTTGCCATGACTGATTCCGTCCCCCCCCTCATGCCCTCAATAGGGGAAGGGAGAATCTAGGGAAAATTCCAAATGGGACTGTCAGGGACTGTTTAGATCACCAAGTTTGTACATTACTCTGTCCTCTGACATTACCCTCAGAGTCCCAATTTTCCCTACCCAGTCCGTCCTCACAGTCATTGGCTGAGTCATCTGTCAGTCAGACATTTGAAATAGCTACTCCTTTGCTGTCTCCTATGGGACACTATCACTTGAAACCAGATGTCCCAATACAGATTTCAAGGCCACCCAATAAAAAGCCAGCATGACATCACATCAGGAACTACGGAGTTGAGAGCCTAGCCCCTCCAGTCCAAAGAAGCCCAGTTTGACTGTTCCATGGACAGTAAAATAGAAAACAGCATTCTGATCCCACTCAATGACATTGTGTCAACAACCGTATAGCTTGGTGGGAGGATGGCCTTCATTATCCCTGATGCCATCTAAGCACTTCGCAGAAATGTCTAGTGACTCAAATAGTATCCTTCCAGAAGCAAACTACAGTGGTCTAGAGATTCACAAATGTGGCCACTTATCACGGGAACTTAAAAGGTGCTGCAGTATTTCAATTGACTTTTGGGTGCAGAGTTATAGGTTCTGAAATCTGCATCCTTACCAAACTCTAGGGGCATTTTCAAACCATTTTAACTGCATTTCTTGGATAGTGCTATTAGTTAATTCTACTAATGAATTTAAGAACACAGGCGCGTAACAAGAATACATGTGTTAGCAGTTCTAGCAAACTCAATCTTACAACTAAGAGATGGACCTCCCAAAATACAATTTAAGGTTATCGCGGGAACAATTAGCAGTAGATAGCTGTGCTATTTCAGAATGAATTATTGCTTTAATGAGATTCTGAAAAGTGAAATTCAGCAGCAACAACGCAAGTAACCCAGCACGTATTTGATGTTGTGTCTGTCAAATTTCCATTTTCAGTTCAGAGAGCGATGCAAGGTCAAACTCAAAACATCATGTTCTTTGGGCAGCAAAGCCTCCAAAAGATATTGCTATAATCTACTACAACCCTAGACACCCAGCAAGTAGGGCCAACAGTGAAAGCAGACAACCTACCAGTGGGTAACAAGGCACGTATATACAAAAAGTACCTTAATTCTGAAATGGAGTGTCTACTACGAAATATATTTACCCTCATTTCTTATTTACTTATTTTGCTATTTATAAAGCGCACCGAACCCGGGGGCATCTGGGCGCTGGTTTACATGGGTAGTGGTTACAAATGGTTACAAACATAGGTGGTAACAACAAAGTGCATAGATCTGAGTTTCTGGTCTGTGTGGAGGTGACAATTGCCACATGCTTAAAGAGTTGTGCGATTCAGTTACTTTTGGAGATCTTGGGAGAAGAGCCATGTTTTGAGGGCCTTAAGAGTGAAGACTGGTTTACCTGCCCCTGATCATCCTCTGCATTGTTTTAAGATACCCTGATGAGGGCATTTTTAGTCTTAAGAGGAGGATAATGATGATATCTATATTGTGGGACGCCACAATATTTAACTGTAGCAAATCAGTATTTTATCCAAACAGGACACATACAGAATGTAGCAGTACAACCAAGCAAATGAATAAATCTTACTACCGAGGTTTAATCAGTTTACTCACCTCACTCATGTTTAGCAGTGTACTGCTCGATTGTATTGGCAATGTTAGTCCAGACTGCTTCAGAGCCGCTACCACCAATGAGTTAACGGATTTTAAAATGCCACAAAACCGACTAATCATAAAACATGCTCTATGCATTAGAAGAACGCCACTATTTCAGTGTAGGGTAGGGAGGAAGTAAAGATTCAACAATGTGCCATTTTTCTAAAAAAAAAAAACATCAATTTGGTAAGAAAAAGGAGGTCCTGCTGCTGTCCAGCGAGGTCAATTAAGCATGATCTGACTATCCCCAAGAAGCATCTTGGAGAAGTCCACAGGGGTGTTTTTAGAGAAGGTCAGGGGTGGAGGGGGTGAACGGAGGGGAGCGGAAGTTACAGAATGGTCCCATCTTGTCCAATTAATCCTGCGTCCCTGCGTTATAGCCGGGTCTGTGGCTCAGTGGACTAATGCATCCACTACAGGGGCCTGTGTTTGACCTCATGTTCACAGGTTGAAATCCCGGCAGGGTCACTCAGCCCTTCATCCTGTTAAGGATTCCAATAGGGTGTCACACAATGGACCAGGACACTTGGTCTTAGCCTGGGATGTGGTGTTCAATAGGAATGCTTTTTCTTTAATTTCAATGAATTCAAATTGAGCAGGTACCCGACCCGTCTCGCATGCCCTTTTACAAATACCCCGGATCACAATAGACGATGAACCAGGCCGGTTGGTGAAAATACAAAACTATTTTTAAAATTCACAAAAATCACACATTTTAATATTGGGCAGCAATCAACATGGGGTGATAATGAAAATGGAAATTAAAGCATTGCACTTGGTTAACATTCTAGTAGAACAAATTCCAAAGCACAAATGAATAGGAGCACTTTTTGAATTGGGATAGATAACACCCCATTTAAGGTTTTCCCCTGCAATGTTCCCTCAACCCACAAAAATCGAATTCTGAGTCGATAGAAAGAAGCACCAGGCAGTCAGGGATAAGAGGCAGCAAACAGAATCAAAACCCTTTGCAGGAGCATGAAATGACACTCGGAAATTGGCAAATAAATAATTAATGTGTGGTTAAATCTTTGAGACAAATATGATTTCTCACAACAACAGGAATGCATAAACACTAGCAATCACAAGGCAAGGGATCAACAAAAGGCATACAATTCTAAACAACAAGTGGAAAGTTAGAACATGCTGCATCCGAATTTACACGTTGGAAAGTTGAATTTTCTCAATTCCTGTTTAAAATGACAAACATTTTATGAAAAACGGGTCTAATGCGGTTTTTGGGCTGAGGGAGAGATATATCACAGGGACAATATAGAGGTGAAAGTAGGTCTCCAGCTATAAAACTGGATGAGATATGCAAGATAGAAAAGGGTTCGATTTGGGTAAAATGAAGCCGTGAAAGAGGAAAGAAAATCAGCTGAGAAAAGTACAGGTTTGACTTAAACTATATTATCAAGACTACATTGATAAAGAGGGACACACTAAGATCCAATGTTGATTCGCTACTTCAACCCTGTCACCCCAGTGTTCAACTTTATGCAGAAATTACTTTAATTACTCCAAATATGACAGAGGGCTTATGATCTATGCAGGACTAAAAGAAGAGGAAAGTGGCGCTAACGCTTGGAGATAGATGACAAGATGCATAGAGACAAACCGTTTTAAGAAGTTACCAGGGTATGGATAGGATTGCTTAGAAAGTGGAACAAAAACAAAGGGTCAGGATAAGGTAGGCTATGTGTTTCTATGGGGTGGAAAAATACTCAGTCCACTTTTTGAGTCTGGGATTTTTGGACATTCAACAGGTTGTGGTCACGAAAGATTCTCGTCGCCGGATACTAAAGGTCAGCGGGCATGCAGGTAGTATTTTTGTAGATCTAATTCCCTGGCTTACCCCTCACAGGAGACTTCTTTGTCATAGACATCCAGCCTTAATGTTTTGGTATCTATACTTGGAAGCCCACCAATCAATATCTGGGGGGCACTGACCTGTCAGATCCATCATACTGAACCTATTTCATTCTGCCGGCCTTGTGGTTTCTGGTCCATATGAACCAGTAGACAGGAAGTCAGCAGTGTTCAATGTATTAAATGGGTTGGAGTCCCTTAGTAGAGAGGTCATCATAATATGATTAGGGGTTGCCCTGTCCCCCTCTACCTGCTCGGGGTCCCTCCAGTTTGTATAAGATCTAGGATGCTCTTTCTCCAACCTTGCTAGTTTTTCCTTCTCAGCCCCTATCTCTTGATAATAGGCAAAGATCTGAGCCTTTTGCTCGGCTACCAGGGCTTTACTGGCCTCTATGACCCTGCTCTTGAGCTGCCACTTGTTTGTGGAGTCCATCATTCTCCTCACAGAGGGCCTCATTATCTCTTTCAGCTGCCTGTATAGTCTGGGCACCCTGAGCCAATTTTTGTTGTAGGAGGTGAGCCTCTCTTTTCTGTACATTTAGAGCCTTTATGGACTGCTCCAACTCGAGTTACATTTGTCTCCTATTTCCTATTAATTGGTCATATTCTTCTTTTAGGCCAGTCAGTCCCTAAAGATCTGACTCCATTCTCTCCAGATTAGTTTTTAAATTACACATTTCCTGGTGGAGGGCCTCTTTCTCCTGACACAGGGCGGCCCTTTGTTCAGCCAGGTCATATTTCTGGCGCTCTTCGTCAAATTCTGATTGAGAGTGGAGGTCTCTCAATTATTTTTCTCTTCCAATTTTTTTACCTGATTCCGTAAAGTGGCCATTTGCTCTATGCTGGCATTATTGTATCTCACTTGTTCTAATTTCAGTTGGTCTTCTTCCAAGGAGTCAACCTTTTCTTGGCCCTCCATTCTTAAAGCATTTAATTGGGCCTCTTGGTCTACATTATTCTGTTGTTGGAGAACCAAGTCCTCTTAATTCTTTAATATAATCTCAAGATTCTGCCTCGGCATCGTGGCTCTTTTGCAATTTTTGTTCCCCTAATTTCAGTTCAGACTGGATTTGAGCTAAAATTTCGGATTGGTTTTGCTCAAGGGTTCCATTTTCCTCATGCTTTTCCTGCATCACTCCCATATGGAGATACATATAGGCTGCAGTTCTGACAATTTTAACCTGCTCCTCTTTCATTTTCGGAGACATGTATAACTCGCTCAAAGCTCGATGTAACAGGCCACCGTCCTGCCATGTATCCATGTCTATGGCGGTGACCGTCGCGTTATTTGTTCTAGCCAGACTTTTTCATCTTGTTCTGGCCATTCCCCCTTGACAAACAGTTTGTGCAGAAGGTGCTCCCTAGCTATGTTGATTTCTACTGTGGCCATTTTGGAAAGTGTTCCTTCTTTATTAATTTATGTAAGGGTAATCTGTATTCTATTGCTTTTTGTCTATTTTTGGGGTTGCTTTAGCTTTAATTTAACAGGCCTGGTACTTCGGATTTTTGTTTTGAGGAGGCGCTTCTACAGTGTAACACAGTATTCCAACTACACAAAGTATCCCTACCTTGCAGGTTAGGCTGCTGTGTTAGGTTGTCATGGGTGAATAAACAAACTCAATCCCCGACTCGAGCCCCCAATTTGTTAAGGATTCCAATCGGGCGTGACACACCGGACAAGGACACTTAGTCTTATCCTGTGATGTGGCGCTCAATAGGAATGCTTTTTCTTTACTTTCATTGAATTCAAATTGAGCCGATACCCGACCCGTCTCACACCCCCTTTTACAAATACCCTGGGTCACAATGGACCAGGAACCAGGCCCGGTGGGTGAAAAAAAAATATTTATTTATTTTGAAAATTCACAAAAATCACACAAATTTTAAGAACTCACCCAAGAACTCACAAAACTCACCTAAGGGACATTTAGAGCATATTGCAGAATATAAAATGGACAAAAGGTTAAGAGTTTGCATCTTGCGCACAGTTAGATTTGCTGTGCGCTACGTATTACCCACAGATAGCTCCTGCCTAACTGATTATGCCAGATACCAAGGAGCTGCTTTTTTCTCCTGGTGAACAAATCCCAATTTCGACCCCTGCAATTGCAATGTCTTCACCAGCACCAACACACCATGTTCCTGGTCAGACCACTACATCATATACTTCTCCATCCCACACCCTGCTAAACCCCAAACCACATACAACCATCACCCTCCAGCTGTAACACGAAGCTTGCAGAAGCTCACCAGAGACATCTTGACCCTGCTCAATACCCCAGACCTCCATCCCCCGTTCTAATCCAACCCTAACTCATTAGTGAATATTTTAACCTCCATCCTGTCTAATGCAGTGAACACCATAGCGCCCTCCCCACCTAGCTCCTCACAAATCCAAAACAGTCAGACACTCAAACTCGTGGTTTACCCCCAACCTTTCTGAAAGCACACAGAAACGACAGGTCCAGTTAACTTGGCTAAAGGATCCCACAGACTCTCTGAAAAAGGAGTTAACGTACCCAGACTCTACAAATCTGCCACTATCGCAGCCAAATCGAACTCCTTCAATTCTAGAATGAGCAATACCAACTCTGTTGTAAAAGACATTTTCAACATTTTCAGAGAACTTGAATCTCCTGCCCAACTCCCCCACCACCCTCAAAGACTTAACATGGTGCTCTGACATCTAGGCAGCACTATTGTGTAAAATGAACACCTTGAACTCGGAAATCCTCTCTCAACAAGCTACTTTCAACAAACACCCCTTCGCTACTAGTATCAGCTGCACTTCCTCCCCCGCTTCACCCCCTCCACCATTCGGTTCTTCTTCAGAGACCTCTCTGAAAGTGAAGTCAAAGTTGATCAAAAGCCTGAAACCTTCCAAATGCAAAGGCAATATATGCCCTGCCTCACTCAAAGACTGCGCTGACGTGCTAGCCCAGGTCATCATGGCTTTCATAAAGGGATCTGTCGTTAAAAGCACCGGTCCAGCTAGCCTCAAAGAAGCGTGGGTCTTCCCTCTCATAAAAAAAGCCTCACTAGAACCAGCCATTCCATCCAACTATAGGCTAATCACTTGCCCCTTCCTACTAAAAATCCTAGACTACACAGCCTACCTGCAAGTTCAGCAGTTCCTGGAAGACAACTAAATCCTAGGTATGCGTCAATCAGGCTTCGGCCAAGGGCACGGGACAGAATCTGCCCCTCTTGACCCAAAGAATCAGCTAGACGAGATCAGGGATGAAGGAAACTCTGCCCTGCTTCTCCTAAAACTATCTACAGCATTCAACTTGGTTAATCACCAAATCCTCTACCACCACCTCACCACTTACGCACATTTCTCTCCACCAGCCACTGCCTGGATTGCCTCCTTCTTGGTAGGTAGTGTCATGAGGGTCTTTTCGGGGAGACGGCGGATGCCTCGCCCTCTCGCATCACCTGGCGTACCCCAAGGGTCTTGCATCGCCCCTACCCTTTACAACATCTTTACCAGGCCACATTTTAACATCCTAGACTCCCTCAGCATAGCCTACACCAACTATGCCGATGATACTCAAATTCTAATCCCACTCTCGGGCAACTACTCCGACGCCTCCGCCACCCTCAATAACATACTCTACTATACAGACATGGATGGCAGCTAATCATATTTGTCTCAACAGCGACAATACTGAAATCCAAATTGTCAGCTCACCAAATGCCCTCAAATCTCACAATACGCAATACACTGCCTTCCAGATTGACAATTGCCTAATTCCCGTCTCAGCCTCTGTATAGACTCTAGGAGTTTACCTCGACGCCTCACTCACTATGTCTAGACAAGTAAGCGCCATTGGCTCTTCTGCAGCCTACGCCACTAAGGTCCTTAACGCAGCCAGACACATCCTCACCAAAAATAACTGCCTCACGATTGCCCGTGCCATCATTGGCTCCATGATCGACTACTGCAATGTCTTATTCACAGGCACCTCCTCTGGAAATATCCAGAAACTACAAGTCATCCAAAACAATGCCTTGAGAGCAACCCTCCATATCCCGAAAAGAGAACACCTCTCTAAAGCTAGAAGGGATGCACACTGGCCCCCATACAGGAGTGTATCACCTTTAAAACACTCTCAATTACCCACAAGTGCCTCTCCAATACATTGCCCCATACCTAAGCCAAAGAATCACCAAAGCTCACTCCTCAAGACCCACCAGGACCCCCTCCGCTGATCAACTAGTCGTGCCCAAAGTAAAGAGATGCAAATCCGGAGTCTCAAGCTTCCCAACTTGCAGCCAAACTCAGGAATGACCCCCTCCCCACCTCTCGCCCCCACCTTGAGGGCTAAGAAATCCTACTGGATCTTTCGGAAAGCTCTCAAAACTTAGCTTTTCTCCTAAACCCGCAACACCAACTGTACACCGCCCCTACTTGTCAAACAATGATCACCATCACTACCACACTGTACCATTTAATGCCTCTCATTTATGTAATTGTGCCACAATTGTAACTGCACCTATCCTACCCTTGTGGTGGTTTGGCAATGCCTCTCAATTATGTAATTGTGATACAATTGTAACTGCACCTTTGCCTCCCTTGCTTTTTCATAACTAAAAACCATAATTGTATGACAAAGTATGTTCTTGCTTTGTACCTGCAACAGCGCCTCAATGCCTCCGGTTTGTATGTGCGCTTTACAAATGTAATAAATAAAAAATAAATCTAAGATGGTAACAAGCTACGACCGTTAAGTAATAAAGAAGGCAGTACTAATGGAGTCGTGACAACATAAAAGTGCCTATACTAAAAAACGTATTGCCAATCCTTGCTACTAATTTACAAATAGTGTGGGGGTGAAGTTTATGAAATAAAAAGAAATGCTAACAAAATGAGGATGATTGGGCCGCTGGCCTCCCTTCCCCATGTTTTCAGCACGGGGCAAGGAGGGCCACTCACGCAAAGCACACATCATGGCACTGCGGTACGAGGATACAGTTCAATTTCCACAGTTCAGGACCTTCTGCGTTAAGCTGCTTTACTCCTGGTAAATCTCTTGACTCAGTGGGCATGCTGTACCAAAATAATAAGAAAAAGCTCCTTTCCGTCTGTATTCAAGTTGGGTGTTCACCCTGGTCCCCCCTCTGACGGGCTCAGATCCCTTTCACACCAATGTCTGAGAGTTCTTTCACGGGTGACTCATGGTTCACCCCGGATCCCTCTCAGCCGGGCTCAGATCCCTTTCTCTTAGTCAATTAGTCTGCCTCAGCCGGGCTTGGACCAATTGCGATGTACTTTAAACTATCAAAGACTTTGGAATGTGCACAGGATTTAGCAAGATATGTAGCACAACCACTTCGATCTCAGTAATCCTTTTTCTAACACTCTGCATCAGTTGGATACTTAACAGAGACCTTCGAATGAGCGCCCCTGTGGCGCTGGACTACTCTGTGTATGGTATCTTGGGTTGCCTCCCAAAGTTCAATCACAAAGTTCAATTACTTATTTGATTCCAATTATACTTGCGTTGCTCACCGCCAATGCCTCACACACTGTTCTCTTCGTACAAAGTTGCCGCTTGCAACCTTGGTTCAAAACACACGCCGGTTTGTTATCAGTCTCTCCAACTCACCGGCTTAGTTGTCTGTTATGACGCTGCTTTGTTGTAGGATCCAAGGACAGTACCACAGCAGCAATCACTCCTCCGCACTTTGTTTATCAACGCAGGAGAGCCCCGGGTACCTCGCGACACACTGTGCAGGTTTGACCAGCCTTAGAGTTCCTGGTCTACGATTTCTTACTTTCCAAGTCTCATGAAAGTAACTGTCTTTGGGGATCACTGGTACTTCCCCTCCTTGTAACTCTCTCTGGTCTTGCCGTCTTTCTCCTTGTGTAAAACTGCCATCTTGGAACTGCTGTTTCCTTGTGTGCTTTGCCTCGCTCTGCGTGTGCTTTGGTGCGCGCCGCCGTTTATACGTGTGGGGAAGCATGACGGAAGTTAGGTGTGTGTAATTATCCATAACTGCCTGACCTTGCCTGTCCATGGTGTTGGGACATGTCAGGTATACGGCTCTGGTGTTAATCCATTGTCACTCACAGTGAACTGTCCGTGCAAAAGTGTTTGTGTTGGAAAAGGGGGGTGAGGGGGTTCGAGTTCCTAGGTATCCCACCTGGTAGGATGGGGAAAAGGTGTTATTGGGAAGGAGATACCGCGTGTCACCCTCCGGCGTCCCACTTCCACTCCCTGAGGACCCCTCAATCCAGGTGATCCTCCAGCACTGGTCCACCCCCAGGAACTGGATCCAAAAGCGATGGCCGTGTCCTGGTGTCATGATGCCTACCCCCCCGGGGACCCAGACCAAGTCCAGCAACCCCGGAAGCAGGCATCAAGTTATCCCAAGCAAGCCCAACAACCTCTGCTAGGGGCCATTTGGTTCCATTCCTGGCGCCTATGGCGCCAGGCTCATATGGAGAGTCAGTCCTGGCGCCATAAGTGCCAGGCTCATAGATTAAAATTTACCTGATGCAGACCATGCTGCAAACTTACATGATGCAGACCATGCTGCAAGAGCTCCAAGCCAAAAGAGGCTTGGAAGGGACTACTTTACTTAGGGACTATTTTTTTACTCGGGTGGGGCTGGGGAGGAATACTTACCTGGGACTACTTTGGAGGCTATTTAAACCACGCCCGAAGAGCAGCACACGCTTCGCGTTATTCTGCATCCAGCAGCGTAACGCTCACTGTGCCTGCAAGTCTGCATCCAGCCTTCTGCCACGCCCACCTCGGTTTTGGAGCTCCTAGAAAAAGGGAGAAAGAAGGAGAAAAGGTTAGAACAAGAGCAATACCTTTGATCCTTACCTGAATTCCCGATCCATCGCGCCTTCGAGCTGGAAGAAAGAAGCTATTTATGCGCGTCGCCTCGCCTGCTGCAGCGCCGCGCTGAACTCACCGGCCTTCAATGCATCTTCACATTCCACCGCACCCCCCTGCAAGTTCCCGCCACATTCCGGCACCTAAGGAGAAGACAACAGCAGCAAGGTGAGCCAAGGGAACACACAGAGGAATATTAGTTACCCCCCATAGACTTACCTGATTTTACCACCGGGGGTGCTATTCCTCTTCACGGGTCGGCACAGCTTCCACTGCATCTTCGCCGAACCCCGGCCCCTAAGGGGAAACAAAAGGACAGCAAGGTGAAACAAAGGGACTAACAAGGGGAACCCTCCTCACCACAATAGACTTACCTGATTTTACCGCCGGAGGTATTATTCCACGAGACTTCATACTTTCTCTCAGCACCTGAATAAGGGAGAAAGCAACAGGTTACATATTGACATTATTTTATCGAACTGTGTTGGAAAATACAAATCCTTACCAGAATACTACCGGTTGCCACGAGGAACTCTTCATAAGGGTCAAGCTGCAACCTGCAAGGAATCGGACAAGAGTGAAAGTCAGGCATTTGAACTCTTACAAACTTTATACTTACGGCGTCTTGCCGGGAATCTCTGTACCAATATTGTTCTGGAACTCACCAATTCCTTCGAGCCAGTGAAGCAACTGGTTACCAACGCGCCCCTGCGCTCAATGCAGGATGGAGAGCTCATCTTTTCAAACCATCAGGTGAGACTATAAGAGGGGACATCAAAGGTGATCTGTGGGGAGAACAAATATGGTGGGGGAATTTACGCTCAACTCCACAGGTGGTTAATTCCCTTTCTCCATTTGCAGAAGAATATTCCTATGGGCCATGCAAACGAAGCTAGGTGGGCCAGTCCAGTCCGTCATCTCGGCCCTACGCGTCACATTGGTGGAGACCGCAGCTGTCCAGTTCCGATCGACGCCTCTGTGGGAGCCAGGTGAGCGTAACACCTGGTCACCTGGATGACAGATCTCCGGGGACTATCGTGTGAGACACCTTCAGGTTTCTCACGGTCCCCAACCACAATCTTAGCAAACAGCCTCACCGAAGAGAGAACCACAGGAAATGAAACACCCACAAACATCACCCCAGCAGAGACACAAGAAAAGATACGCAACAGCTTACAAGGAAACACACACACACACACACACACACACACAGCAGCCTACTCAACATAAGATCCATTGCAAAACACAAAGCAGAAATGCATGACCTAAGTGATGGTGGCACACACTCTTCTACACAGAAACATGGCTATCACACAACTACACGCAATCGCCCATGAAGCCATCCCAGGCAATTTCAAACTAACACACGCCAACAGAGAAAAATCGTTATGGTGCACAAAGACCACATCTGCACCACACCACTCCCCTCAACATAGAGGACTGTGAATCTTTCCTCATCAAAATCAAGCTCAACGACCAAAGCCAACATACTGTTCCTTCTGATCTAGAGGTTGCCATACTACAACCCGAACCTTGCAACAAAGCTCACTGACTCCATCACCAACCTTTCTGCCTATCATGATAGCTTAATAATCCTGGGGGATTTCAATATCTGTCTCGAAAGAGAAAATGAAACCACAGCAATCTCGCTCAGCAACCTTCTGGAAACACTCCACTTCAAGCAAATAGTGAACGGATCCACCCACAGTGCTGGATCCAGAACCTTAGAAGCAATCTTCTGCAGAGACTGACTCTCAACCACTGCAATATAAGTGATCACCACATGATCCCATTCACCATAAAAACTCCCAACCCGCATGCTGCCCGGAATCACAATACTGCATGCTACTAACAAAAGAAAGTGGAAATGTCTTGACCCAGAATCCTTAACAGATTTGCTCGAAGCAACTAAACCAAACATCTCCAAGCTCAACAGAAGGACCCCAGACTCAGTGGAAAAAAATGGCAGTAAGATAGTTCGCAAAAGAATTGAGAGAACTTAGTAAAACAAACCGCAAACAGGAAAAACAATGGAGAAACCATTACAATCAGACAAAATAAAATACCAATGACAACTAAGAATATATAAAATCAGCAGTCCTTACAGTGAAAAAACATACTACGCCAGAGTCCAATCGGCAACAACCTCACAAAAAGAACTTTTCAAAATCAATGAAATCAAAAACCCTACATCCTGCAACAAAGGTGTCGTACCATCACAATCACTATGTGACATCACTAACCATCCAAGAACAAAAATAAAAACAATCAACAGACCTCTGAAACAAGCAAAACAACAAACAAGTACAAATACGGAACCACCAAAAACCAGCATGCCACCAACCGCAGCAACACTCGACCGATTTGAACCCATACATGGACGTTTTCATCACACTAATAAATGACACCAACCTCGCCGGATAACCCAGCGGTCCATGCCCCTCACGTATCTACAAAAAAAATCTCTACGCACAGCCCAGCATCTTAATTCCAGCTAATGATGAACCTAAATTCAGCCTGCAATGTTTGCATTGCTTTGCTCCAGCCTACGATTCCGAATCATGTCCCTCCAAAACAGGCAACATAGTTGCCGTGTTTTACTGAGGGGCCGGCGAACCCCCGCACCAGGGCTAATCTGATTGGCTAGCCGCATCAACATCAGCCAATCCTCCAAACTGAAGGCGGAAGCCGGCCGCAGTATGCAAGGGCTGTTTCATAGGGCCTGTATGTCCTGGCCGCCCATTCACTCTGACCTCCGATGAACACGAGAGGGCAGGAGCCCTCTCCCGCCATGACCTGCTTCCTGCATCTTGTGGAGCAAACCTCCCAAGAAACATCCTCCACCTGGGATCATCCATGGGATAATCTACTTCACTGGAGTAGATGCACTGAGTAAGTGTTATCTCAAACGCTTCTCTGCACACATCGGTACGAGACCTTCAGCCTGCATTGTTTGCATTTGTTTGCTCTAGACTACAATTGCGAAACGTGGCTCCCTCCAAAAAGGCTGACATATTTGCTGTGCCTTACTGAGAGGCCGTGGAAAACCCGCACCAGGGCTAATCTGATTGGTTACCCGCATCAACATCAGCCAATCCTACGAACCGAAGGCGGAAGCCAGCCAGAGTACCCAAGGGCCACTTCCTAAGGACCCATTTGTGCCTGGCCGTGTCGTTCGTGCCGTCGGCCAGAAACTCTGCCCCGCCAGAACTCATTCTACCATTTGTCTCCCCACCATACTTAATCCGACACTGGCCCACATCCCGCACCTCGCGAACTGTAAGTACTTTCAGCGCCACTTGCCCATCCTAGTGGCGCTACTATCTTGCTTCTCCCATCATTGCCGGCATCCACTGTCAACTGGGCCACATAGCACTACTAGCCATTCGTAAGTTTCTGTTTTATCTATTGTGTTAACCCAGACAGAGTTCCATAGGCAGGCGTATAGCCTTTATATGTTCTGCTTTTGTTCTTTGCCGCCCCATTATTTATGACTGCACTGCTTAATTTGTAAACAATTGTTTCCTGTAAACCTGTACCTCCATAGCATTACTCTGTACGCCGTACTGACTCGGGTAGGATTACTTGTATCCACATACCGATATGCCTAGTCACAGTAATGCATTTGTGAACAACTGATCATGATTCGTAAACTATTTATTACCACTAAATACTTATACCTGTACTCACTGCATTACCAGAGTATTCCTAGTTAACTTCCATAGTCTGGCATGCTTATCTAAACGACTGGTTGCCCTGCTGATTTCATGCTTGCCCCAGAACCTCACCTAGTCTAGCACCCTGTTCTGTTCATCGATCAGTAAGTATACTGTTAGCAATGCCACTCTTTGTGCCTAGCTATGCGAGACGTAAATACACAGAGCTTCTTGCCCTATAGTGCTGCCAAACTACACAACTGTTGACTGTTACAACCGGTATCTCAACATCACCCAATATATTGTCACTAAGCCCAGGCGCATACCCTTACTCACCATCTACAGGCATCAGTGCCTAAAAATCCTCACTGGTTCCCCATACCCTCTTGAGCCTCAGCAAGGTATAGCTCCACGTTGTCCTAGCCCCTTCGGCTGCCAAGCTAGCGCCTTCTGATCTCCAGTATGGATAAGGTACCAAACTCAGAAGACATTCCCTCTACTCATTTCCTGCCTTCCTCCTTCTGTGCTCCCCCTGCCCCACACGCTTTGACGCTGACTGATACTTACAACCTCACCCATCCTCCAACTATTAGATCAGCAAGGTTGCAGTGCCCATCAGAACCCCTCCAGCTTATCACATGCTCCAGATCTACCCATGTGAGAAACCAATTACTAGGAGCTTGCACCCTTCATACCGTAGCCACCACTAAACCCAAGCAAGACATGCAACTACACCTGATCCCCCACCCCTAAACCGACCTTTATCACTAACAAGGATACTACGACTCCACTCCCTACCAAAGACAAGAACATAACAACTTCTCCCACTTTACTCCAATGTGCCCTTATTAATGCGCGTTAAATCTCTGCACATGCCACCGAAGTTCGAGACGTGCCCACCAACCTAGATCTTGATGTACTCGCCATTACTGAAACATGGCTTCATGAAGCATCTGGGCCAGCCATCTGTCTAGCCCTCCCAACAGTTCACACCATACTGCGTCAGGACAGAACCACCACCAAAGGAGGGGGGGGTGGGGGGGGGGGTGGCCATCAGCCAAGGAATCCCTTGCTATCAGACAAACTCACCAGTAGGAGAGAATGCAGATGCCTTATCTGTCAAACTGTCCACCTCATCCTAATAATACAATCATGCTCCACATTATCTACTGCCCCCCTGGCCCTTTACTCGACTTCCAAGTAAATCTCTACTTGCTAGGAGATAACCTAAAAAACATCACAGAATTCATCCTTTTGGGTGATTTTAACCTTGGTTTCAATTACCTGAACGATAAGCAAGGTAAGGCCTTTGCCAAAGCACTCCAGGACATGGGCTTCCTCCAAAAAGTCACTGACCCAACTCATACGAAAGGTTGAATATTAGACTGCATAGCTGACCATAACTGTGCTGCAGATATCAGCTCTAATACATCCCGCCTGTGGACCGACCACCACCTCATACATTTCCACATCCCGATCAGAAACATGAACAAATCTAACACATCTGTGCCCTCAGCTCTGGCCAGAGCCTTGCAGCTCCTTACCAAAGATAGGATCCCTTCCACTCCTAGAGGCCTCAGCCCTGAAGCCTCCTTTTTCCAGTGACCCTCTGGCACTGGTAGAACTCTACACCACCATCAAAGCAGCAGTTGATGCCATTGCCCCCTGGAGAGAAAAAAAAGCTAAAACTTAAAAAACACTGCAACTCTTGGTTTACTAAGGAGCTACTAGAAGCAAGATCACAGAAGCGCTCTGCGCTCAATAAATGGCAAGCCTCCTCTCACAATTCCACATTAGAGAGTTACAAAACTCATGCCACACAATATAAAAAGGCAATCTCAAATGACAAATCGGAGTCAAAAGAGTGGTTTGCAATATTCGAGTTGGCTGCACCACCCACCGACACCCAGGAATTCGTGAAAGATGTAGACTGGTGCACCAATATCCAAACTGCCATGCTGAATAAAATAAACCTCCTCCAGTACAAAATGTACTCTCACTATCATGCCTTACCTAAAGCCAGCCTGCCCACTGCACTGATGATCAATCCTGACAACAAAGATAAAAGTATTTCGCTTTCCGAGAAGTAACTGATACAGAAGTTCTAGCTATCATGAAACAAATCAAACCATCTTTTTGCAAGGTAGATATCTGCCCGTCAACCTTATAAAAGACTGCGCAGACTCACTATCAACATTCCTCACTGCGTTCATCAATGCTTCATTCTCCTCGGGTATCGCCCCCCCCCTCCCTTAAGGAGTCGTGGGTTCACCCTCGGCTAAAAAAAATTTAAAAAACTCCCTTGATCCGGACTCACCAAATAACTATAGACCCATAACTACCATGCCATTTTTGTTAAAAATATTAGACAAAGCGGCTTCTTTACAAATTCAGCACTTCCTGGAAATCGACAATATCCTTGGAAAGAGGCAATCTGGCTTCCGTCCACAGTCACGTCCACGTGTCACGGTACAGTCAGCCCTACTCGACCTTAGGAACCAATTAGGTGAAACTATGGACAAAGACAAGCCAGTGCATCTCTTGCTCCTTGATTTGTCTGCAGCTTTTGATCTTGTAGATCATCAGACCCTCTGCAGACACCTCAGGGATGCTGCCCAATTCTCCCAGGAAGCCACATCTTGGATTACCTCCTTTCTGGAAAGGAAGACTTATGAGAGGGTTCTCTGACCAGGCCTGTGCTGCCCTGACCACCATCCATTGTAGAGTATCACTGGGCTCCTGCACCTCACCTACACTACATAACCTCTTTACTCTACCGCTTTTACATGACCTGGACTATCACGACATAGCATATACAAACTATGCCGATAATACTCAGGTTCTCCTCCCCCTCTCTGGCTCTTATGAACAAGACTCAGCTACACCCAGCAAAACATATGCCCTTATCCAGGCCTGGATGGCGGCCAACGGTCTGTGTCTCAATGGGGAAAAAACGGAAATCCTCCTGGTAGGGCCCAAGGAAATTCTCAACAAGCTAGACAGTCAATAGAGATCCTTCAGCATTGAGAATACCATAATTATTGCCTCGGCAGCAGTCAAAACACTGGGAGTCTACCTTGACTCCACCCTCTCAATGACACGTCAAGTCAGCGCCATATCATCGTCAGCAGCACTGACTACCAAAATCATTAATACAAACAAACCATACCTCTCATCCAAAAACTGCCTAACCATAGCCAGAGCCACCATTGGGGCCAAGTTGAACTATTGCTACGTCCTGTTCCTAGGCACCTCAACAAAAAACCTGAAACTACAAATCACCTGTTAAGCCTTCCCAAAAGGGAGCACATCTCCCAGGCAAGATGTGACACCCATTGGCTCCCAGTTAAAGAGCGTATACTCTTCAAAACCCTAGCCATCACACACATGTGCCTCTCCCTTAAAGCACCCCCCTACCTATCAAAAATAATTCACTGCGCCACTTCTATTAGACCCAAGTGGGTCTGTTACTGGGTTAAATTCCCAAGTGTCCAGTACATTCACAGGGTTAAATCCCAATTGCTGCCAAAATGTTCACAGGGTTGAATCCCTTCTTGTACTGCTGTTCTCCTCCTAGCGCTTTCGTGTTACCAAAACTCTTCAGGGAGGCTGAGTTGCCCTTCTGTTCAGGTGAATCCAATATAATTGCTGTTACAGGCTCTAGGAATTGTGGTAGCAATTGGGATGTAACCCTGTGAATGCACTGGACACTTTGGGATTTAACCCAGTAACTTTATTTCAGGTAATATATTGGCTAGGAACCGGAGTGCGCGCCTCGGCCCCTTCTTGTTTATTCAACTAGTCATGCCCTCATTAACAAAAAGATCGTCTGGTTCCCATGTAACCCTGGAACCTTCAAGTACTTAAGAGGCATATCCTGTAAATGTCATCACATCTGTTGTACTGTACCTTTGTCACTGTTCCATTGCAACCAAGTCCTCGTGTAACAGCGCCACGATGCCACAGGGCTGCGTGTGCACTTTATAAATTCAAATAAATAAAATAAATGAATAGTACCTACATCTTTCAAATCAGCTTGCATCAAGCCACTCCTAAAAAAATTAAATTGGAAGCGCAGAAGATCCCATCAACTACAGACCTATTTTCAATCTACCCTACCGAAGCTACTGGAGATCCACGTATACAAAATCCTACTTAACCACACAGAAACAAACGGAAACACTCGACCCCTTGCAAGTCGGCTTCAGACCCACAAGAGGAACAGAATCTGCACTTCTATTCATTTGGGACAACCTACAAATAAATTCAGACAACAGTACATGATATGCCCTTAAACTACTGTACAGATCAACCATGTTCGATAGAATCAGACACACAAAACTAATGGAGAGAATGGAGGAATGCAGTGTAAAAGACTCCACTTTAAAAGGGCTAAAGTCTTTCCTCAATAACCAAACTGAAAGAACCTACCTACATCTCCTCTGGCATGCCACAAGGCTCTACACTCTCCCCACTCTTCTTTAACATTTACATGCCCTTAATGAAAATAATTCGAAAACGCTGACCGACTGCCTACAACTATGCAGATGATAGCCAACGAATCATCAAGACATCCTCAACCCAAGACCCAAATGCCCTCAACAAATGCCTCACCGACGCGTACAGGTGGATGACAACCAATAACCTCATGCTAAACCTGACCAAAACAAATTATAATTTCACCCTCCAGATAACACACCAGACACAACTGAATTGGCCACCTGGCATGGGAACCCAACCAGAAGCATATGCCGCGATTACAAAATCGGAGAACACTCGTGGACAACTGACTCTCACTAGAACCACAAGTCAACGCTACAGCAAAGAAATGCTTCTACCTCTAGAGTGATCCTCCTTTCCTCTCCTTGCCACATAGAACCTTTGCAATCATACCCTCAGTATTATCAAGAGTTGACTATGCAACTAGCATTTACCTTGGAATGCCAGAACGGCTCACTAAAAAACAAAATCCTGCAGCAATAATACTCCTGAGACTAAACAGAAGAGACCACATCACACAAGCTCTGAGACACCTACACTGGCTCACAGTGAAAAAACAAATTAACTTCAAAGCCCTATGCATCGCCCACAAATCACTACACGGACAAGGAGCCAAATTGTTCCAAGCCAAGTTCAACCGCTACCAACCAGGAAGAAAACAGCCAAGCAACAACCGCCAAAACAAAACATTATGAAAAAGGAAATTTGCATTCTCACATCTAATTGCTAATCTATGGAACTCAATCCCAGAGGAGATAATAATAAAACACATGGCTAGTCAACTCACTGTGATTTGCATAAAATTGGCACTATCAGCAATATCACCGAGGACCCAAGAAACGATGGTGCGCATTCTGGAACCAACAATAAAAAAACATGCATCAACCACTACCCATCCTGACCCCTTGCTGCATACCCAGACACATACCTCACATGAACTAACGAGCCAGTCCCACCTCACACAAAAACTCAACCGACATTAGAACACACTACTGCAAACAACCCAATCACTCGATGTTGCCTTCCAGAAAAACAATCCCAGTGTGCACAATTCAAAAACACTTAGAAAGTCGACACTCAATGACGCCAGTTTCTCCTTGTTCTTTCTACAAGAACCTACCGAAAACCACAACCACTATCCCACCTCCTCTTCCTTCACTAACCAACCCAACCCACTTTCTTAGGGAGCCACGTGAGCGTTTGGAGACCATGGGTGGTGTAAGTCAACATAACATCTAAATCTACTATCCTTCTATCCGACAAGCGCCCACAGATATCAACATTTACCACTGGCAGTGATATATTTCGTACACGGGATAATTTTGATTGTTTGGGCACAGCATTTACCCCCACACAGAGGTACAAAAACCATTGAAAATCACTGTGGCCCTCGGAACCATTTCCCAATTTGTAAAGGCCTTCAGAAGCTAGGGTATTGACACGATATTAAAATATATTTCTCAAAAGCTAAAGCAATAGCTACTTCTGTTTGATGTTTAAGGGCAATGGGCACTTTAACGAGCCTCCAACCTGTACAAAATAGTTTTTTAAATCAGTTGTCAGATCTTGCAACTTCGGCTCCATCCTTCGCCACTCAATTGTAAATGGCTCATTTCACCAATGATTTAGTGAATGAGCCAGGCAAATTATGGCCAAGAGCCTCGAGGGGGGGGGGGGGCAACGCTTACTCGTCATATTTTATGCCACATACTTGCCTCAGAAAGCAACTGCTTATTGATGGAATGGTGTGCATTTGTGAAAATAAATCTCATTATGGCAAACGCCAACACATGTTACACTGACAGTTTTTAATCTCCCAGAAATGTACGGATCCCGCAGTAAAACAGAACTTCACATTGCAATTGTATATGGACCGTGAACATACGGAACTCTTTAAACCAGCAAATAGTACATCTATCATCTTCACCAGAATATCAGACTATCTAATCTGGTCACATTAGAAGCTTGACCGCTCACTTATCAAGATTTACCTTTCTACCTCAGAGGGGTCACAGCTAAATGGTCATCAACCAAGCCTGATATAGAGAAAGTATTATTTAATGCTCGTAGTGAAGATTTGAGTGCACTCACAACTGGACAAAGCTCACCCCTTTTAAAAACAAATCTGTCGGCCCCACACTCCCTGAAAACTACCACCCCATTACTATACTACCATACCTGGCCAGATTCATGGAACGCATCATTACCCAACTACAACAACACAATCACCACAAACAATCTACTCAACCCCTTCCAATCTGGACACAGCAATGAGACTGCTACGCTTCAAAATCTCTATTAACTACATGGTATCACAAAGGATACACAGTGCTACTTGTACAGCCTTCAACATCAACCACACCATTCTACTAAACATCCTAGTCCAGAGGATGAATCTCTGGCACCGTACTCTATTGGTTCACCTTTTTTTTCACTGGCAGGACACACTGTCTCCATGCCCCCTTATCAATCAGACCCCACCCCTGTTGGGTATGGGGTCCTGCAAGCCTCCTCCCCATCTCCACTCCTCTTCAAACTATATGTTGAATCCCTTAGACAGATCCATATCAAACATAACATCCATTTCCAACAATACACAGATGGCACAAATATACTTCTGAATTGCACCCCCTGCACAACTCCACACCCTCAAAACCTGTCTCTCCACCATCACCAACTGGATTGCCACCCACTTCCTTAACTCGACTCTTCCAAAACAGAATACCTTCACATCTGCCCCAATGCACAAACCGGGCCTAACCCCTGGATCCAGGAACTCACCATTCCACTGTCCCACCTTCAATTATTTTCAATCATTTCCATTTCCTTGCGCCCAAAAACAGCAAGGGACGATATGAGACCACATGCAGTGCCAGCTCTCCATTACTAGCTGCACATCCATCTTCTACGCTGCTCAAACCACTCAGCAGGTAAAGCCCCTTACAATGAAAAGACATGCTGTAATGACAGCGAACAAGTTACTTTCTTACCTGGTAACATTCTTTCGATGGGATGGTCCGACGACGTATTCCATATCTATGACAGGTAATGTCCACAGCTGTGCTGCTTCGGAAAATCTTTGGCGTCTGCGTCCTGCGTCGATGACGTCGATTCGCCGTCCCCGAGGACCTCCTCCAACGGCCGACGTCACCCGATGTGATAAGTAGGACGCACGACGCCCATAGCCTCAGTTATAGTTTTTTCCCAGAATGTGTGCCACCAGTTCTCTGCCAGTCAGACACACAAGGCCTTGCGGAACGCAAGCTGCAATCGCAAAAGAAATTCTGCAGCGGGGAAGACAGGGAGGGAGCGATATGGAATACGTCGTCGGACCATCCCATCGAAAGAACGTTATCAGGTAATAAAGTAACTTGTTCTTCGAGGGGATTGGGTCCTCTGACGTATTCCATATCTATGAGAGACTCCCAAAGTAGTACCAAGCAAGGAGGTGGGAAAGAATTTGGAATACAAATTTAGCATGCCCAATCAAATTGCGGAATAGAGAACTGCCTTGCCAAAGGCCAGATCCTGCCCTCTGATGGAATCAAGGGAATAGTGACGTACAAAAGCATGTACTGAAGCCTAGGTGGCTGCATCACAGATGTGACGAATAGGAACTCCCCTCTGCAGGGCAGTAGACGCAGCCACTCCTCTGGTAGAATGGGCCCGCAAGCCAGCCGGAGGGTCCTTACCCGCCAAGCGGTAACACTCGGAGATAGCTAAAATAATCCAACGAGACAAAGTCTGTTTCGTCACAGCTTGTCCCAAACGTTTCCCAGCGTAACCAATGAAAAGTTGATCGTCCACTCTGACCCGGGACATGCGCGAAATATAAAAGCTCAACGCTCTCCGAGGATCAAGCCTATGGAGCCTCTCTCCTCTTCCTTACCAGGATGTGGAGGAGGATAGAACGCCGGAAGAACAACCTTCTGGCTCAAATGAAACTCTGAAACCACCTTCGGAAGAAAAGAAGGACGAACTCGAAGGAGAACCCTGTCCTTGTGAAACACAGTGAAGGGTGGCTTAACTGAAAGTGCCTGTAACTCACTCTGCGAGCGGAAATAACCGCAACCAAAAACACAGTTTTCAGAGTCAACAGCCTCAAAGGGCAAGAATGTAAAGGCTCAAACCGAGCACCCATAAGAAACTTAAGAACAAGGTTCAAATCCCAACCTGGCACCAAAAAAGGAGACGGAGGGAACACATTAGTGAGCCCTTTCAAAAACTGCGAAATTAAAAGGAATCTTAAAATAGGAACACTCTTCAGACGAGCGCTTAAATATGGACAGCGCCGCCAGGTAACCTTTAATGGTCCCCACTTGCAAGCCCCTGTGGGCCAAAGAAAGCAAAAAAGACAAAACCATGGGAATGTCGCATTCAAAAGGATCCACATTCTGAACTCTGCACCAGTCGCAGAACTTTCTCCAACGGCACAGAGACTTTGTTGCCGGCCGCCTGGCCGAGAGCAACACCTCCATCACGTCTTCAGGAAGGTCTCAATCCTTATACCTCAACCTTTCAGAAGCCAAGCGTGAAGATTGAGGGATCTGAACTCTGGATGGAGAACCTGACCCCCCTCCCGTGAGAGCAGATCGTCTCGGTAGGGAAGACGACGTGGAGGGCAGATGGGCAAGTCTAGAAGGTCCGGGTACCACTTCCTCCGGGCCCACACCGGAGCAATGAGGATCATCCGGGAACCGAACCTCCGTAACCTCTGCAACACTTGCGGGATGACGGGGACCGGAGGAAACGCGTACAGCAGTGGGAATGATCACTCCACCACGAATACGTCTCCTAAGGCTCCTTTTGGAGGAAATTCCCGCGAGCAAAACCTTTCGCACTTCCGGTTGACACTGGAGGCGAAGAGATCCACTTGAGGGGTCCCCCAAAGGGTGAAGATCTCCAGGAGAATCTCCTGAGCCAGCTCCCACTCGTGAGAGATCGTGCTCTGCCTGCTCAGAGCGTCCGCCGTCTCGTTGTCATCTCCGGCCAGATGAACTGCCGAGATCGAAACTTCCTGCTGGATGGCCCAGAACTCGAGCTGCATCGCCTCCCTGCACAGTGGAAGTGACCCTGCCCCCCCCCTTTTTGTTGAGGTAGTGCATGGCCACCGTGTTGTCCGTCAAAATCAGGACACACTTCCCGCGCACAGTCGGCAGAAAAGCCTTCAGGGCTAGCCTGACGGCCCTCAGCTCCAACAGATTAATATGGAGTCTGGACTCCGACAGAGACCAACGACCGCTGACTGTCAACTCGTTGGCATGCGCTCCCCATCCCGTGAGGGATGCGTCCGTCACGATCGTCACCTCCGGCCAGGGCAGCCAAAATGGGGCCCCCTTCATCAGATTGCCCTCGACGGCCCACCACAGAAGGTCCCGGGCTACCGAGGGCGGCACCTGAACAGGGTCCGACAGCCTGCCGGAGGACAGAGACCACTGGAGCTTGAGTGCCCACTGCAAAGACCTCATCCGCAGACGAGCCTCTGGCACCAGAAGAATGCAGGATGCCATGAGGCCGAGCAGTCTCAAGAACTCGGACGCTGGGAGATTCTGGGCAAACTGAAACTTGTGCACCATCTGCTGAATGTGAAGAGCCCTCACCTGAGGAGGAAAACACTGCCCCAGGGACGTGTCGAGCACTGCTCCGATGTACTGGAGCCGCTGCGTTGGTGTCAAATGGGACTTCTTTAAATTGAGGGAGAAGCCCAGCCTGTGAGGGGAGTGGCAGGTGACGGACAGATGATCCAGGACTTGCTCGGGAGAGCTCCCCCTGATCAACCAATCGTCCAGGTAGGGGTAGACGTGAATCCCCCCTTTTCCCGAGATGCGCTACCACCACCACCATGAGCTTGGTGAAAACCCTCGGGGCGGAGGTCAATCCTAACGGCAGGACCCGAAACTGAAAGTGCGAGTCACCAACCGCAAACCTCAGGTACTTCTTGTGCTTGGGATGGATCGGCACATGGAAGTAAGCATCCTTGAGGTCGAGTGACACCAACCAGTCCTGAAGCTGAAGGGCCTGGAGGACTTGAGAGAGAGTAACCATCTTGAACTTGTCCTTCCTGAGGAGTTTGTTCAAACCGTGCAAGTCCATGATGGGTCTCAATCCCCCGTCTTTCTTTGAAATCAAAAAATAAGGGGAATACCATCCCTTGTTCCTCTCCGCTACAGGCACCAGTTCTATGGCGCCTTTCTCCAGCAGGGCTTGAATTTCCTGCGCAAGGAGCGGATCCGGACTCTTCAAAGAGAGGTTCCCAGGTGGATTGTCGTGAGGCCTCTGCCGAAAAGGAAGACCGTAGCCGTGGATTATGATCTCCAGAACCCACACATCCGAAGTAATGGCTTGTCACTCTACAAGATGCTGCACCAGCCTTCCCCCAACCGGCGAACCATGGGACCTGGCCTCATGACTGAGTGGTAGCAGCTGCGGCGTTGCCTGAGGGCAAAGAGGCAACTGCCCGAGCGGCCTTGGCACCACGAGTACCTTTGTTTCCACCTCTGGCACTCTTACGATGGCCTCTTTGACTGCTAGCTCCTCTCGCTTTACTGAAAGACGAGTAATAGCGAAAGGAACCTCCCGTCCATTGCTGTCCCCTAGGATGCAAAGGCGGAGGTTGGCGAACTGCAGCACCCAACGATTTCTCTGCAGCTTTGGAGGTCTGCAACCTCTCAAGGCTCTAGTCAGCCTTGCTGCCAAAAAGGTGTTCACCGTCAAAAGGCATGTGGAGGAGCCGGGACTGCACATCAGGAGCGAACCCAGACTTTTGCAACCACACAAAATTGCGCATTACGGTGCTCGCCGCCATAGACCGGCTGACACAATCCGCCAAGTCCAAACCCGACTGAACGGCCTCACACATAGCATCCTTGCCATCCTGAACCATAGCAAGGAAACCATCCCGTTCGTCCCCTTCGGGAATATGATCAGCCGCTAATGCAACACAGTTCCACAGAGTGTGCGTGAAACGAGACAAGGCACATATGGAGTTGGCTGCCTGAAGCGCCATACCCCCCGAAGAAAACACTTTCTTCGCCCAGCCGTCAAAACCTTTGTCGTCCCTATCCGGAGGGATGGTAGGATACGACGCCTGCTTTGCCGGGGCCGTAGCCGCCTGCACCACCAAACTCTCCAGGGTGGGGTGCCTAGACAAGTAGCAGGGGTCGCTACTGGCTGGACGGTATTTTCGTGACAAAGACTTGCCCACTGCCGGGAGAGACTCCGAAGCAATCCAAGCAGCCGCCACCCTTCTCTGCAGAGCCATATGAAAAGGCAAAACCGGGTCAGTGGGTGGACCGAGATCAAGGATGTCCGTGAGATCATCCTGAACGAACTCCCCTGGGGGAGCTGACCAACCCAAGTACTCGGTAACCCGAGACATAAGGCGCCGATATGAAGAATCGGCATGAGTGCCAGGCTCTGGCTGACAAAACTCCACCTCCGGAGAGGTGTCCAGTCCACTGGCATCATGCAGCGACTGCCTCAGGTCATCAAACTGGCTATGGCCCGAGATAACGTCATCTGGAACCGCAACCGGAACCAGGCCGCCATCAGAGCCTTCATCACCCTCTGAAATGTACTCCAGGCGGGGAGAGGAAGACCTCTGCGGACCAAAGCAGTGCCGGACCTTAGCTATAGCCTTTCTCGGGGCAAACCCCTCGAAAGGCGCCGGCGTCAACAGAAAAGGCGTCGACGTCGAGCAAATCGGCATCGACGACAGCTGCAGCGCCGTCAGCATCGGCGGCGTCGACACAGTCCTCGAAGCCAGAGCTCCGAGCGTGTCTCTCGACAACCTGGGCGCCGACGGCGTCGACGACCCCCTCGAAGACGGAATCTCGAGAGAAATCGTCGACGACCTCGGCGCCACAGGCGTCGACGTCTTCTTCGAAGACGGCACAGGATCACGCGGTCTCGAGCGCGTCGAGGACCGGGACCTGGAACGGGCATGGCGAGAACGGCTACCCTTGTCCAAGCGGGACCTCTACCGCGAGCCGTGCCGACCACCCGAGCCCGAAGGCGTACGGGCGTGTCTCTCGACTGGTGCCGACCGACCCCACTCGGAGGCACGGACGGACCAGTGCCCTGCGATTCCAGAATCGCTAGTATCTGCTTCCCGAAGGAAGCCCATTCCTCCGGTGTCGCTTGCATGGAGGGATAAGCGACCCGCCGACGGGCGGAGTCCTCGGAAGAGGTCGGGGAAGGCGACCTATGCCGGTGCTTCCTGGAATGCCTAGAAGAGGCGGAGGAGTGGCGAGACCGACTCCTGGAAGGAGACCCACCGGACTTCCGACGACGATGCGGAGAGTCACCCCTCGAGTCATCGGTCGAAAGCCCCGCAGACCTCGACTTCCGGGGCTTAGACACCCGGCCTACCGACAGATTCTTCTTGCGTTCCCGCAAGGCTTTCGCAGTGAGCGACTGGCAGTCGACACAGTCGTCCGTATCGTGGGCCTCCCCGAGGCACCAGAGGCAGGCGTCGTGCGAGTCTGTGACCGACATCTTGGACCCACAGTCCCCGCAGTTCTTGAAGCCCGGAGGCGGGGTCGAAGATGCGAAAGACATCGCCACATACAGGTCTTCACAACCAACCGAACAGGTTCAACGAACCGAGAATAGAAAACAGCAACTCCAACGAGTCGAGGCGTACCGAGATTCACGAAGCGAACACATTCGTGGAAAAAAACGGAACTGAGGCTATGGGCGTCGTGCGTCCTACTTATCACATCGGGTGACGTTGGCCGTCGGAGGAGGTCCTCGGAGACGGCGCATCGACGCAGGAGCCAAAGATTTTCCGAAGCAGCACAGCTGTGGACATTACCTGTCATAGATATGGAATACGTCGGAGGACCCAATCTCCTCGAAATTATATTTCAATACGGATGAAAGTAATTCACAACAATGTATTACATCCATTTTAACTACAGATCAAAGCATTGTCCAACTCGGCATAGAATACAAAAAGGATCACAGACCTAGCCCAACAGCAAGGCACCCATGCTCCATCCCCAGACCCCCCTAATAGAGCCCAGCCGAAGACACAAGGGGAATGATAAGGTCAGTGGCAACCAGAAAACAAACATGCTCTCCTCCACCATCATTTTTAGTCTTTCTAGAACCAGGACCCATGGTATAAGAAAAAAGTTTTTACACAGACCTTTACGGCAGCACACCAGTGGGTGATACATATGCACTTATGTCTCCCTTTCACCGCAGAGCCACCCAATTCAAGGCCCAGTCGAAGTCAGCCAAACCACCAGCCGAAACATCCATGATCCAAGATCATTTACAACTCCACACCATTCCACCGCTCTCTATCCTATTCGTATTGACGTTGACCAAGAATTGGTCGAGAAATGTTCTTGACAAGAAATTAATGAATAGTTTTGAATATCTAAAATGCATCAGAAATTTGCTAAGATTGTTTGAGTAAATTCATTGCTTGTGTTACAGATTTATCTAATGAATGTTTTTCACTATATGTTCAAAGTTTAAATGATGTTTTCATCAATTGCACTATGAAAAAACCCTTGAAGCATCATTTATTGAAAAGCTAAACAACCATTAAGAAATGGAAAAAAGATTTAAAAAAGAAATAAAATAAGGCCAAATGTGTACTACAAAGGCCTAATTATAGATCTAAAAGAGTTGTGAATTTCTTTATATAGGTTTACAGCTTACGATCATCTAGGAAGATCACTAGGATTCAAAGACCAGAAAATTGCTAGATTAATAACCATGCAAGATTAGAGCATGTTGGCAAACAATAGGGCATTATTGTAGATTGCCTGACCCTGGCAAGAGCAGTTAGGCCTACTTGCCTGTACTTTGCTCCAACATGCCTCATCAGTCGTCCTCGTCTCAGTCCCAATGGGACTCTGGGACATGTAGTTAATTTTAGAAAAAGTTGGATTCTTCCACTTTGGATATAATTTTATGGGTAGATTTAATTCCCTTAGTAGTTTTAAAGGGGGATTGTAGGTTTCAACCTTACTAGAGGAAGGTGTAGAGAAGGCAACATTTCCGCCATGCCTTTTAGTATACATTTGGTATTGAGGAGGGCATTTGATTTTAGGAATAAAAAAAGATTCGTTCTTTTGATGTAACCGGTTTACCTTAGTTTTACCACCTTAGTTTTAACTGGAGCTTGAGAGATATTAAAATGACAGTAAGACGAACCCTTTCCTTGCATAGTGGTAGAAATATCCCCTTCAGAGGAGAAATACTGTGTCTCATCCAGGAGGATTTCCACCCTATCCTGGGCCTGGTCTCCACCCAGGTGATCCTCCCGCAGTACCCCACCCCCAGGATTGGGATCAGGAAGAGTCAGCCCTCATCTGGCCACCTGGGAGGAGACTTCAGGCAGGGTTTTAGTGAGAAATCCGCAGGATTCTTCACAAGAGACTCGGCCGACCTGAGAGATGTGAGAAATGCAAGGGTGTTCTCACAGATAGACCCAGAGGATCTTTTGTTCGGGATCTTTTGTTCAGGTGGCCAGGGCACAGGCATCGCCTTTGTAACCAGACCCTAAGGGTGAACCAGTGCGGGAGGATCACCTGGACAGGCAGAGACGCAGTATTCCGCCCTTTCTGACACCCCCTCTCTACAAGGGATATTTAAGTCCCATCTTACCCCAATACTTTTCCGTAAAGGAAAGAAGGGGAGAGCCTCATGGAAAACCAGAACCCCTGTCCCCGCAACCCTACATCCACCTTCCCCAATCTGACAATAAACTACCCAATTTTCCCATATTTACCAGAAAACACTAGACTTCCCAACTCCCCCCTCCCTTTTATATACAAAGACTGAGACGATGAAGAGAGGGGGTGAGCGAGGATGAAGATCACCAAGTAGAAAGACACTCAGACACAGAGGAAATGTTGTTCCCTTTTAACAACAGACTGTCCCCTTAACAAGGATAGGCAAGATCAGGCCTTCCTCTACAACCATTCACACCTGATTCTGGTAGACTCTTACAGGAAGTATAAAAGGTGGAAAAGGATTGCTGGTCCTGCGAGTACAGGGGAGGCTGCAGTGTGGAAAGGGAACTCTACCTCCAGGGAGCCAAACCAGGGGCAGCTGAGGTTACCTGGCGGTACCCACACCAGAAATCCTCCCCTGGGCAAAGGAGGAACACCCATGCCTTTGAGGGGCAGGTGGCTAGACCCTGACCTCAACAAGTATCCCCTTGAACTCCTGCAGCTCCCAAAACCGTCAGAGTCCCAAAAGGGGGACATTGCGAAGTGGGAGCAAAATCAGAATGAAGTGTTATGGGACTTGGAGTCCAAAGACATTTTACTGAGAAAAACTGAGCAAGGCGGAACACGAATACGAGCAGGACTTCCGGGGCGAAGGCAAACCTGCTGGAGCAGAGCAATGGACCAAGGGATGAGAGCAGCGGGTCGAAAACGCCAAGAGTTCCCTACTAGAGGTCGTTGCCTCAGACAGGCCGCCAAAGACACGTGGAGAAGACCAGAGCCCACATCCGAAAACTGCATTGTGTTTCAAGGAAGCCAGTGACTCTCCCGGGTGAACGGCAGAGTAGGGGAGGCGAGGCCAAGCCTGTGGTACTAACCTTGACTTGTAAAACCAGTAAAGAAACGCTTGCAGTCGGTGAGTTGGCAAGCGACCTGAGAGACCAGTGTGTGTTAAAGAAAGTTGAACCATGTTCTGTTTGTCGAAGTGGTCCTGCAGAGGTCTACAAAGAAAGCCACGCACATTCGAAAGTCTTCGACACCCGAAAGTGATCTGAGCCTGGCTGAGGGAGATCAGAAGTGTAATGAGGCTTGGGGAAGGGAGCACCCTTGCAGGTATTGTTGAACTGCGTTTTGAAGAGGTCTGAGCCCGACAGATGGGTGCCCAGGTGAACGGTGTTCTGAACTGGTCTGAGCGTGACAATGAGGGACCTATGTGAACTTTGTTGTGCTTTGAAAGGTCTGAGCCCAACTGAGAGAGACCGGCATGAACTTTTTGTTGAACTATATATTGAAGCTGGAAAGAGAGTTTAGATTGGAAGGCAAGGCGTGCCTCAATCCACATTTTGACCTGCCTTTAAATTTGAGAACCTGAGCCGGAGTGCGTCATCCTCTTGACAGGGGCCGCCTTGTCCCGTGCTGTCCAACGTGGGGAGGAGAGCTGACTTAGCCACATTGATTCTTTATAGTTTTGCACATTATTTCTTTTGCATCAACATTTTCCCCATACAAATTTTGTTACATTAGAGTAAGGGCTGGCATTAGGCTTGTTAGTATAGGTCATCTTGTTTTGACAGACTCCACTAGGACTGTTTTGTTTATCAGTTGATGGTCAACCGTGCTCTCATCCTAGACGTACGGCAAGATAGGAATTCTTCCAATCCCTTTTTCAAGAACAATTAAGGTTTTCCAAACGTATCCTTTCTGTCTGTCTAGCTTTTGATACCATGCTTCTCTTACAGATAGTTGAACAAACCTGGCCCAAATGTCAAAGTGGCAGATTTTCTACAGACCAAGGATGGGCTCAGATTCAAGGATCAAATGCATTTTTAGCCCATGATCTGACAAATGGTTATTGAATGGTACTCGTGAGTCAGGAAGATCAGTTTAAACTTGCCTTTACCTTTGGGGCTAGGGGGGGCAACAATCCACTTGGACCTGTATGAACTTTGGCTATATTAACTAAGGGGATTCAGTTCCACCACAATGCCATTCCGGACCTAGGGGAAAGGGAAACTCGACCTATGTGGTTAACTTGTTGACAAAAAGTCAAACTGTGGAAGAACTTCGGGGCGAGATCCAAAACACTTCTTACTCAGATACAGAAAGCAAGCACAAATTGACATTCTGCAAGGCCCAGCGGTGTAAAACCATGGTCCCCTTTCTGGGAGATGAACAGCAGAGGGTCTCAATCGTCAACGAAAGCTAAAGAACTGCTCAAATTAAGCCAACAACTCTGCGTGAAGTGCAGAGCCTCTTAGGATTGACCAATTTTAGTTGAAGGGTCAATGATACAGAGATCAATCAACCCTTGATTCACTTGTTGAATTCCGTGGTGAAGTGCGAATGGGGTGATGCAGAATCTGAAGCAGTGAAGCAACTGAAGAGAAGTCTCAAGCACCTCGTTTGGCTTATCCAATATTTTCAAAGATGGAGAAAGAATTAGTCGCTGGGATTGGAATTCTTGGGAAAATGATCTTTCTGAACCCAACCTCACCTCGCAGAACTGGTGATCATCACAGATTGTGATTGGGTGAAAATTGAGCCATGATTTGTGCCAATTACAAACCCATAAAATGTAATAAACTGACTTTTGTTTTAAATTTGAGACTTGATTTAAAATAAACCTTACACTACATTGGCAAAACAAATATACATAAGAAAAAACATAGAATATTTAATCTAAGCACTATCTCACACACATCTGTTACAAATCATAAATAATTAACAATGGATAACATTTCAGAATTGACAGAAACCACATAATTAATTACCTTTTTAAAAACAATTAGATTAATTCTCTATAAAAATGTAATAACAGCGACAGTTAAAAAATGTTATTTCCTGAAAGCAGGTCAAGCCAAAAATCATAGTCATGGAGCCAATCTATCGTGAACAAAGCCTGAAAACACAGCACTTCTCAAGTTTCTCAGAGATGGACACTTAATAAAAAGAGAAGGAATTTCATCTGCCTTTCTGCAAAAACAGATTGCTACAGATGTGGCAGATCTGTCACAAATGGAGCGAATTTCACTGGTTGTTAAATTCAGTTGCAACCTCAGGAATTGAGAGTGGCAATATACATTTGGATAATTGCTGCTAATATCTTTGAAATCTGCCCAGACGGTTTTCGCCGGGTGCACAGTATAAATCAACATAACATTTAGTACAATTCTTACAGGGTTCATATTTTCTGGTGTATATTGCGTCCCACCAATTGCTTTCAAAAAACTTACTTTTAACAGCTAAAGGATTCACCACTAGCAGCGAAGGTATAGAAGCTAAGTAAAATGTCTTTGCAGATTTGCTTAAAATTATGTAATGGGCCAGTTAAAAACTACTCCTAACCAAAAAAGTGACTGGTGGAAAGTTTTGAATAAATCTGCACCACTTGCACTGCTTTTGGGAATCTTCCACATCACTGTTTTTTAGCCAGTCTGCACCATTGTGAAAGGGTTCCAGCCATATGCAAATCAGTGCCACCAATGGGAGGGCTATGGGGTCCCCTCTGCATGGAAACACAAGCACGCCAGACATGTTTCGGCCATTCATCAATTTTCTAAGATCATAAAATAAGGTACTAACTAAAGGAGCTTGTAAACATCTATAAAGCCAGAGGCTTTTGCATTGTAGCCATCCATTTAACAAAAATAAAGCCAATTCATACCCAATAACTGAAATCGGGACATTTGGTTGAGTGTCTTTATCTACAGATGGCCTTCAATAGTGGTTAAAATGGAAGTCTCAACCATGTGAGAAACATCTAGTCCGTGCACTAATGCTTTAACAACTTTGGATTTATAAAACCAATTCATGGAATCTGTGAAAACCTGCCGTATTTACAATTTATAAACGTCATGAGGCAGAAATCGAGTTACTTTCCCCTTTAAGTTGGTTATGTTAAGCCCAACTAATAAAGCACAACTTTTCGCCAATAAAGGCATCATGGCGCTAGTGGCCTTAGAGGAGAGCAGCTAAAAGAACCAAGGACATTTTTTTAAAAATCAGAACAGAAGAGTTGATTTGACGTCGAAACAGATGGTGATCGGTCACATAGAGGGAACGTGGCAAGTTGTTCCAAAAGATGGCGGCAGTCACCGGTAACGCCCGTCCTCCCACCCGTGCGTGCTTGAACCTTGGCACCTGCAAGATGTGGGCATGCTCTGATATTAATGTACAGGCGAGTATATAAGGATGGAACTTCTCATGAGGAAGTCTGCACCCACTCCATAGAAAGCATGATGTACGATGTAAAGAGCCTTTTACTCAATTGGGCGAGCCACCGGCAGCCAGTGTAGATGGCGAAGAACTGGCGAGACAGACACGCAGAGGGGTCCCGGTAGCAGCCCTAGCTGCAAAATTCTCAAGCACCTGTAGCCTTCTTTAGGAGATAGAGAGGCTGAGCTAGACACAAGAAGTTACAATAGTCAAGCATTCCAAAAACGGATGATGTTATCACCTAAACATGAAGATGCACTGGCAGGAATGGAAGAACCTTCCAGGAAATTTTAAGTTTAAAATAGCCATTTTGGCAGACCATGCTAACCTGGGCTTCTGCTGAGAAAGACAGATTTTATAGCCCAGGTCCTTCACCACCGCAACAAGGGTTGGAAGGGGACCCAGGGAAGTGGGCCAGAAGGCCTGTGTCCAGAAAGAAACAGATGAAGGGTGCCCGACCCCAGAACTTCAGTTTTGTCAGCATTCAGCATCAGCCAGTTTTAATTCATCCAGCTATCCTCAGACTCCAGGCAGCGGCGCAGAGGAGCAGCTGCGGCCAGATCGAGACGCACTACAATTTGGGTATCGTCGTAAGAGTAGAAGTGGAAACCGTGGGACTGGATGAGCCAGGCCAAAGGCTGAATGTAGACATTAAACAGAAATGAAGAAAGAGCAGACCCTTCGGGAACCCCACAAGTGATAGAAATAGGATCAGATTGAAAAGGATGATGAGAAAGTGACTGAGCGGTTACCAAGAAAGGGTCCAAACCAGGACAAGACTGAGCCAGAGATACCAGCATTAGCTAGTCGAAGAAGCAGGGTGGAGTTGTCAACAGTGTCAAAGGCTGCTGCGAGATCTAAGAGGATCAGTGCTTCCACCCCACCCTGGTTGGACAGATGAGTCAGGTCGTCCATGACTGAGATAAGCACTAACTCAATACCTCGCCCCGACCTGAAAGCAGACTGAAAAGAGTCGAAAAAAGAACACTTTTTCTAAAAGACTTGGTCAAAAGAAATGTTTTGTTTGGGCGTTGCACATAAGTTAAACCAAGATATTTCAATTCATTTATTACTAGCAGGGGATAGTCGTCAATTTTCCACACAACGCAACTTTTTGCTGCTGTTGGCTAAAAATATGATTTTTGTCTGACTGGCATTAATCACCAGGTCATTTTTCTTGCGTATATTGATGGAATCGTTAAGTAAATGTTGCAGGCCAAGTTGAGTATGAGCCATCAGAATGACGGCAGCATATGCTAATCAGCAGATCTTAAATGAATGCAGATCAAGTGAAATAAAGGAAGCTTGTGCCAGGGAGTCACCTATATTAGAGATGAACAGGTTACTTACCCACGGGAACGTTCTTTCGACTGGATGTTCCTCCAACGTAGCCCTCCTCTTAGCATATAATATCTTACAGCTTCAGCTGCTTCAGATTTTACTTTTTGACAGAGGGCATTGTGCGATGATGCGGTCGACTATGTCCCTTCGAGGGCTTCGATCCCCGAGTCAACGTCATTGTCGGTATATATAGCATGCACAGCACCTGTTGGCTTCAGTTATGTTTTTAAGCCTTCCTCTTGCAGAATTACCAGCTTCAGTGAGTCCAAGACAGTACTATACTCTGAAAGAGTGTAATGTGTAATGCCTGGAAATTCTGCAGTGTGGTAGGCTGGGAGGGGCGAGGAGGAATATGTGGGTGGAACATCCAGTCAAAAGAACGCTACGTGTAAGTAATTTGTTCTTCGAATGGATTGTGTTCTCCCATGTATTCCTCATCTTATGACTCCCAAAGCAGTATTAGGTTTTGGAGGAGGGAGTAAGAATTTTCAGTTTCAAGATTTGTCATGGATAAAGTATAAGACTGCTTCCCCAAATCCTCCTTCTAGGCTAGAGGATGAATCCAGAGAGTAATGCTTTGCCAAATTATGGATGGTAGACCAATTGGCTGCCGTACATATGTCTTATCGGCACCACTCACTCAAAAGAGAGGAAGATGTTGCCATGCCCCTAGTGGAATCTGCTCTTAGGCCTTCTGGGGGATCTTTCCAGCCACCCTGTAACACTCTGAAATAGACAGAATTATCCACCTGGACAAAGTTTGCTTTGTAACTGGAAGACCAAGTGTGTTTCCGGTTTACCCAATGAAAAGCTGATTGTGTTGACGTATCTGTCATCCGAGAAATGTAAAAGCTCAAATATCTTCTGGGATCAAGCCTTTGTAGCCTTTGCTCTTCCTTTATTTATTTTAGCATTTATTACAGCGCACAAAACCCTCGGTAGCTAGGCGTTCGTTACATTGGAAAAAATTGTGAGGAAAGGGGTGCAAAGAGTCTTAGATGTAGAACAGAATGAGGGGACGGATAGAAAGTTGGAAGCACAATTTTCTGAGCTAAATGGAAATCCAACAAGATTTTTGGCAATAAAGACGGTTTGACCCCAAGGACAACCTTATCTTTGTAAAGAAATGGTAAATGGAGGCTTACCAGATAGGGCCTGCAATTTACTCACCCTGCGGGTTGATGTTAACACAACTAACAGAATGGTTTCCAATGTTAGCGGTCTTAATGATGGAGTGGAGTGACATCAGAAATTTTAATACCAGATTAAGATACCAAATTGGAACTTGAAAAGGTGTAGGAGGGAACGCATTTGTGAGCCCTTTAACAAGAAATTGTATAAGCAATGGTATATTGATAGGAGGATACCTCTTTCGAGGTGTGCCTAAAGATTGAAAGTGCCGTCAAGTATCCTTTAATCGTCCCAATCTCAGTCCCCAGATTAGCCAAATGTAACAAAAAAAAAGACACCACCATAGGTGTATTGCATTGAAAAGGGTCCACATCCTTTACCCTGCACCAGCTGCAGAATTTGTTCCAACGGCAGCGGTAGAATGATTTCATTGCTGGCCTTCTACCCGAAAGCAAAAATCTCCATTACGTCGTCCAGAAAAAGAAACATAAGAAAGAACATTGAGATTGGATCTGTGGAACCTGTGAGAAAGCTGAAGGTGACTCACCCTTTAGTCCCCGGAGATTTGTCATCCAGGTGGCCAGGACAGGGCCATCGCTATTGAATCCAGTTCCTGGGAATGGACCTTTGGGGGACTATCACCTGCATGAGGGGAGTGGAAGTGGGACACTGACTGGTAAGACGCAGTACTCCCTTCCTTAACACCTTTTCCCCATCCTAACCTGTAGAAAATTTAGAAGCTCTACCCCTCCCCCCTTTTCCGACACAAGCACTTTCTTACACTGTAAAAGACAACGGACTAACACCAGAGCCGTTTACCTGACATGTCGCAACATACAGGTCAGGCAGAGTTAGGCAATTGACAATAACCATGCACACCTGATGGCACTTTACCTTCCCCACAGGGATAAATGGTGGAGCACAAAAGCACACTACGATCAAGGCCCAATGCACAAGGATACTGCAGTTCAAACGGAGGAGAAAGACGGCGAGACCTGAAGGGACGACGAAGGGGGAACTGCCCTTGTCCTTTTTAACTCAGACCCGCAAAGTCTCCGAAAGGGAAATCATAAAACCAGGAGTCACGGCTGGCGTGCGGAGGATCAGATGTCAACGGTGCACGGGGGCCTCCCGCATTGATAACACAGGTGGGGAGGCACACTGGCTATTGTGCTACGGTCCTTGACTCCAGAAGCAAGACAAGCCAAGAGGTTCAACACAGCCCCTGAGACGGAGAAAGATGATAGCAAACCGAACTGTGTTGAGCCCAAGGTTGCGAGTGCCAACATTATATGAATGCAGTGAGTGAGTGAGTGAGTGAGTGAGTGAGTGAGTGAGTGAGTGAGTGAGTGAGTGAGTGAGTGAGTGAGTGAGTGAGTGAGTGAGTGAGTGAGTGCGTGCGTGCGTGCGTGCGTGCGTGTGTGTGTGTGTACTTTTGGGAAAAGCCCAGACAAGGGTCAGCTGCAGAGTGGTCAGGCACCAGAGGTGGGCGCTCATCCGAAGGACTCTCGCTGGCCCTTTGTGTTTTGCGTTGAAACTGCAAGTAAAAGAAGAACCTAGGAAAGGGCAGTGTCAGTGGTCCTACAAGGGTCCCATCAAATCCCTTGTACAATAGAAAGTCTCCGACCAATTGCAAGAGAAAGCTAGGGGAAGGGAAACCAGCATTCTGACAAGATTGTGAACTGTGGAATAAGGCAAGTGTGAACCCGACAGAGGGATGCCGAAAGAAAGCTAGGAGAAGGGAACCCCGCTTCCTGATGAAAATGAGAAAATCATTAACTGTGTTAGAAATGTATGAACTGCGTTACAGGAGGCAGTAGTGAACCTGACAGAGGGAGGCCCATTTTGCAAAGAGGATCCGAGCCCAATGGAGAGAGGTCCTAGGGGCGAAGATCAATCGCCCAAAGGTGCAAGCCAATCAAAGGAACTTTTGTTTGCTGTTTTGATCCAGCAGGCCTTCTAAGGCAAGGGACTTTCAGGAAAGAGACTTGACCCTTGAAGGTTCTGGTATCATGAAATAGACTTGTGAACCTCGTGCTGGAGAGTCCCAGGGGTGTGCTGTGCTCAGGGGTCTCACCTTGTCCCGTGCTAAAAATGTGGTGAAGGGAGAAGCCGCCATACCATCCTGACTTATCATTTTGTGAACACTTCTTTCTTTTCTGGTGAACATTATCCCACTCTCTTTTTAGTAACTTAGTGGTTAGGATTGGCAATAGATTTTTCAGTATAGGCCGTTTTTATTTGACAAGAGGCTACTAGGACTGCCTTATTTGATGGCCGTAGCTTGCTCCGATCTTACCTATAGGTTTAGTTTAGGCAATTTTCTCACCCCTGTATACAGTTTAATAAACAACCTTGAACTGTGATCACTTGTGTCTGTCGTTACTGTTGCCACCATGAGTTACTTACAAACCATCCCGCTGGAAGATCATGGAAGCTCTTTTCTGTAGATTATGCTCATATATTGAAATGTAATAAGAAAACAAACCCTACCCAAAAAAGAAGCGTACCAAAGAAGTCAAACAAACCCCTATTCCAGACCACTGCCCTCCCCTGGGAAAAGGGTACTCAAGTAAATACAAACATCCTAGTGAATAGCTTCTACCAATCATTTTACCTACAAAAAATTCCAGCACAAGACGGGAGGAAGAAGGATAAAGGGGGAGAACATATAAGGTTTTCCAAGTGAAATTAGCAGTTTCTACACATGCCACAACATTAATAGGATAATGTGATAAATGCTAATCCTTTTATACAGCCTATATTCATTTTGAAGCGTAGCAGAGCACCAGACAACCACACACAAGAAAAAGGTTGGTGCACCTCTTGGCAAGGATTTATTTAGTACACAAAAAGGAAAAAAAAAGTGACAGAGGGTGCCGTAGAACCAAACTGCCATGAAGTTCGCTGGGTTAGTTCAAAGCAGATAGATAAGGCACATTATCGTCACTCGAGACGCACAGTATACAGTACTCATCACACACCCTCATTGGCTACCCCTATAGCTTTCTTTTTCAAAAGATCTTTTCACCAAAAAAACAATTTAGAAAGACTGCTCTGTGACCGCACTGGAGGAACAATGGTGGGCCATAGAAAAACATTTTTTTTAAAGGTTTCAAGAGAAAAATACCTTTACAATGCTGGTTTTCCGATCAATATAAAATCGGGCATTGTAAATTGCTCTTTCTCTTGAGACCGTTAAAATTAGGTCTTTTCACATAGAACCCCTATATATTTCGTCATCAGGGACAGGAGCTCTCTCCCTTCCGGGCACTGCAGGAGCAGTACACTCCATCAATTCTAGTATCTGCCGGAGGCAAGCCTGTGGGCTCTGTATGCTTAGCTCTACACAACTTGCTTCTCATTTATATTTTCCTGGAGTACATAGCAAAGCATTATAATTCCTGATATTAATGTTGCAGCGCTCGTAATCGTGCGAGTGTAGCTTTTTCATCGATACCAAAACGTTTGTTTAAAGTTGACCGTGAGGGTTAAACTCTTCCAAGATGGCCGCCGCAGTTCTTGCTCACCCACAGCCCAGAGAAGCTGCCCACCGTAGCTGATTGGTGGCCCAACAGCTTATCCCCCAATCAGGGATAGCCAGCCCCTCAACAAAGGCCATCAACTAAGGCTCCTGTCGGAGCCGGGAGGAACGTGAGTAACGTTCTAAACTTCCCTACCCGCTCCATATTATGCTCACCCACTGTGAGACTTCTCATGCCGCATTGGTCTGTCAATGGCATCTTTGGACCCAATGCTGTAGTCTGCTCTCGTCGCTGGTTTGCACCAGCTACCACATCGCCTGCTGGGCTCACTGCCCAGCATATCGGGTCTCTCTGGACAACTCCGACTACAGCCTTCGGATTCCCCACACGCTGCGTCTCTGCGCTTCCCCGGCATTAAGAATTTAATGGGCTCAACGACTGCTGATCACTTAATGTCTACATGCCCTCTTCCTGCACCAAGGTACTGTATGCTGCAGATGCCCCTGTCCCGTTAAGGCCCCACGAGCGTGTTATTGCGTGCTTGTTTACCACAACTGCTGCAGCCACCTGCTCTCTGTTCACACAGATGCAGTGGTGTCTGCTCCACAGTAGCTGCCTATAACCACACCCCTCTTAAGTTAAGTTTCCTAGCATAGCCTGTGTTACTAATTCGACGATTGTATGCATTGTGTTTATAGTGCCTACGGTCCTTGTCCTACTTGTTCACCGTTACAGCGCATACCCAATGACCCACACAGATCCTAGTCTGCCCATCCTTACACAGTCTGTACTGCGCCACTCATAGCTTTTGATACTCCGTCCATGGTCACTTGCCTGCCTGTTGCCGTCCCCAAGCAGCTTGCTCATCACTGGATCTCTGCCCCATAGCTTAGCATTTTGCCTGCCTACTGCCGTTGTCGAGTACATTGCTCATCACGGTATCTGCCACTGTATAAGTGTTTACTGCCATTGCCCAGCCTTTTTGCCCTTTACTGCATCACTGCCATCACATTTATTTGTGCTTGGCCAGCCCTACACATTTCATCATTGCCTTAGTTTAGCATCTTGCCCTCTACTGCATTCTTGCCACTGCATATTTACAAAAGGCCTCCCCAAATGTTTTTTTACTGCCAAAGTTGAGCAGCTTGCCTTTTTAATGTACACCCGCCTCTGCTCACTCACAGCATGTAGATCCTCATCTAGCCTGCTCTCTCCATCTTCCACTGCGTGAGATGGCCACCTCTATACCTAACTCGGATAACATCCCCACTACCCCCTTTCTACCTTCCCTCTCTGGCCCAATAGAAAATGCACCTACCCCGCGTGCTACTGCCACAACCAGCCTCTCGGACTACCTTGCTCGTAGAATAAACATGCTAAGGTCCTGCATTAAACCCTTAAAACACCAAAGTTGCCCCAGGCCAACGGTTTAGAGGAACCTTATGCTGGGCATACGCTCACCATGCCTGCCTGCATCTATGCACACAGACGCCATATACCTCATGCCTGCTACCTCTCCCAAAGTCTCAACTAAATGACTCCTTTTGGGGCCCATACCACTCCTTGACAACACTCACGTCACACCTCAGGTTCTCTCATCTCTCTCCCTGAATCATTCAACCACTCCTTGCCCACCAGGAGTCGTCCTCCCTCCTCCTACAGCACCGAGTCTCCCTCGTACACAAAAACAGCACCCTTCTCCCCCCCTAACAAATGCGCCCTCAAACGCACGTTCACTCCCTGCCCATGCCACTGAGATCTGCGACCTTCTCACCAATCTCGACCTCGACATCCTAGCCATTAAAGAGTCATGGCTTCATGAAGCAGCCAGTCCTGCTACCGCATTAGCTCTCCCACCAGGCTACACCATTCACTAACAAGACAGACAGCATATGAAAGTGGGTGGAGTAGCTATTATAATCAAAGAAGCTCTATCCCTCAGAATAGTCAACCCCCCCATTGGAAGGAAATGCCAATACCATCTTTGCTAAATTGTCCATCTTCCCCTAACTGCACAAATACCATGCATATTGTCTACCGGCACCCAGGCCCGGCCTCAAACTTTCAGGATAGCCTACACCATCTCGTAGGGGATAACCTTAAGACTTCCACCAAAACCATTCTACTTGGCGACTTTAACTTGGGCCTCAATGACCTTAAAGGCAAAGCAGCCAAAGCACTTGCAAAATAATTCAAGGACATGGGTTTCATGAAAAGAATCATCAACCCCACCCATTGCAAAGGTTGCACCCTAGACTGGGTGGTTGACCACAACTGCTCTGCTACCATCAGTTCCAACACCCCATGCCCTTGGACTGACCACCACCTCATTCAATTCACCATTCCCAGAGCCACTGCCACTAAAACATACACCTCCGCCCCACTAGATTTGGCTAGAAGTGCACGAAAAGACTCCTGCTTTGAAGCCCCCATTCTCCAATGACCCAGCCTTGTTAGCAGATCTGTACAAGGACACCCTCAAAATTGCAATTTTTGCTATCGCCCCACTATGACCAAAAAGAAGCCAAAATATCAATGCACGTCAATTCTTTGTACACGGCAGAACTTCAGGCCCTACGCACCCTCAAACATAACGCATTGACAAAATGGCAAACTAATCCCAGCCACTCTTCTAAAGATGAATTCAAAAAAGTTGTCTGCTCACTATAAAAAAGCCATTATCCAAGCTAAGGCCAACTCCTTCAACACCAGAATAACTAATGCCAAGTCCCATTCTAAGGAAATGTTCACCATATTCAGAGACCTAGTCACAAAGACTAAGCATGGTGTTCAAGTATTCAAACAGCCATGCTCAATAAAATAGACCTTCAGCAGAACAAAATCCGAGCACACCACAAAGCACTGCCTAAGCCTGACCCACCTCTCTCACCCATCAATAGCACCACTCTCCAAGACAAGGGCCTCTTCTCCTTCAGAGATGTTACTGAAACAGAAGTCCTAGACCCCCTCAAATACTTAAAAATGTCCATATGCAAAGGTGACATCTGTCTAGCCAACATCATTACAAAATGCGCAGACTCCCTTGCACCTTTTCTGACAGCCTTCATTAATGCCTCATTCGCACCCGGCCTTGAGCCGCACTGTCTCAAAGAAGCATGGGTAGGCTCTCACCTAAAAAAAAACAACCTCTCTAGACCCTGCCTCCCCGAACTACTACCGCCCTATTTTTTTATTTTTGATTTAATCGCATAGCAATTTTTACAATAAACATTGTTAAAATCCTTCTGTCAAAACCTCTGTTTAGTAAAAAAGTTAATGTCACTTTGGGTTTGTTTCGTCTATCCCGTTGATTCTCCGCTGTTTATATCTAAGTGTTTTAGAAACAAAGTCACACCAATCACACATCTAGTGTCTTCCCCACTCGTCAGGAGTGACCATAGTTCGTTTTCTTCCAGGGTTGAATAGTTTTTTAATGCCCTGGCTAGGTATCTTGACCTGGCGTTCTTTAAAGGCACTGCATTCCAGCAACAGATGTCGACTGGTTTCCACTTTGTGTCTCTGGTTCCAAAGCGACAAAGGTCAGAGTCTGACTGCTTTCTTAATGCCTGGATTTCCTTTGTTCTCATCTAGTTCAGACGAAATCTCAATAACAGTCTACTCAATCATTTATCAGGACATTTCTTTGGGTAGCCTCTCACCTCTTGTATTTTCATTGTAGGTGTTGGAATAGTTGAGGTTAGAATACCTACTGCCCGTATCCAGCGTAGTAATCCAGTCCAGTTTGTACATTTTCTTTTACTAATAGTTCTTCTGAGCAGTCCAGGTCTTGTAATAATTGATGGTTTGCCTCCTTCCATCCTTTTAACATCTGACTGGAATCGCTGTCAAGCTTCTTCTTGATCAAGTCCAGAGCTTTAGGTTTCTGGGGACACAACAGTTTTATGAACAGCATTAGCGGCGATCATGCTTTTGTTGTTGTAAGTGAAGGTAGACATAGCTCTCGCCCTCGACTTTGCCAGGCCCAAGATTGCTCTCCAACAGTAACTCAATTTTTAGGCAAATTGTGTCAGGGAGAGACAGCATCGCATCAACGCCGTAAAGTAAAGACGGTACTACCTTCATTTTGAAGAAATTCAAAGCCAGAATAAGGGAGTAGAATCCATATTTTCGATCTGTTGCTTTGGCTTGGGCTGTCAAAGATTTGAGCTTCTCCCATCGAGCGTCTTGCATTGCTGTCTCTTTTCGATCGTTGCACGGAGTGACTCCCAAATATTTGAAGCTGAAAACCAATTCCAGTGCCAGGCCGTCTATCTTCCAGATGAAATTTCTTCTCTTTTTCTTGCCCTTGCCCCTCAGCATGATTTTATTTTTTGTTTTGTTTAGTTGTAAATTGTTGTTTCTCAGGTCGGACACCAAATTCTCCAGTTAACGTTGAAGCCCAGAGGGTGTAACATTTTCCCCCCACCCAATGTTGGTGGGAAGCTTCCAATTACTCCCTCGGTCTTGTCATAATCAGCGATATAAGCATTGTAAAGTGAGGGGGCCAACAGGCACCCCTGCTTTATGCCTCTGTATGTCCGTATTTCTTCAGATAGGCGGCCGTCACAACTCAGGCGTACCCTCATCGAAGTTCCTTCGTGTAACGCCTGGATTGGTTCCAAAACTGATGCTGGGCAGTTTCTGGCCTGTAGTTTGTCCCACAGACGGTCCTTGTTGACCTGGTCAAAGGCTTGGACCAGGTCAATAAAAGCCATATATACGGTTGTTCCACTTTGAAGCGCCATGGACTTGATTGCGTTTATTGTCAAGATGTTGACCGATGTTACTGCGTTCTTAGTAAAACCTGATTGGAATGGATCCACATAGTTCACTTTACCAAGCCAGTTTCGAAAGGTTTCCAGGGCCAAATAAGCATAAACTTTGCCAATAACGTTAAGCAGGGCGATGGGCCGATATTGGTTTCGATCACCTGGTGCCCCCCATTTAAAGATTGGGACCACGGTGGCTCTAGTCCAAGATTGCGGAACAGCTCGCTTGGCGTTACAATTTGCAAAGGTCTTGCTGATAAGCTTGGCCCACAATTCAGGATGTTTTTTCAACTCTAGTCAACCCATCAGGTCCTGGTGCCCTTGAGTTGTTAAGTTTCTTGATCTTGTTCAAGATGGTTTCCTCGTCACTGGGGATATCCCATGGCATTGATCGTTTATTCTCTTTGGTCTGGAGTTTGGGCACTGTGATGTCTTTTCTTAACATAGGCCGTGTGTATAAATTAGAGAAATACGTTATCCATTGCGTTTCCCCTACGTTGTTTTGGAGTTTGTCGTTCGAACTCCTTGCTGTACCTTTGATCGGGTTCCAAAAATCTTTGGATTTTTTCCCTTTTAGTACATGCAGCATTGTTTCCGCATCTTGTTGGTACAGGCTATGACGCTGCTGGATTATCCAATTTCTGTACCCTATTTGGGCGGATTTCCACCTCCTCGTGTTTTCTTCTGTTGGTGCCTTATTATTCGTTGTCTTTTTACTACTTCCCCGATATTTAAATGTGTGGGGTTTTCGTGGTGGAGGTTTGGTCTTTCCAGTTACCTTGATGTATCTTGTTAGAAGAGGGGCGTAATCCAGCCGTTCTTCCCAACATGGTATGGTTCCTCGATTTTTCCACGGTTGGTCTCTTGTACTGTTCAAATATTTTTTGGATAGCACCCTCCTAAGTTTCAGGCGTGACCCTCCACATCCTAGTTCGGTTTCCAAAGCTGCATACAGTTGCCATCCCTGCGGAGCAGACCACGTTGCCGTTAGGATGTTATGGTCACTGTTTTCTGTTGGAATCAATTTCGAAGCCTCCATATACGTCAATATGTCTTTCGATACGTATATGTGGTCAATGGTCTTCTGTTGAGTGCCTCTTTGCAATGTGGGGATCTTTAGGTTGATCTTTTTTCTTAACCGCAGACCCAATGGGGGTTTCTTCATGGAATCCATGAACCGAACTCCTTAAATTTATGGATTCCTTCATATAAAAACATATTAGTAGGAACTAAAGAACTGACAGGTTTGATTAATTGTCAACAAACCTTGATCTCACATTGTTTTGGTAAAAAGCAGGTCAGCCTTGAACTTAGACCATAGGCTGCATGTGTATATACACTGGATTTAAAGTATACACAACAAGTCTTTGGTGAAACAAACCAAGACCCAGAATTGTTTCTGCAAATTGCTAAATTATTTCTTTTGTTGTGCAAAATTTCGCTTTGATCTTACTTTGAAATCAAGTCCTTTATTTCTATTTTTTCTCTGATTTCACTAAACTCAGAGACACTTACTTTCTTTTCCCTCCAGCACTGGGTTTCTGTTCACTTGTATTTCTACCCTCTGCATTTTTCTCCACTCTTATCTTCAACAGGGTTGGAAGACGATTTAATTGTTCCCTATTTTTGTTTATAATTTGTGCTCAACATACATAAAACCTTTGTTTGTAATTTTCCTATGTAACTTGATATGTGCAAGTATCACAATAATAATTATATATTTAAAATGTTATGGCATATGTGGTGTTTATTTACATGAATCATGCATTAATATGATTGAGTTTGGGGTAAGATTTGGTACACAAGTCCCGGCCAAAAGGTACTTTACTAATTTAACAAATGTTTAAGGCTAATCGTACCAGTTCTCTTGCAGCAATTTGTTGTTTTTTGTTATCTATCCCTGCGGAGCAGACCACGTTGCGGTTAGGATGTTATGGTCACTGTTTTCTGTTGGAATCACTTGCGAAGCCTCCATATACGCCAATATGTCTTTCGATACGTATATGTGGTCAATGGTCTTCTGTGGAGTGCCTCTTTGCAATGTGGGGATCTTTAGGTTGATTTTTTTCTCTTAACCAGTATAGATTGTGTATGACTCCGTCTGCCATAAAGGTTTCCAGTAAGTAGCCTCTTGCAGCACAAGGTAGGTCCGCTTGTCCAAGGTTTCTAACGGTTCCTACACCTGCACAGGCTGCATTGAAATTGCGTTAACTATGGCATGATGCCATTGGTGGTCTGCCACTGCATTGTCCCATATTCTGTCGATCCCGCTCAGAAAGTCTTTGTTTGTAGTTGCTTCCGGAGTCCAATATGCGTTAATTACTAGGAGTTTCTCCCTCACTGTCTTTTCAGGACTCCCCTCGAGGAGAGTCCAGTTTAGGACAGCTGCTTGGATCAGGTATGAGTGAATCACTTCCTGTAGATCTAGGCCGCAGCCTGAACATATAGCTGTTAACAGGCCTGCTGATGGGCGACCTCTCTGACCTTTTTGTGCTTCAGTAAATACCAGTACGTATCCATCCAGCTGTCGTTTCTTAGTCATCGTTGTTTCCTGCAGGCATAATAAATCGTATGCCCCCAGGTTGGCGTCGCTTTTAATCAGTAGGCGCTGGAAACCTCTGGTATTCCAGCACCCCATAGTGAGGTTTGATCGAACTCCAGTTTGCCATGGGAGGACGTCTGCCGCGGCGAGAAAGTCTTGTTAGTCTGTCCTCACGGATGGTGGCTAGTTCTTACAGTCTGATGTTCTTCATGCCTTTGTCCATGTCCAGTTTTCTGGCGACTTTGTCAGGGTCGTGCCACTCCTCCTTTGAGGCGTCTGGGTCTCCTTGTCAGGATTTAATCTTGGCACTCGAACCATTCGCGTCTGCCGTTGTGGGCCTTCAGGTCTTCGGTTTACGTCTCTCCTTGTATCTGGGAATACGTCATCAGTCTTTCTCCACTCGATGTCTGCAATCTTTTTCATAATGGTGATAGGTCGATAGTTGTGTGTTTCGGTCGATATGTTTCTAGGTCACCATCACTCATTGACGAGTCCTCGACTTGCCTTTCTTTTCTGTTTCTTCGGGGGACCCTTCGCTCAGCGCCGTTGTGTTCCTCTGACAGGATTTGAGATTCACCTGCTTTATGGGTTCGGTTAGTTGGCCCAAGCAGCGCTTTTTCCTGGCTTGGTTGTAGTTCTGTCAGAACATACCCTGAAACCCTTAAGCTCTCTTCCTCTTTTGATAGTAAATGCTTGATGACTTTTGAGGAGATGTGTAATGAAGAGCAGTCTTTCCTCCCTGATCCGCAGGGTTCTACCATCCATAGATCAACATTTTGAATTTGTCTCAACCCAGGGATTTTGCTAAAGATGTTGAGTATAGACAACCTATTAAAGGTTAGGTCGTCATTTCTTTCCTGCCTTCTTTTTAGTTCAAAAATACAGGCACTGGCGATTTTCTTGCTTGGAATATCATGTTTTCTCATTTCCCTGTAAGCAGGTTGAGTTTCCTTTCATCCCGCCGCTTAGGTGTTGATTTTTTCCTTGTGCGGGTTCGATTTGAATTTGGGTCCTCAGTCCTTCTGACCTTTTCAGCAGATGTTGGTCGGTGTTTGTTCGTTTTTTCTTTTTCTTCTTGTTCTTCTCTCTGGATATTTGTTAGAATCATTTCCAGGTTTGTTCCTTGTTAGCCTTGAGTTGTCCCTACCACTTACCCCGACGAATACTTAGAGGGTTGACAGGAGTTTGTGACTTGTGCCATCTTGTTAATACTCTGTGGGGAAATGTTAAGGTCTTGTAATCGTATTTTTTTTTTGGGCAGCTCAAGCCGCTCATTTGTTGCATCTGGGCTTTCTGCTTTCCCTTTTAACCTTGACACTGTGTTTATCTCCGAGTCAGACTCTTCTATCGTATAAGTGCTCCAATCCGAGTGTCCACTCGTCGAGTTCCGTCTAGCGCGAGTCTATAACGTGGCGTTTGCATGTTCTGCTTCCTTCAATTTCAAGAAGACGTGGTTTACATTGTCTTGCCCCTTTTTTGGTCGTACGTCTTCTTTACTGGTTCCTTTGTTATTTTCCTCTTTACGGGGAACCAGTCCCGCCTTATCCACTTTGTGCACTGCCCTTTTTATCTCTTTTTGGGGGCACGCGGAGGAAGATTTTTCAGTGAACACTCTTGCCCGTTTGAATATACCGAATGAAAAACAGATTGACTACTCCTTTTTCTTTTGGGTTCTTCTGAGATCTCTTAGGTGGAACTGAAAAGGAGTTTTCTGAGTTCGAATTGTTGGTATTAGTGGTTAACTCTCCCTGATGGTTTTTGGTGGTCGCCTTGTCAGCTTTGATTATAGTAATAATCTCCGTCATTGGGTCCAAGTCTCCTTGTTGTGACGTAGCACATGGTGTTTGGTTATAGGTTACCTTCTCACATATTTCTTTTGGACAAGCTCCCGGATGTCTTCACTTTCTCTCCTTGGTTGAGTAGTGATGGAGTACCCCTGCTTCCCTAGGTATTCAATCATTTCTCTTTTCATTTGTATCCAGTCTTCCTGAATTTGTTGCCTAAGAGAGTCGTTTGGAGTCTGGCCGTTTCCTTCCCCAGCCATAATGAAACCTTCCAAATGGTTCAATTTCGTGTTCATTGAGGCAATCAGGGACATTTGATCACGCAGTGTGTCGTTGAGAGCCTCATACAATTTGCTAAATGGCGCAAGGGCAATAGTTACTGTTTACATTATGGTCATCAAGTCAGGCTTTCTCTGTGGCAAGTCTTTTGTTTCTTGGTGGTGTAGTTTGCTTAATCGTCTCTACGGAATAGGTGTGGTAGGTTAAGGAAGCTGTATGCTAACAGGTGTTAACTCGTTCCTACTTCTTCGCTTTGGAATCATGTCAGGAGATTTTGAGTGGTCCTCCACTGATGAAGTTTTGGCTGTAGGTGTTCCACCCTCTTGATTAGAGGTTATATGTGGCCTGGTCCACTCTCTGTTCGTTTCTCGGTCCCCCATCTCTGTTTTTGTGCCAAGACCAGTTTCTCCATGTTTGCTTCTCTGGCCTCAGGGGGTGAGATTGTGGACAAGTTGTATTGCTTCGTCGTGCCCAAGTTCTGATCATGCTTTAAAGCAGAGACTGATGGTTTCCTAAAATGCCATCTAAGAGGGGATTGAAATTTGTCTGGTTGGTTATTGGATATTTTAAGTGACAGTACTGCCTTACTTGCGTCAACGGGGGCAGGTTTTCTGTCCTCCGTCAGAAGTGCACTCTCCAGCATATCCCTGTCCGTTATTTCCACCAACGTGGCGTCTAAAAGACAGGCACGTTTCTTGAAGAATTCTTCTACTGAATCTGCATTGATTATATATTGCGCCAGGGGTTTGGGACCCTTTTTTTGTTGTTGGTGTTTTGCGCTTTATTTCTCCCCACTGATGGTCTGGTAAGCTTACCCACCGTGAAAAGGCTTCCCTTTAGGAAGATGTTAGGTTTCCTTTTCGTTGCTGGGACTGGATCTTTGTTTTCCTGGTGAGATGTGACAGCTTCCTGGTTTATTGTCACAGGTGCCTCTGCCCTCGGTATGGCGCATTCTTGCAGATCTTTCTCGTCTGGATTAAGAGATGTTACCTCGTTTTTATTGGCACTTCCACCGTGTTCCGGTTGTTGGGATGGGGGTTTCTCACTTTCCTTGTTAGTTGCTTCCATTTTTGAATCGTCTGTGGGTGCTGCCTTGTTACTGGCTAAATCAGGTGTTGGCTTTTCCCTAGGTGAGAGCAAGTCACTTACTGGACTTCTCCCTTCCTCATTGCCAATTACCAACACTATGTCAGTATTGGGACGAGGCGTGCTTTGCATGTTTTCAGTAGTTTCCTTAGGTTTCCCTCCTTTTATATGGGGCTTAGATGTTCTGTTTGTTTTTTTTGGTTGATGCCGGACTTCTGTTGTGTTTTCCACATGTTACGCAGTAGATGTAACTCCTGCCCCTGCCTCAGCCAGGCCGGGATCCTCCTCCCCCCTATCCCCCCGACACCCGGCTCCTCGCCACCAACGTCCACAGGAAACGCCGGAAGGAGGCGGGCCGCAAGTATGTCCAACCTCGCTGGAGACGGCTCCCTGTGCACCCACACCCGGACAGTCCAAGTCCGAGTCCAAGCTCTCCCTCCGAGCTGCCATCGCCCCCCTCCCTCTGCCGTGCGCGAACAGTGAAATTCAGCAGCCCCCTCTGGCAGCTCGCTCCCCTCGGCCAGCAACTTGCAGCACGGGTCTTAAGGTTAGTTTTAAATATTGATTATTTTGGTGGGCGGAGAGTACGTTTGTTTAGCTTCCTGAGTTCAGGGCTCTCTCGCAAGGAAAAGCCAGGATTACACGTTGGTGATCGGGGTAACATTAATCTCTTGCCGGTTTCGTCTGCCGGCATCCCTCGCCATGAATCATATATCCCCGGCGGCAATGTTTTGACTCCAAACCTCTGCTTTGCTGGATTATGGGTGGAGAGGGTATCTAGACTCCTTGGTCTCGGTTCATTGTTCAGTTGTTCGGCGTAGACGAATTGTCCACCCGGTCGATGTCTTTTTGGGCAGATGTTACTGCAGATGGCAGAAATGCAGGTTCTTCATCTTATTTCTGCCCATGGTCCACCAGCTCCGGGTCGCATGACTCCGCCCATCCCCTACAGGTTGCCATTGTAGATCCTTGCACTTTTTGTTTTGTTTTTGACAGAGAAGCGGGTCGCCTTCCCCTGCCTGCCACAGTCTGCCAATGTCTGCAGCACTCAGCGAGAGCACTCCGCCCCATTACTACAGTCCTGTTTCTCCTAGAAATCTTCGACAAGGCAGCTTACAATCAAATACAGCACTTCCTCGAGTCCAACTGCATCCTTGGCAAGAGGAAATCAGGCTTCCGCCAAGGTCACGGTACTGAATCTGCACTAATTGACCTTAAAAACCAAATAACGGAAATCATGGACGAAGGCATACCAGCGCTCCTCCTCCTCCTGGATCTTTCTGCTGCGTTTGATCTTGTGGACCACAAGACTCAGTAGACATCTTTCCAACACAGCTCAATTCTCCCTAGAAGCCACTACATGGATCACTTTCTTCCTGGAAGGGAGAGCCATGAAGGTCTTCTCCAACTAGGCGTGTGCAGCACCAACGACCATCCACTAGAGAGTCCCCCAGAGCTCCTGCACAACACCAACCTTGTACATTCTTTTCACCAAACCTCTCTTCAACAATCTGGACACCCTCGGCATAGCATACACAAACTATGCTGACGACACTCAGGGCCTCATACCTCTCTCGGACTCCTATGATCAAGATGCCAAGTCTCTCCACAAGATCTACGCCACCGTTCAAGCATGGATGGCAGCTAAAGGGCGCTGTCGGACAAAACTGAGATTCTCCTGGTCAGCCCTAAAGAAGCTCTCAGCAAACTTAGTAAACAATATAGCGACTTCACCATTGATAATACAATTCTCTGTCTCATCCTCAGTAAAGACCTTAGGGATATATCTGGACTCCACACTCTGTCACGCCAGGTGAGCGCGATCACTTCCTCTGCCTCATTCACAGGCAAACTGATAATGCAGTTAAACCTTACCTGTCTGATCAGAATTGCCTCTCAATAGCTAGAGCCACCAATGGGGCCAAATTAGACTACTGTAATGTCCTTCTAGCTGGCACCTCGGCTAAAAACTTGAACAGACTTCAAGTCACTCAAAACAATGCTCTCAGAGCCGCATTCAACATCCCCAAAAGAGATCACATCTCACATGCCAGGCGTGCAGCCCATTGGCTCCCCATCAAAGATCAGATTTTCTTCAAGACGCTAGCCAAACTCATAAGTGCCTGGTGCTCACACCCCCCCCTCCCCCACCTGAGAAAATTGTCAGAGCCACCACCTCCAGACCTAAGAGAGCTTGTCCTGCCAACAAGCTGTTCATCCCCCCCTACCCAGTCCCACTCCCCTATTGCCCGCTCTCCCATTCAGTTAATTGCTCTTTTCACTGCTTTGTTGAATGATTCATAATGTAATTTTGCTTCCATTGTTATATTGTTGATGTTATGTATTATTATGTTCCACTGTACAGCGCCTTGGTGTAAAGCGCTTTATAAATCAATCAATCCCTACAATAGAAAGGGTCAAAGCAGGCGGTGCCAGCTTCCGTCACATTGCTCCTAAACTATGGAATGCCCTACCAAATACCCTCAGGGCAGAGACCTTACACATGTCCTTCCGGAAAACCCTAAAAAATATGCTCTTTAACCCTCTCCACCCCAACATCAATCATCGGCCTTAGTTTTGTATCCTACGGACTCTTTCCATCCGGCCTTGTTGTTACATCGGCAACTATTAGTCCCCCCCTCCCCTTCTCGTTACACCATTGTCAATAACATTGTGTTACCTTACTGTTAGCAGGTTCACTGTAACCACGAACCACAGTCAGGCTGTCTCTTTATGTATCCCCCGTTTCCTCCCCCTGTGCTTTTCATGTAACCATGTAAGCCTGCTTGTAACAGCGCCACAATGCCCTTGGGCTCCCTGTGCGCTACATAAAAGTAAAAAATAAAATAAATACTGCTCAAACCGACTGGCTGCATGTAATATACTGTACTCCGGCCCCATGACAAGTAGACTTCTGCCTCGCCACCTTGGGATCTGTTTGCATGATTGACAGGCCTCTGGGAAGATTACCCAACCCATGGGCCTGGTCACAAGGTGTGCACCTGGTCGTTGACATCAGCTCAGTGGATACTTCAATGTCAAATTGGCCCTCTGTATTAAAGAACCGCTTCTCGTGATCCCAGATACAAACACCCCCCCCCAGCCACCATGCTTCCCGGTGCAGAACTAGATTTGTTGGCATCGCCCCTTGAACCTTGTAGAACAAATCACAGTACAGCCCACTGTGCCCCCTCACCCCCCATTAGCTGCCCATCCCTGGAGAATCAACTGGGCCTCCCCAGGACTACACTAATGAGCCAAATTCGGAAGGATTAAGGTGTGCTGTTCGTGAGAATCTGGCTGTTCAAATGGGACAACCATTATACTATGGGGTGCTAGTGTCCGGAATCTGTGCTGGGTTGTTTGGCATCTAAGGACCTCTGCCCCGGCTCTGATGGGCGTTGTCCTTCAGGGCGGGCGCAGCCCTAACCATGCTCACCATTTGCATTGCTTTCTGGTTTAGCAGGCCTGCAACATGATACAATTGTATTTCATCTATCAGGCCTGAAGGACTATGTTCAGTTTCCCTGCTGTGGCTGGGAATGGGATTTAGAGTTCACTACCATGCTGTACTACTACTTTTATCATGGCCTGAGGTAGGCAAGGCCCCACTCTAAATATTGCGGTACTTCAGTATTTCTTGCAGCTGGAGCCAGTGACTATGTCTACTCTATTATACACTATATTGCAACTAAAGTACTTTAATATCACTCCCTAAGTTTCTATACCTGCTACAAAACATTGCATTTGTTAGTCCCACGTTGCATGCACCACCCCGATGTGGTCGTGCATGTTAATTTCCTCGTGGACCAATATATTTTCCTCAACCCAAATCATTTGTGTTGGCATGGGAGCTGGACGTGCATCCCAACAAGCGTAAAAAAGGGCTGGTTGCTTTGACAATTTGAGAATTAAATATTCTTATTAGATATTTAACTTTTCAGAACGTGCTGGTTAATGAGGGCCAGAATAGGTTTGGTTTTATGCAAGATTATACATGAAAATAAGGCCTTGGTGAGATCGTTGCAGTATGTTTGTTATACTGACAGCACAAAATTGCCACCAATGGAGATAGGAAAAACAAACAGCAAATCAGTAAACAAATTCGACATAAACTACATCCATGCTATATCAGATTTAGACAGAACACCCACAATAAATGTGCTTTGCCTATAGGAAACCTAGAATTATTCTATGTCTGAACCTTTGTACTTCTCAAGAAAGTAGACGCAACATTGTCTAAAGATGTGTTCCTCTTTAAAACTACATTAAAAGAATATTATGAGTTGTGTCTGGCAGAGACCAGAATTACTAAGCCTTATTTGTCAAATACAGACTAGACCAGTATAAACTGGTCTCTGTGAAATAAAATGATAGGAATTACAACACAAAACCCTTAAATTAAAGGGATGGAGGCGACAGCAGCTCTTCAAACAAACTCAGATGCCTGTTAGATTGTGGCTTCAGAAACTCTGGGTAATAGCTAGAAGCTAAATTGTTTTGTTTTTAGAATGGTAAAAAGTGCACTTACCACAGAAGCAGTTTTAAAACATTTGAAAACATGACCTATGAAAAATATTCAATAACTCCTTTCTGAGACTCACAAAGGCATTAAAATGATGCCTATGCAGACCGAGTAGCATGATTTTGATTCGACCTCATCTTAAGTTATAAAATGATCAAAATCCATAGTCATTTGTCATGCAAAAAAGCGCAGATGATTTGCATTTGACAACCCAGATTGAACACATTAATATATTCTTTGTAGACAATGGCAACCACATTATTAGAGAACCCAATTATTTGAAACCCGTTTAAAGCTGAATGAGGTCACAAGAGTGAAGGGTGTTCTTGCCAAGGAAATTGTATTGAAACTCAGATTTGAGAACGACCCCTACCAACCTTCTAAACCAACACAGGCAATGAATAGCAGGGGGAAGTTTCATTAGCTTGGTCGTCACATGAAAGCAGCAGGATAGTTTGCCCAAAGGGGATTATATGCAAACCCAATCCCCTACAGAGTGCACAGTGTGTGGGCTATTTAAGATCAAACCATTTAGCAATAAGTAAGATTCCAACTAAACACCTGGTGCCAACTACCTTGATTGCAGACAGCACTGCGGGGGAGAGCAAATAAGATTTAATCCAAGGCCCTAATTAGGGGGTGTGATTGAAGAATCCTACAGCAAGACAGAGTGCCCAGCCAGGCACTTGGGAGTCATATCCTGGAACTGGTGGCCAACAGGGAGACGATTACCTGCTGCCAGCTGCTGGAATAGATGCTGTGAGGAATTGTACTAATGTTCTATAGAATTTAAATAAATCCTGTATCTTGGGAAACCCCAATTACATTTAGGTCACTGGGAACCAGAATATACTCCAAAGTACATGTGATTTGGTGAAATCAAATTAATAAAAATCATACCCTTTAGGTACAAACATTGAGGATCCCTGTCTGCAATCGTATGCCCGGTAGCGAAGGGTCACAGAGATTGAGAGTGATACTTCAAGGTCTGATGTAATGTGATAGCCATAGCCAATAAGGACAAATCAAACTGGCGGTGCTGATCCTAAAAAGGGCCCGAGTCATGTAAGGAAGGCATGGTATCAAACAGTGAAGACAGACACAAGTGATCACAGTTCAAGGGTGTTTATTGAACGTCAATGGGTTGGTTGAATGCTTTTCTTATCATGATGAACACATTCACAAGTTCTCGTTAACACAATGTTCACAATTGGTCTCCCTCGATCAGGCTCGGACCATGGATCTCCCTCCTTCGGGCTCGAACCCTAGCACAATGTTCACAATTGGGCTCAGACCCCTTTAGCACAATGTTCACAATTGGTCTCCTTTGTTCAGGCTCGGACAGTGTAATCTCACTTTCTAAGTTTTACTCTTGGTATCAAAAATTGAAGACTTTCGAATGGGTGATTGGTTTTGCGCAAACCGTCGCAGGATCACTTCGATTCACTTCACTTCTCATACTTTTTATTTTCTACTTTTGTTTTTGACACTTTTTGGCTGGATACCTCACAGAGCCCTTCGATTGAGCACCTCTGCGGTGCCGCACAACTGTCATTGGTATTGTATCTTTCTCCGTTAATGTTCAAACCTCCATCAGTAATTAAGCTTTCCTCGCATTTTTTATCATACGTGTTCCCAATCTTCATTCTTGTGCTTTTTTACAATGTTGCTGCTTGCAACCTTGATTTCAACACAGACCGCTCTTGCATTGGTCTCCCCAACTCACCGGCTTTGTTGATCTCTCTGGCTTTGCTTTGATCTTGGAGTCAATGACGGTACCACAGCAGCTGCTGTTCCTCCCCGACTCAGTCAGCTGTGCAGGAGGGCCCCAGGTATCCCCTACAAACTAAAGAGGATTCTTCAGTCTGGTTTTCTGGCCTTCTGCTTTCTTATCTGAAGGGTTCTGAAAGTGACAGGTTCTCAATGAAAAAGGTCAAGAGTATCTCCCTCCTTGCGCACCCTTCTTGGTTTGACCTCTTTCTTCCCTCGTTCAGCTGCCGTCGAGAAAACACTGTTCTTTCGTGTGCTTTGCCTCGCTCAGAGTGTGCTCTCGTGCTCCGCCTTTTAGCCAGTATGCGGACGTTTAATGGAAGTTAGGTGTCAGTGGTTACAGGTAATTGCCTGACAATAGTAGTGGGACATGTCAGGTACAATGCTCGGGTGCGAGTCAGTTTTCTCCCAGAGCGGGCTGTCCATGTGAAAGTGTTCATGAAGGGTAAGGGGAGGGGCAGAGTTCCTAAATATCGTACCAGGTCGGATGGGGTAAAGGTGTTACAGGGAGGGGCATACCACGTCTCACCATCAGGTGTCCCACTGCCAGAAGACCCCTCACCGAGGTGATCCTCCCACACTGGTCACCCCCAGGAACTTGATCCAAAAGCGATGGCCGTGTCCTGGGCACCTGGATGACAGATCCCAGAGGACTAGCGGGTGAGACGCCTTCTGGTTTCTCACACTAAGAAGAAATCATGAGAAGGGTTCATTGTCTACAAGTATCCCATGAATATATTTTGTGAATACAGTGTATTTTAACAGCACAACATTTTAGAGAATACATTGAATTATCACAGTCAGTAAATATGAATACATGGTGGCCATGTAACAAATTGTGCTTATTCTGGATTCTTAAAAATCTGACAAATAAAGGGTGTGGGCGTTAGGTTAACAGCCATACCAAATATTTACCGATTAATAGATTCCATGTCGTTTTGCTATTTATTTTAAGCACATGATTCTACCACAAACAATTTATGTTTTCAATCGGTTTGAGTTTGTAAATTCAAATACATGTTGCCTATCATTATGATCATTGCATTTTGCCGAATTGAATGAATTAGCCTGAACAATCATCCACCTGTGGATTAAAAGGGAATAAGGGATTGTTTGGAATAAATTATGATTCAATTACAGTGATCATCCTAGTAGTTAAGGCCAGCGTTATGGGCTATTATTCATGTACTTATTGTGGAAAACTTCGATTGGCTACAGTCATCATATGTACATCTATTACATTGTGAGTGGAGATCACCAGTACGTTACATCTTCCATATTTGAAATAAAATCCACTGTTATTGCAAACCATCCTGTTACTTGTCCCATAGTGTAGAAGGGGCATTGTTGTATCTCAACCTTAGATTAGGTCCTTCGCAGAGTGAGAGGAAAAAAAACAAAAAACAAAATAAAAATTGATAATTGGGTGCATCTTATTTGGGGTGGGTTGTTAAGTTGCCCCCAAGCCTTTGAGTCTCTTGCGTTGGCCACATTACCGATTGCAAGGTGAATTCCATATTCTGGATAAATATGATATGGCATTTATAACGCGCCTACACACAAGTATTTCAAGGCGTGATGAGGCAAGGGAGGGGGAACACAGGGAAGAGAGACAACGATCCTACTAGGCCCGGCGTCATTCAGATTTCGCAAGTGCATGGGAAGGGGGAAGAGGGAGAGTGCGGGGGGAAGTCGGAGGGGGCAGTGCAATACATGGGATAAAAGAATAAATAACAATAAGTAAAAGTATGGCCAACAGGTGGCAAGTGCAAGGGTAAGTGCAGACAACGGGTGTCAAGTGCTGATAGTAGGACTGCAGGGATACAGAGATACAGAAAACAGTACCCAAGTGCAGGGGTTGCCAGGAGTGCAGAGCAGGTGAGCGACTGGCGAGGGAGGGGATCCGGGCATGAGATCAGAGGGTGGCCAGGTAACCTGTGCAGTTTCGGTTTCAGCCAGAAAGTCAGCAGGGGAGAGGAGGAGAATAGGCAGAAGCAAAGAGAAAGGTTTTGAGGCGCTTCCAGAACCGGAGATGATTCTCCTCAAGTTTCAGGGAGGCAGGGAGGCTGTTCCAGATGGAAGCCCCAGCCGAAGAAAGATCTACCACCAACTCGTTGCTTGGAGAAGCGACTGACCCTGAGGGAGTTGGAGGCGGATGAGCAAAGAGCTCGAGAAGGAAGATATTTAGGAAGAGAGAGGTGAAGGTATTGAGGCCCCAGGCCCCAGAAAGCCTTGTGGACAATGCAGAGGGTTTTGAACTTAATCCTTGCAGTCACTGGGAGCCAGTGCAGAGATTTCAGTCCTGGAGAGATACGACCCCTGGGCTTGAGGCCAAGGACAAGTATCGCAGTCCTGTTCTGGATGAGTTGCAGAGGGCGGAGAGTAGAAGAAGGCAGATTTAGAAATAGGCTGTTGCAATAGTCCAGCCTAGAGAGAACCAGAGCTCTGGAGACAGTGAGCTTCTGGGGGAAGGAGAGGAAAGGAAGAATACCTCTGAGGAGGTGCAGCTGGTAGTGTGACTTCTTAGAGATGTCAGATGTGAGGAGAGAAGGAGTGTGGAGTCGAAGATGACCCCAAGTCTTTAAGCCTCAAAGGTGGGAGCAAGAAGAGGGCCAAGAGAGGCCAGCCAGAGTGTGACAAGAAAGGAGGGAGCGGGTGTGCTGATGAGGAGAATCTCGTTCTTACTGGCTTTAAGGCAGAGATCATTGGCGACACACCACTCCTGGATGACGGACAGGCAGTCAGAGATGAGAGAGGGAAAAGAGGTGGCTGAGGGCACCCTGAAAATGAGCCGAGTGTCATCCGCATAGCACTGGAAGTTGGGGAAGAGCGCGGCAATGCGGTGGGCAAGTGCCATGTATTGGTTGAAAAGCCAGGGAGAGAGGTTAGACCCCTGGGGAACACCACAGGTAGAGGAAAAGATAGAGGAGAGGATGGACCCAAGTTGAACCTAGGAGGGTCGATCAGAGAGGAAAGTTGTCAGCCACACCAGGGCCTGACCATTGATCCCCAGGTTATCACAGAGACAGTTGAGCAGGATGGCATGGTTGACCGTGTCAAAGGCAGAAGAGAGATCAAGTAAGATGAGGACACAGGGGGTGTTGGAATCAAGGTTGGAGAGCAGGTCTTCACGGATGTTCAGGCACGCAGTTTCTGTGCTTCTGGCAGCTCTGAAGCCAGACTGATGATCATGGAGACAGCCAACAGATTCAGTGTGGAGATTGAGCTGGCCAGCTTTTCCAAGAGTTTGCTGAGGAAAGGAGTGATGGAGTTTGGGCTATAGTTACCCGGGCAGGATGGGTCAGCAGAGGGTTTCTTAAGAAGATGGTGCACAAAGGAGTGCCTCGGGGGGAAGGGAAAACTCCAGTGGCAAAGGAGTGGTTGGAGAAGTCAGCCAGGGCAGCAGCCAGGGAGTCAATGTGGTCCTTCATGGTTTTGGAGGAACAGGGATGAACTTGTTTTGACAAGACTTTCATAGATTGGACTTGTCTAGAAACCTGGTCTGGGGAGAACATGGGAAAGGCAGAGAAGGAGGGAGGAAAGGTGGCCGAAGAAGGGCCAGAGGAAGAGCAGGGAGTAGAGGGAGGAAGGAAGGGGGGAGGAAGGGGAGAGAGGGGAGAGAGGACAGGATGTCCTGAGTTTTAAGGATGAAATGAGAAGCCAGTGCCGTGCAGAGGGCCTGGGAATGGACAGGAGAGGTAGGGACTGCGGCACTATTGGCCAGTTCCTTGCAGATTTTAAAGAGTTCAGCCAAGTTGTTAGATGCCGCAGAGACGGGGGCTTGGATGTGAGCTCATTTCTTGATGAGGACAGAGAGCCGGTATTGCCTTTGGAGAAGTCGGCAGGCCAGTTTGTCAGATGTACATGAAGCACGCCATTTCCTCTCAGCCACCCTGCACTTGCGTGTAAGGGAGACAAGATCTAAGTCGTACTAGGAGTTGCACTTGGCTTTGGGCTTCAGGCGGATCTTCACGACAGGGGCAAGAACATCGAGAGCATCATATATAGCACAGTGGAGCATGGAAAGGGCTGTGTCAGGGTGTGAGCCAGCCAAAGGGAGGGGGAGGGAAGGATAAGGAAGTGTCAGCGAAAGCCTCAACTGACAAGTGCTTCATGGGTCAGATGACCGAAACGGTGGGTGGCAGTGATGGTGTTGGCTTGGCCTGAGGGGTAGAGAGGGTGAGGTGGGAATAAAGGAGAAAGTGATCACTCCAGAGAGAGGAGTGGTGAGAGGGATAGAAAGGGGAAGGTCTGAGGAGATCAGCACATCCAGAGTGTGCCCTGCAGACAACTTACTGGAAAATTAATGTTCACTAAATGTTAGAATTCCGCAGCGTTATAGCTAAGCACCAAGGTTTGGCGAGGGTGATTTGTTTAACAAAGATCATCTAGGCTTGTCAAAAGGTATTCTGCCTTCTTGAGAATTACTGGTTTGAGGGGAGGGAGGGGCAAACCAGTGACCCCTTTTAGAATTCAAAATAGGGTCTACATATGGTCAACAAAAAGTCTGCTTTTGGGAAACCCTAGTAGCCAATTACAGCCATGCACAAATATTAAAACAAGATAATTAAGCATCTACTATCCCTTGGGGGAAACACATTATTTGCAACTGTTAATTCTTTAATGCCATAATACTGCATAAACACACACATTTATCTCCTGGTACAGTTTAAAGTTATTTATTCACACAAATATTTGACATTCATCCTTCAAAAAAACAAACGCTGTCTCTATGCACAAATGGGCAGAATGAAGAGAAAACCAAAGGCAATTGGAACAAAGCCCTAGCGCTTCTGAATGTGTCACAGCTTCTTAATTCTGAATCAATACCTGTGCTTATTTTATGCAACTTTTCTACATGTATGTACAAATCCTGGTATTTTCTAAACCAAATACTATGTTCAAACTATTCTTGTTTGTATTGCAATTCATGTTTGCCAGAAGGATGCTTTAGTGGTTTGTAAACTTGTTCCCTTCATGAACTTAAATTCAGCAAACACATAGAAAAGTAAAACAATGGAGAAACTTACTATTTCTTTCTGTCCGTTTTGAAAACCATATTATAAGCAATGTTCGGATCATCCAAACTCTGTAAGGGAGTAAAAAAGAACAAAAATACATAACTTGCTCACTTGATACATTGAACCTCTAAAATCATGATTGTATAAGTGTTATTGGCTACAGTCTACTAGGTTAACTAAATGTTAACCCAAGACAGACTTCTGTCCCACTATGGTTACTTGGAGCTTTGGTAAAGTAGATTTTCTTGATCGGGACTGAGTGTTCTGGAAACACGGCTGCCTGCGTTTGCGTGTTCTCATACCTTGAAAACGCAAGAAAGGCAGCAAAAAGATCATTAAAAAAGCTGTAATCTGAGGAAAAGGTGGTCTAATAGTTCTACTATTCAAACTCTTAATGTATCTAGGGTAACATTTTGTGCCACATGCAAGGGTAGCTAAGCTTTAGGTCCAGAATCCAGGTTTCAAAACAGTCCTAAAATCACAAAAAGGCTTCAGGACATGGATATGACAAATACATGGGGATAACCCAGGTTTGGAGTACCGAATATACGGTTTTACAAGTATTTTTGGAATAGCATACTAAACTGTTACATATACTACACTTTAGTATTTTGATGTTGCCCACCACATTGGTGCTAGGATTTCCAAACAGAATGTGTATACTGTAGCTTTTTAGAATTGTTTTAAATGGCCCTAGCCATGCTAACACAGTCTGCTTTTCACAGAACACATGGCATTTGAGACAATGAATGCTATAACGAGTTTAACAGTCATCTAGTTCTGAAACAATGCAGGCAGCAATAGAAAGGTGTTTGCATTCTAATTGAATTATGCTTTTGCTAGCAAGCCTAGAATTTTATTTTGTGTTACTTATTGTTTAAAGCGCAATCCTAGCTCGAGAGCAGCTGAGCCATGTACAGGACGTTTGTAGCCAGGGTTTGGGCTGGCATCTCTTAACAGTATCGCAGTACTTCAACTTGCAATCTGTGCGCCAGTCTGTTGTTCACTGGGATTAGTCCTTGGTCAGGTGCTGAAAAAGTGAAGTTTTGAGAGATTTGTGAATTGAAGAATTTGCGGGGGGGGGCTTACCAAGCCGGCACAGGATCGTGTTCCGGTGGGTGTGTGGCAAGAGAATGATTGTTTGCAGTTCCTCTCTTTGCAGACGAGTTTTCAATCCAGTTGGTTGATTTACTGTGCAAGAAGCATGTGCCACCAGATATGCAGAGCTTAGCTGCAGGGTACGCTCTTGTGCTACTCTCAATCTCTGTACCCAGGCCGAAGGGGTCAGGAGGGGGAGTGGCATTGATGTTCCCAGAATGGATACCGGTGTCCATTATCCCCATTCAGGCCTACTCCTCTTTCGAATGCCTGGTCTGCAGGCTCACTCTCTCCTATACCGTCCCTCCTTATGGCCACCTTCTATCCGCCACCAGGGAAATCCACTCTCTTCCTCTCGGAATGGACTGACCTGGCCTCCTCTCTACTCTCCTCTTCTCAACTACTCCTGTTGGGTGACCTCAACATCCATCTGGACTCTCTGACTCCTCGGGACCTTTCTGAAACTTCTGCAACTCCCTCTCTATCTTACACACTTTTGGATGCCCTCCTGTCTAAAGACATCCCTCTCTCTATCCCTCTCACTACTTCTCTCTTGGACGGACCACTCTTCTCTCCTCAAACTTAAAGCTCTCCTGCCCCTTACATCCTGGTGCGGCCACGCGGGTTCAAAGTCACCAGACCCATGAAAAGAGTAACAGCGGCTGGCTTTGCCTCCACCTAATCTCCGCCCCCTACTCCTGCGGTTGACCACCACCTGGACACAGCCCTCGCTAACCTCAATCACCAACACCCTTGACATTCTTGCCCCGTCATGAGGGTCCGACTGGAGCCTTCCAAAAAGCGCAACGCTTGGTACGACTCTGATCTGGCTGCCAAGTGTAGGGCAGCTGAACGGAAATAGACTGCGTCAGGCGGACCCTCTGACAAACTGGCCTGCCACATGCTTCAAAGGTAATATCGACTCTGCATCCGCACCAGGAAAAGTCTTTATCCTAGCCTGCATCTCCGCGGCATCTAACACGGCCAAACCTTTGAAAGTCTGCAAGGAACTGGCCAATCCTGCAGCAGTCTCCTCTTCTGTCACACCCAACCTAGAGCTTTGCTCGGCCCTGGCTTCGCACTTCACCGCAAAAATCCATGACATAATTCCCTCTCTCACTTCCACACCACATCTTACACCAACACCCCTAGAGCCTCCCTCTGCCCCTCCTCCACTTCTCCCTTCTCTCACTCCCATCACACCTGATGAGGTCGCCAGACAAGTCCGGTCTATGAAGGCCTTGTTTAAACAGGTGGACCCCTGCCCCTCCAAAACCAACCATTAAGGACAACATTGACTCTCTCGCTCCAGCCTTGGTTGATCTCTGCAATCACTCTTTCGGCACTGGAGTTTTCCCATCGTCTCTTAAGCACTCCCTTGTGCACCCTCTGCTTAGGAAACCCTCTGCTGAGCCCTCCATTCTGGCAAACTACCGCCCCCATCTCTATCAAACCTTTCCTGGGCAAACCCCTGGAGAAGCTGGCTATCTCTTAGCTCACCTTCCACACTGAATCTGCTGGTTGAGTCCACGGCCATCAGTCTGGCTTCAGAGCATCCAGAGGCACGGAAACTGCTCTTCTGAACACCCGTGAAGACCTGCTCTCAAATCTTGACACGAACACTCCCTCTGTCCTCATTCTTCTTGACCTCTCCTCTGCCTTTGACATGGTAAACGTCTCCATGACACCCCGTGACACACTGGAAATCACTGGTCAGGCTCTGGCGTGGTTAATCTCCTTCCTGTCCAACCGCCCATCCCAGGTGGATCTTGGGCCCTTTCTCTCCACTATCACTCCTTCAACCTGCAGCGCCCCCCAGGGCTCTAACTTTTCAGCCTTTTTCTTCATGGTCTACATGGCTGCCATGGCACGTGAGATTGCCAGTTCAGCTCTAAATTCCAGTGTTATACGGATGACGTGCAACTCTCCTTCAAGCTACCCTGAGCCACCTCTTCTACCTCGCTCATATCGAACCGTCTGTCTGCAATTCAGTCATGGTCTGCTGCAAACGACCTCTGCCTCAACGCCAGAAAGACGGATCGTTTGCATTGGGACTCCCACTCTCACTCTGGCCAGCCTCCCTTGGCCCTGCGCCCGCACCCACATGCGAGGCAAATAACCTTCTTGGTGTCATCTTCGACTCAACTCTCTTCTTCTCCACTCACATTTCGGACATTTCTAAAAAGTCCAATTACCAGCTGCACCTCCTGAGAGGTAATCTTCGTTTTCTCACCGTCCCCCAGAAGCTCACTGTCTCCAGAGCCCTGGTTCTCTCAATGCTGGACTACTGCAACAGACTCTTTCTCAACCTCCCTGCCTCTGCTCTGCACCTTCTGCAATTTATCCAGAAAAGAACTGCAATCTGGATTCCCCTGCCATTGTCCTACCCCCATCCCCTCTCCTGTACCGTTTGTGCACTTGCACTATCTGATCGTAGTACCATGCCTTGAAGATTATCTATTCCTCCCCGTCTCTCCTCCTGCATTGTGGCGCCTCTACCCTTTTGGAAAAACTGCAGAATCGTTGTCTGACCAATTTGTTTTTATCTACAGTGTTAATTGTATTACAGGCACTTACTATGCCTAGGCAGACTGGTTATCGTTCAGAAACTCAAGGGCTCTGAATCACTGTTTTCCCGCCTGGTCCCTCCCTCCTTGAGCGCTCCGAAACACTTGCCTTGTGTATAGGCACTTTACAAATAAAAATTACCATACCATAGATGCAGTCTTCAACAGTATTCTGGCCTGGAGAGGAAATCCATGCATTTCGTGTAGGACAGAGGCGATTCGGTAACATTTCCACACAACCATAATATGACGCGCTGCAGAGTGGTGGACTGCTTTTAAGGGACCCACGTGAGCAGCTGGAGCACTGTCAGGAGAGCAGTTCCCCCAATTATGTGCAAGACAGCAAGTACCTGCATTCCAGTAACAAAGTCCTGCAGCGGGATGAAGGGTTTGATTATGAGAATGGTGGCAATTTGGAGACACGCAGTTTGGGCCTTCGAGCCTTGTGTTTTTGGAAGGACACTGTCAATGGTGAAGATTAAGGATTTTGCAGAATCAGAGTGTTGCGGATCAAATCCTTTTAAGCATATATCATTGAGCCATTGTTGGAAAAGTTTAGTGGGAGGAAAGATGAGGATGAATTCGGTCTTGGATGAGTTAAGTTTAAGGTAGGTATTTCATTAAAATGCAAGATTTAGCTTAAGGCTTTTATCATCAAACATTTAGTGAATGCAGCCAAGAGGAATAGAATTTTAGCTCAAGCTTGGGAATCCTGCTCATACACAGTATTTGTCCAGAATATGTTCACAATAAAACTACAGTCCTACAAATCTGACCTTTGGCAGACCGAAACTCCCAGTACAACCCTTTGACCTCAATGCCTCCAACCATAGCAAGACCTTGAATCTCTCAAAATTGAGGACTGCTTTAGCCAGAGCAAATTATTGAATATTTGAGGCAGAGGCACCTGCCAGACATGCAGAGAACACATGGTGGAAGAATATTTTATAAGGAGGAAGCTTTTTGAGAGAGTAACACTATGCTGGGAGGAGTGCTGCCAAGCTCACATGATGGCTCTGGGAGCTGCACTTTAAAAAGAGAGGAACATGCTGGCTCTGCAGTATTTAACCTGTTACTTTTTGCACATTTGAGACTCAAGGTCTTTAGTTTCCATTTTTTAGACAAGCTCTTCTTCCAAATTATTTTTATTTGGAGCACTGTAACCAGTGTAAACACATACATTACAACAAAATATGTGAAGCACTCAATCTAAACCAATTTGATACATGCAAATTATCAGAATGACATACTCAGAGGAGCAGTACTAAACATTAGAACCCTTATGTGGACTCTACCGGGTGCAGACATTAGAAAGGGATGTTTGAACAGAATGTAAATGCAGGCAAACCAGATCCCAAATGCCCTAGAAGTGCTGCCCAAATTACAGTTTCAGAATAATTCTTCACAATAACTAAACAAGAGTGATCAATTACATCAATATCAGTTGAGACACAGGCAATGTTATTCAAGGTTCTTGCAATACATTACTTAGCTTATGAGGCGTAGGCACAAACATGCAAGTATATTGTTGCACAAATAGGATAACTTCCCAAGTAGACACCACAGTGGCTACAGCCTCAATGACCACTCTCTTCTCATCATGTATTTGGTAAAAGAAAGTAGTCACAGTCCCAAAACATAGAAAAGAACAATTACTTTCTTACCTGGTAACGTTCTTTCGATGGGATGTTCCGACGACGTGTTCCACATCTATGACAGGTAATCACCACAGCTGTGCTGCATCGGAAAAATTGTCTGCGTCAATACGCCGTCCTCGAGGGCCTCCGTCGAGCCGACATCACTGAACGTTATAAGTAGGACGCACGACGCCCGTAGCCTCAGTTGTAGTTTTTTCCCAAGAACGTGTGGCACCAATCTTCTGCCAGATTGACTACAGAAAGCCTTGCGGAAACGTAAGCTGCAATCGCATAAGAAATTCTGTAGAGGGGCAGGCTGGGAGGGTACGATGTGGAATACATTGTCGGAACATCCCATCGAAAGAACGTTACCAGGTAAGAAATTAACTTGTTCTTCGAGGGGATTTGTTCTTCCGACATATTCCACATCTAGGACAGACTCCCAAAGCAGTACCAACGTATGGAGGTGGGAAAAGAATCTAGAAATTTAGAATGCCCAATCAAATTGCAGAATAGAGGACCGCCTTACCAAAGGCTAAGTCTTGCCCGTGGAAAGAGTCCAGGGAGTAATGTTTTACAAAAGTATGGACAGAGGCCCATGTGGCTGCTTCACAAATGTTACGAATGGGAACACCCCTCAGCAGAACAGTGGAGGCAGCCACACCCCTAGTAGAATGGGCCCTCAAGCCTACCGGAGGGTCCTTACCCGCCAGACGGTAGCATTCCAAGATGGTCAAGATAATCCATCTGGACAAGGTCTGCTTAGTAACAGCTTCACCCAAACGCCTTCCAGCGTATCCTACAAAGAGCTGATCCTCCACTCTGACCCGGGACACGTGTGAGATGAACAAGTTACTTTCTTACCTGGTAACATTCTTTCGATGGGATGGTCCGACGACGTATTCCATATCTATGACATGTAATCACCACAGCTGTGCTGCTTCGGAAACTTTTTTCGGCGTCTGCGTCCTGCGTCGATGACGTCGATGCGCCGTCGTCGAGGGCCTCCTCCGACGTCCGACGTCATCCGATGTGATAAGTAGGACGCACGACGCCCGTAGCCTCAGTTGTAGTTTTTTCCCCCAGAACGTGTGACACTAGTCAACTGCCAGTCAGACACAAAGCCTTGCGGAACGTAAGCTGCAATCGCAAAAGAAATTCTGCAGCGGGGAAGGCAGGGCGGGAGCGATATGGAATATGTTGTCGGACCATCCCATCGAAAGAACGTTACCAGGTAAGAAAGAAACTTGTTCTTCGAGGGGATTGGGTCCTCCGACGTATTCCATATCTATGACAGACTCCCAAAGCAGTACCAGAGCAAGGAGGAGGGAAAGAATTTAGAATCAAAATTTAGAATAGCCAATCAAATAGCAGAGCAAAGGACCGCCTTGCCAAAGGCCAGATCCTGTGCTCGGATGGAATCGAGGGAATAGTGACGTACAAATGTATGTACTGAAGCCCAGGTGGCTGCATCACAGATGTTGCGAATAGGAACACCCCTCTGCAGGGCAGTAGACGCAGCCATACCCCTGGTAGAATGGGCCCGCAAGCCAGCCGGTGGGTCCTTACCCGCCAAGCGGTAGCACTCCGAGATGGCCAAAATAATCCAGCGAGACAAAGTCTGTTTCGTCACAGCTTGCCCCAAACGCTTTCCAGCGTAACCAATAAAGAGTTGATTGTCCACTCTAACCCGGGACATGCGTGAAACATGAAAGCTTAAAGCTCTCCTAGGATCAAGCCTATGGAGCCTCTCCTCTTCCTTACCAGGATGCGGAGGAGGATAGAATGCCGGAAGAACAACCTTCAGGGCCAAATGAAATTCCGTCACTACCTTCGGAAGAAAAGAAGGACGAACTCTAAGGACAACCCTGTCCTTGTGAAATACAGTGAAGGGTGGCTTAACTGAAAGTGCCTGTAACTCACTCACTCTGCGAGCGGAAGTAACCGCAACTAAAAACACAGTTTTCAGAGTTAACAGCCTCAAAGGGCAAGAATGTAAAGGCTCAAACGGAGCACCCATAAGAAACTTAACAAGGTTTAAATCCCAACCGGGCACCAGGAAAGGTGACGGAGGGAACACATTAGTGAGCCCTTTCAGAAACTGAGAAATTAAAGGGATTTTAAAGTAAGAACACTCTTCAGACGAGCGCTTAAAGATGGACAGCGCCGCCAGGTAACCTTTAATGGTACCCACTTGCAAGCCCCTGTGGGCCAAAGAAAGTAAAAAGGACAGAACCATGGGGATGTCACATGCAAAAGGATCCACATTCTGAACTCTGCACCAGTCGCAGAACTTACGCCAACGGCAACGGTACAGAGACTATGTTGCTGGCCTTCGGGCCGAAAGCAACACCTCCATCACGTCTTCAGGGAGGTCCCAATCCCTATACCTCAACCTTTCAGAAGCCAAGCGTGAAGGTTGAGGGATCTGACCTCTGAATGGAGAACCTGACCCCCCCTCCCGTGAGAGCAGATCGTCTCGGTAGGGAAGACGACACGGAGGGCAGATGGACAAGTCGAGAAGGTCCGGGTACCACGTCCTCCGAGCCCACGCCGGAGCAATGAGGATCATCCGGGAACCGAACTTCCGTAACCTCCGCAGCACTTGCGGGATGACGGGGACTGGAGGAAACGCGTACAGCAGCGGGAATGACCACTCCACCACGAACAGGTCTCCTAAGGCTCCTTTTGGAGGAAATTCACGCGAGCAAAACCTTTAGCACTTCCGGTTGACACTGGAGGCGAAGAGATCCACTTGAGGGGTCCCCCAAAGGGTGAAGATCTCCAGGAGAATCTCCTGAGCCAACTCCCACTCGTGAGAGATCGTGCTCTGCCTGCTCAGAGCGTCCGCCGTCACGTTTTCGTCTCCGGCCAGATGAACTGCCGAGATCGAAACTTCCTGCTGGATGGCCCAGAACTCGAGCTGCATCGCCTCCCTGCACAGAGGAAGTGACCCTGCCCCCCCCTTTTTGTTGAGGTAGTGCATGGCCACTGTGTTGTCCGTCAGGATCAGGACACTCTTTCTCCGCACAGCCGGCATAAAAGCCTTCAGGGCAAGCCTGATGGCCCTCAGCTCCAACAGATTGATATGGAGTCTGGACTCCAACGGAGACCAACTACTGCTGACTGTCAACTCAGGGTAGCCAAAATGGAGCCCCTTTCATCAGATTGCCTTTGACGGCCCACCACAGAAGATCCTGGGCGACCGAGGGCGGCACCTGAACTGGATCCGACATCCTGCCGGAAGCCTGCAACCACTGCATCTTGAGAGCCCACTGCAAAGATCTCATCCGCAGCCTGGCCTCTGGCACCAGAAGAATGCAGGATGCCATGAGGCCGAGCAACCTCAAGAACTCAAACGCCGGGAGACTCTGGGCACGTTGAAACTTGTCCACCATCTGCAGAATGTGATGAGCCCTCACCTGGGGCGGTGAACACTGCCCCAGAGAGGTGTCGAGCACTGCTCCAATGTCCTGGAGCCGCTGGGTAGGTGTTAAGTGGGACTTAACTGATCAACCAATCATCCAGGTAGGGGTAGAGGGGAATCCCCCCTTTCCTGAGATACGCTGCCACCACCACCACAAGCTTGGTGAAGACCCTCAGGGCAGAGGTCAATCCAAACGGCAGGACCCGAAACTGAAAATGCGAGTCGCCAACCGCAAACCTCAGGTACTTCTTGTGCTTGGGATGAATCGGCACATGAAAGTAAGAGTCCTTGAGGTCGAGAGACACCAACCAGTCCTGAAGTTGAAGGGCCTGGAGCACTTGAGAAAGAGTAACCATCTTGAACTTCTCCTTCCTGAGGAGCTTGTTCAAACCATGCAAGTCTATGATGGGTCTCAATCCCCCGTCTTTTTTCGGGATCAAAAAATATGGGGAATACCATCCCTTGTTCCTCTCCGCTACAGGCACCAGTTCTATGGCGCCTTTCTCCAGCAGGGATTTGATTCCCTGCGCAAGGAGCAGATCCGGACTCTTCAAAGAGATTCCCTGGTGGATTGTCGTGAAGCTGTGGGCTATGATCTCCAGAACCCGCACATCTGAAGTAATGGCACGCCATTCTACAAGATGCTGCACCAGCCTTCCCCCAACTGGCGAACCATGGGACATGGCCTCATGACTGTGCTGAAGCAGCTGCGGCAGTGGCTGAGGGCAAAGAGGCAACTGCCCGAGCGGCTTTGGCACCTCGAGTACCTTGTTTTCCACCTCTGGTACTCCTACGTTGGCCCCTTTGACTGGCCGCTCCCCTCGATCTACCAAAAGAAGAGTAGTATCGAAAGGAACCTCCCCTCCATTGCTGTCCCCTAGGACGAAAAGGCTGAGGTTGGCGGACTGCAGCGATCAACGACTTGGCTGCAGCTTTGGAGGTCTGCAACCTCTCAGGGCTCTCGTCAGCCTTGCTGCCAAAAAGATGTTCACCATCAAAGGGCATGTTGAGAAGCCGGGCATGTACGTCGGGAACAAACCCGACTTCCGCAACCACGCAAATCTGCACATCACGGTGCTCGCTGCCATGGACCGGTTGACACAGTCTGCCATGTCCAGACACGACTGAACAGATTCACACCTGGCATCCTTGCCATCCTGAACGAGGGCAAGAAAACCATCCCTTTCCTCCCCTTCGGGAATATGTTCAGCCGCCAAAGACCCACAATTCCACAGAGTGTGAGTGAAACACACACAGAATTGGCTGCCTGTAAAGCCATACCCCCTGAAGAAAACACTTTCTCCGCCCAGCCATCAAAACGTTTATCGTCCCTATCAGGAGGGATGGTAAGGGTATGACGCCTGCTTTGCCGGGGCCATAGCCGCCTGCACCACCAAACTCTCCAGAGTGGGGTGCGTCGTCAAGTAGCAGGGGTCTCTACTGGCTGGACGGTATTTTTTTGGCAACGACTTGCTCACTCCCGGGAGACTCCCCGGAGCAGTCCAAGCCGCTGCCACCCTTCTCTGTAAAGCCATATGAAATGGCAGCACCGGGTCAGTGGGTGGACCTTGGTCAAGGAGATCTGTCAGGTCATCCTGCAGAAAATCCACTGGTGGCGCAGACTACCCCAAGTACTCCGTCACCCTCGACATGAGATACCGGTATGAAGACTCGGCGTGCGTGCCAGGCTCAGGCCTACGAAACTCAACCTCTGGAGAGGTGTCCAGACCAAAGCGCGTCATGCAAAAACTCCAGTCTTCCAACTGGCTATGACCAGACAAGAGTTTGTCAGGAACCTCATCAGGAACCAAACCTTCATCAGACCCTTCATCCACCTCAGAGATGTAATCCAGAGGCTGGAATAAATCCCTGGATGAAGGCACAGAAAAAGGTTCAAATACAGGCCTCACTGACTTCAAGGCCTTCCTCTGAGTTTCCACCGATGCATGGGATACCTCCGGTAAAGCCTCCACAAAAGGCGTCGAGGACTTCGACATCGACGTCGAGCGCGGCGCCGATGGCTTTGACACCGGCCTCGAGGGCAGTGCACCGAGGGGGTCCTTCGACGGCCTCGGGGCCGCTGGCGTCGATGACTTCCTCAGAGGCGGAGCCTCGAGAGAGTCCCTCGACGGACATGGTGCCGACGTCTTCTTAGAAGACCTCACAGGCTCTGACGGTCTTGAGGGCGTCGAGGACCGGGACATGGAGCGGGCATGGCTAGAGCAATCTACCTTGTCCGATCGGGACCTCAATGGCTCCCGATGATTGCGCCGACCGCCCGAGTCTGAAGGCGTGCGAGCGGTGGCCCTAGCGCGTTCCTTTCCGGCTTCTCTCGAAGGCGCGGACGGAACAGAGCCCTGCGATTCGAAAATCGCCATCATTTCCTTACAAAATGCATCCCATTCCACAGGAGAGGAATGCTTGGTAGGACAAGCTACCCGCCGTCTGGCTCAGTCCTCGGACGAGGACCGGGAAGGGGACCTGTGACGGCGCTTCCGAGATTGCCTAGAATAGGCAGAGGAATGGCAGGAACCACTCCGTGACCGCGACCCCCTGGACTTACGCCGACGCAGAGAGTCGCCCCTCGAATCGTCGGTCGAAAGGCCAGCGGATTTCGACTTTCGGGGTTTGGAAAACCTACCTACAGATAGCTTCTCCTTCCACTCCCGCAAGGCCTTCGATGTCAAAGACTGGCAATCGTCGCAGTCATCCGTGGCGTGGTCCTCGCCGAGGCACCAGAGGCAGACATCATGCGGGACCGTAAGCGACATCTTGGAACCGCAGTCCCGACACTTCTTGAATCCCAACCGCGGGGTAGAAGAAGAAGACATGATATCTTCACAACCAAATTCAAAGTGAACATGTTCGCGGAACAAACGGAACTGAGGATACGGGCGTCGTGCGTCCTACTTATAACATCCGGTGATGTCAGCTCGACAGAGGCCCTTGAGGACAGCGTATCGACGTCATCGACGCAGGATGCAGACGCCAAAAATGTTTCCAAAGCAGCACAGCTGTGGTGATTACCTGTCATAGATGTCGAATACGTCGGAGGAACAAATCCCCTCAAACGTAGCTTTGTCCCAGGGCAAGAGCAATGACCATCATATCACCACAGGAGCCAAGCAGAAATAAATGAAAGACTCCACTGCTGAAGCCCCTTTCCCAGGTTTCAACATTTCAACATTAGAAGGCTTCTGCCAACCCATGACAAGCTATAATGATGTAGAGAATATTTTGGCACCCTTTAGCATTTCACGACTATTGTGTACTGTTGTTCAGCAGGATAATCAAGCAGCTATTTTGCAAAAGGAATGTTACAGCTGAAACCACAGAAATAAAACCGAACGGACTCGCAATGCACACTCGCCACAAAGGTCTCTCCTGAGACGAGGCTGCTTTCTGCAAAAATCCACCCAGTCTCTCATCACCTTTATCCATGGGAGGAGTGAGAATCTATCACCCATTTTGTGTGCAAAAGGCTTGGAAAGGGCAGGCCCTCTACTGAACTTCGCCCAAGCCAGTACTGTTCACAGGGTATAAATAATCTTCTACCATGCTTCAGGATGAAAGGAGGGAGCACAAGGACGGCAGATGAACAACAGCCTTCTCAATGCATATGTGCAGAAGAGTAGAGTGAATCATTGACCAAAGCATGGAGCTGCCAAAAAATACAGCCCCATCTCCGGGGCATTCATTTCAGCCAGACAATAAGACCAGGTTACATTATCCCAGCTTATGCATGGAGCAGTCAATGAGTAGAGAGTGGGGACCATCTAAATATTGAACCCCACACCACGATTATGTGCTCTACGGAGATACAATAACCTAGAAAGACTCCTTCGCAAGGGAAACACTAGCAGACATGGATACTGGTAATGTGTCATATTCAACAAGTGATTAAAATAATAAGAAAATGGCTTGCGTTTGCCTACTCTATGGGTTTCCCTACTAACAAAACCAACCAGTGTGCTATTTGTCAGTAGTGAATTCCAAAAAAAGTAAAGTCTATCCTCCATCTCAAAACTAATCTATTCTGACCCTACCACTAAGAAAAAACAGACCTCCAGGAGGAATACTTCTCGTGGATAGGCTGTTTTGACCCAATAGGTGATTTTGAAATAGTTCTTGGCTATTTCTTGGACTAATTCCTTTAGTTCGTCTCAGGGACATTGCTACCCTCCTACTCACTTTCCTTTTGGAGATGCACTTTTTCTCCTTGCTGTATTTGCATTCTCACCCCTTTGGATTGCATCTTCTTGAAGTGTCTCTGTAAGGTTCCTTCTCCCCAATATTTTTGAGGGACCCAAATGTCCCTTCCCTGGGTCTTAATCTCTATTCCTTAGGGTCCTTATCTCCTCAAACATGTTTTACACAAATCTGCTCTTGACCGGATCAGCCGACTTTCGCTTTGGACTGAATCAGGTATTCCAAACTACTGTGAGGGATTTGTTCCTCAATTGGTCTTGCAATGCTTAGTGGGACAGGTTCCAGTACAACTCTCTTTCTTAGGGTCATTCTGCTTCTTAATGATACTTGTCCCCTCACTGGGACAAGTACACTGAGTCCTGTAGTTATTCTCACTCTTATAACCACTGATTGTTTCACTGAGACGAGTAAGCCTCCAGTAAGCATCTTGTTCACGGGCTAGCGTCACTGGGTCTCTCTTCGGGATTGGGCTAGCTCTTGGCGTCGGAACGGCTTCTGCAGTCACGCTGGCTCTTTTTGGTTCAGTGTGGCCCTACGTAGCCATGGCTGCAGCGGTCTTAGCGCAGTTTTTGGACTGGACAGTCCATCTTTCCCAGGTCACTCCACCTCCCCCTCGGATCTCATTTCCTGGGGGTTCTCTTCCCCTGCATGACACAGATCTCAGTTTTCTCCATGCCTCTCCGGTACGCATACTGGCCAGGTCATGTTCGAGGATAGGCAGCTCCCAGCTATTACCAGGTTCCAACTTCGCGGGCTTCACACTACACCTCAAGTCAATTTGTATATCCAAGTTCTGGGTGCTCCCCAGCGTAACATCAAACTCCTTTCTCTCTCTACGATGAGTATTGTCCCTTACTCGTATTGGCTTCGTCACAGTTTGGTTGGCTTTAGACCATGGAGGGCTCTGCATTACTTGCTCATTTCTCTTCTTTTTCTCAGTAGTTTTGGCAGACATTTCTTCACGATGAATGTTAGGGCTAATATTACAATAACAAACAGTGGCTTGCACTGATGGACTTCACTGGCCCATGGAAGTTATAGATGGTTCACAAGAGAGGATTTCAGGTAGTTCCTTGCCGGAATGGGAGTCTTAATCCCCAAGAGGGGAGTCTCTTCCTGTGAGGTCCCGCTTAGCAACACTCCTTAGGCTCTCCTTGGGGAAGAGGTGGCAAAACCCTGAGATTCATCACAGAAGCCTGTAAAAACCAACAGTGTGCTGGATCTTTGCCAGGTGAAAACTGATACTCACTCCTCCCAAAAAAGGAGGTAGGATCCTCAGTGCCACTGCCTCCTAGCACACCTCCAATAATAACAGAAAAATACAGGGACTAACTCTTAAACGGAGATCAGGAAGTCCAGGCTGGGGCTTCAGTTGATGGCAGAGATCCTCAATAGCCAAAAGGATTTCCTGTACTGTAAGGAGACCCTCAAGGGTTGCCACAATAGTAATTAGCACCTGTGTATTTAGGGCACCAACTTCACAATATCCTCTGAGGTATAAGTTCTGCTGACCGTAGGTCTGATAGGACATGTATTTCAAATTCTCTCAAATGGCGACATTCACCTATTACCAACGTTACCAGAGATGGATAATATAGAAGATCAAGAATAGTCACTGAAGCGACCATGTAAACACCCTCTCGGGGCCATTAACATCACCACACTGCCTAGGGATACAGAGTCAACGAACAAACTTCACGTCATCAGTAACTTGCCGAAACTGCCAATTTAATACTGATGTCAGGCAATCATACTCTTAGTCTCCTGAAGCATGCCTATACTCAAGGTCGTGTAAGAAGTAATCCAGAAAGGTGTCTCCTTAAGGGTTTCTGAACATTTTGATTATAGAACCTTAAGAGCATTCTACCAAGTCAATTGGAGGGTGATATAGCTTTCATTTAGGTCAAAGAATTTAACGAATCACAATGGGACTGCCATTTTCAATGCCATTTCCTTGAGGGACAGCAACTTGATGTGCCGGGATTGGAGGGGGTGGGGAGGCCTCAACACAATAACCACTAAGTCCCATCTATCAGAGTCATCAGAAAAGGCAAGCAATAGCATTTTACTTTTGAGGGAAGCAGTGGCTAGGGTACGGACCCCAAGTTAAATGAGCATGTCAGGATGCTAGACCCACCCATTTGTCAGCTAACTTGGTAAAAGGACGTTACTTGCTTCACAAACAGAGCATCTTGGGACAGCAATGGGCCATGAACTGTCAGCACTGTGTATTAAAACCACAGCCCAGATAATGTGTCTAGATAACGGATATTTTCTCAGCTATGCTGGTATAAAGCACAGGACTGTCCCCATTCAGGCTGTATGGTTTTAGTGTGCCTGCTGCCCTAGCTAGAACCTGACAATAACATACCTCCCACAGACATCAAGGAGCTAGTCTGAAAAGGGGTTGATTCATGCAGCAGGATAAACACTAACCTTAAATAAGAAGATGTACAGAACGTCCTATTAATATAGCGCCTAGAGAAGGTTTAGTTTCATCGCTTCAGTAACTTGAACCATTGAATCATGGCTATCTGAATTCCCAGTCTAGTAGATAAGCACCCCCACATCAAGCCTTTACGTGGTTGTTCAGCACACATGCATTCCAGCCAAGGGTTTTCACAAGGCCAGTTGCATTAACTACGTTTAAAGAAGAATTAAGCACTAGCGTCAGTTTGTGCATTATGGAGGGCCCAGTTAGATGCATTAATTGTAAGAAATAAAATGGAGGCTAATTAAATGCTGTTTCAATTGTGTGTTTTGGTACACGTCAAAATAATATTAACTAATCAAACCAACTGCACAATGCGAAACCAAACCATTTATGAATACAACCCCTACCTGCAAACTACAAATGAAACTCAAGTGTAGGTAGGCAAGTGCCAGGAGGTGCCCACAGGAGCAAAGCCCGATCCAAGTGACAACCATCCCAGTCACCACACAGCCACACATTAAAAGGCGCAAGACAAATGAGGACAGAGGATAGCCTGTTTGTTTACATTCCAGAAACTATTAAAGCACCTGCACATCAACAATCCTGACCTACCCTCAAGATCCACAGCACAAAAAGTGCACAATATAAAGTAGGACAATGGGGAAGGTGTAAACATGATATATTTGTTAAATCAAAGCATTATCGAGTCTGCCACACTTTAAAGTCCCATAGGGAAAAAAAGCAAAAACATGTGTGACTGAAAAAATGACTAGCCAATACTCCGCCATAAACTTCTGCATAACAGTAAATTGACTGCTAAGCTCCACACTACTACTTAACGAGTAGCATTCCCAATCATGAAGGTGAAAGAGGCTCAGCCTGGCAGGTATGCCTCCTTTGGGAACATGGGTCTAGGGCTGGCTATACTGTTTTGGAGAGGTGTGAGCTGGTACGGATGCAAAAAACAATAGCACAGTGGTATCAAAATAAAGAATGTCCAACCAAGTTGTTATAACAAATATGATCTTTAAACTGACAAAATCGCATACAGCTAACACTAATGACCCCTTTAAGATAGAAAATTGACTGTAGGCTTTGGAATAAAGGAGCACTCTGGTTTGAAGACAGAGGCAGAGAGGCATGTCTTCAGTAGCAACGTTCAAATTCAAAGAAGAGGACTTAAAAAGGTAGAGAGTGGCGTCTTAAAAGTTACTAGGGCCCTCTAGCGAGTCCAGGTGAAAAGAAGCACTTTAAAAAGGAGGTTTATAGTTACTGTTCTTGAGGCTCAACAGCTTGAGCCAGGCTTCTAGGAGCTTCCTGAGGCAGAGATCCGGCATCAGGTTGGTGATTTGCTCTGCTGCGTCCAACACAAGGTGCAGTCCAAGCAGCAACGACGTATGGCACAAATGTTTGGGAGAGGCAGACAATGTCTGCGTTGATGTAGCTCACAAACAGTTTGAGGCGGGAACCAGGGCTGTTGCAGAAACCCAAAAGTCGAGGGAAGACACATTTAGGGCTGGCTGCAAGGTGTGTTGCGTCTGCCCTTCCCAACAAAGGAAGCTTATAGAGGGCCCTTCCAGTGGTTCTGACACCTCCAGTGGCCTTCTCCCGAGTACCAGTGCCTTAGTGGCAGTAGGCCACAGAGCAGTTTCACCGCAAATGTACCCTTGGGATGGTAGGGAGCAGTCCTTTCCTTTTCCTCTGAAACTTCAGTCTTCCCCTTTAGGTACGATGTCTGGTTCCATGTGTTATAACGACACAAAAATAACTTTCAGTGACAACCAAATAACATGTTTTCTTTCCCTTCTCCTTATTAATTTGGGGAGTCCCCGCTCCAAACTCCCCATTTGTACAGCGTTTTTACCCCCTCAAAACTACAGCCACCCCTCATATATACTTTAACTAAAACATTCTACATTTTTGTTGTTCTACAGGAGTCACTGAAAAAGACTGTCGTTATTTATTTTTCGTTATTAATACTGCATACCGCGAGACAACTTTGGTATAGGCTATATCCTCAATAGAGTTCCAGGTGAATCCTTCTAGTCTTGCAGTCCAAAGATGAATCAACTAAGGGGGGTGTCCCACTAACCCCACCACCCCCCTTTACTTAGGCAGGACGCTACAGCAAGTCTGTTCAGTCCAATGCTGGCAGCTAGAACAAGCGTCATTTGCCAAATGACAATCCCAGAGTGCCTTGTATGCAGGAAGAGGGAAAAAGGGCAGGATGTTTTGGGATCACCAGCAAATTTCAAGATGGCAGTACCTCTCTGAACTAAACCCCTTTTCTGGGCTTCTAACTCCACCCCTTCCTCTTTCTACCTACTGCAAAAAGACTCTGGTAATCAGCACCGTGGTGTAGCACCGGTTCCCAGGAAGCTTCCCACTGGCGTAAAGCTTCTGAAATAAATCATTTAGTTCAGAAAGAAATGTTCCTGTTGCACTGTGGGATGAAGAATCCATTCCCACTATGCAACCAGAACAATTCTTTGTAATGAGGTGACCCTTTCTGCATGATAGGATCAAGGTAGCATGGACTGGAGAGCCCCTGCTTCCTGTCGGTGAGGCGCAGCTCAGGATGCCAGATGCTCGCCTGGTAGAGGAGTCCCTTGTGCCAGCAGCAGGGAAGAAAAAATACTTTTTTGCATGTGTGTGCAAGGGTGTTTTCATGTGGATGGATGTTTGTATGTATGCTTGCATCTAGGGTGAACTATGCAGAGTATGTGATTGAGTGAGTGTATGCTGAATGGTGGCTGTGTGCCTGCCTGTGACTGTTGGTTTGTATGTACATGTGCCATCTGCAAATGTACATGTCTGGTGCTGCTCTGGCGCTTATATACATGTATGATATATAGATTTATTTTGAGAGTTTAAAAAGTACATTTCCGGATATTGGCTGACGCAATTTTCAAAACTTTCTTGGCAGACATTTGCAGGAAACATCTTGAAAATCAAAGAGGACCATTTCAAGATATGCATCTGCAACTTTTTATTTTGTGAGGGGTGGATGGGAGTAGGAAGTAAGGGGTATATAAAAAAGAAAATGTAAAAAATAAATCTTTATCTTCCTTTATTTTTTTTTTTTTACACGACCACATTCATGAATCCTTGTTTCAATTTAGCATGACTTTGGATGCAGCAAGAGCAGTTTCTTACCCAATTTGGTTAACTTTATGGATGAGATACAAAATAGCAGAATAACAAGATTTACGTTTTTCTGTGTTAAGTGTCATGTAACCGCAGCTACTGTGTCACTACTCTGACACTATATTTGTGTCACAGGAATTTTATCGCAAATCTAAGTTACTTGCAGTAATTCTTGCAAAGTAAAATATTCATGCGATTCATGGATGTATTACAATGCTCGAGGTTTAGATCCCTAAAGGGTACCAGGACTACTTTTGTGCAATAATGCTAAATTAGTGTTTTCATCATGCAGTCATACAATCAAAAAACCCTTTGATGACATTAAAGAATGTGACAGTAGATCACCTGTTATTTTGGTAGTGATTTAGAATATGCTATGTCATGCACACCTGTGCTCATGATTCCTAATGTTCATTTATGTGCAGCCAACACTGCGCTAAAGTTTGGATGAATTGTCCACATGTCTCCAGAATACCTTTAGGATGACACAGGAAGACAGGCCACATGGACAAATCGTGGGGGTGAAACTGCAGGACGGTGGTCACTCCGACAGCTTACCCTGGATGCAATATGGTTTTCTGGGTTGAGGCACAGGCTGTGCTTAGCCTGCACAAGTGCTGAACCCTTTCTGTGAGTGTCAGTGGCATGCTCACCAGGACAGTCTGTTCCGCATGTGGCATCATGTTGGGACACAGGCTGTGCTTTATGTTCAGCACTGCCTGTGAGTGTGTAACTGTCAATGACACCTGGGCCAGCCCTTCATCTTTTCTGCTCGGATCTATTGGTCCTGCATGCAGCATAGTGTTGTGGGTTTGACACAGGCTGTGCTTAGCCCACTTAGCCTTTAAGAGTGCTGACCCGTTCCTGTGAGTGCCTGACTGTGTTAGTCACACGGTCAACAAGTCTGTTTCTGCTCAGGTCAGTCTGTCCTGCATGTAGTACAGTGTTGTGCATTGGGACACAGGCTGTGCTCAGCCCATACAGGCCCTGAGCCCTTCCTCTTATAGTGCCAGTAGCCTGCTGCCAGGCTTGTACTATGGTGTTATGGGTTGGGATACAGGCTTTACTTAGCCCGCTTAGCCCATTTGTGGCATGTCATTTTGAAATGGTAAAGACGACAGGAGTATGGGGCTCATTACAAGTTCCCCAGTATACCGCCGTAAATTCCAGCAGGATATAGAGGAACTACCGTACCGTCTCCGCCGCTAGATATCCCGGTAATACCGGGATAGTATAGGAATCCATGGGATGGGGTTGCCTGAACCACCGGTACAATTAGTAACTGTGCCGGTGATTCAGGCATTATCTTCTGGTAGGCGTCTGATCCACTGACAGGTCAGGCCTGCCGGAAGATCAGAGCCCCCATCGGCAGACTTGGAGTTGGCCGGTCCGAAAAGGTGCCGGTATGTGATACATTACTCACTGTAATCGAATTTCAGATGCTTATATCTGCTTAGAATCACATGCGATGCATAGTCTGACATCTAGTGGAAGCTGGGGAGTATTAGTTATTGTTTTCGAAACTCGAAAAAGGGACGTCGACAGGGCGTGCAAGTAATACTATCCGTAGTGTGACGTCTACTGTACCCATGGTGCGTCACACGTCAAGGTCCCCAAGATTGTTTTTTTCCCACCATCTTTGTTGGTCAACTCGCAATGAGGCCATATGTCTTCCGAGTGGATACTGGCTGAGCCAGCGTGGACATATTTTCTTATAGTATCATTACTGGCATTATGTGCAAAGCAAAAATGAGCATGTTCTTATTTGGAAATACTGGCATATACATAGATGCTGCCAAAGTGCACATGTATGGACACAGGCAGAGTGAACATGTTTATGGACACCTGATCCACCCCTAATCTCAAAACTATTAGCTCCACTAAATGAGCCACTGAGGTGATTTTGAAAAAGGGTCCTTCAGTCACTAACAAAAACCACTTCATCACCCTATCCAAAACATATACAGGCTATATGCCAAGCCAAAAAGGTATCCTACAATGAGAGAATTTACAAAGCCCAGTCAGGCACCTGTGAGCTCTTTGCAATATTGCTTGAACTCGAGACACCGACTGCCCCTCCTGACAGCTGCCTCAAAGACAGCACCTGGTGTGCAAATATCCAGAATGCCCTACTCAACAAAATATCCTCACTCCAAACAAAAATGTCAGCAAAATAAAAAAATCCATTTATGGCCGGCGGAACCCAACTCGAACCCAAGCATCATCTGACCATGCCACCCATAGGTTTGAATTCGCCCAGGTTTCAGATCTAGAAATAACTAAAATCATCACTGCCCTTAAACCTTCCAAATGTCAAGGCAACATTTGTCCTGCCTCTGTCATTGTAGACTGCGCAGCAGACCTAACCCCCTTTATTGCCTCCCTTATCAACACCTCATTTACCACTGGCAATGAGCCTACCAACCTCAGAGACACATGGGTCCTCCCACTTCTCAAGAAGCCGACACTCTACCTGAACATCCCCACCAACTAACGCCCCATCACAAGTGTCCCTTTACAATTCATGCTTTGTTACAACTGCATACTTGCAGATCCAAAAGCACCTTGAAACCTACAATCTGCTTGCGCCAATATGGTTTCCGTCCAGGCCATGTAACGGAAACTGCTCTTGTAGACCTAAAAATACAAATGGATGAACTTAAAGACAACAGCAAACACATGCTCCTCCTCCTGCTGCTGTTTGACCACTCAGCCTCATTCGTCCTGGTGGACCACACAATCCTCTGCATCATCTTGCCTCAGAAGCCCATTTCTCCCCCAAAGGCAATTACCTGGATTGAATACTTCCTGTCCAACAGAACAAAGACTTCTCGCTATCAGCATCAGCTCCCTCCCCCCCCCCCAGCCTTGTGTCATGAAGTGTCCCTCAAGGATCCTGCGTCGCACCCACACACTCCAACATTTTTACGAAACCCCTCTTCAACATCCTTAACTCTTTCAGTGTCTCCTACACCAACTACGCGGACAATACCCAAATCCTTATTCCAGTCTCCAATAACTACGACACCGACTCCAATTCCCTTAACACAATTTACCAAAGCATCCAGGCCTGGATGGCCCTCTACTGGCTCTGTCTTAACGATGATAAAACCAAGCTGCTGGTCCTCGGTTCTCAAAATCTTAAACTTGACAGAGCTTACACAACAATTACCATAGACTGCAACAACATCCCAGTCGCAAACAAAGTCAAAACCCTTGGTCCCTCTCGCTCACTAGACAGGCCAACGCCATAGCCTCATCCTCGGCCTACACAACCAAACGTATTAATGCTGGTTGACGTTTCTCTCCATAGACCGCAGCATCACATGGTCTCTGTTAGGCTATCGCAATGCCATTCTCGCAGGAACCACCACGGGCAACATAATTAAATGACAGGTCATACAAAATTAAGCACTAAGAGGGGCACCGAGTATCCCCAAAAAGGACCACATCTCCTCAGTTAGAAGATGCATCCATTGGCTCTCCATTCGAGATTGGATCCATTTCAAAACTCTGACCCTAACTCACAAATTCTTAGCATACACCGCCCCTAGATATACATCTAATAAATTCAAGAAATCTCAATCCAATATACTAACCAGGGCCCCCGACTCCCACTTACTAGCCACCCTCATATTCAAACTGCAAAAAGCAGGGGGCCACAGTTACCCAGTGGTGGTAGCAAAATACTGGAACGTCCTACCTCCTCATCTAAGATCTAAAACTTCCATCTGGACCTTCCACAAAGGCCTCAAAACATGGCTCTTCTCACACGATTTAGAACCTTCTCTGTTTGGTTGGCATAATCTCTAACAATACTATGGTTAAAAGCTAACTTGCTTGCAACTGCGTCTTCTGTAATTAGCACCTTGATGGCTTTGGGTTTGGTGTGCTTTACAAATGACAAAAGTATATAATATACTGGCATATATTGTGGGCATAGGCATTAAAGAAAAGCTTCTGTGCACTATTGGTGAATTTCATCTGTTGAATTTTTCGATTAAAACCAATTACAAATTGCCCATCTTTTTAACCAGTTTTTTTCACATAAAAAGTGCTATATTTCACACCATTTTAACATAGTAATCAAAACTATTTTTCGGGGATAGAGTGACCTTTAACCACCCTGAACCACTTCCAGTTGGTTCGGTCTTCCTCGCATCCTTTGGCATATTTGTGTGTAATGCTTAGACTTCTCCAATGAATATAATCATCAGCCGCCAATGGGTGAATGGCTGGTGGGTGAATGAGTATGAATGTGTGCATGCAAGGTTGGGGCCCAGCAAGAGGCATTGGATCATTGATGCTTTCTTACATGTTTTACTGGTATTTTTGGGAAAAGCCAACTTGATTAATGTTGTTACATGAAGGGGGGGTTGGCTTATAGCACAATGGGGCAAACAGACTGGACATCATCTTTCTTTGGCATGGTATTAAATACTCAAGTAAGGGACAAGGCCAACATGTGTGTTCTTACATGAGGAGGCTGGGGGCACTTGTGCAGTTAGCAAGTACATGTTTTCTTACTGCGACATTGCATGTTTTACTGGTGTTAAAGGCAAAGTCAACGTGAGTGTTCTTATATATTGGGTGGAGGCATATGTGCAGCCAAACAAGGAAATGGTCCCTATTGTAGCAGTGCATGTTTTACTGGCATTGAGGGAAAAGTCAGCATGACTATTCTTACATGGCGGGGCAGGCTTTGGACAAGCAATTTGTACAGCAGCAGTAGCAGGTTTTCTTCTTGTGGCAGGAGAGTTTTACTGGCATTAAGGGGAAAGCCAACAAGAGAATGCTCATACAGGGGGATACTGGCAGAGCCAGGCACAGCCCCCTTGTTTCTACCCTCCAAAAGGTAAAGGATTTAAGGTGTGATTAACAAACATACTTTCATCTTCTGCCTAGTGCAGCATGTGGCATTTCCCTGTAGCAGCATGATCATCATGCACATTCTTGGTGGTCCAAGCATGCCCGACATGTGGCGCAGCCCGTGCTTTGTTGCCGAACTTGGAGGAGCCCTCAGAATGGCTCGTAGGGAGGCCCCCATATTTGGTGTTACACCACTAGGGCTTCCTGGGAAGGATTCCTATGCCAGGCCCCACATGGTTGTACTGAGTAAACTCAGATCAGACAGCGAATACACACCAGCCATGCAATTAGTTAGTCCGCTCACCAAGCTGACAATGTCATGAAAATGATAGTGGCTGTATAATTGCGAAACCTACGCAGCCACCATGTCATAACTACACACGTTTAACATGCCACCAAGTGGCTGGAGTAAGCAATTCTATTTGGAACCAAAAGGTGCAGATAATTAAAAAGCCATCTATGCTGGTTGAAACTGTGTTCCAGCAGCTGTTCAGGAATGTATTTGACCTTTGAACCTGCCCTGCTGCCACTGCAGTGTAAGGAGACTGTCACAGTGAAGGTACAATGGGTGCACTAGGGTTTTGGCATGGAACATTATGAAATGCGGAGGGGGCTAATTAGCAGGACCCCCTTTAAAAAACAGGATTACCTCTGTCATTGTACTGCTGAAAACCTAAAAATAAAAAATGCTCTGTCTATCCAGCCCACACCAGAAGACATTCTGTCGCCATGATATTAACTTGAAGATGGAGGACACTGGTAAATATCATGCACACGTGCATACCAATGACACATTAACCATCACCCTCGGCTTAGATGGTAGTCCTGGGCCACCACTACCCCAGTGAACACTAAGAGTATCCAAAAAACCATCAGTCTCGTTCAGGTTAAGTGAAAAAATTGGCCCGATCATTAATGTTTATCTTCGGGCACACTGGGAAGAGCATAAGAGTAATTGCCATAAACATTTGGAATATTAGCAGACACGCAATGCAACCTTTGCCCCGATAGACAACCCTTTGTCGCCCTGCGTGACTTCTGGTTGATTTATCCCTGCCACCCAATCATTCATAGGCCTAAAGAAAAACTAACAGCACCTCTCAGCAGTGTGGTACCAGGCAAGGGGATGGTGATGTATGAGGATGTATGCTAAAGATTATCTTGTCTTCTAAGGGCTTCAGGCTTATGGCGTTGGTCATTAATTGGTTTGGACACTTGCCTACAAATAAGTAGCAGTTGTGCCAGCTGGCTTAAATCCTACTACCTTAAATGCCTTTTTGAATGATCCTTTTTGTTGCTTCTGTTTAATTGTTTAAAAAAGGGACAAAAAAAAGAATGTAGGCAAGTGGGAGGGGTTGGTTCAAATCTCATGTACGCATTGGGCAGAAATTAGTCACACGACTTGGTGGCTGGGTGATATGCTGCAGGCTATGCAACATTTGCTAATGGAAATAATCCCAGCACAGGTGAAAGTGCAAAAGCTCATAACCCCTTCACATTCAATGCTCCTTTCCGCGCTCTGCAGGACACTTTTTAACTGCGGAACTGCATACAAAAAGTATGTTAAGATATTGAAATATGCACCACACTTTCTCAGGTAGGGTTAGGGTCACAGAAAAAACGCAAATACGTGCTTTGCACATTAAACCTATTAATGCCTAATGGCGTTATAAAGTATAGTGCATATACTTAAAGCTTGGTTGTCTCGGGGTTACAAAATGGGTACGCTAAAGAAAATGTGCTTCAAGGTAGCAATGTGTTACGGTTAATAGCTTTTTGACAAAAGTCATTATGAATTTTACAGACAAAACAATTAGTAGAAGTAAAACATAGGGACAGAACCACCAAAAGCAGCAGTATATAACTGCTAAACTATCTGGTCCGTTGTCACCCAAACCACCCATTGACAGGCAACATGCAGTGCATGATGGATCAGGGTGTCCCGTTCATAAGGCTTGGGGTGCCCAGCTCAGAATGGAAGTGTTCACTTCAAGCAAAGGTATGATCCTCTATGGCTGTTTGTCTCAGTGTCTTGGTGGGTGGATTTGCACCTTTTCACTGGATGATGTCTATGCACCAGGCAAGCAGTGCATTGCCTAGAGGATCTACAGTAATGGTGGTTTATTCAAAGTAGGTGGTTAGGACTAACCATGGTTTATGGTCACACCCACCCACATCCATCATGCTAAATGTGCCCAATGTTTAGTTCATTCCAAGGCCACATAGCAGCTTCATTACTCTGCATGCAAAGGCAGGAACACAGCAATGGCCAAGTCACATGTTAGCATATAGAAGAACACTTGAAGGACTCCATAATTAGGTATTGGTCGAGTTAAACGTGCTTGTCCCGCTTCTGTGATCATGTACATACTATCAAACCACTAATTATTACAGTACCCTAAGCTACTAATTTCCTGTTTCAGTCCTTTTGAAGACTGACATCATGCCCCACTCGAACTCGACCACCCCCCCCCCACCGCATGCATTCATGGTGCGAGACATTTTTGGTAACATGCTTTATGATACAGTATAAAGTGCGGTATAATGTAGGTTTTTTTCCCCCTTGCTACGCAGATGTGCTTCCAGTCTGTCTACGCCTCGAAACTACAAATGCCTGGTAAAGACATGTAGCAAACAGTTCCCTAGTTACCAATGGAGGAACATCAGTTCTGTTGACTTCAGGAGGCTCAAGCTTTGGTTTACCCCCATGCTGACTCCTCCTGTACACAGATGCCCTGATTGTGCATCTCTGAGGACAGTTTGTAAACTGGACAGAATACGGATGACATACAATCATCAGAAATACGATTACGGTGAGTAATGTATCTGCTTAGATTCACATGCTGTGCATATAGTCCAACAACTAGTGGTAATCTCGGAGTATTGCATCTTTTTTTCGAAGTTCGAAAGGGACATCAACATGGATGTGACTAACACTATCCCTAACGTGACGTGTAGTGTACCCAAAATCCCTCACGCGTCAAGATCCCACTGGTCGTTTTCTTCTCCTGTGAGGGAGCCTTATAGTATGCAGTCTATGTTCCTTCTACTCCAAGAGGGGAGGAAGGGTGGGCGCATGTGAATCTAAGCAGATACAATCATCAGAAATAGGATACCGGTAAGTAATGTAAGTCTTCTGATGCTTGTGGATCGGATTAGAAACACATGCTGTGAATAGACTAGCAAGCGGTACCCAGAGATGGTGATGGGATGTGTTCCACCTGAGAATCAGACCTAGAGTGTGTACATAGGCAGTAGTGTTGAGTAAAGGTATGCACAGAACTCCAGGTTGCTGCTTTGAAAATGGAATCTAGAGGGACATTTGCAATGAATGCTATGGTAGCCCCTTTGCCCAGAGTCGAGTGAGCTCTAGGCCTGAAGGGTAGATCTCTTGGCAAGAGTGTAACAAAGTGTGATGCACTTTACGATCCACTTGGAAATGGGTGACTTAGAGGTAGGGTCTGCTTCTCTACCAGCTGCCACTGATACAAAGAACTGGTTTCTTTTCCTTAGTGGCTTTGTCTTTTCCAGATAGTAAATCAGCGCTCCTCTCACATCTAGTGTGTGGAGGCTCCTTTCTGCCATGTTAGTGGGGTTCTGGAAAAAGGTGGATAGTTCTATCGACTGGTTTACATGGAACTTTGAGATAAATTTAGACTTAAAGCGTGGGTGTGTGCGCACACTACCTTGTCCTTGTGAATCGTGACAAAGGGGTCCTGAACTGAAAGGGCCTGCAGTTCACCAACCCTCCTTATAGAGGTGATTGTCACTAGGAAGGCAGTCTTGTAGGTGAGTGCCTTAAGGCTAGCCTTGTGCAATGGTTCATAGGGAGGTCCCATTAAGTCTGTTAAGAAAAACATTCAGGTCCCATTCGGGGGCTTGCTTGTAGACATGGAGGATGAAGTCTCGTTACCCCCTCCATACAGGTTTTAATCACAGAAATCTTCCATTATGAAACCCTGCACCGAGATGTGGTGTTGAGTAAAATGTCCTTAAAGCTGCCACTTGTGCTCTACAGGTGGGGGAGAGGCGGAGTCTCTGCGGAGTACATCTGCCAGAAGATTGAGTTCCCCTGGAACATGTTGTGAGAGGAACATTTGTTTGATTGCCCACTTCCAGATGTTCTTGGACAGTCTGGCTAGACCTAGAGAGTTAGTGCCCCCTTATTTGTTTAGTACATGGCCGTGGTACTGTCCGTGAGGACTAGAACTGCCTTCCCCTGGAGGTATGTCTGAAAAGCCTTCAGGGCCTTGAACACTGCTAGCAGTTCCAATAGGTTAATGTGATTGGACGCTACTGCTGGAGATCACACGTCGTGCGCCGTCTGTTCAAGGTGGTGAGCACCCCCACCCCGACAGAGATGTGTCTGGCCTCTACTGCGGGGGTGTTAAAGGTTTTTCCCTGCAGAAGGTTTTCCATTGACCACCACTGCGGAGACAACCACTAGATGGTCCCACTGGCCCGACACCATTGGCTCAAGAGCCACTCTTGCATGGGGCACATGCGCAGACAAGCGCGGGGAACTGGAAAGACCCAGGAAGCCAGCATCCCCCCGCAGTCGCATAGCTTTGCGGAAGGTAACCTGGTGACTGGCTACATAGTGAAGGATCTGGAACAGCATGCTTTGGACCCTCTCGTTGGAGGTGTAGACGAGCCAGTCTTCTGTTCGAATTAGAGCCCCAAGAAACAGTTTGACCTGGCTGGGGGTCAGGCTGGATTTCTTTTTGTTGATGGAGAATCCTAGGTTGAAGAGGAGATCTACTTTTTTTTAAATTTATTTTTTATTTGTTTTGGCTACACAGTAACCTTTACAAAATGTGAAAATCCCATGCTAAAAGATCATAAAATTAAATTACATAAAATCCAATACATAAAATATACCAAAAGACATTATATACAGATAGACCAACAAAAACACAAAAAACAATATTGCATATCTGATGACTTTTCCTTTCCTTCATTCATTTTCGTATTACATATCTCCACACGCCTTCTGGGGCCTGGGGCCTAAATACCTGCAACTCTCTCTTCCTAAATATCTTCCTTCCCGAGCCCTTCGCTCATCCGTCTCCAACTCCCTCAGGGTCAGCCGCTTCTCGAAGCAATGAGCTGGGGGTAGATCTCTCCCCGCGGCAGGAGCCTCCCTCTGGAACAGCCTTCCTGCCTCCCTGAAACTTGAGGAGAACCATCTCCGGTTCCGGAAGCACCTCAAAACCTTCCTCTTTGCTTCTGCTTTCTCTCTCCCTCTCCCCTGCTAATTCTTCACTAAATTCTGCACTGAATCTGAAACTTGGCCACTCTCACCGACCTCGGTCCTGGGCCCAGCCACTCTCCACTTGCACTGCCTCCCTGGCAACCCCTGCACTGCGGGACTGTCTCTGTATCCCTACAGCCCCCCCTTCCCAGCACTTGTCTGCACTTACCTTGCACTTGCCACCAGCTGGCCCTATTTATTTATCTATTTATTTCTATTCTACTTACCTTGTACTGCACTTTTCCCTTCCCCCTACCCCTGCACTTGCGCAGTCTGAATGACACCTGGCCTAGTAGGATCGTTGTCTGTCCTCCCCCTGTTCCCCCCCCCCCCGCCTCGTCGCGCCTTGAAAGACTTATGTAAAGGCGCGTTTACAAATGCCATATCATATCACGTTTAGCAGCCAAAATGTCTACCCAGCATTCCTCCCTGTATTTCAGATTTAGTTTTTAAAAAACATAGAACTGCCAATTGCAGTTTTACCCTAGAACCAGGCAGCATGTCTATCCAGAGCGCTTCCAAATCAACACTCTCTGGGTTGTGCGCATAATTAATGAAATCATCAATGCGTGCTTGTCTTAATCCTACACATTGGGTCAACAGATGTTGCAAAGTTACTTCCCTAATGTCTAGATTACCGTGGAGGTAGACAAACATTGCCTTATACTCATAATTTGGCCAGTTGCCAGCACATTAAAGCGAAATCGCATGAATTCCTGTCTGTGCCCTTTGCTGTGGAATTTTATGAGGCAAGGTTCTGTTGTAGCCATTTTTTTATCATTACCGACCAGATGCACATATTTTTTGTTTTAATTACATTGACCGTCAAATTCCAGTCTACATGTTGCAAAATAATCTTTACCTTAGTCTGATTGCTAATAAGCAGTTCTTTTGAAACCCCTACTTCTGCCAGGATTTCCTGTACCTCCCTCTCCAAATCCTGCAATACCACAGAAGAGTCCTTGCCAGCAACCAAGCACCGACCCAGGATTCCATACAGGCTGGAGCCCTTACCCACAAGCAATTTCCTAAAAAGCAATACTCTACGCCAGAGAATTATACTTGAGAGAGAATATAACCCAAGTTCTTAGCGTATTGCTGCAACTGGGACACACTTCGGGAGGTACCAGATCAATGACCTTAACAAGCGTGCCTCACATTTTGGAAATTCACTCCTAAACCACAACGGGACCAGTTCCATCCCATAGCAAAACTGAGCAATGGTCTTGCTGCGGTACATTTTAAAACATGGTAACATCGAGAATTTCCCATACTTGTTGTCAATTTTGAGTAATCGGGAAATCAGTGGAGTTATTTTTTTATCCAAATAATTGCACAAATTAACCTTGGTGACACTCTCAAAGATAGGGTAGCCAAGGTACCGGAAAGCATGGCATATTAAAAGTTTGGCCTGATCCAAGAACCACACAAATTTAATTGCGCTCTACTTATAGCTTAATCGCATGACAAACGTTTTTGAGCGATTTATAGCTAATGCATTGTCCACCGTGTATTTCTTAAATGAAGACAAGACTCGTTGCAGGCCTAAGGAAGGTAGATCAAACAGTAATACGTCATCCGCATAGGCGGTCCACACGATCTTAGTGCCCTCTACTTTTGGGGCGGCAAAGGATGCCTCTTCCAGATGCGGTCCAAGATCTGACAGATACAAATTAAAGATAGTTGGCGCAAATATACACCCCTGTCTCAGACCATTACATGTACTGATTTCCTCTGAGAGAGTTCCCTCAGTGTTGAGACGTATCCTAATCTTAGTTTCTACATGGAGATGGTGTAGGATAGCTAAAAGCTGGTCAGGCATAGTTAAGGCATACAATTTGCGCCACAACGTGGCTCTATCGACTAAGTCAAAAGCGGAGCAAAGATCTATTGACGCCAAGTATACTGGTTGGCTACCTCTTTGCCTGGTCTGGTGCTGCAAGATGGTCAATAAAAGCCCACCCCCCCCCCAAATCTGTTCCCACTGCCTTCCTAAAGCCAAATTGCTGGGGTGATAGTATTGCCTCTTCATCCATCCACGTGTGGATGTGTTCCAGGAATAGAGACGCGAAGATCTTAGAATCAGCATCAAGCAGGGCGATAGGTCTTTACCATCTAGTTTAGACCTATCGCCCTTTTTATAGATTGGTGCAACAAATGACATATGCCAGGTAGTTGGAAAAACCTTCGATATAACAATATCCTTAAACAATCAGAACAAAATTTTGGCACACAAAATCATATTGCCCTTAAAAACAACATTGGCAAGCATTTTTGGTCCCGGTGCGCGAGATGTCGAGCAGCTAGAGATTAACCTTTGTACAGCCTGCAATGTGAAAGGGATGTTCCACTGACATGAGGAAATTTCGTCTGGGACCAGCCAATTTGAAGCCGGAGGACTATATAAGGAGCCGAAATGCCCTTCCCAAACAGCCGAGGAGATACATACTCCTTGTTCTCTTACTTGCATGTCTTCTCTTCTGTTTACCAGGGACCAGAAATGTTGCGTGTTAATTTTGGATAGTGCCTCAAATATATTTTCTGCATCCTTCTGCACAATGTTTGCTTTCAGTGTGCGTACTTTGGATCTCCATTTATTTTTTAGCTTTTCTGATCATTTCTCCCAAAAGAGGAGTGAACGGGAGTTTCACTAAACTCAGAATCTCACGATTTTTCTCCCTTTTGAGTTGATGTAACGTAGGGTCAAAAACATGTGGATGAGTAGTACCTACTTTCTTGGGTCTCCCAATCCCTTTCGGCCCTAGAATAAGACCTTTGATATAACAGTTAAATTCCCCATGAGTATACATTAAAAAAAACATTTCACAACCATTTTTATCATAGTCCTCAAAAAAGACCTTGTTCACTTTCTCAACATTATCCCCGTGCCAATTGATTCTATTCCCGGCACAGTTGGGCTCCATCATCAGTGGATATACTTCAGTAGACGCAGGTGTGGTTTGCAACTGAAGAGTCAATTTGAGGACGCAGTGATCACTTTCCAATGATGGATGATTTTGAAATCAAATTAAAAATCAAGTAAAAATGTGCTAACAAAAATAAAATCTATAGTGGAGAATTCAGATCCATTAGTCCAGGTATAATCAATCACATCCTTACTCAGAAAATCATTTACACAAGTTAAGCCCCAGTTCATCAGAAAAACATTCCACTGGTGACCCTGTACTTGCTTTCTAGATGTGCCAGGATTCTTAAAGCGTATACCCACTTCAGAATTAAAATCACCCATAACCATAACGTTCAGAGTTTGACATAATATTTGACACTCCTGAATAATTTCATCAACCATGTTGATAAATTCCTTTAGATCTAACTCAGTATTCCAATAGACATTAACTATCCGCAAGTGTCTCAGAGGAACAGGAGGAGCAAAGTGTAACATGGCGATGCAACCTTTATGAAGCGAAAAGAGCTTGAGGCACTTAGAGGACATGGAGTTAGTTACAGCAATAAGCATGCCCCCCTACCTCACCCCACCCCCCCCCCCCCCCCGAGGGCCTTCTCCTTGATTTTTTAACTGCTGTAACTTGATGCAGGCTATACCCATCTAGCACCAGGGGAGAATACTAGCCTCCATAAGATAACTAATGCTATCAGACTTCATCTTTAGGCCTTTATTTCCCCGAGAATTCCAGGATATCACTGAGAATGACGGCAAGGTCTATAGATTCACATTCAGCGCTTGGATCTTAGCTAATGATTCACTCAGCGTTTGGGCCAGCCATTTTAGATCGGTTTCTTGGGTTTGATTTTGTATGGTTGCACCCTCCGCCCCCTTTAAGTAGGTGTGTGAGGTGGCGTCCACCGGATAACTTCCCTCTACCTCAACTCCTCAGCTAATCAATCGATTGTTAAATGGTTCTAAATCAAAGCCAAAGCAATGAATAGAATCAATTTCCGTGGCGACTAGATCCATAATAGCCTGGGAAAAAAATACCAGTCAAACCTCAGGGGATGGATAAAATCAACCAATTTAATGTCACCTGATGAGATCATGGAGAGCCTTGGGATTTCACTGAATAGGGTTAAGATTCTGTGACGATTGAGTGTGGTAGGGCCACCCTCCGAGAACATGGAGTACAGCATGATACTTGGGTAGTCGGTGAAGGCGGGAGGTCTCCAGTCCGTTCTATTAGGCCACCTGTTTGTAACTTGTTTAATGGACTTATGTGGACTGTACTCCCCCCCCCTCCCCCCTATCGGGTATTCAGAGCTGGTTCTATTCTACACTTCTTTGGACAAATCATTACCAGATACCCGTACCTCAGCAGAGTGAGCCTTACTATTTACCCCCTCAGAAGAATGTGCAGCTCGTACTAGGTTCACCCATGCTTTATAGGTGGTTGATTGTGCATATTTCTTTCAGAGCTAGGTCTCATTTCCTGCTGCTCACACATCAGATTTTGCAGTAATTTGAAGGGTTCCTGGCAGGATTGAGTTTCGGGGACATGGAGAGAAAGCTGAGCACTAGCATCATCCCCCTGCCTCAAAAGGCCTTCTGAGATCTGGGTCAGGTTGTTTGTATCTCGGCCCAGCCCTGTAGTGGTTGCTAACTCAAATTGATGTTTGCCTTTTGTGTCACAATCCTGAATGGGTCCAGGTGCTGAATTGTCCCTAATCACTCCTTCTGTATTATCCTTTTTTCCAGTAGGTTGGTGCCTTACCTCCATCCAGTTATAGGTAGCTGGGAATACTGCACCTGGCCTACTAGAATCTTCAAGCAAGTTCTTTAAGGCCTGTTTAACCAAGATTTTACTGTCCTCGCTTGGGACCAGGACGGGTGCCAAAGACAGTGATGATTCCCCCACAGCAATCCTTCCCATTGTATTTCCTGATATAAGGGCTTCCCCTTCCATTGTTCCCACCCCTGTATTTGTAGAGAACCCCACTCCCCTTAACACTCACGTGGGTGCATCCCCAACCTTGACCTTCTCTTGCAAAGCAGGGGATTGATTTCACGTTACGTGTTGTGAAGGAGTGATTTTTAAAGCTGGTAAAGTGTTCTTGATCTCCTCACGGCTAGATGAGCAGCTTTTAGTTTTTGCAACCGTTGTTTTTTGTTACATTTTGTTTTCTTTATATCATTTTTTATAGTGGACGACACATCATTGTTAATTCTGGTGCCTTGTACGATTTTTCCCCCTGCTTGTTTCTCTTCCAGTATTTGTTTGTTTTTATTTAATGCTTTCTTTTTTTATTTGTTTGCGAATCTGTGCATTTCCCTTATGAGTCATGGCGTCAATCAAAGTATCAGATGCTTCTCCATAATCGCCCTGTTCAGGTTCTAATAAACTTGGAGGGCACTGAACTTGATTGGCAGGCCCTACCTGGTTAGCTTGTTTTGGGGTCCCTAATTCTTTCAATTCTATTGCTTTTTTACTGAGACAAATCAATGACACCTTGGACAAAGTCCACATATATCTTTCAGATTGGCATTGGAAATTTTTAGTGCAGGTAGGTTCTTACTTTTTTTTCTTCAGGGTTTTTAACCGAACTACGTGCCCTAGCCGCCCTGTGCCTGATGGCCCTGGCTCATTTTTTTCTCCCTTCGAGAAGGATGTATGTTATTGTCAATTGGCCATTCTGTAGAGGAATCCATATCTCTGGCTCCCCCATCCTCACCGTCCGGATCTCCTCCTTCCTCTAGTGCAGATGGACTAAGCCCTGAGGACCAAAGGGCTGAGGATATCGCCGTTTGCTGTTGCGAGTGTTATTTTCAACCAGGTGGAGAGGAGAGGAAAACTGAGGTTATTGTTATTGTTATTTTGCATTTGTATAGCGCCTTATATACCATTGGTATGGTCTGAAGGCGCTGGTAGGTTGAACGCCCTTGGGAACCGAAGTTCGGGTCAGTGGAAAGATTAGAGAGAGTCCAAAGGTGCGTGTGCGCACCGGTATGTGTGCAGCTGGTGCAGAATTCATGTGGTAGCTGCTTCTTAGCGGTAGGTGTGGTGGTTGAGAGATCAGGGATATGTGTTCGGTCTGGCTGGAATTATCCAGACCGAGTGTGGCGGCGTTAGGCCTGAGGAGATACGCCTGGCTGGGGGTGTGAGACCAGCCATGTTTACTTAGAGTGATGGGGGGTGAGCGGCAGATGTTGATATGAGAACAGTTATACCAAATGGTGTCATAGTATCTCTGTGTTCTAGTTGAATGGTGGTGTAAGGAGAGAGTAAGCGTGGGGTGTGATATGCAGTATGCTCTTTCAAAGATTCTTTGCATTCCAAAACAAAATAAGCACGTCGCGCAATTCTGAGCGGTCAGGTCCGTTCTATCTTCACATCCGCTCTATGCACTATTCACCCATAACTCATTTGTTCCATGCGTTCGTTCGTTCGTTCGTTCGTTCCATACATTCGTTCGCTCTCCACACATTCGTCCACTCTCCACACGTTCGTCCGCTCTCCACACGTTCGTCCGCTCTCCACACGTTCGTCCGCTCTCCACACGTTCGTCCGCTCTCCACACGTTCGTCCGCGTGTGCCTGTACCTTTAATTCACCAACTGACCTGGTCACCTGACCTTGGTCAAACAGGTACTTAAGGCCGCCTCTTCCGCCCTTGTGGCGCTAAGCCCTGAGGACCCTGGATGTTGGCCTATCACCTATTTGTGGCACGTTCATGCCCCTTAGCTTACATGCGCAGGTTATTTTAAGCCCTCCGTCCCCACTACCCCCTCCCCTTCCGTTGCAAGTAAAACAAGTAGAGGGGGACGGGGGATTGGTCTCAACGTTCTCAAACCAAGTGAAGAGGACCACCAAAAAAAACAATATGAATAATATGAAGAACAAAGTCAAGTGGTATCGAGATAGAAGAGAACAGTAATATCGACCTTGATTCGTGGATTGGCCGGGCCGATGTGCCGCTGTCGCCGAGTGGAGCGAGACCGCCGCCTCGACGGGTGTTGTGCCGGTATGCGAGGACGCTACCGAGGAGTGGAGAATGGAGGATGCCACAAAATCCCCTGCCGTGGCAGCCGTTGATTACGTTGGCGGGCTGGGCCAGGGGGCGTGGCCGGTGGTCGCGGGCGAGCCCGGCGCCGCTGTGGGGATCGTGAGTGAGGCGGCGAACGTGCAGCGCCTGGTGGATTTGGCAGATGCTGCAGTGAGCTCTGCTTCGCTTCCTCCCCCTGAGTGTAATATGAGGCTAACCGCTTCGCCCAGCGGGACAGGTGGCGCGGGCGATGGACACGGAAACACTAAGTACAACTACTGATTCTCTCATGTCGCTGAGCAATCCTGTAAATGCCTCGCTGTGTGATTCTTTTGCCGCCCCTCAAAACGCTAGGAGCCCCATTTATGCTTCACAGCCCACAGAGACCCCACTTAAGGATTCTAGCCTGAAGACAATATCGCATAGTGAAAATACACAGATTATTCAAAATTCTACAGGAAATGGTTTACTAATCAATGACAAAAGAAACTCGTTAGAGGTAGTCTCTGCAGTCCTACAGAACCTAATAAATTTAAACAAATCCAGATCTTGTAACCGGTCGGATGTATCTAATCTACCTCATGAGCTATTATCCAAAGCCCCACAGAAAAGGACTTGTATGAGTGTCACTAACTCAAATCCAGATATATGGGGAATTGGTAATTATAAAAGAAGTAAACCATGCGTGACAGAGTCTTCTGATAGTTTTGAACCGTCACAAGAGGGAAATGTGGCCGATTCGCAGAAAAGATTGCCTATTCCACCCAAGACTGGTCAGTCCAGCAACAAGAGACGTTACATCATTGGAAGTGAAAGCTCAATTTGTGAAGAGACATCTGACGATTCTTATACGTCGGACTCTTCGATTGGTGACCGTCTGTTTCCTAAGATTAGGAGGGAAGGGACATGCTCTAGACGCATTCCACGTAAGTTAGAGGGGAGAGTGGAATGTGATCGGCCAGCTCCTTGTGTTCATGTGCCCTCTAATGATTTTTGAATAGCTCTTACATCGGCAATGTCAATTTCTCACACCCTTCACGAAGTTATATGAAACCTTAAATGATAACGTGAAGGATGTCACAACTCTACTAGCTCTGATGAATTCAAAATTGGTTCACCTAGAATCAATGCAGGGTAGAGATAGACACAAACAAGAAGAGATGACTCATCAAATTATGGCGGGCATCCTAGCAACAAATGAGGCTAAAAAGAATGATATGATTGACAAAAAGCTGTTTGCAGAGGTTGCAAAAGAAGCCTTGTCCTTATTTCATAAATCACACACAGCCATAGTAAAAAAAAAAAAAGATGAACTACGGGACAACGGTAACCTGAAAGACTTGGAAAGTAAAGCGTTAGCTGCCAATTCGAATGTTTGCGTAAACTCTTCAAAACTGGCTAAGATGCCTGATCCACATTTACAGCCCGTCCAACCAGACACGCAATTTCTCCTGCATAGTAAGTCACCAGGAAGTTCAATAATAGAAGTGATTGACATCGCGAATGAGGGGCCTAAAGAAAGCGCTGCTCTGTTGGAAATTGAGGTGCGCAAGCAAAAGCTTGTTGATGAATCACATCCCAAAAACGATTGCTTAGGAAAAGCTCTTGATATTTCGTTTAATACAGCTTTTATGCAAGCAAAAAATGCATCTAATCCAGCCTTAGTGGACCCTCAAATGGCCTCCAGTTCATCTCCACTTCAGAAAATTATAGAAGGGGTTTCTGACCCGCAGAATGTGTCGGTGACAACAGCGAAGTCTGCAGGTCTGTTTCCTATTTTTCAAAGTTTAGATCTAGAAGTGCAACCGACTTCAACTGTGGGTTCAAAGAAAAATCATCCTCTAATGAAAAAGCAAAAGAACATGCCTGCTCGAAAAAAATCGCAACAAAAAGGAGCCCGAAAATTCTTACGGAATTTAAATATGTTTCAAATAGTTCACAAGGCTATTTCGACCAGTTTGAAATTAGCGGACACAATAAAGGAGACTCAGATTGTGCACCTGGAAATAGACGATCCAAAATCGAATGCGATGGAGTTTGCCCAACGAAGAGGACTTGGCAATACAAGCGGAATTAATGGATCTATCAGTTTATGAAGACAAGATTGAACTCGATGTTGAACCGGTTAAAACTGTTGCGGAAGTACGCGTCATTCAAGAAGCTGTAGTATCTGCATTGGAAACAAAATCGAGCAGCGATAATAAGATTATATCATTCGAGAAACAAAATTGCACCCCGAATGAGCCACAGAAGGGCGAAGCTCCATTAACCTGTCCAAGACGTGTAGTGAGAGATAGACTGTGCAAGATCATTCCGCCAGTTGTAGAGGAGAAGGAAGAGGGTAGAGTGCCAAGGACTCTGGAATTCATGACACTACAAGCTAAAAGAGAAAGACAAAGGATACAAGGCCAGTTGAAAGCACAAAATACTGTCGACTCAAGTCAGTGCAACCTATATGAGGGGTACCTTGAGAAAGAATTGGGATCAGATGCGAAAACACCTCTTGATGCCAAAGTAGAAATGTTTCAGAAATCGGAACAGGATGCCTGCCGGACAAACGGCAGAGCCATCGTTGCCGATTAAATTAATGTTAGAGCGACTGGAGGGCTCGGATAAACTTATTCTGAACAGAACTAATGGGCTACGACTACTTCATCATGTACCCCGTCTTCGCTCTTTGGAGTCGAAAGATCAGAAAATTATTGAATTCCCAGAGGAAAGGTGCACCTATAAGGTGATTTTACATCTAAACTCTAATCTAATCGCAAATGTAATTTTGGATGCAAATGAAGAGCTGTTATCAATGGGCTTCGACACTTATAAAGTGAGGGACCCGGAACGACGCGAAAAAGAAGAGATGTTAAATCAGCCACGAGAAGCTTGGCCCTCTAATAAGTGTACCTCTAAACCTTTTGAAGTGGCGAGAAAGTTGGATCAAAGTGAGAAAACCTGGCGATCCTCGTCCGACCTGAATGGTCTAACTAGCAGTGCGCATTCAGCCGCTTCGCCTCCCCAAAGTTTTGTGGCGGTTGAAGAGGTCATGAGCTTCAGAAGAAGTTCAATGAAAAGAATTAAGATTACTATAGATAATGAGAGACAAACTGAAAAATTCTCCTTGATAAAAGCAAGCACTCAAAGAGAACATGTCCCTGTAGAAGACTGGAACTGGATGGCCTTGTCACTAAATGCAAATTTGAACAGCTAATGCCCGAAGCTTAATGTGGATCAAGAATGCTCTTTTGCCTCATGGAATACGCATGGTTTTTCACATCTCTTAAATAATAACTGGGCACACGAGTTACAACTAATCTGTTTACAAGAAACCTGGATCTGTGAATTACCAACAATCACAGACTATGAATGTGCAATCAATCCAGCCATAAAGGCAGAAAAGGGCCGCCCAGTAGCAGGTCTCCTGACATTGATTAAAAGGTCATCGGGATACCGGTTGCAGAACTCGACGAACTATACGCCCTACATCCAAGTCTGTGAGTTACGTAAAACTGCCGCTCCCTTCAAACTTTCCGACATGATCTATATTATCAACTTATATTGGAATCACCAACGGACTGGGTCACTTCCATTTATTGATCAGGTTACCGCAATTCTCGATAATTTGTTGGAATCAAACAGTGGAAGTGCTTTGATAGTTTGTGGCGACTTAAACAATGATTTTTTTAATCCCCAGTGTCCCGCCAAAGGTCATTTGTCAAAATTATGGTTAGAAGAAATGGAAGTAAGAGGACTCTCAATGTTAAATGGTCGAATGCAAGGTGACATACCGGCTAAGCCCACGTGACAGCGGGAAGGTCAAAGTTCCATCATTGATTATATTTTTGTTTCTGACACGCTGCATGGAAACATTAAGACCATGAAAGTTCGTTCCATGAAGAATAGCGATCATGAAATGCTAGAATTACGATTTCAAGACTCACAAAGTCCGCAAATCAAAAAGTGGAAAACTGAATTCACAGTGGAAACAAATCGTCTTCGTCTAAAATTGGAAGAACACGACGTGGCTAAGATATGTAAACAACTCAAGTCGAAGCCAGATGAGATTGAATATATGCCAATTTTATCTCAATTTAAAACCAAAAATATTGGTCTGAAAAACTGGTCTTTCGTGAACAAACATAGTTTTGATCTTATGGTAAAACAACGAAAAAGAACAATGTGAGCTGAAATTCGAAAAAATAATAAAGTGAAAATAGCAGTAAAAAACAAAGTAGTCAAACAAGCCTATAAAAATTGGATCAAAAGCCATCGATTTATATTACATCAAAACGATGCTGAAGCAATGATGAAGATCCTTACGAATAAAAACAGTGGCGAGTTTTGGCGAACTATCAACTGCATGGAAACCTCGCAAGTGGCCCTACAAGCTTGCCCTATTCCTGAAATAGAGTGGGTAAACAACTTCACAGCCCTATACTTCAAAGATCTTGCTCCAAATATGTCAACTACCAATCTAACATCATGGAATTTACATTTCACAAAGGACGATATCCGAGATATAATCATGAGAGCAAAAAACTTGCGGGCCCCCGGCCCTGATGGGTTGTCTAACTATATGATCAAACAGTTTCCTGATCTATGGACAGACTTGTGTTTTGATCTATTTACGAAAATCAACTTGCAAAAGCAAGTGCCAGCCTCATGGAAGACTGGGATAATCGTGCCAATATTTAAGAGAGGAAACAGAGCATCACCGGAAAATTATCGTCCGGTGGCCCTGCTCGACGTTCTGGGCAAGATTTTCTCATCCCTGTTGCAAGTAAAACTGATCACTTGGGCTAAATCAGCGAAAAGAGTAGATGAAAGACAGGCGGGTTTTGTGAAATTTGTGGGGTGTTCACTAAACCTGCTGGTTCTAAATCTGCTGAAAATGGAAGCTTTGAGAACTAACACGAGAGTGTATCTTGCTTTCGTTGACTTCTCCATGGCCTTTGAAATGATTGATCGTGAACTATTGTGGCAAAAGTTGGAACTGTGGGGCTGTCCGGTTGGCTTACTTGCAGCAATTCAAGAGCTTCACTCTAATACTTCAATTGCCGTTCGGCTGGACACATCGGGGACGTTGTCAGCTCAAATCAAGACATGCAAAGGAGTCAAGCAAGGTTGCCCGTTAGCAGCTGCAATCTTCGGCCTGTTTATCTCTGATATTGGGGACGCAATTCAATCGGTGCAATCTTTTCCACCAAAACTCAATTCATCGAAGGTAAGCTGGCTGTTGCATGCTGACGACTTGGTAATTCTAGATTTAACACCGATTGGTCTTCAACGCACACTCGAAGCTGTTCAAAAATATGTTTGCCAGAATAAATTGAAGATCAATATAACCAAGACAGAAATACTGGTGTTTGAAAATTTAAAAACAAGTCGTAACTCAAGAGACTTAAAATATGTATGGTCTCTAAATCAAATGAAATTGCAGCTCTCAAAAGCGTAAAATACCTCGGCATGAATCTAAATTCCAGCATATGCGACGACCCTTGGGTGGTCGATTCAAAGCGAAAATGTGGTCAGCTGGCCTGCCAGGGCTCGGTGATAAATAGAAAATATGGGCGATTTTCATTGCAACCGCTGCGTAATTTCTATGAACAAAAGGTTGTGCCGATTCTGGCTTACGGTGCGGAAAATGCCTTTGGTTGCCCGGCGACACACTGGAACTCATTAGAACATATATTCTGGACCAAAACCTTAAACTTACCACCTGGAATTGCATCAGCCTGCATACGATACGAATTAGCTTTAATTTCACTGCACGCCAGGATATGCTGGAACCAACTAGCACTGTTTCGAAAAACTAGAGCAGAGGAAGGAATATTCCAATTCCAGATATTTCACAATGCTCCATCGGGAGGCTCAGATATTGTCTCTCAATGGATAAAAAGATGTGAAGATCTTTTAGCATTTAACAACATTAGCTTGAAAACTCTTCACACAAATCCTACGGCTGCTAAAGTGACCCTATGGCGCGCTGACTAGATAAATACTTGTAACAAGCGTTTAGCTGCCAATGCGATGAAAAATTCTCCGGCTGAATCAAGGGGTTACAACATCCTTCAAAAATATCTGACTCGATTCCCGAATTCGAAAGCCAGAAGACTATACATGCTATTTCGGCTGAATGCAATGAAAACGAAAGAGTGAACCGGCCACTGCACGTGTAATGTGGGACTAAATTCTATCTGTCGCTTTTGTAATAAGGAGTTGGAGTCCCTTAAACACTTAGTCCTCTTTTGCTCAGCGTTGAAAGATGCAAGATCAATTCATCTGGGCCGGTGGTATCACGAAAATCAGTCTGCATGTGCAGACGAGTGGTGGAGGAGAATGTGGAATGGATTAGATATGAAATTAATCTTGCCCTTGACCTCCTTCCTGGCCGTCATTGATGACAAACTAAAAGATCAAACCGGACAATTGTGAGAATGCCTGAATGAGTTTAAGTGCTTTCAAGGTTGATCATGGAAAATAAGATCTGTCAATGTGACTTTTCTGTTTGGGCAGCAAGAAGGGAGGAGGTCAAATTGGAGGGGAAAAGATAAAGGTCACTGGACTTTTGTGGTTTTTACTTCTGTTGATTTTGGTTGTGTAATATTTTAAAGGTTTGATTTTAAACCAATAAAATTAATTTAAAAAAAAAAAAAAAAAAAAAAAAGATGGACTATCCGCTTCGGGAGCAGTCTGTGGGACCTCTGAAGGCATTTTCACTGATTGTCAGCTTCTCATCCAGTCTTGCAAAATGTGTGTGGATTAGTTCAATATTCTCCCTTAAACTTACAATCTGTGCACCATTGGAGATCACCAAATCTTTAAATTCAGCCAGACAACTCTGAGCGGCGAACAGCGTGTCCTTGTTCCCTTGTGTGAGGGCCTCTGCATAGGATTTGGGGCACACCCCAGTCTCACATTCTGTTTGCACTGTCTTATCATGGCAGAATATGCGCATTTGAACTTTGTCATGCCCCCCCATCTGTGCACAACTCTCTATTGCCAGAAGATAGCCCTCTACTTTGCAGGTCTTATCTGTATTAACCAGTAATATGGATCCGAGTTCTTGGATATCTAAATGGGTCAGTTCGTGACCCTTATCCAGAAGATTCAGAATCCTAGTTAATACTGGAAACGTGGCAAATGTCGAGGCCGTATCCTCAGGATTGATTCCATCAAATAAGGACCCATGAGGGGATCGATAGTTACAAAGGACTGATTCAATATGGAGGACGTATGGGAAGCCGGGCTGGAAGATTTTATCTGATTAGCCGCCAGGCTGCCCTGCCGCACCGTTTTCTGGGTATTTATCTGGCATGTTCCGTACAAATCCCCAGTTATGAGCCAATAGTTGAGGTAGGGATAGACTGGGATAGACTGGGATGGACTGGCTGCCAGTACCTTCGTGAACACCCTTGGGGCTGAGGCAATGCCAAAGGGAGGTACTTTCTGTGCGCTGGCAACATTGAAATATGAAAGTATGCATCTTTCATGTCCAATGTGGCCATGTAATCCCCCTGCTGAAGCAGGGGGGGGGGGGGATTACATCCTAAAGAGTTGTCAGGCTGAACTTTTGAGGTTTGACATACTTGTTCTCAGGTCTAAAACTGGGCGAATGGTGAGATCCTTTTTGGGTACAAGAAGTACACTGAATAAATACCCTTGTTTACCTGGATAAGGGGGATGACTGATGGCGCCCTTTTCCAATAGGACCTGAACTATTTGCAGCAGGATGCGCAGATGTTCTGGCGACGGTGGTCTGCTTCTTGGTGGGTGGTAGCGAGGTGGTCGGAGAAAATCGATGCAATACCGATGGGCAACAGTCTTTAGTACTAACTGATCTGAAGTGATCCCCTCCCAGGCATGGATAAATGAAGACAGGTGCCTCCCTCCCGACCAGGAAAGCGTGGGAGGGGACCCGTACCGAGTCACTTGGAGGCAGAGACCGGGGAGATCCTGGGAGCAGAGTTTCGCCCTCTGCCCTTGCCCCTATGAGAGCCTCTTTGCTGGTACTGGAAGTTGCCAGAGGAGCCCTGACCAGAGGACCAGGTGGCACCCCCGAGCCATACTGACCTTGGGGCGAGCGGGAGAAGGATTGGCCATGAAAGGACCAGCGGGCGCTAGGGCCGCTGTGCTGGTGAAGGGTTTAGCCATAATCTGGCTAAGGGTCTTTAAAGTCTCATGTTCCTTTTTTGCCATTTCCAGGGTGTCGTCAACCACCTTCCTGGATAGTTTGAATTCCTCCACGGGCTTGTTAATTAATGAGGCTTGTGTTTCAGGTTTGAACCCAGAGATCTTCAACCAGGCATGCCGCTTGAGTAGGATTCCCTGGGCAATAGTGCGTCCAGCGGTTTCAACCGAGTCCAGAGTGTTTTTCAGGATATTCTGGGTCACTTGCCTGCCTTCATCCACGATTACCAGTAGGCGTGAACAGATAGGCTCTCGAACCTCCGGATGGTCATCCTGTGCTAGGCCCCTCTGAACATCACTGTAGCTCGCAAGGAGCATGGTGTTATTGGCAATTCTCACAGAGTAGGCTGCAGGGGCTGTGACGTGCTTACCCAGGGTGAAACGTTTTTTGCAATCAATGTCTGGAGGGGATTCTGCCCAAGATAGTGGTACCCCTGCCTGTTTGAGAGTGGTTGTTACGACCAGGGAGTCCAGTGTGGTGCGACCCCTAGTATAGAGGAGATCAGAGGGGGCTGGGCGAAACAATTTTTCCACACAGGGATTAACTGCCTATTTAAGCGAAGTGGACAGTAAGGAAGGAGCCAGGCATCTTAATAGAATTTAATAAGAGAATTGCTTGCATAGCAAGCCTTTTCCTCAGGGATGGCCTCCACGAAGTCCGAGGCAGGGTCTGCTTTGTGCGTAACAATTTTAAAAGGGTTGGCTGCTCTTTTTAAGAGTGAGTTGAACAGCATTTGACGCCCACTGGCGACAAATCTCTCTGCAGAATAGAGGTAGGGGGATCCAGACACAGGACGTCTGGTTCAGTGGTATGTGGTGGTGTGTGCCACAAGTTCTGATCCTCCGCCTGATTCCAGTTCAGGCCTTGATAGACCGGGTATTGGTCATAAAGGTTAAAACGTTCATAAGAAACATCCTGGGCCGGGCCCTCGGGGTCGTCCCCAAAGATATTATCGTGGTGTTCTTGTGGTTCCTCCAAATAGGGAAATTGGGCACCAGGGGAAGGAAGTTACCAAGATTTAGAGGCGATGGGGGCCATGAGTCCACTTCCCTATGTCTCTTCAAGGCCCCGTCATACTGGTCTGAAAAAAGTCGATGAACTCAGCCATCTTAGCCATACACTCTTCAAACCTTTCCCTAGTCCATTCAGAGGAAGCTGAAGGGTCAGGAGGAGGAAAGGGCTGCCGAGAAGGGGGTGAACAACACCGCAGAAAGAGGCTGGGTGGCCTCGGAGTAGTCCTTTCGGAGAGAGGGGGCCTCTTGGGAGTCCCCAGCCACCATAACGGTAACCAAAAACTTCTTGCGATGATTCGGAAGCCCCATTGGCAGTGTAGAGTTTATAGGTGCGCCTGAAGGCATTCCCGCGGTCGGCGACACCACTAAGTCCTTCGGCGTTCAAACGCATTTGGACGGCAGGTCGACGAAGTAGACATTTCTAGATAACTGCCTGTTCCGAAGGAGTTTTATGCCCATTTGCATGCCGCAGGTGCAGTTGCGGGGAGGGCGCTGAATCGCGAAGTTCGGAAGGTACTGCTGAAATTTCGCCGCCCCTACAGGCATTGAGGTCTTCTTCGATGACCCCGAAGAGGCCTTAGGGGTTTTGTGCATAAGTACATGTGGTGCGTGGGTGCCCTGGTCGCTGGGGTGTGACTTCCGCATAACAGTGCCGAGGGCCTGCCTATCGGGCCGGGCACATGTGAGCGCGTAGGCTCCGCAGAAAGGTCGATGGCTTCCGAATCAGAGCCATGGCTGCCGACGGGTTCCTCGTCCGAAGTAATGGCGCCGGCGGGGGAATGTTTTTCGGCCTGCATAGCATAAAGCGCCCACTGCTTAGTCCGCCTGTCTTTCAGCATCTCAGGCCAAAAGATTTTACAGGCCTTACAGGAGCGCTCGTCGTGGTCACGAGGAAGACACTTATTGCATCAGTGATGGGTATCTTTCCTGGATGAACATTAACCATTACAAGACGGGCAGAATTTAAAAGGAATCCTCTCCATAGCAGAAGTTAGCGGCAGCCAGACCGAGAAGAGAATGGAGCGGTGAAGGAAATGCATTCTCAGAGAGAAGAAAGAAAACAGGGCCCCACTCTTCCTACTGTAAAGGCCAGGCCTGAGGGCCAACAGTCGCCGAGCAGTTGCAGATGTAGATGTAGACGTCAGTGGCAGGGACCCCACGATACATCCGTCGAGATGGTGGTCGAAATTGACTAAACGACCGTAGGAATAAATATAGCAATATAAACTCTTACGAGCTCCGCATAAGCGACCAACCCGGTTGGTGGAAAAAAAACAATCTGGTGGGACCTCGACGCACAAGGGATTTTTGGTACACTACACATCACGTTAGGGATAGTGTTACAGTCACGCCCATGTCGACGTCCCTTTCAATCTTCGATAAAAAGATGCAATACTCTGAGATTACCACTAGATGTATGACTATATCCACAGCATGCGATTCTGAGCAGATCCAAAGGCATCAGAAATAGAGGTTTTGGGGAGTGGGAAAGTAAGATGCATGAACACATTTTCAGCATGTGCATGCCAGCGTACTGCAAAGTATAGCGTTGTGTGTCAAGTAATATCTATGGGAGAGACCTCTCTCCCATTTCCCTCAGTTGCCAATGCCCATACATTCACATTAGCATTCTCTGAACTTCTTTGCAATGTTTTGGCCTGTGCTTCCCATCAATCTTAAATAGAAAATGAAATGGGGATGGAGACGGGACAATGATTGAGTTGCCGTCTGAAGCATCTCATGACTCACAGGTGACATCTTCAAACCCTGGTTCGCCAGCTTTGGTAAGCATGCAATATTACAATAGTGATATAATAGGTTTAGTCATTTTAAAATAAGTACATTTTAATTTCTATGAACGTGTAACCTACCCTCCCCCACTTAAGTGTATCGATATGCACAGAAGAAGAAGTTCCTTCTTATCTGGTAACGTTCTTTTGATGAGTTGTTCCTCCGACGTATTCCATATCTATGATATTATCTCCAGCTTGCTGGCCTCGGAAATTTTTTTCCCAGAAGAGGGCGCTGTGCGTTGACGTCCGTTCCTCGACAGCCACCGTATCGACGCCGACGTCATCGTGCCTATAAATGGCCACGCGCAGCATCCGTTGCTCAGTTCCGTTTTGTAGAGTAAGGTAGTTATTGCATGAATGGTTACTACCCTTGAAGGAGCGTAAACTGCAACCACAAGGGAAATGTTACTGCGGGGATGGATGGGAGGGGCGATAAGGAATACGTCGGAGGAACATCCCATCGAAAGAACGTTACCAGGTAAGATGTAACTTGTTCTTCGAAGGGATTGTGTGCTCCGACGTATTCCTTATCTATGATCGACTCCCATAGCAGTGGTATGTGATTGGAGGCGGGAGTAAGGGATGCCATATTACTCTAAGAATGAACAGAGTGTAACACACCTTTGCCAAATCTAGTCTCTTGACTAGAGGAGGAAGGGAATAGTTTCTTACCTGTAACTCCATTTCTCCAGCATTGGTATCTTTCATGGATTCACATGCTTAGAATATTCCCCGTCGTCAGGCTGGGAATCCCCGGTACATTATATAGACCCTTTCCCGTAGGAAAACTTTTTCGACGCTTATGCGTCCTATCCACCTCGTTTTGTATCATGCGTGCCCGTGCCGTCAGGACGCCATGATATAAATACAGGACCCGCCCCCGCGCTCCCTCAGATTTCGGCCCCCAAAGTAGTGGGGGAACCAGTTTGCATGCCCAGGGGAGGCAGGCGGGCGCATGTGAATCCATGAAAGATACCAATGCTGGAGAAATGGAGTTACAGGTAAGAAACTATTCCCTTCTCCAGCATTGGATCTTTCATGGATTCACATGCTTAGAATAGATTACATAGCAGTACCATCCCGAAAAGAGGAGGCGTGCATGCAAACTCACATACTTTCCTCACAATGCCCGTTCCCTATGGTCGTGTACCCATCAGCAATTGTTAACATAGAAAACGAACAATATTCAATCATAATTGCAACAAGATCTAACCCCTCAACCGGGGCTTACCTTATTGGAATAGGTGTCGAAGCACCGCCTGTCCCATCCGAGTATCTTCGGCATGTTGTTGTGACAGGCAGTAATGGCGGGTAAAAGTGTGTGTAGCCGCCCAGGTAGCCGCCATGCAGATGTCCCCCAGAGGGACTCCAGCCCACAGCGCCGTCGACGACGCCGCCGCTCTAGTTGAATGAGCTCTTGGGCATCGCAGAAGAGGCTTCCCAGCCTTGGAATGGCAGTACGAAATGGTAGACGATACCCATCTTGACAGTCCTTGCTTTGAAATGGCTTTGCCTTTAGCACCCAAACCATAGGCCACGAACAATTGCCTCATTTTCCTGAAAGGTTGCGTACGATGAAGATAAAACTTGAAAGCCCTTTTCACGTCTAATGTGTGTAACGTGCGCTCCGCTCCCGAGCATGGCTCTGGAAAAAACGTAGGTAAGACAATAGAGGAATGTTAATGGAACACTGAAGGAGCTTTCGGTATGAACTGTGGGTTAGTGGCAAGGACCACCTTGTTCTTGAAAAATCTTAAGTATGGTGGGTCTACCATTAGAGCTTGGATTTCCGAAATACGTCGGGCTGAAGTGATGGCCACCAGGAAGGCCAATTTCCACGACAAAAACTTTAGAGACGATGATGACATTGGTTCAAAAGGAGGTTTCATAAGAGACGCTAACACCAGATTGAGGCTCCACACCGGAGGAAATCTCTTCTCGGGAGGGAAACTCCTAAACAAACCTTTAAGGAAGTGCTTAATCAGGCGGTCGCTGAATAATGGTGCGGAATGTCGTTGACGTGTAAACCTGGAGATGGCGGCCAGGTGTACTTTTATCGATGACACCGATAAGCCCTTTTGAGCTAAGAACAGCAAGTATGGAAGGAGCTGTTCCGGCGTAATCGACTGCGGAACCAAACCTGGTTGATCCACACACCACTGACAAACTCCTCCATTTGTACGAGTATGAAGTGTTTGTGGAAGGTGCTCTTGCCGCTTGCAGAATACGACGACACTCCTCCGGAATCGTTAGCTGACCAAATTCGGCGAAGTCAGGAGCCAGGCCGTCAACTTGAGGCTGTCCGGGTCGTGATGCCAAACGATACCCTCCTGTCGAGACAGAAGGTTGGGGATCTTCCTGAACCTCATTGGCTCCGCCGCCGCTATGTGCAGCAGGTCTGAAAACCACACCTGTCTGGCCCAATACGGGTCCACCAGAATCACCCGACATGGGTACTTGAGGATCCATTGCAACGTCCTCCGGATAAGAGGAAATGGAGGGAATGCGTACAGGAATTTGTTCGTCCATGGGAAGGAGAACGCATCCCCCAGTGAGCCCTGCTGAGGCCATCTGCTTGCATACTGCGGGCATTTCCTGTTGTCCTTCGTCGCGAACAGATCGATGGAAGGATGTCCCCACTTCTTGAAAACCTGTTGTAGTTGCTGGTCGATCAGCACCCATTCGTGAACTTCGTTCATTTCCCTGCTGAGGGCATCGGCCTCCACATTTCTCACACCTGGCAGGTGGAACGCCAAGATTAGCATGTTGTGTTGCAGGGCCCAATGCCAGATTTTCTGTGCCTCCATCGACAGGGACCTGGAACGTGTTCCTCCTTGTTTCCTTAGGTAAAACATTGTAGTCGTGTTGTCCGTCATGACACGCACCACAGAGTCTCTCAATTGAGGAAGAAAAGATTTTAGAGCCCACCGCACTGCTCTCAGTTCTAGCAGGTTGATATGCAGGGAGGATTCTTGTAACGACCACCGGCCTTGTACCTGTAACGTATCCAGATGAGCTCCCCATCCGCTCAGCGATGCATCCGTCACCACCGTCTTCTGGAACTCCGGTTCCACCAGAGGCATTCCTTTCGTTAAATGAGTAGAAACTCTCCACCAACAGAGTGCTTGTACCAGTTGTTCGTCGATGACCAGTCTGTCGGACCAGCGACCTTGGCTCTGCGCCCAACGGTCCGCTAGAAATTCCTGGCAAGGCCTCATAAACAGACGGCAGTTGTTTATCAGCGGAATGCAGGATGACATGGTCCCTAGCAGGGACATGTATTTGCGCACCGACACCCTGGTACCGCATCTCCATTCCGACGCCTTGCTTTGTAGCTTCTGTATTCTTTCGCTGGATGGTCTTACAAGGCTTGTGTGCGTATGAAACTCCGCTCCTAGAAAGACCAAGGTCCTCGAAGGCTCTACGGAGGACTTGCTGAAGTTTATCGCGAAGCCCAGTTCCTGTAAGAGGGACATCGTGGCCCCCAGACTGTTTCGTGTCTGTTCCATGGACGAACCTCTGACCAGCCAGTCGTCTAGATAGGGATAGACATGGTGACCGTCCTTCCTTAAATGGGCCGCTATAGGGGCCAAACACTTGGTGAACGTCCTGGGGGAGGACTTGAGACCGAACGGGAGGACCTTGAACTGAAAATGCTTTCGCCCGACGACGAACCTTAAATATCTCCTGTGTCGTGGACGTATTGGGATATGAAAATATGCGTCTTGAAGGTCTAGCGACGACAGATAATCCATGGGTTGCACTGACCTGATAACCTCCTGGAGCTTTAGCATTTTGAATTTTGAGCTCTTTAGCCATTTGTTGAGTACCCTCAGGTCGAGAATGGGCCTCCATTTTCCATTTGGCTTCTTGACAACGAAGAACCGGGAATAAACCCCTTGTCCTTCCTGTGCCACAGGAACCCGTTCTACCGCTCCTTTTTGCAGCATAAGCGCCACCTCTTGTCTTAGAACTCGAAGGTGGGGCTGGGCCGAAAACACTGGTGGAAGATTTGGAGGCTTGTTTTTGAATTGCAGCGCATGACCCATGCGAATCGTGTCCAGAACCCATCGATCTGTGGTGATGCATTTCCATTGGTCGATATGATGAGAGACTCGACCCCCCCCAGGACGTTCCGAAGGCCGTCATTGGTTGCTGGTTTGCTTGTCCTTCGTCGACGAGGGACCCGAGCCGCGCCGTCTGGAGGCTTGATAATCTCTGCCTCTACGTGCCGACTGGGATGCACGTCTGTAACCTTGTGAGGAGTATGAGGGCCTGTTAAATCCACGGTCTCTAGAGGCTCCAAAGCGAGAGTTTCCGGAAGCACCCCTGAAGGGGCGAAAAGAGCGGTATCCGTGTCTTCTTTCATCCCCTTCAAGGCTTCATCTACCTTGTCTCCAAACAGATGTTCTCCTTCACATGGCATGTCTAGGACTTTGTATTGGACTTCAGGTCTGAAAGTAGTACATTTGAGCCACGCTCGTCGACGCAGTACTACGCCATAATTGATTTGTTTGAAACCAGACTCTGCTAGGTCCACCGCAATATTAATTGCGTGGTTCGAGGCCTCCTCACCATCTCGTACTAGCAACATGGCTGCTTTTCGATGTTCTTCCGGCAGATGTTCTAGGATAGGGGCTAGTTTATGCCACATCTCCCTATCGTATCGTGATACAATCGCCAAGGAGTTGGCTGCTCTTACCGTCGTGGCGCCGACTGAGAGCACCTTTTTTCCAAAGGCGTCCTGCCTCCTGGCCTCGCTTTCTGGTGGGGTTGAACATTTTTGCTGTACTCTGGCCTTTCTAGCCGCTGCCGCCGATACCACAGAGTCTGACAGAGGCTGTGATGTTAGACATTTTGGAGTGGACTCCGGAGCTTTAAACTTTTTCTCAATACGCCCCTTAATAGCCGGTTCCGAGAACGGATGACGCATCGTCTTGAGGCCTTCTTGCCACACGTGGTCCAGGATTGGGATGGCAAATACCGATTTCTTCCTTTGACCCATGTGATCAAAATGAAAACAGTCTTTCTTTTGCTCCTCAGGAATTAAGCCGAACTCGGAACACGCTTTTCCCATCATTGCATGGAAGGCTCCCACATCATCCGGAGGAGATGGCTGTGCCTGGCTCCTCATAGACTCTACCTCTACATCCGAATTCCATGTTGGGTCTCTCGACGGAGACAGGGAAATGTCCGACCCTGAGTCACCTCGTATAGAATCGGACTCCGATAGCTCACCCTCCTCCTGCGCTCGAGGACGATCCTCACCACCTGGGAGGCCGACGGGCTTTTGGTCGTCGAGCGAGCTGCTTGAGCTTGAGCTTGTTCGTCGACGGAAGGTGCAGAAAATATCAACGATGAAGTGCCAGGCTGAGGGATCTGCGTATCCAGACGCTGCAGGAGCTTCTGAAGTGTATTAAGCACATCCAGAGACAAAACCGTCTGGGGGGTCAGCAACGTCGAGGATAGAGGGACCACACCCCCACTCGCACTCGTCGTCGACGTATTGGAAGGCCGTAAGCCCAAGTCCGACAGCTGCATAACCATGCCACATTCTCCTTCCACCGACGACACCGACAAGGCCGTGTCTGGCTGCAGTAGGACCTCAGGGGGGGCCGGGTCACAAACCTCTGGCTGCCAGGCCATAGATTGAGTCACCGTCGACGAAGGAATCCCCACTGCTGCTGCCTGAATAGTAATAGGCATCGTCAGCGACACCGGGGTCGACGAGCAAGTAGCCGGCACCGAGCCTTTAGACTTCGTAGCTGATTTCGTTGCCGACTTCCCTGCTGAAGAGTCTCGACTCACGGTAGACCTAGGACGGTCCCCTGAGGAGGATTTTGATGCCGCTTGCCTCTCCGTCTTAGAGGATGAGGAGGAGGAGGACTTTTTGTGTGATGAGGAAGACCCAGCATGCTTCCCCGTATGCTTGTCCGCAGGGCGTTTTTCGACAGGCCGCACCTTCTTCGAGGGAGGTTCCGACTTGCTCCTGGAGGCCGTGGAGCCAACTTCTGATGCCGGATAGGCACCCGCTCCGTCGTTAAGCCAGTCGACCAACCTTCTTTCCCGGTCTTTAAGGGTTTTTTGGGAGAAACCCTGGCATATCTCGCATGTATCCGCCGTGTGGTGCGGGTGGAGACAGTAGATACAATCCATGTGGGCATCACCTTCATAGACTTTTTTGAGTCCACATGTCGCACAAGGACGAAATAAAGCTTTTCCGGACATATTTTTTCCAGAATGTAACGTCGCCGAAGCGAAAATACAACCTAATCTCGACTAGCAGTAACCACGAGGATCCCACTACTTTGAAAGACGGTTGAAATCTGAGGGAGCGCGGGGGCGGGTCCTGTATTTATATCATGGCGTCCTGACGGCGCAGGCACGCATGATACAAAACGAGGTGGATAGGACGCATAAGCGTCGAAAAAGTTTTCCTACGGGAAAGGGTCTATATAATGTACCGGGGATTCCCAGCCTGACGACGGGGAATATTCTAAGCATGTGAATCCATGAAAGATCCAATGCTGGAGAATCCAGGCTATAAAATTTGGTAAAGGTATGTGCGGACGACCATGTGGCAGCCGCACATATGTCTCTAATTGGTACCCCTCTTTGAAGAGCTGAGGAGGCTGCGATACCCCTGGTCGAATGAGCCCTTAGATTTTGAGGGGGCTCTTTCCCTGCCAGTTTGTAGCATTCCAGAATGGCTAAAATAATCCATCTGGAGATGGTTTGTTTGGTTATTGGTAATCCCAACTTATGTCCTGCGTAACCTACAAAGAGTTGGTCTGCTTGTCTAATTTTAGCAAGTCTGATATAAAAACTCAAGGCTCGCTTAGGGTCCAGCCTGTGTAGTCTCTCTTCCTCTTTCCCCGGATTGGGGGGGGGGGGGGGGAGGATAGAATGAAGGTAAAGTAATCTTCTGAGTAATGTGAAATTCAGAAACTACCTTTGGGAGGAAGTTAGGCTTCACCTGTAGAACGACCTTGTCCTTGTGAAAAATTGTATGAGGAGGTTTACAAGATAGGGCTTGTATCTCGCTAACCCTTCTAGCAGATGTTAATGCTACCAATAAAACAGTTTTGAGGGTGAGAAACTTCAATGAACAAGAGTGGAGTGGTTCAAAAGGAGCACCCTTTAGGAAGTTTAAAACTAGATTTAAGTCCCATAAGGGAACTTGGAATGATCTTGGAGGGTAAACATTAGTTAGACCTTTCAGGTATTGAATTACCAATGGAATTTTGAAATACGAAGGCTCCTCTGCAGTGCGCTTAAAGATCGATAGCGCTGCGAGATAGCCCTTAATAGTGCCAACTTGAAGGCCTGAATTTGCCAAATAAAGTAAGAAGGATAACACCGCAGGTGTACCACATGAAAAGGGTTCAATATTCTTTTCTCTGCACCAGCTGCAAAATGTATTCCAACGGCAGCGGGATAGAGTTTTAGTTGCTGGCCTTCTGGCCGAAAGCAACACCTCCATGACGTCATCTGGAAGGTCCCAATCCTTGTACCTCAACCTTTCAGATACCAAGCGTGAAGGTTGGGGGTCTTGATGGCTGGATGGAGAACCTGACCTCCCTTCTGCGAGAGCAGATCCTCTCTGTACGGTAGACTAATTGGAGGATGGATGGACATGTCCAGAAGGTCCGGGTACCACGTTCTCCTGGCCCAATCCGGGGCAATTAGGATCATGGTCTTCCGAAACCTTCTCAACCTCCTGATCATTTGAGGAATGACAGGGACCGGAGGAAACGCGTACAGAAGTGGGAACTCCCAGTCCACTACGAACGCGTCTCCTAGAGCTCCTCTCGGGGGAAATTCCCTTGAGCAAAATCTGTCGCACTGCCTGTTGATACTGGTGGCGAACACATCCACTTGAGGGGTTCCCCAAAGGGCGAAGATCTCTTGAAGGACTTCCTGAGCCATCTCCCACTCGTGGGAGACTGTGTTCTGCCTGCTCAGAGCGTCCGCTGTCAAGTTCTTCTCTCCGGCTAGGTGAATTGCCGATAGAGAGATTCCTTCCTGAATTGCCCAAAACCAGAGCTGCATCGCCTCTCTGCACAGTGGCAGTGACCCTACGCCTCCTCTTTTGATGAGGTAGTGCATGGCCACTGTATTGTCCGTCATTATCAGGACGTTTCTCCCCCGTACAGACGGCAGAAAAGCCTTCAGTGCCAGTCTGATGGCTCTCAGCTCCAACAGGTTGATGTGTAGTCTGGACTCCGATGGAGACCAACGACCGCTGATGGTCAAGTCGTTGGCATTGGCTCCCCACCCCGTGAGTGAGGCATCTGTGACTACTGTTATCTCCAGCCATGGTTGCCAAAACAGTTCACCTTTCAAGATGTTCTCTGGAGAGGCCCACCATTGAAGGTCGTGGGCTACCTTGTCCGGAATCCGGAGGACATCTGTCATCGTCCCTGAGAATTGTGACCACCGAGTCCTCAGTGCCCACTGAAGGGATCTCATTCTCAGGCGAGCCTCTGGCACAAGGGATATGCAGGATGCCATGAGGCCTAGCAACCTCAAAAAGTCGTAGGCTGGGAGACGTTGGGCATTTTGAAACCTGGTGACCATCTGCAGAATATCTTGAGCCCTCACCTCTGGTGGCGAGGCTTTTCCCAGGGACGTGTCCAGGACTGCTCCAATGAACTGGAGTCTCTGTGATGGTATCATCTGTGACTTCTTTAAATTGAGGGAGAAGCCCATCTTGTGAAGGAAGTGGCAGACATAATCTAGTTGGATCCGAGCTTGTTCCGAAGAAACTGCTCTGATCAATCAATCGTCCAGGTAGGGGTAGACGTGAATCCCTTCCCTCCTTAGACTTGCAGCCACAACCGACATTAGCTTGGTGAAGACCCTCGGGGCGGAGGTCAGCCCAAATGGCAGAACTCGAAATTGATAGAGAGTTGCCAATTGCGAACCTCAGGTACTTCCTCTGCTTGGGATGGATTGGCACATGGAAATAAGCATCCTGAAGGTCCAGAGATATCAACCAGTCCTGAAGCTGGAGGGCCTGAAGGATCTGAGAGAGAGTTACCATCTTGAACTTGTCCTTCCTGAGGAACTTGTTCAATTCTTGTAAGTCCAGGATGGGTCTCAGTCCTCCGTCTTTCTTTGGTATGAGAAAGTAGGGGGGAGTACCAGCCTTTGTTCCGGTCCGCTACAGGTACCGGTTCTATGGCACCTTTCTCTAGCAGGTCTACAATTTCCTGCAAGAGGAGCAGATCCGGCACTTTCAGAGAGCTGTTCCCCGGTCGATGGTTCCGAGGGATGCGTAGAAAAGGCAGGCAGTAACCTTGGGCAACTGTGTCCAATGCCCAAGCATCTGACGTAATAGCCTGCCATTCCGACAGATGGTGAGTTAACCTGCCCCCTACAGGTGTCTTGTGATGGGAGACCTCAGAGTGGTTTGGGAGCGGCTGATGCAGTTGCCGAAGGTAAAGCGGCTCCTGCGGATTTCTTTCCTTTACCCCGTCCACCACGGGTACATTTTCCTTGGCCTCTTTGAGCCGGCCGTCCTCTGCCTCTTCCATATGAGGAATAATAGCGAAAGGACCTTCCTCTCCAAGAGGATACTGAGGGACGAAAATTAGTTTGGCGGATTGCAGCTCCTAGTGACTTGGCTGCTGCTTTAGATGTTTGCAGTTTTTCCAAACTGTCATCTGCCTTTTTACCAAACAGGGAAGAGCCGTCAAAGGGCATATTTAAAAGTCTGGCCTGTACGTCAGAAGCAAAGCCAGACTTTCTCAACCACGCATGCCTGCGGATTGTGGTACTTGCCGCCATGGCCCTGCTGATACTGTCAGCAGAATCAATGCCAGTTTGAAGGGACTCACACATTGCATCTTTACCATCTCTGATGATATTTAAAAATGCGTCCCTTTCTTCTCCTTCCTGGAGGCAGTCAGCCGCTGATGAAGCACACTCCCAAAGAGTGTGGCTGAACCTAGCGAGCGTACAAGTCACATTAATAGATTTTACAGCCATGCTACAGGCCGAGAAGACTTTCTTAGCCATGGCATCATATTTTTTATCATCCCTATCCTGTGGAGCAGTGGGGTATGCAGATGTACTGCCTGATGAAGTTGCAGCCTGGACCACCAGACTCTCTGGAGTAGGGTGCTTAGATAGGTATTCAGGGTCAGCAGCAGATAACCTATATTTCGCTGACAACTTCTTGTTAACCGCAGGGACAACTTTAGGAGTTTCCCAGTTAGTTAAAATCTTTCTTTGTAAAGCAGAATGGAAGGGAACCACAGGATCCTCCTGTTGACCTTTATCGAGAATATCTGTGAGGTCATCCTGTTGAAAAACAGGTGAAGGCGCAGACCAACCCATGAACTCCATAATTCTTGACATTAGGGTTCTATAAGGGGTTTCAGCATGTTCCCCTGGGTCTGGTTTGACAAATTCCACTTCTGGGGAAGTGTCTAGGCCACTTGCTTCCTGTAATGCATCCTGAAGGTCTTTCAACCTTCTTTCCTCATAGGCAAAAGTCTCTGGTTCCGGTGATGTGGTCCTCTGCAGCCCAAAAGGCCTTTCTTGATCAGAATCTTCCCTTTCTTCATAAATTGAAGTTAAGGGGGGATGCTCTGGCCTGTGAAATGGTATAAAACCCATCTCTAAAGCAGAGGGAGCCATCATCAGTGGCCTTGAAAAGGTTGATGTCGTCGACGATGTAAAAATCCTCGAAGGCGCCGACAAAGGCGTTGAGAAAACTGGAAGAGGTCTCGAAGAACTCGAGAGGATCAGAGTCCTGCTGGAGGATGTCGACGACGTTCCCGACGTCGTGTCGGAGGCTCTCGGTGTAACCGTTGGCTGTAGAGTAGCCGTGGGTTTTTCTTTTATCGACGTCGATGTCGGCGTCGACTCGATCGACGGATGCGTCGAAGAACCCTTCGATAACGGCGTTGATGGCACGGATCTATGCTTCGAAGGGGCTTTCGACGATGGCGTCGAAGATGCTTTACTTCCCGATGGCTCATGGCGCTTTCGGGTCGACTCTTTCGCCGGGTGCTTCGACTCGCAGCGTTTAGATTTTTTAGGCTTTTCACCCGAGGTATCACCCTCAGCTGACTTCGAGGGGGTCGAGGCTGCTTTCTCGAAGACGCTTAGCATCTTTTTTCTGAATTCCTCCCACTCAGCTTGAGAGCTGTGTTTTGTGGGGCAATTTACTCTTTCAGGGGAACTAGAAGACGATGACAAAGGAGATCTTCTACGTCTCTTTTTCGAGTGTCTAGACCTCGACGAGTGGTGGGAGCCACTTCGAGACCTAGAACGAGAATGCTTTCGACGGTGGGGAGACGAATGTCTCGACTCTACCGCGGAAACTTTCGAGGAAGTTAAAACTGACTTGCCTCACTCGAGCTTCCCCTTATGCTCCTTCAAGGCATTCGCCGTCATGGATAGGCATTCCTCACACTCTGAACACTGGTGTTCGATTCCCAGATACCACAAACAGATACTGTGAGGATCCGTCAACGACATTTTCTTCCCACAGTCTCGGCATTTTTTGAAACCGGACCGAGGAGTCGTCGGGTCAGAGGAGGAAGCCATTGAGTACGATTCGGTTTTCTCGAGGAAATATGAATATATTTCGACTGACGAACTGAGCAACGGTATTCCGAGGCACACGAAGCGCGGAAAAACGGAACTGAGCAACGGACGCTGCGCGTGGCCATTTATAGGCATGATGACGTCGGCGTCGATACGGTGGCTGTCGAGGAACACCTACTCGACGGACGTCGATGCACAGCGCCCTCTGCTGGGTAAAAATTTTCCGAGGCCAGCAAGCTGGAGATACAAATATAGATAAGGAATACGTCGGAGGACACAATCCCTTCGAAAGGAACGTTGTCTTCTTGATTTGCAGATATTAATTTATTAGAGGTATTGTAGATATTGATTAATATATAAAACATGATACATGACAAGACTGGTCCCCATTCATCCATGGATATTGGGAGATTGTGGTGCATGGGAGGAGCTGTGTGCTGGCCAGACACGGATGCGAGGGGCACTTCCCTGATTAAAGGGGGCTGGGGAGGAGGGTGATGCAAGGACAAAAGGATGCCATATAGGTCACAGGAGAAGCTACAAGGATTTGTTTCTTATTCATAGTGTGCTAGATGTGATACCCAGGAAGCATGCACGCACAAAGGTCAGTATGTGGTACTCAAATTAAGAGGCGGGGGGGGGCTTTCTTTCCGACACATTAAAGTGGCCTCATACCCCAACACTGGTTCAAATTAACCAGGTGTTGGAACAGTATGCATGCCATCTCTTTCAGAGAATGTGTGAAGATGGTAGGAATGACTTGTTCATCCTCTGAGGTAATGCTACATAATCATTGGTCGGGAAATGGCCAATAGTGCTCCTCACACTTGGAACCAAGGGGATGAGGCAATCAATCTGTGCTACTGTGGGAAGCAACCAGGGTAAGGCTTTTATGAGGCGTCAGAAATGGAAGACGGACACAAAGGTAAAGTTTTCTCAAAGTTTGCCATTGATTCAAAGTAAAACTGGTTCTGATGAACGCCTAACTTTCCCTAACTTAACAGAGAAATCTCTGCCTAGCAAACTAAGACTAAAGGAAAATCAACTAGTGTCCAAAATATCTCTGGTCCTTGCACTAATACATACAATCAAATTATAGAAGGAAAATATGGCTGACTTTTGGTTCAACAAAAACAGTCTCTGCAATTCAAATGCAAATTTTCTTGGAAGCACTCCTTGCTAACAGGGTTGTATTCCCTTCCCTGGATCAATTCAGGAGTACTTAAATGACAGTTCTGATTCTACAAAGTTCTGTTCAAATAAATAGAAATGTATTTTTCAACTACCGTCTTTCTCAGAGGTATCATAAATGTCCTTTTCATCACGGTTCGTTGATAACCCAAAACAAGTCAATGTCTTCCACAATATCCTTCTTGAAAGGATCATCAACTTCCTTCTCAAACACAGGTTCAAAGCCAAATATAAATATTCTGTTACCAGATGACACTTTCTTCAAAAGAAACGACTTCTCAAGGTAGCACTTCAATGCTTCTCAATACTTCTTCTCGATTAAAACATATTCTATAGTACATGAATTGTCTTACTTCAACAAAGGTTCTTTTCAAATATATTTCAGCCACAAAGATGCCAAACCACCATCTTCTTTCCTGGTTCACACACCTGCCAGAACAAACTACTTTAGGCCCTTTAATAGTATACGTGTGTGCCAGGAACAAAACTCCTACAACAACTTCAAACTTGGGGGAAATATTGATTCCAGTATCCCCTCCACACCAGTCCCTCTATATGTTTTCAGTCTTTTGGCTGCTAGTAATAGGAGATACAAGCCTTCCCAAAAGTATCTCTCCAAAAATGGTATTCATGCTTTGGTAAGACTTTCTCACAACTTCTTATCTGAAGGTATTGCTGGTTTTGAGCTTTTCCTAGGGGTGGGTTGGATATAATATGCCCATAACCTCTGGGTTGTGGGTAGTATTGGTTAGAAGCTGTCCCCACTGGTTGCTTTCCCAAAGTCTTTCGACAGCCTATTGGCAGTGGGTAGTACTGGTTATAATCATTCCCTTGTTGTAGTTCCCTATAAGGGAAATTCTTTGCTACCTAACCTGGTTTTCCTGAACTGTTCTGCATTCAATACATGAGTTCTGCGTTCAAAATTACTTCCTTTTAACAGCTTTCGTATACAGAGCGCCCCAGGGTTAGCATTCATGCGCTGCCAACTCACTGGTTCTCTGTGGCAGCCTTCGGCATCTTGTTGGCCTTCTGTTCCACCTCTGCGGGCCACACGTGAGATGGGGGTCAGTCTTTGGGAGTGCTGACAGCTCCATTGATCTTCCATGGTTTTAACGGTCTGCCTCGCACTGCTGCGGGAACACTTCTCAGCTGGTCGGCTTCTTAAGACACTGCTTTCCAATACGCAAACTCTGCAGTTCAGCTGGGCTTCACCTTTCGGGGTGACTCTTGCTTGCCACACACTGCTTCGGGAACACTTCTCCTCAGCTGGGCTTCTTCTTAGTACGTTGCTTTCCACTGCTTGTATTCTGCAGTTCTGCTGGACGTCACCTTTCGGGTGCCGACAGGCTCCTCTCCGTGGCTGCTCTTGCTCTTTGGATGGCTTCAGCTTTCACAGCTATGCCTCCCGCACAGCCATTAAATGCTCCTCAGCTTTCTTATTCTGCTGCACTTTTGTTCTCTTCATTCTCATCAGCTTCAACCACAACTCCCCTTAGCTGGTCCTCATCACAGGATTTAAATATCTCTCTCAGTTGCTTTTTATGATTGCAACTAGGCCGCACCTTTTTCACCATTCTGAATCAACATTGCCTCAGAGCTCCTCTTCCTCGTCTCAGTACTTTTAGCACTATGGGAACTGAAGTCCATAACATTATGTTGTTCCACTTCACAATAAGCCATTGTCATTTCAGGAATTAGAGAGGAATTATGAGATGAGGAGATCCCTATTGTCTCCTGGCATTATTCACCTCTCCTGTGATCCTCCCACATGAAATCACCCCCAGAGCCAGAATCAGGTAGCAGCTGCCTTTCCCTGGCCACAGGCGGAGAGGACCATACCAGGTCTTTAGTGATAGCTCAATGGATTCATTACACTTTGCAAGGAGGAATCGAGTTACTGGGGTGAAGATATACAGTCGGTACACAGGAAACGTTTCCTGTGTACCAGCTATTCCCTACGGTTTGGGAAGGCAGTTGCCAACCTGGCTCTTTGAGCCATAATTTACCCTGTTGTTTTTTTTTTTGGAAGATATACAGTCGACAGGTTTGCGATGCAGCGATCAAAGCGGTCACTGGGGTTACATATAACAGAATAGGCATTAGGAGTGGCCATGAAGGGTGCCACTGGCAAGGGAGGTGGGCAACATTCTGACTGGTGCTTATTGTGCACTTCAAATCCATTGCAATGATCTTAGACAGGTTGTTCTGTCCCTGAACTATCTCCCATTTGAACGTGTTGTCAGTGGCCATGGCTCATCCACATCCAGCCTTGGCAGATGTTTTGGTGCTAAAGACAACATGTTTAAATTACAAATGTTGAGTGCACAACAAACAGTGTACCTCAGAGCATCGAACCTTCTGATATAAATACGAGAGCGCAAGGATTACGAGTCAATAGCTCAAAGTGTTATACAATGTGTCTCTCCCGGAAGTCAAAGCAGTTCCCACCAATGTTTTTAAAAGGGAAACAATTGGAACATTGTACCTCTTGTGACTATTTAGCTAGAAGATTTAACAACAGATTGAAGTGGGATGATCACATCTCTAAATTAGATGTGAAGATTAGCCAAACGTTAGGGTCCCTTTCTGGATTAGCAAAGACCTTGAGATATTCTTGGGTGGTTCATTCGACTAATGTTTATGAAGGAAAGGGTATCTTTGGGTTTGAGAAATGTGGCCATGCAAGGGTGGATTGCCTTAAAATAGAGAACTACTTCTTGAGAAGATTAATGGTCGCGTTTCTACACCAGTGTATTCCTTGCATTTGGGAAGGGCTATCACATATCTTACGGATACAATATATGTGTGAAACCATTGCTAACTTTGGCCTCGTTATGGGCGAGTGAACACAGCACAAAAGACCAAACTCAGTATATTAACGCTGGATGGGCATCATGAAGTAGGCTGCTTAGAAGATTTAAAATCCTTGTTGCACTAGCCATCTTTGTCACAAACTTTGAACACCCCAGAAAAATAGCAACAAAACCTAAAACGACAGTCAAAATTAGGGTTATGCAATATCTGGCCTCACTGAGGGAAGCTGAAATGAGAAAAAAAAGGAATCACAAATAAGGGACTATTTACTACTGGCATCTTTATACAGTACGAAGGATTATCTCAGCTTGGTGTTTGTTACCCTGCACACAACCCACCCAACAAAGGTCCGATTCAACATATGTATTTATAGGGCGCTGAAGCCCACAAGCCTCAGGGCGCACAGAATAAGAATAGAGAAGATGACCAAAAAGGACAGGACAAAAGGGGGTGCCTGAAAAGTGAACAGAGAATATTCAAACAAGGTTTTTAGCAGGCAGCGGAATCTGCAGATGTTGTTTTCAAGTCTTAGGTTGAGAGGAAACAAGTTCCAGATATTGGCGGCCATAACTGGAAACAATTTCTTAGGCCATTTAAAACGTAGGGCTTTGACATGGCCTTTGTCAGCTGAACGCAATGTTCTGATGGGGGCATAAGACGCGATCATAGCTTTCAAGTAAGCAGGTGAAGAGCCATAAACAATTGTTCACCAACACTGCTGCTTTGTAAGAAATATGCGATGACACTGGGAGCCAGTGGAGATCATGTCTGTATCCGGAGATATGATCCAGTCTTTACTTACTCTTCAATATAGGGATTGAATCATTTTGAATAGTTTGGTCACGGATTTCTTGGGAGTGCCAATTAAAAGTGTCTCACAATAATCCAGTATTGACAATACTATAGCCCGAGCAATAGAGGTGCAGTTGTTATCAGATGAGAATGAACAGCTTTTTTTCAGCAAGTGTAGATAAAAGGAGCAATACATCTGGTTAGTATGATAATCAAAGGAAAGTGTGGAATCAAGATACATGACAAGTGTTTTGACTTTTTCAATGACTGGGATGTTGCAATCCGTCAGTAAGATGGATCCGTATTTGGGGTCCATTTTGATCTTGGTGTGAGGTTAATCCAAATATCAACAACTCTGTTTTGTTACTATTAAGACACATCCAGTTGAAGTTCATCCAAGATTCTATAGTGGAGTATATATTTTTGATTTTGTTTGAGTCAATGTTGTAATCACCAGACAGTTCCAACATCAATTGAGTGTTGTCGGCAAAGTTTGTAAAGAAGACTCCCAGGTCTTCCAAAACGCTACATAGGGGCCTGATGTACAATAAAGAGGACATACAGGCTCCCTGCAGCACACCACACGCGATTGGAGCTTAAGAAGAAGCAGCTTCTCCCCAGCAGACTCTAGATATCCGGTTAGATAGAAAGTATTGTATGTAATCAATTGCGTTAGGATTACATAACCCCACTTCATTGAGGGTGTGAAGCACGCATTTAAGATCCAGCAAGTCAAAGGCTGCATATGGGTCTAAAAGCATCAAGATTTAAGGGTGTCCCCTGTGAATAATACCCAACATGTGGGTTTGAAGATCGAATAGGACTGTTTCAGTACTATGTAAGGGTCTAAAACCCAATTGCCTAAAGCGCAAGATGTTAGACACCTCCACAAATTCCTGAAGTTGTGTAGTAACAGTGTCCAGACCTTCAATAGAAAGTTATCAGCATCCAAAGGGTCTAGGCCTGACTTCTTTAGGAGGCGGGGGGGGGGGGGGGTGACTGTAACCTCTTTGATGGCCACTTCAAAAGAAGAGTTCTCTAATCTGACCAGGAAAGGCGCAAGATCTCCTTATTATCGAGAATTAGTTTAGGAGGAAGAACGTGTTCAGGACAGGACAAGGGGTGCATTGTAAATAACAATGTAATCATATCAGGAACGGAGTCAAAACACTGTTGCTCTGCAACACAGATTTCCAAATCATAATAGTGTCCGATTTCTGTTTAGACAGAGATGTCTTGATCTTCTCACGAGGTTTAGAGCTCTTCGCATCAAAAGCAAGTTGATTACAGTCCAGAACGGATGGACTGACAGTTTGTTGGGCTTTTGGTTTCTCCAGCTAGTTGAGTATCTTGAAATGTTTCTTCAAACTATTTTTAGTCTCATCTGTTTGGTAAAGACATTTTTCGTTTCAAGAATATCTCACTGGTAGGCTTTGTCGCAAGCCCTCCAAGTGCTCTTATTTATGTCTGAAGCATCTTTTCGCCACCTGGCCTCTGCCTTTCTTTTTTCAAAAGGTTCAGCTCAGGTGTTAACCATTTGTGGTCATCAGTATTTTCTCCAATTAGTTTGGGTCTAATTGGGGCCACTTTGTTAAGCTTAGCTTTCCACAGTCGAATTAGGTAGGGGAATACAGGTCATTGGAGGAGAGCATAACCTGACCGATGTAGGTCTGTAAATCCATCAAACCGACTTTGTTATAATTGAGAATTATGGGCAGAAGTACAGGTTTGGTCCAAAGAGAATTGGGGGCGGCGGAGAGAGGGGTTGATATGTTACCCCACTTTGCTTTATTCTGTCTGCTGTACCATAATATCCATGTAAAATTTTGCATGAAAATACTCAAAGAAAGTCTCATCGCCCGCCATTGATGTTTGTACTAACCTTGAAGTCTCTGGATACTTTTGCTCTTGCATGCTTTTTACTGTGTGAGGGTGGGCAAGCTTTTTTAGTCAAACAAATCTCAAATGTATTTGTGTTACTGGACAGGATATTGATGCAATTTTAAGGAAGTTTTCATGATGTGTTGTGATTCTAGTTGTATTTTTAAGGTTGTACTTATCACGGATTGGGGTTTTAATTAGAGATTACTTTGTTGGTTTATGGATTATAATGATCTGAAATACATTTAAATGATATTCAAATAGAAAATAAGATGAGTAATGGGAAGGACACAACAGTACTGTACACCACATACAGTTTCAATTTCAGCAACATGAAGGCAGCTTTAGCTCAAAACTTATTTTAAGATGAGCGAGGGGTGGGGGGAACAGGAGACAGACAGGGCATGAGCGGGGGGTGGGAAGAACAGACACGGGGCATGAGCGGTGGGTGGGGGGGCAACAGGAGACAGACACGGGGCATGAGCGGGGGGTGGGAGGAACAGGAGACAGACACGGGGCATGAGCGGGGGGGGTGGGAGGCAACAGGGGATAGACACGGGGCATGAGCGGGGGGTGGGGGGGAACAGGACAGACACAGGGCATGAGCGCGTGGGGGGAACAGGAGACAGACACGGGGCATGAGCGGGTGGGGGGGGGGAACAGGAGACAGACACGGGGCATGAGTGGGTGGGTGGGAGGCAACAGGAGACAGACACGGGGCATGAGCGGGTGGGTGGGAGGCAACAGGGGATAGACACGGGGCATGAGCGGGGGTGGGGGGAACAGGAGACAGACACGGGGCATGAGGGGAACAGGAGACAGATACGGGGCATGAGGGGGGTGGGGGGAACAGAAGACAGACACGGGGCATGAGCGGGGGGTGGGGGGAAGGGGAGAGAGACCGGGCATGAGCGGGGGTGGGCAGGAGGGGGAGAGACACGGGGCATGAGCGGGGGGTGGTGGGCAGGAGGGGGAGAGACACGGGGCAGGAGCGGGGGGTGGTGGGCAGGAGGGGGAGAGACACACGGGGCATGAGCGGGGGGTGGTGGGGAGGAGGGGGAGAGACGCGGGGGTGGGCGGGAGGGGGAGAGACACACGGGGCATGAGCGGGGTGGGAGGGAGGGGGAGAGACACACGGGGCATGAGCGGGGGGTGGGGGGGAGGGGGAGAGACACACGGGGCAGGAGCGGGGGTGGCGGGAGAGAGACACGGGGCATGAGCGGGGGTGGCGGGAGAGAGACACACGGGGCATGAGCGGGGGTGGCGGGAGAGAGACACACGGGGCATGAGGGGGGGTGGGGGAGAGAGACACACGGGGCATGAGCGGGGGTGGGGGAGAGAGACACACGGGGCATGAGCAGGGGTGGGGGAGAGAGACACACGGGGCATGAGCGGGGGTGGGGGAGAGAGACACACGGGGGATGAGCGGGGGTGGGGGAGAGAGACACGGGGCATGAGCGGGGGTGGGCGGGAGGGGGGAAGACACGGGGCATGAGCGGGGGTGGGCGGGAGGGGGAAAGAGACACGGGGCATGAGCGGGGGTGGGCGGGAGGGGGAAAGACACACGGGGCATGAGCGGGGGCGGGCGGGAGGGGGAAAGACACACGGGGCATGAGCGGGGGCGGGCGGGAGGGGGAAAGACACACGGGGCATGAGCGGGGGCGGGCGGGAGGGGGAAAGACACACGGGGCATGAGCGGGGGCGGGCGGGAGGGGGAAAGACACACGGGGCATGAGCGGGGGCGGGCGGGAGGGGGAAAGACACACGGGGCATGAGCGGGGGCGGGCGGGAGGGGGAAAGACACACGGGGCATGAGCGGGGGCGGGCGGGAGGGGGAAAGACACACGGGGCATGAGCGGGGGCGGGCGGGAGGCGGAAAGACACACGGGGCATGACCGGGGGCGGGCGGGAGGCGGAAAGACACACGGGGCATGACCGGGGGCGGGCGGGAGGGGGAAAGACACACGGGGCATGAGCGGGGGCGGGCGGGAGGGGGAAAGACACACGGGGCATGAGCGGGGGCGGGCGGGAGGGGGAAAGACACACGGGGCATGAGCGGGGGCGGGCGGGAGGGGGAAAGACACACGGGGCATGAGCGGGGGCGGGCGGGAGGGGGAAAGACACACGGGGCATGAGCGGGAGGGGGAGAGACACACGGGGCATGAGCGGGAGGGGGAAAGACACACGGGGCATGAGCGGGGGTGGGCGGGAGGGGGAAAGACACACGGGGCATGAGCAGGGGTGGGCGGGAGGGGGAAAGACACACGGGGCATGAGCGGGGGTGGGCGGGAGGGGGAGAGACACACGGGGCAAGAGCGGGGGTGGGCGGGAGGGGGAGAGACACACGGGGCAAGAGCGGGGGTGGGCGGGAGGGGGAGAGACACACGGGGCAAGAGCGGGGGTGGGCGGGAGGGGGAGAGACACACGGGGCAAGAGCGGGGGTGGGCGGGAGGGGGAGAGACACACGGGGCAAGAGCGGGGGTGGGCGGGAGGGGGAGAGACACACGGGGCAAGAGCGGGGGTGGGCTGGAGGGGGAGAGACACACGGGGCAAGAGCGGGGGTGGGCGGGAGGGGGAGAGACACCCGGGGCAAGAGCGGGGGTGGGTGGGAGGGGGAGAGACACACGAGGCATGAGCTGGGTTGGGGTGAAGGGGAGAGACACGGGGCATAGGCGGGGGTGGGGCGGAGGGAGAGACACAGGGCATAGGCGGGGTGGGGGGAGGGAGAGACACGGGCATTAGCGGGGGTGGGGGGAGGGAGAGACACAGGCATGAGCGGGGGGTGGGGTGAAGGGGAGAGAGACACCGGGCATAGGCGGGGTGGAGGGGAGGGAGAGAGACAGGGCATTAGCGGCGGGGGAGAGAGACACGAGGCATGAGCGGGGGGTGGGGTGAAGGGGAGAGAGACACGGGGCATAGGCGGGGGTGGAGGGGAGGGAGAGACACACGGGGCATGAGCAGGGGTGGGGGGGAGAGAGACACGGCATGAGCGGGCGGTGGGCGGGAGGGGGAGAGACACGGGGCATGAGCGAGGGGTGGGCGGGAGGGGGAGACAGGGCATGAGCGGGGGTGGGGGAGGGAGAGACGCAGAGGGCATGAGCAGGGGGTGGGGGGAAGGGGAGAGAGACATGGGGCATGAGCGGGGGTGGGGGGAGGGAGAGAGACACACGGGGCATGAGCGGGGGGTGGGCGGGAGTTGGAGAGACACACGGGGCATGAGCGAGGGTGGGGGGAGGGAGAGAGACACGGGCCATGAGCGGGAGGTGGGCAGGAGGGGGAGAGAGACACGGGGCATGAGCGGGGGGTGGGCAGGAGGGGGAGAGAGACACGGGGCATGAGCGGGGGGTGGGCGGGAGAGACGCACGGGGCATGAGCGGGGGTGGGGGGGAGGGAGAGACACACGGGGCATGAGCGGGGGTGGGGGAGACACGGGGCATGAGCGGGGGGAGGGGGAGACACAGGGCATGAGCGGGGGTGGGGGGAGGGAGAGACACATGGGGCATGAGCGGGGGTGAGGGGGAGGGAGAGAGACACGGGGCATGAGCGGTGGGTGGGGGAAGGGGAGAGAGACACGGGGCATGAACGGGGGTGGGGGGAGTTAGCATGAGCGGGGGTGGGGGAGGGAGAGAGACACGGGGCATGAGCGGGGGTGGGGGGAAGGGGAGAGAGACACAGCGTTCATGTGCAGGTGGCAGACCCCGCTCCTCGGCCCTCCGCTGGCCACCGTGTGCCGATGGCGTGAGCGGGGGGCTAGAGGAACAGGGGAGACACGGAGCATGAGTGGGGGGACAAGAAGAACACACGGGGCATGAGCGGGGTGGGAGGAACAGGAGACAGACACGAGACTTACTGTGCAGGCGGCGAGGAACAAAGATGGCGGGCGTCTCTGAAGCCAGACGCACTGCACGCTTTCACCGCATCCAATGAGAGAGCACGTCAGATGTCCGCAGACATCACGCAGGCTTGCTTGCCCAATCACCGTCCTGTCCGCGGAGCGAACAGGGAAGTGTGTCCGCGAAGCGAACACAGATATCACTAATTTTTTTCACTTACATTTTTGTCATTTTTTTAAAAACTACTGGACGGATTTACACCAAATAAAGCAAAGCACGCTTTCGCGACCAAGCCACCGCTCCTGCCGCAAATTTGGTGTAAATCCGTCCAGCGGTTTGGGCTGTAGGCGTGAGCAAAGTTTTTTCCCATTATGTCTATGGGAAAAAAAACTTTTGGGGACCCCCCCCCCCTATAACTTTGCCCCCCCCTGGACGAATCCTCACCAAAATTTGCAGAGTGACCCAAATATTTTTTTTGCAAAGTCTGGTGAGGATTAGTCCAGGGAGAGCGAAGTTATAAGCAGCCCAAAAAGTGCTCTTCCTATGGAAACACCAACTTAACCATAACTACATGGCCACTACCGTGGCCATGATTATATATATATATATATATATATATATATATATATATATATATAGGTAAAGTTAATAAAAATGTATCGGGTAAGGTGGGGGGCTGTGGGGTGTCTCCCCCCATATATATATATATATATATATATATGCAAACAAATGGGGGGGGGAGGCCTTTTTACGCACAGAAATCATGTCAATACGGCCCTTTTAATTCTTCCTTGCATTCCACTTACACAGGCAGCACCCACATATATAATGGCGCTCACTGGTGACAGCCTAGCTAGCAGCAGTTTACAAATCCACTCTACTTTAGTAATCAACACGGTTCCTTGAAAGAAGCAACTGGGAGGAGTCTTGGTCGGCTTAATTCTTTTAACACTCATATGTTAATGATTCTAACAAGATAATAATTTGAGTAATGTAAAAGGGAATTTGTGTTTTGTTCACTTTGTTCAACTGCCTGCTTTTTGTAGGTTACAGTGTTATTAAAGAATCATGAACATGCTTTTCACTTTGCTTTAGGACACAGGTAGTATTGTGTAAAATGAAAATTGTTTTAACCAAGGGCGCATTTCTGCTTAATTGGCTTTTAATAGAGGCAGCGAGCACTTGCAGCAGCATGGCCATTTCATACTTTGTTTTCTTTTAATCACAGAGGCACACCAATTGCATAGGTAGGCTTGTGGTCTGAACTTTAACTCCCTTTCTGACCACCCACTGCAAGCAGGTATAATGGATACAGGTAGAAGCAGTGGTGTATATATTTTCAGTGGCACAGATTGTACCCGTACACTTCAACAAGACTGCTATATAGTCAGATAAAGTAGCCTAATTATCATCGGAGCTCCTATACCGTATGCACGTCATTGCACAATGCCAAATATTCACAGCAGGCCCGATTGTATTATGCCCATATTTCTTAGCAGGACTACTATCTTTTGGGACAGTACCTGAATTTCTTAACAGAGCTGCTGTTAAGAAAGCACAAACATATGTTGCCATTTTCGGCAGCAAGCTAAAGTACAGAGCAAGAACAGTGTCTGATATCTTCCCACCAACCTCTGACAGTGTGGGAAAATGGCATTGCTGTTATATACTTCAATCCCTTCTACTCGGTCTTGCGCTTTTCAAAACGTATGCTTCTCCCATGTCCGATTACTGAGTACCACTGCCGAAAATCTAGCACATTTCAAAGCCTCATTATGAATCTCCTGATTAATGTAGGATAGGCCAAACAGGCTTAGAGCTTTTTACAAGCCATTTATGTCAGGCCATCATCACATGGAACTGTCACTGCCCTTCCTTTCAGTGTCAACAGCCTGTTGGGAAAGGCAGCTCAGTGGGTCAATAACCCTGCTGCAGACATTGCGTGACATGTTCGTTCAAATCCTGTTAATAGGTGAATGAATTGCTCAGAACACAACTTTCAGGGCTGCTGTGCTTGCAATGGCTCAGAACATACACCTCATTGGGGCTGCCATACCTGTGATTTCTCAGAACAGACATCTCATTTGGGTTGCTATACTTGTAATGGCTGAGAACAGACATATCTCATCAGGGCTGCTATACCTTTGATGGCTCAGAACACACACCTCAGCGGGGCTGCTATAACTGTAATGGCTTAGAACACACATCTCATATGGGTTCTTGTACTTATAATGGCATACAGTGTTGGTAAAGCATCTGCATTCAAGGAAGTGCTGTATCTGGTCAGACAAACCTCCAACTATATAATTACCAGCCTAATGGCCAAAGGAAGGTTCACACACATCTAAAAAGGAGCACCCAATGGTAAAGCTGCACTCGATTTTTAAATAGAAAAGGCATTTTCAGCTTTTGGGATATTTACTGGTGCTATGTTAAAAGACAACAGAAAAAAAGAGAGGAAAAGCAACTCTGAACCTAAGCAATATAGAAGAACAAAGGTGTGGCAGGGAGGGGGACGAAGGACAGAACATATTAGCCAATCCAAAACAGCAATTCGACCGACAGGAAGAGAGAGCAATGAGCTACATGATAGGGCAACAACGAAAGTGAGACGGGAAATAAAGTGAATAATAGGACAAACACACAATAGGAGTGAGGGATAGAAGCAGAGTAAAAGAGACATTTGGATATAGTAAAATAAAATACAGATTAAACAGCAAGTGGGGAGAGATGGAAATAGAAAAGCAAGACTAGAGAAGGTCAGGCCAATAACATGAGCGAGAGTGCAAGAAAGATAAAAATTGAGTAGCAACCACAACAGAGAAAATAAAAAAACAGATATAGCCAGAGTAATGACATGAGATAGGAAGAGGGATATCAACCGATACATGGAGATATAGGAGATAAAAATCATCAATAGAATGCAGAGATGGCAGATACAGAGTGACAGAGAAACAGACCGCAAAATGTGGCATTGCAACACTTGAGGGTGAAAGGCAGAGTGTCAGAAAGTGAGAGACAGAGGAAACAAAGTAGCAAAGGGAAGGAGAGATGGAGCAAAAACATTGAGTGGCTGTCAAGCAGCTAGTGCCAAAGCAAAAACAAAGAGGTGATGGCTGGAAGGTTTAGAATGAATCTTAACCTCTGGCATTGCTCTGGGCAACCCTCCAGACCATTGTTCTTCACCTACCAAGCCATTACAGAAGGGGAAAGACAACATGCAAATAAGGCTTGGTTCCACCGGCAGTCCAGCCCGAACTGCTAAGCCACATCCCTTCTGCACAAGACCACAAGCACCCCCAAACCTGTTTCAGCCTTGTTGGGCCTCAACAGTGAGGAGTAGCTTAGGCCCAGCAAGCACAGGACCAACGTCTGGGCATACCTGTCCCACTCGCGGTGACAAAGCAAAAACAAAGAGGTGATGGCTAGTGTCAGGCAGCAACAGTAGGCCCGAGAGGCAGAGAAGTGATACCGGTAGAGTGAGGGACTTGATTTATGAATCACCCAATGTAACTAGCTGGCATCTGTAGTAACTCTTAACAGAGTTTGTGCCCAAGTATCATGAAGATAAAGCTGGGTAGTATGCATCTACAAGGTTCTTGTGCGGGGAAAATGTTTTCCACAGGTGCAATAAATAATTTAGAACCACTTTGAAATACAGCTGTTTTGCCACTTTCGAAAACCTAACTGAATTTTACACACAAATTGAATAGTTGTCAAACACTTTAATCTCTTGCGAAGGAGGAAAATAATTTTTACTCTTGAAATTGGATTTACTCACCAATTCTAAAAATTGGGAGTAAAATACTGTCACTCCAAAATCCTATCTGCAGCACTGCTTACAAGTGTGAGAACACATATTTTAGTGGCCAACCGCTAAAGAATCCCTGACCTCTCCTGGGTTCAAAGCACAGTTCCCCCACATCCCCCAATCTTAAAACGATGGAAGGTTACATTTAATTATGAAAATAGACATGCATCCAATCCACCACTGGAGGATGACAGACACTTGGTAAAAATGTCATGTGGTTTAATAAACTGATTCAAGTTAACAATGCAAAAGAATCCTGCAAAATGCAGAGTTTGAATTCCACAATAGGGGAGAGGTGATTCTTGGAAGATCTATGGTGATGAACTTCTAGAACTAGTATACAGGTTTTCCCATATCATGTATTTTTTTAGGTCTCTTGCAGAAAGAGAAAAGGGCCCTTTTAGACTGGTTTGTGGACCGATTCTCGGGGACAAGGAACCCCCGCTTAATGGAACAAGACCCATAAACATCGGCCTCAGAACAAACCAAGGAATGCAAGACATTCTGCAACAAGTGTAGGACTTTCTCGAACTGCCAAATCAATAGGAAAACTGAAGAAATGTCATTACCCACCTGTGTCGGGGGTACCAAAAAATGACAAAAGTGGTCAAAAAGGAGTGTAAGCCAGTCCAAGAACTAAAACAATTTTATTCAGGGCCCCGGACGCAGCTGGGACAGCAAATTCCAACAGAACACAGAGCAGAACTGCATGAAAAGGCGCTGTCAAAGAACCACCCTCAAAATGAAAACATTTATCAAAAATAAAATAATTAGCATTTGTGATCGTAAGGCATAGAAAAAAATCTTCCCACACAAAAATGATTGGACCGTGCATTTTGGACACGTATAGGAACACATACATTGCAATGGATCACTGGGTCCTTGAACCTTCCCACACCACCTTCAATTACAGAGTTGTGACCTCACAATCTACCCCCAATTCCCACAACACAAAATTATGTGATGAAACATTTGAGACGACCAGCAGAACTTTATTATTCTGCCCTGGTCGCCTCTTCCGGACTCTCCTGGGAACGGATACCCACCATGACACCATCATAGCCTTGAATCACGGACATACTACTGAATATATGTTGCATACTGGGGACACTCTACCCCTCTTCCCATGGAAAATGGTCTGTGGGCGATTAGAAACTACCATGGTTCTTGCCGGCTTCACTAGAAAATCACATTGCATAAATGATTTTTAATTGTAAAATGGTCATATTCCTCTTTCACTGGCAGACCCTGTAAAATCTAATCAGATGACCTTGAAAAATAACACCCTCTGTGTACTTCTCTTAATGCTTGGCCTGGGATTGCATGCTCTGTACTAATGAACCAGCTACAGCGGCCTTTGCCGCTAACAAAATGCTTGCACATGTTCAAACCAAAAGCAAGCTTTTCGGGCCCATTTACTGGGCTTCATTCTACCAGTATGTTTGAGTACATATACCTGTGCCCCAGGATTTATGGATTCGTTTTTATTAAGCTTTAGATTTCACAGATATCAGAAAGAGGCCCCCTCCCCTTTTATAGTGCTGCTCTGGCAGCCGATACTCCTTTAAGCTCTACTGCTTTATGCTTGGTTTCTTTATTTTGGAGCATTTACGTTCATTTCACAGTTGTCCTCGGATATTTCCCCTTCATCCACCCAGTGAACAGCTACTTTGTTTCCTTGGAATAAACTTCGAGTTCAACAAATAGACAGATGCATCAGGCATCCCATCTCCTTATAGAACACAGCCTGGGACAGAAAAACCTTGAACATTTGTACTACATGTGCCATGTGCCATTTACTCTCTCCCTTCCCACAGGCAACATTTCATCATACCAGATATTGCCTGTCAATGAACTATGCTCTTCCTCAGTGTCATGGTTGATGCCCTCCCCATTCATCACACTCCTCCTTCCCATTTTTCCTCTTGCATTTAATTGCGTTTCGCTTTGATCTTTGAAAAACATATAAAACAAAAGCAGCAAAGCTATACTAAAACATAGAAAGCTCCAAAAACCTGAAAATGTATTTTTCTTAGTCATCTTTTTTACAGTACAACCTCCTTCTGCTCCCTCTTGGTTTTTGATAAAATCTCAAGGCAGTTAGACAGTTAAAAGAAAACTTGCTTATACTTCATCATGTTGTACTTTGGGGCACAGTACTTTTGTCTATGCAAATGTCCGTAATGTGAATCCGTGTCATCCCTATAATTTCACTGCCGTCGGTGTCGAATAGATGACGGTATGCAGACCAGTGAAACGTTCCGCTCTTCAGTTCCTCACGTGGTTCTGCACAATGACGTGGCCTCCATGAAAAAGAGGTCCTGCATCCGGGAAATGTCTGTTTGCATCACCCGATAGTCCACATTGATTTTTAGGCCTTTTCAGCAATGATATGTATTTAAGGGACTTGGTAAGTTCTTTGAGATAAAAATCAAATTCCCCTCCCAGAATAGCAGAACTAGAGTGAGCATCAGAGATAGTACGCAACGGCAGAATTAGCACATGCATTCTCCACCCTGTAACAATCTCATGAGTAGTCAAATGATGATCTACTCCAGGTGCGTTTCTTAATACAAATAAAGCAAGCAGCAAGCAGTGCACCCATGATTTTTCAAGCTTTTGAATAAGTTTAGCCAGATGCACTTTTAGCAGTCCATTCTTTTTTCCTACAAAACCGTTGGCTTGAGGATGGTAAACCGTTTTATGTCTTATCCCCAGGAGAGTTGTTATTTCCTGTATTAATTTGTTAGCGAAGTGCTGGCCATTATCAGAGCGAATTTCATCTGGAATCCCCCACCTTGGGAACACCTCCCTCACTAGAAATTTGACCGCAGAGCAGGCATCATTGTGGGTACAGGGACCTGCCTCAAGCCAACGTGAGAATGGACGCACCACTACAAGCAGGTACAAGTACGAAGTACACCTCTCTTGAATATCAACATAATCGATATGCAAGTGCCGGAAGGGGCCCCACGGTCGCAGCAATGTTCCCTGTACAACTCTTAATGTGGGATCTGGTAAAAACATCTGACACACCATACAATTACTTACATACTCAAACATATTCATAGTGATTTGGCACAAACCATGCTTCACTTATCCCTGCAGCCACAAGCTCTTTCGATATGTGGGAAAGATAGTGAAGCTGTCCCAATGTCAATGTAACAATTTCCTTGGCATGACAACCTTTCCTGTGCCATCATGTCGACAAACCAAATCAGCTGGAGACAGAGAGCACCAACTCTTCTTGCACAGCTCTTTTTCAGCATATAATGCTTCTCCGCACAACTCGATTATCTGCAATATTGCGATTGTATTAAAACTTTCTGGCAATGCGCCTTTCTCTTGGCTCACTTTTAGAGCTGCGAGGGGTATTTTTTCTTTCTTGCCAGGGTACAGCACTTGAGATCCCTCTGGCATATATGCTGCTTATTTTGCTGCTCCGTATGCTCTTTCGTGTTCTAGTGAGAAACTCTTGCCCTCTTCTCTGGGCTTTGCACTTTATGAATGCTAATTCTACTGGTAACATTTCCAATAGTTCTCTCAACAATGTTCCATGTTGAACGGGAGTACCGTCACTTCTTTTTAAAGACTCTCCTTTCCTATCTGGCTAGTCTCGAGTGCACTTTAGAGGTGACATAAGCAGAGTCAGAGAAGATATTCACGGATTGGTCCTCAGACATGTTTAGGGCTTCAATTAGAGCCACTAATTCAGCTGCTTGTGCAGAGTAATGATTTGGCAAATCGTTTCCGAGTACACTATTTACTCCTCCCCTTTTTATTCTCCCCTTTCCATACCGCACTACTGTGCATCCCAAGTGCCTTTGCCCCTTGGTTTGATCAATGCTGAAACTTATGTCAATAAAAATCCTATCTCCCCCTTCGATCACTTCTTCCTTAACTAGGGAGTTGCCTTCACTCCCATCGATGCATGCTACACAGTCATGCACACAATCTCCCTCTCCTTTCAGCAATGAACTCTGCTGGGTTTATTGTTCTGCACCTCACCACTTCTATTGCTGAGTTGGTTAGCATTACCTCCTACCCTGAAGACCTCAGAGTTGTCAGTGTTGACTTTTTTTTCTCCAGTATTGCAAATATTGCATGTTCCACGTACAGAACCGGTTATTGTGCAAGCCTTTTCAATAGCGAATGCAGCAGCAGCAAGTGTCTGCTCACAAGGGAAGCGTCCCTGCATAACTGCATCCAGTGACCCACTGTAATATGCAACTGATTTGTGTCCCCGTCCCTTTTTCTGTCTCAGTGCTGCGGCCATTACTTTTCCATCTGAATGTGCGAAAAGGTGAAATGTGTGCTTATAATTGGGAGCTGCTAACACTGGTGCATATGCTAATTCACTTTTCAGCTCATCAAAATTCTCGGCCATTTCAGCCGTCCATTTTATGTGCGTTTTGTTTTTCTGTGCTTCTTTTCGTGCTTGCAACAATGGCCTGGTGTATAAGGAGTAATCAAAGACCCATGCTCTAATAGTTTCACAAGCTCAAAAATTGCTGCATCACTTTCACTGTTTTTGGTCATGGAGTCTTGTGTATGGCCTCTACTCTTTCTGGTGTTATTTTTCTCACGTCTGCTGACACAATCTGACCCAAGTACACCACCTCTTTTTGACAGTATTGCAATTTTTCCTTGTCCACCTTGTATCCTTTGTCTGCTAGCAGTGTCAGTAGTGTCACAGTCTCATTTCTACACTCTTCTGTTGTGCTGCACACTAACAAGTTGTCAATGTATTGTATCACTCTGCTTGCAACCTGTAAGTTGCTCAAGTCCATTTGTATCACTCTGACAATTCTATGCCCTTCGCAGTACCACTGAGGCAGTCCGTATGTTCGAACTGTGTCCCACGATACGTAAAGGCGGTGAGATACCTGGAGTCTCGGTGTAGTGCAATGGATAAAAAAGTATTCTATAGGTCAATCACTGTGAAATAGTGTGCCTCTGCAGGAACACTACAAAGAATTGTAGCAGGGTTTATAACCAATGGATATACTGCCTACTGTCATTCAGAGGACGTAATTCCTGTATAAAACGACACGCCCCTCCCTTTACCTTCTTAATTGGATAGATATCGGTGTTGCAAGGTTATGAGCTCATCTGTATTATGATGCCATCATCTGCCTCTCCCGATAGGGGATACTGCTTTACTCATGGCAATAGTGCTCCTTTCTTTTAACTCTATGTGTACCACCCCTACCCCTTTATGTATTCCTACATCATGTGGTCCCGTTGTCCACAAACTCTTGGGCACTTAGGTGTGGCTTAACAGCCATGTAATAGGCTGGTCTTCCCGTGGGCTCCAACAAATCCGACACTGATCCTGACGCACAAGAATAACTGAGAAGGCTGAAATGGAACATAAATACACTGGCAGCTGTCGGAATGCAGGGAGCGTGTATTGAGCGTCCCACGGAATAAAATAGACAAGCAGAACTGCAGTTATGGACCCACAAGTACAGAGACTCGGTCCCGTGAAGACGGCATCAAAATGGCGGATGCCAACGAACAAAGGAATTTGCCTGAGCACTGGACTGGGCACTGACTGAGGCCACTGATCAGCGTAATAACATTGGGACTAACCTGCGGGAGAGATTGCATCGCACTCATATCGCTGGAACCTACTGCCTACAGCCGACCGCTGAAAAGTATAGACTGGGGTGATACATAGTCTCATGAAACAGACAACACTCCTGCAGTGCGGATCACCGAATGGGAAGATGTGCTTATAGAAGCGGGCTCCCGGTCGCCGTGCCGAGTGAGTCCAGCGCGTACCCGGACCTGCACAGGGATAATATGAGGGCCAAAAACAGAAAAAGCACGTCAGCCCAAGCGATCGGATGACAGAGGTGCGGACAGCCCCCCGTTAACGAGGAAGCCGGCACCACAAAGACCATAAACGTTATTATACAGAACGAAAGATCCCGAGAAAGCACAGAGACCCTCCGCTTCAACGATCAGCACGAGGCCACATATAGCTGGCAGGCGACTCCCGGAGCCGAAACTAAGGATAAGTGGACTGAACCTGGCTAGCGCCTCAGGCATTGGGGACAACAGCTGCAGAGAGTGGGTATGTAACGAAAGTCATGACTGGCCTGGAAGACATAGCATGAGCAAAAAGCGGCGTGTCTGCAGAAAGGAGAGTGCGGCTTACCATTGATGAGCTCTGTAGCACAGCAACAAACATAATTGGGGGCAAGCACAATGCCACCATTGCTGGTATAATGTTAGTCTAGAAAAACACCCTACCATAGCATAGTTAGTATATTATGTTGGCCGAAAACCAACCGCATCATATGCCCAGCACAACCAGACCAGACTTGTCTGCATAACCATAGAGTGTCAATTTTTTGACTGCACAGAATCGGCCATTTTGCCATATTGCTTTCTCTTGCTTTTCTGTTCAAACGCTTTGCAAAAATGAATTTAATTCCGTTCTGCTCCAGCACAGAGCAAGGCCACAAGTTACATATGAGAGACCGGCCAAGACAGAAATACATTGTTTTCCTCCCTCACGAGTCCTTGAAGGCGAGCAGAGAGGCATTTAATCACCAACCCAGGTGCCAGCTGGTTTCGCTGAAACCGCAGAAACTATAGAAGTAGACAGAGGCATGAATTATACTCTCTTTCATGGTCCCCCTTACAGGGCCCCTTTAGATCGAGCAGACCTCTAGCTCACAAACAGAAACTAGAAGATAGCAAGTCTTGGAATGTGCCTCTCCTATGAACACAGTTCGCTCACTGCACAAGAGCATTATATTCTCTGTAAAAAAAGAATAGTTTCTGCGCCTTTGCAGATTGCAACTGTTGCTAAATTAATGTCTTAGAAGGTGTCATACTTGTCACAATTGTCAATCACCGAACCCTTGCTCAGAAAGATATATTATGGGCGGTTTTGATGTGTCACAAACTGACATGTTTATTTTTATATATGTCTCTGTTGTAGAATGCTCTCTTGCGTCTCACGAGGTCTGGGTGACACGTTGCGAGACGTGCGATCCAGTCGGCCGACAGACTATTTGCTTTGCAATAAACCCTAGATTTCGGGAATTGAACCTCGTGTCTGGCGTAGCAATTAGTGTATGGTGATTGTGCCTGGTTTCCATACGTGAGGGTCTTCAGGGCCCGTCAATAAGGCCAACCAGACCTAAGGGGGTGCAGACCAACCAGAGGCAAAGTATTAAATATGATCGCGGGATGAAGCAAGAACCAAGATGGGTGCGATAACAGTGAAGCAGAACGATGCCCGGTGCGACCGCTGGTGACCGTACTGACCCAGCGAAAAACCGGCATGCGATATAAACATCGATAGTACATGCTGCTCTGGAAAAAAGAGGTACGGTCCGGATGCCAGTACATGCGCAGCTGCACGCTATGAAGGGGGTGGAAGGGTTTGACCAATAACGTATGAAGAAAGGGCAACGCCAGCAGCTGCCAAGGGACTGCATGCGGAACAGAAAAAGGCAATTGTGCGGCAGAGTAAGAGGGAGGTGACCCCCCCACTAAAGTGCGGAAAACAGAAATCTCCTGGAGGGAGTGGCAGCGCCTGGGATAACACCCTCCTGTGCAGAGCTCCAGAATTAAAACAAATCAGCAGCAGACCTCAGAAGCCAACAAAAATAGCCACAAAGATATGGGCAGATCTAGGAAGCAACACTCTCCACAGCTGAGCGGTGAAAGGCGCGCATGTTGTGTACATGTTGTAGCGCTACAGGTAACACACGGAACAACATCAAGCCCGATCAGGCACAGCTCAGGCACAGGTTCAGGGAACACTGCTTAGACACCAACACATACCAGTGAACACTGCTAACTATAGCAAACAAACGCCGACGGAAGAAGCAGGCGTGGGAAACACTGAATAAGCGACCAAGTGGGTGCGACTGAACACACTGATACCCGCCAGCCCATGCAGGGCTCACATATCAGTTTTAAGGAAGCTCCCGGACAACCAGGAACATGGGCTAGGGAGGCATCGGATAATACAGCACTGTGTGAACCAGCAAGACAGCGAGAGAGATCACGTCCAAAACCAATAAGGTTAAAGGGAAGCAACCTACGATGGACATATTTACCAAACCATCACAATCACTGGATGCATCCGCACACGCAAAAAGGGACACACGAGGGACATCCACCCCACTGCGGGATGATGATCAGATCCTAGAAGCCATAGCTGAGCTTAAATCCTCATGGGGGAGCAAGATCGACACGGCCATGGCGGAATTAAAAACCGCTCTGGAATTCAAAATTGATGCAGTCAGTGTCGACGTTAACCTTATAAAACAGGATGTGAGAACACTGGCAGAGCGCACAAGCGGCCTGAAAAGTAAAGTGAAGACCAACACGGACGTCAGCATGGCCAACACCAAAGAGGTCAACATACTACAGCAACAGGTGGGCAATCTAGAAAGCCGAGCAGATGAGGTGGAAGGGCGAGTGAGACGCAACATACGTGTGGTGGGCCTACCGGAAGGAGGAGGAGGCCCGGACCCTGATAATCCAGGAGATTGGGGCAAGCAAGCTCTCCCAGGGGTTCGCGATTGAACAGGCGCACGGGGCCCAGACAAGGAGGCCACAACCTGGGGCAAACTCCTCGAGCAACCATAGCAAAGATATTAAACTACAGGGACAGGGAAAAGATCCTGGAATTCTTTCGGAAAGGTGGAACAATAACGCGGGCGTCGGCGAATGTTACCGCATACCCGGATTACACCATGCTGGTGCAGAGACAGCGCTACAGCTACGTGGCGGTGAAGAGGAGACTGCGAACAGCCGGATTCAAATACAAGCTTTTGTACCCTGCGAGACTCGAGGTCCTACACAAAGGCAAAACACACTTTTTCGACACCCCGGAGGAGGCGGCATGCTGGATGGACGCCCAGGGCTGTCCAGAGTCTGGAGACAGGTAGGAGCGAGATGGACAGGATAAGTGATACAGCGCCATGCTTGATATTGTTGGGGGCGGGTGTAATTGCAGCGTTAAAACAGGAATGGGGTATAAGGGACACGTCAGAAAAGCACGAATGCTAATAATCTGACACACTCAAAAGGTGGACTTGTTGGGCTGGAATATAGAAGTGCGTATGCCAAATATGAGCAGTAAGTGCGCTGCGATCTAGGGCCAAACATAGGAGACACTGGATGTAGACGACCTATCCCCAGAAGGAAGAGTCGTTGAAGCGCCAGTAGGGCGAAATCTCCCTACTGTGCTCCGAGCACTGGCAATAGCCAAGAAAAGGGCTAGATGCGGGGGTGCCCGAGATCCACGGATGGAGCTGGGCAGTGGTTGGGATGGGGAGGGAATTGGGGTCTGAGTTGGGGCAGGGAAGGTCCTAATATGGCAATACTGACCTCCAAGGGCAAGGATTCCAACGTGGCGACTTACAGCTGAAGCATTGAAAGATACAATGTTCCGGGAGGACCTGAGAGAAGAAATTATAAGTTACTTTGAGACCAATACTGGAAGTGTTGAGTCGGCCGGTACACTATGGGAAGCTTTCAAAGTGGTGGTGAGAGGGATAGCCATAGCCAAGTGTAAAGGGCTGCAGGGAGGCATATTAAGGGAATTGCAGAAGGCAGAAACCAGGCTGGAAACAGTCCTGGGCAGGGGAGGTAGCACTAAGGAGGATGCCGAAACTATAAGCCAACTGCAACAGGAGTGTGCAGGACATTGGGAAAGATTATGTAATCTGAGCTATAAAAAGTATGTAGAGATGCAACATGCGGGTGGAGACAACCCAGGTAGGATGTTGGCATGGATGTACAAAAGCGAGACCCTCAGACCTGCAATTAGAGCAATAACGGGGGGGGGGATGGGCATATAGTGGACAACCAAGAGGGCGTAAATTGAGAGTTCCTTGAATACTACCAAAGATTGTATGGGGATGAAGGAAGGAGTGACAGCAGGGAGATAATGGACACACTGGAGGACATAGGTATGCCACAAATAAGCACGGAGGAGCGAGAGGTCCTAGATGCCCCAATCACTCTAGAAGTATGCCCTGAAATTGAGAAATTCTGGGAAGAAGTAGCCCACTGGCTAGAGGAGAAAGGGATCAAGATAGATGTCGAATCAGTGTGGGCATGCTTGGTAGGAGGATTCCCTAGGCCACACTGATTAAAACATGTAAGTAAATTGAAGGACTTGGCATACATACTTGTCAAGCGTATAATCGTCATGGGATGGAAGGCATGCAACAGACCTAGGATAGACGTCTGGTGGAAAGACCTTCAAATGGACTGAAGCTGAAGCAGCAGTCTGGCAAGAAGCAGGAAGCAGGAAATAGGAGGGGAGGAAGAAGCAGAAACCCCGACAGGCTGGAAACATTTAGTGGCCACACTATACGGGCCCACCCAGACTGGAAGAAGATGCAGACTGCGAAGTGAAGTAGGCTCGAACGGGGGTGGGGGTAAAGGGTAAGCAGTAGACTATGATATATGCACATTTTGAAATGCTAAAACATGTACTGCAAGGTTTTGTTGTATGTTTATTGATAAAATCAATAAAAATTGTTTAAAAAAACTCTTGGGCACTTTTTACAAATCTTCCTGTAAATATTGTGTTTTCTCTTTTGTTATCTGGATCATCTGGGGCACAGCTCTTTGTTACACACACACTGGGCAGGGTAGGCTCACCTCGAACACTACCTCTCCTGCGTTCTCTTTTGTTCCAAACAACTCTGTCACTTACTCCTGTCAATGTCAGTGTGGGATCAATACATATTGATCCCCATTCCATATTGTTCTCATCAGTAGCAATCAGTATAATCATGTCTTCCCATACTACTTACTCCTCCAAGTACAGTAGAGTGTGTGTGCCTGAGCTAACTGAGGAGGGACACAAACCTGATCAAGAAATTGTTGGACTGCCGGAACACCTTCCCCTCAAGCCCTGGCAACCATCCCAGCAACACGTGTACTGTGTATACAAACACCTCTAAGTTATGTAGGTATCCCTTTCATTGTGCTCTGTGCATGGTATGCCTGAACCAGAACTGCCACCCGGCTGGGTACATTCCCGGTGTGGAGCACATCATCCCTTTCTCTGAAAATGAAATTGTGGCGTTCAATATGCTGAGTAGGTCCCTCCCCAAAATATTGATTGAAGTGTCCTTTGAATACGGAAATGGTGCTAAAATATGCTGCGGCCCTATCGTTAAGGGTACATCTTTTGTCAGAGGAACTTTCAAAATTGTCCCTGAAAAGCCTTGTATGTCAAAACCTTTGTTAGATAACGGAAATCCTTCTTCCTTGATGCATGATGTGGTTGCGCCAGTATTTATAAGAAAGGAAAATCCCTTTTGTCCTATCGGAACTGCTACCTCCGTTTCCTCAGGGTCCTCAGTTACTGCTAGAACAGGACACACTTGCACTCCCCGTGTGCATCACTATTGGGAAAAAGTGTTAGTGGATGACGCAAATGGGTTACCACCCACCATTGTCACTCTAGTGTATTGGGGTATGGTGTTCTGCCCCAATATTGTTACTCCCTCGGGTATCTGCGTCGGCACCTGAAGTATGCTCACTGTACCTTGAGTTCCCGTCATTTCCCCATTTTGTACCTGCACTTGTCCTTGGGTAGTAATGCATGTGTCTGTGCGGGCTATAGCTACAATTGCAGTTGCTGTGGTGCTACCTGTACTTGCTGAGGATTCTGCAGCATGTATGTCTGCTGTTGTGGTATGACCTGCACCTGTTGAGGAGTCTGCTGCATGTATGTCTGCTGTTGTTGCCCTCCCTGTGCAACAAGTGGGCATGTTCGTAAAACATGTCCGAAATTCCCACATGCGTAGCACTGTACTCCGAAACGTGCAGTCATTCCACTGTATCCCATTCCCCTTCCACGTGTGTAGTATTCCTCTCCCAGTCTGATATTGTCCCCTGTATGAACTTCCTCCGCCGGCCTGCATAACCCGGGGCTGCTGCACGTTTATGAATGCGGGTTCCTGTTGCATCTGTACCATTCCCCCACTGCTGGTTGGGCGTCACCTGTATGTAGCCTCCTGGTGGCATCACAGTCACTGGAAGCCGCCCTTACTGTGCCTGTGGAACGACAAATGGCCCTGTGAGTACTGCTCCCACCATGTGTATTTTCGCCAGTTTTTTCAGTGCCAATTTGTTTTCTACCTTGGTATCATTATCCACCGTCCACTTATCCTTCTGTTTTTTCTTGCAAAAGTGCACAATTGTCGCCTGTATCTTAGGCCACCCCTTTGCATCAATTCCTACTATCTTTTCTGAAGAGACCTGAACATGCGCAGGGATCCACCCTCACGAGGATATGGTAGACAAAAGGTATTTTTTCATCCCATTAGGGTTTATTTTCCTACGTCCACATTACCTGTATGTATCGTATGGATTCCTCAGGGTCATCGGGCTTCATTTTGCGAGTCAAAATACAACCCATGTCGGACGTGTCTGGATAGAGCTCCCTCAGAGACTTCCAAACATGTGCTCAATAATTCTTAAAGGGCATTCCATCGTGTATATTAGAGCTTAATTTTACCCCGGAGCATCCGGCCTGTTGCCATAGTTTGTCACTTCTCTCCCCAACTAACACTGCCAACAAGCTTTTTATAATCTCCTATGGCCAATGGGATTCCTGCTGTCTTTCTCAAAAACATAAATCCACTTGCTCGCCCCCAACAAAGGTAAACTGTAAACTAGATTATCCCTGTCCATTGTCTGCCATGGTATGAACCTCGCCCCTTGCTTTCTGTAAAAGTGGCATTTATGTGCATTTGGCATTTATCGACAAATTGTGGTCTTTTTGCTACTGCTATTCTGGTTTTCCTGCTGCAAAGCCCGTTTCCCCAGTCACCCAGTGATTCATCCCTTTCCTGCTCTTCTCTCTCATCCCTTCTCCTTTCCCATCTCCCATCTGTCAAAGGGTGGGCGTCTGTATTGTAATCCCCCTGGTCGTCGTCTTCCCGGTCTGATATGATGTGTCCTTCGTCTGCCGTGTCAATTCCACTATGGTCCGAGTCCTGTCCCCACTTGTCCATTTTAAACTTTATGCGTCCTGGGGGGACGTTGTCGGATACCAACGAAAATGGCTGCCTGACAGAGTAGCTGCGCCGTCAGCTATAAATCCTGACGATAATCCTGCGTATCCAGGACCTATTTCCAAGCTATATGCTGCAGAGGTGATAGCGGAAACTCCATGGGACCGATGGACCCTGAAAAGAAGCAACGGCAGCTGGCGAGCCGCGCGGAGACCCGCTTTGTCGTGCCGAGTAGCGGACTAGGCAGGAGGAGCTGGTGTGGCCGCCTGCCCCTCCCCCACTGGTGTGCGGCAGACTGCGACCCGGAGTGCCAGCCGGGGACATCCTGTTAGAGACTGCGGCTGCGAGCGTGTGATCGGCCTGCAGCCGCCACTTGGGGGGTGCACAAGACTACCCGAGAGCGGAGGCAGCTGTAGGCTGCCCTCTCCGGCGGCCACTGTGGGCGAGCGGCCGGCCTGCCGGGTCGAGGGTGCCCCCTCCCCACCTGCCCAGAGCACCCAGACAAGTGCACGGAATAATAGACCATCCGGCGGCCGGGCTTTGGAGCCCATGGAACAAACACCTGTCGAGCAGGGGCGGCACTGTGGGGTACCGAGAAGGTGCGACGTGAAGGCCACAGCACAGCTGACTGGTACATCTGTGGGCAGGGGCGGGCGAGGGCTAACCCTCCCCGGCAGCTGCTGTGTGCGCTGTGCGCTCCCCCCTGTGCTCCCACCACTCCCCGATAAGCACCAGTGGAAGCCTACGCCCCTCCCCCCCTGATTAAGTAAGCCCGGAGCCCGTACAGAACAGCATGAGACGGGGGCGGGGGATAGAACTGCGCCCAGAGTGGGTGAGGCCATACTGAGACAGCAGCTAGTGCCGTGCAGCGGGAGCGCCTGTGCGGGTCCGTCCCCCACGTTATTCAACACGCGCCCAGGCACGCAGAAAAGTAGTTGGAGTGCTGGTGCACTCTGAGGAAGGGTGAAGGACAACACGACCCTTGGTGCCGTTGGCCCACCCCCTCCCATCAACAGGGGGCTCACTGTGATCCCGGAGGTAAGCACCCGAGCAGCCCATAACCAACTAAAGAAAAGAAGAATTGTGCACCGTGTGCTGGTTCGGAGAAGAGTGGGGCCCTCCCCCAGCGATTACTGTGTGCATTTCCTAGTCCATCCTTCACCATGGAAGGGGCGGGGGGGAGAAAATCGACCTGCGGCACATACGGGGGACACAGGTGGTGTCGGGCCGCGAACAGTAGCAACTTGGCCTCCCCCCCATAACACCCTGTAAGATTGCATCCCCGGGAGCAAGGGGAGGCCCCACGGTGCAGCGTGGCTGGGCAAAGCTGAAGAGCCGAAACACTGATTGTGGCACAGTACAATAAAACCCCTGAAGCGCATTACGATACAGTTAAATTACGCTCAGTATGCCCAGAGGCAATAAGCACAACAAGAAGGGGCCTATGGACGCTTACACTAGTACCGCCATGGGGGACCAGGCTGCTGGAAAGTCGCAGGCCGCCACCCCAGAACCACGGAGCCCAAGAGGGGACTCCCTGGGCCCCTACATGGTGGCACTGCAGAGTGGATTTGCCACAGTAAATTCGAAACTGGATGAGATTGGTACCACCATTACGTCCATTAAGGCGGATCTCCAACAAGTGAATGCAGTACTAGCAACGGAGACCCGGATAAGCACGGTCGAAGACACTGTAGCTACCCACGGCAAGGACATGGAAACCATCAAGAAGCACTTGAATTTAGTGCAGATGAAATGTGAGGACTTGGAATCAAGGTCTCGCCATAACAATATCAGGGTAGTGGGACTGGTGGAAAAACAAATCAATGTCCCATTGGAGGTCTTCATGGAAGAAGTGATCGATCCAGACAGTGCTCCCGGATGCACAGCAGTTCCTGATTGAGAGGGCCCACAGAGTCCTAACGGCACCCCCGAAACCGGGCGTTCCACCACGCACATTCATAGCCCGCATCCTTAACTACCGAAACAGGGATGCAATCCTTCGGCTGTCCCGGGAGAAAGGCACCCTAACATATGGGTTTGCAAGGATACACATCTGTCCCGACTTTTCAAATGAGGTACAAGCTGCTCGCCGCAACTTCGACCATGTCAAGAGAGCGCTGAGGGCACGAGATATTCCCTATGCTATGATGTACCCCGCCAAGCCGCGCATACAATACGCTGGCAAGACGCACTTTTTTAACCCCCACTCCCCCCGAGGAGGCCATGCGGTATATTGAACGGAATATCCCCCAAAGGGCGACTGAAAGGATCCGGTACCGGGTAGCAGCAAATGAGACCAAGCGAAGAGCAGGAGATGGTATAAGAATATACAAAATCTGGATATGCGAAGATACAGGTGCGGAGGCCCTCAAGGCGGTCTGGTTGGCAGACGGAGAGGGGAGTATGACCGTACAGAGCCACCCATCAGTTCAAAGGTTGAAATGTTCAGTGTGTCTTACACCTTCCAGTTGGGGGGATGGGGAGGGAGGGGGATGGAGAGGGAGTTGGGGCGGTTGTCCATGGGGAGGAGAACTAGAAGCACTCTCGTACACTCGGACCACGAATATGCATCTGACTAAGTCAACAGGAAATGGTCGGAAGAAGAGACGGAGTGCAACAAACAAAAATACAGTTGAGTACGACATAAGAACCACAACGGTGCCTCAGCGGAGAATGAAGCCACGGCATACCCATGACAACACAACCAATGACACAGGAGATGCAGGAGGATAGGCTACTCACGTGGAATGTGTGGAGTCTGGCACATCCAATAAAAGTGAGAAAGATACTAGCTTACGCAACCCGCCATAAGGCGGGCATAGTATTCCTATAAGAGGCTCACGCCATCAAGAAAGTTACAGACACATTCGCACGAAACTGGGGTCACATAAGGAACAAGTTACTTACCTGTTACTGTTGTTCTCCAGCATGGGTCTGGCATGGATTCACATGCTCATGAATATTCCCCGTCGTCAGGCTGGGAATCCTCGGTAAAGAAAAAATCAGTATCAGTTTCTGTTCTATTCTGTCTTTCTTAGTAGTAACCAATCACTGATCTCTGGGTCATACTGCCCCCAGCCAATGACTGCCCTCTCCCTAAGCCCCGCCCCTGGCAGCCATCCTCGAATTTGGTAGCACGCCAAATGGCAGTATGACCAAGTGAAGAGCCGCAGAGGGGTAGGTGGGAGGGTTCGCATGTGAATCCATGCCAGACCCATGCTGGAGATCAACAGTCACAGGTAAGTAACTTGTTCCTTCTCCAGCGTGGGGTCTGGCATGGATTCACATGCTCATGAATAAAAGAATACATAGCAGTATACACATGCACAACCACGGGAGGTGGCAACAGGCTCAACATTAAGCAATACAACAACTCAACATTAAGCATCTCTTACCTCCTCACCAGGCTCACCTTAAGCGAACAGGTTGCGCAGTACTGCTTGGCCGACCCTGGACTCCTCCCTGGATTCCCGATCGACGCAGTAGAATCTTGTGAAGGTGTGCGTCGACCTCCATGTAGCAGCCCTGCAGATATCCAGCAGGGGCACACCAGACAGGAACGCCGTAGTAGCAGCGATCGCTCTGGTCGAATGGGCTCTCGGACGGCCGGGCAGCGGTCGGTTTGCCAACTGGTGACAATGCATGATGCAGCCGGAGAGCCATCTGGAAATGGAAGTCTTCGAGAGAGCCTTCCCTTGATTCACAGACCCAAAGTTCACAAACAGTTGTGACGTCTTCCGAAAACTCTTCGTGCGGTCCACGTAGAACTTCAGCGCTCTAGCTACATCTAGCGAGTGCAAAGTCCTGTCGGCCGGCGTCGAAGGCGACGGGAAGAAAACTGGTAACACCAAGGGCCGTTGAGGTGGAAGTCCAACGGCACCTTGGGCATGAAGGAGGGGTGCGTTCTCAGCACCACCCTCGTGTCATGAAAAGTCAAGAATGGAGGCTTGCAAGATAGGGCCTGAATCTCTCCCACTCGTCGTGCAGAGGTGATGGCCACGAGGAACGCTGTCTTCCATGACAGGAACTTCAAAGGCGCCGAATGCATAGTCTCGAATGGGGCTCCCATGAGCCTGGTCAGCACCACATTAAGCTCAGGAGCCTTCACCGGCGGGAATGATCGGAATAGTCCCTTCATAAATTCTTTCACCAGGTGATGAGACCACAAGGACGCCCGTCCCGTAGTCCTGGTATATCGGGAGATGGCAGCCAGATGTATTTTGATGGAGGCGTGAGCCAGTCCAGCCTTGGCCAGTGACAGCAGGTACGGCAGCACTTGAGGGGCCGTAATTCGCAGAGGGTTAACCTTCTGTGCACGGCACCAGACAGAGAACCTCTTCCATTTATGACCGTAACACTTGAGAGTTGAGGACGCCCTGCCCTTTGCAAGAACCTCTCTGCAATCAGCCGGGATATCGTACCCTCCACACTCTAGTGCTGCAGGAGCCAGGCCTGCAAGTTCAGCGACTGAGTCGTGGTGGAGAATGGCGCCTCCTTCTCTGGAGAGAAGATCCGCGTCTGCCGGCAGCCTGACTGGTGGGGACGTTGACAAGTCCAGAAGGTCCGGGAACCAGACCTGCCTCGGCCACGGCGGTGCGACAAGGATACTGCACCTGGACTTCTTGAGCTGGTTGATGAGGCGGAGCAGCAACGGCAAAGGAGGGAACGCGTATAGAAACAGGCCGTCCCAAGGGAACGAGAAAGCATTGCCCATGCTCCTCGGCTGTGGGAACCTGCTGGCGAACCTCTGGCACTTGGAGTTTGTCGCCGTAGCGAACAGGTCAATCTGGGGCTTGCCCCATCATTGGAAGAATCGATCCACTTGATCCTGGCGCAGTTCCCACTCGTGGCACGAGCGCAGCTCCCTGCTGAGTGAGTCGGCGATGGTGTTTTTTATTCCTGCCAGGTGGAAGGGAACCAGAAACATCCCCGGGCGACGGCCCAGTGTGGGATGTTTTTACCCATGCAGCCAAGCCCTACCATAAAACTGTGCAGTACTGGCATTGAAAACATCATGATGGCCAGAACTCCCCAGAGAGTGCACAGGGAAAACATGAAGAATAGGCTGCCACCCATTTTTGCCTATGTTGTGAGCACAGGAGGGCACTGCCTAAAACCACCATTGGGCTACACACACAGTAGCCTGAAACCATTGGGAATGGCAATGCTGATTGCCAAAAGCAACCCAGAACTGTGGGGAATTCATTTTCTTAATGTCAAAAATGGATGCAGTACTGGTGCTCACCACTATCAGAAAGCCGGCGTTTTAAAACCACCATACTTTTGTGTAAAACTGAATAAATGAACCGAAACCAGGCCAAGGAAAGACTTGCTAAGAGGTGGATACAATGTAAAATTGTATTCTGAAATGACTTGAAGGAAGTAATTATTTAATGTATATATAAAAAATAGCTGCATGTAAGTTGGATTTGAATGTAGAAAACTGGGAACTAAAGTGACATTTAGCTGAATTCTGCCTGACAACTACCCCCGACAGGAGTTGAACTGGCTCAACAACTCTTCCCAGGCCTGGCTGCATCCTGCTGGCCCCACCAAAAGGAGATCACACCTCCCTGATTGAATTAAGGGAGGGGTACCTGCAGACTGCAGGAGGTTGAACAAAGCCCTGTCCTGGGCTCAGGCAAATGTTATATTGGGGGGGGCTGTAAAGTGGCTTCCTCTTGGGAGAAACTGGGAGGGGCAGTGCCTCTGCTAGCAAACTGAGCTTGGGGGAAGTGGATAAACCAGTTATTCCACCATGTGATGTGAGAAGCCACACCCCTTTTTGACCAGGGCATAGTTTTAAAAAGATAGATAACTCATAGTGCGGACTGGTCAAAATTATATAAATAATATCATTGTTTTTGGGATTTTTCCGTGCACATTTTAAGAGGTGTTAGGACCCTGTGGTGTATTCTGGGGGGTTGCTAGCGGAAAATCGGGTCTTACTCCAAATGTCTGCATGTTAAAAATCTGCCACTTCATCAATTAATGTCCATACTCCTTGCGCACATTTGTGTAATTTTTGGTAAATATCCGATATTGGTAAACCGACCAAAAAGCGCAAAATTATGTCATTTCTGAATCCCAGCTCGCAGGAACATGGGGCTTGAACAGAGACCTGTCTTAATTCATCTGTAATATGTACATGTAATGGCAACCACTTGTGTATCTGGGAAATATGTATTTGAATCAAATATAGATTTGTGGGCAAATTGACCAGGGGAGGATCCTCTGACCCATAAACAGACCTCATCATGATGACAATCCATTTCCTTCCCCCAATCATGGGAGAGGGGAGAATTGGGCCAATGACAAGTAGAGGGGCAGGCTCAGTTATGCCACGCACACACCCACTTTCTAAACACATAAAAGCAGGCAGTGCAGGACAGGTAGGGACATTCACTTTCCACTTTCTTGCGGGACGATTTGCCGGGAGACTCCAGACTTCAAATCCATCAATCTCCAGAGACCAGAGATCCAGAGAGACCAGAGATCCAGAGAGACTAGAACTGTGCAGTGTTGTGAGCAGAACCGGTGCTTGACAGACCCAGAGAGCAGAGCTGACCCAGGTAGCCGGGACTTCAGAACCACCCGCCGGAAGTCCCGTCCAACCTGACCAGACCTTGACGGCTTATTTCAAAAATATAGTGTGAGTACTCACTGTGCCAAAACCAATCTCTTAGTTTAAAATAATCTAATCCAAACTATTTTAGCCTATTAGAACTGCCTCCTAGAATCGTGTCATTCTGTCATCTTTAAAACTGAAATCTGTCATCTGTCATCTGTCATTTTGAACTTTTAAATTTCAAATCTGAAAAACTACCTTCACAAAATCGTCCGTATCTCTGGAACCGTTTGTGCTAGGAGACTTAACTTTTATCTTAAAGCTAAGATTCTAGGCTTTCCAACAAACCTAGAACCGACTTGCTACTCCTTATAGGGCCTCCGTAATTTACGCTCGACGCACGCGATTAAATTTGCCGCGATTTGACATTTTGCACAATTTCAGCCACGTGTAAAAATCAGCAGCTCCTTGCTTTCCTTTGCTAGAATTCGTTTTAACCTGCTAGTTACTCACAGCATTGCTAAAGTGAGCCTGAACTAATATAAACTAGATATCACCCACCCTGAACCTATAGGGAATTAAAAGCCTTTTTAGCATATTTTTCACTTAATTGCAACCACATCAAAGTATTTTGCTTGTGTTTAAAACTCCTACCTGTTTTCCTCTAAGCTTGCTAGGGGGGAACTGAATTCTATTTGATATTGCATTCCTGAGAACTGTGTGTTTTCCTTCCATCTTTTTACCTTGCATAAAGGGGGGGGGTGAATTGTCAAAGAAAAGTGATTGCATTGTCTTTTGTTGAAGTCATATCAAGTTATTTTCTGTACTGCATTTCATTCATCATTGCATTGTCTTTGAAGCCATAAAAGCATTCTCAGCTACTTTATCCTCTCTATATCACTTCTAAGCCATCAAAAAGAGTGTACCTCTGTAACATTATCCATTGTTGATCACTATCATCTTCCCAAGTGTGCTATCAAACATTAATTTATTATAAAAGTGTGATATATATATATATATATTGTTTACTTTTCAAATAAACCTTTTAAATTTGCAAAACAAACCTACTTCTTGGCTCAGCGGGGTCGGGGGGATTCTGAGAGAGGGGTGTTATACAAGGGTTCATCATCCAGATTATAACTTGCCATAAAAATATATAAATAAGGACTTCCCTTGGGCATCTTAGACAAGGCACTGACTTAGTGGGATTGCTTGATTGGAGTCACTTACACCAGTGCCACAGATCCTGGGCCTCCTTGGATAGGGCTGGGGATCTGGTGCCCCCCTGCTTCCGTATGTAGAACATCGTGGTGGTGTTGTCGTGAAGATCCTCACCACTTTGTCCTTAAGGGACGGGAGGAACGACTTGAGCGCCCAGAACACTGCTCGGAGTTCCAAGATGTTGATGTGAAGAGACCTCTCCTCGGGGAGCCAAAGGCCTCTTGCGTGGAGATCTCCGGTGTGGGCTCCCCAACCCTCCAGAGAGGCGTCTGTAGTCACCGTCTCCTGTAACGCTGGCGTTTGAAAGTCTGTGCCTGTCGTGAGGTGAGCCCGGATGCCCCACCATAGGATCACCCGACGGAACTCCTCGTCGAGGGGGATCCTGTCCTCGAAGCAGCCCCTCGCCTGAAGCCAGCGGGCGTCGAGGAACTCCTGTAGCGGACGCATCCGAAGTCTGCAGAGGGGCACAAGGTAGATGCATGAGGACATCATCCCGAGCAGGGACTTGATGGACCTCACCCTGGCCACGTCCGTGGCTAACAGACGCCGCACCTTGCCCATGATGGTCTTGGTCCTCTCCTCTGAAGGTGAGGCCAATTGCTCCACTGTATCGAGCTTCGCCCCCAAAAACAGTGCTACTTGCGACGGAACCAGGTGGGATTTGGGGTAGTTGATGGCGAACCCCAGCTCCGTGAGCAACCGGACGGTCCTCGCCATATGATCTAAGGCGAGTTCCCTTGACCTTGCCCGGATCAGCCAGTCGTCCAGGTAGGGGTAGACGTGGATCCCCTGCAGGCGCAGCCGCGCCGTCACTGGTGCCAGTCACTTGGTGAAAACCCTGGGTGCCGACGTTAATCCGAACAGTAGGGCTCTGAATTGGTAGTGGCGTCCCTGAACCACGAACCTGAGGAACTTCCTGTGCCTTTTTAGAATGTGGATGTGGAAGGAAGCATTCTCCAGGTCCAACGACGATAGGACGTCGCCTTCCTCCAGCTGTCCCAGCACGTGCTGGAGGGTGACCATCCTGAATTTCTCCGCCTTGATGTATTTGTTTAACCGACGCAGGTCCAGGATGGGGCGCCAACCGCCTGTCTTCTTTCTGACAAGGAAGTACCTTGAGTACACTCCGGAGCCCCGGAGCCTCCTGGGGACGAGCTCGATGGCACCTTTCTTGAGCATCGCCTTTACTTCCAACAGCAGTTGAGGGACGTGATTCTCCTTCCTGGCCACGGGAGGAATGCAAGGGCACTTCTTTAGGAATTCCAGAGAGTGCCCATTGGCCAGGGTGTCCAACACCCAACGATCGGTGGAGATGGACTCCCACACTCTGACGAACTTCGTCAGCCGGCCTCCCACCGGGGTGCTTCGGTGGGGGCCCGACAACCCGGCCAGGTCGGTCTTGCTTGGAAGCGGCCTTGCCGCCTTGGCCTCCTTGGCGACGACGGCGGGAACCCCCTTGCTTGCCGCGACCTCTGTAGGCCTCCTGGGAAAAGGAGCAGGCCGCCTGGCGGTAAGTGGAGGAGCCACCGCTGGATCCTTTGGAGGCACCCTGTCTGCCTGCGGGGCTCAGAAAGGGCTGTCGCTGCTGCAGCACACCAAGGGCCCGGGCCGTCTCCGAGTCTGTCTTGATGGCCTGTAGAGACTCATCCACCGCCTTACCAAAGAGGTTGTTGCCGTCGAACGGCATGTCCAACACTCGGGTCTGGACGTCCTGGCGAAAGTCTGTCGCCTTGAGCCATCCTCGTCGTCGGAGGCAAACTCCGTTGCCCAGTTGGGGAAATCCGGTATCGGCAATGTCCGTCGCCACCGTTATGGCGTGATCCGACGCCACCTCGCCCTCCTGCAGAATTTCTAGGGCCTCTGCCCTTTTATCATCAGGCAGGAAATCTAGCAGGGGAGCTATCTTGAACCAGAGCTCCCTGTCGTAGCAGGCCACGATAGCTAAGGCATTGGCCGCCTTAATCGTCGTCCATAGAGTCCAACTTCTTGCCCTCGGTGTCCGGCGGGGAAGTGGAAGTTGAGGCTGCTGCGCCCGCTGCCTTCTTCTTAGCCGCTGCCGAGACGACTGAGTCCGGCGTGGGCTGGTCCCTGAGGCACAAGGGGGCGGCATCGGGGACTCAGTACTTCTTGTACCTGTCCCTCTTGGCGGGTGTCGCAGCAGGGTTCTTGAGGACAGCAAGCCCCTCGTCCCTTATGTCGTCGAGTAAAGGCACCACGAGGACCGTCTTCTTCTTAGCCTCTCGTCGTTGGTACAGAAACCCCTCCTTTTTCTGTTCTTCAGGGCAGAGCTGGAAGAGCTCGGATGCCCTGGTTATCATGGCGTGGAAAGAGCCAACCTCGTCGGCTGGGGATGCCCGCGGGGGGGGTGACGACGGGATGTCCGCTGTGTCATCGCCGCCGTCATAGTCCGTCCCCGTATCCTCTCCCGGCGAGGGGGATGAGGGGTCCACCGGTCTCGCAGGCACGAAGGGCGGAGCGAGGTGGATTCTCCTCCGCTTGCTCAGAGGGCTTCCCGATGGGCCTGTTTCTGGCTCCTCCGTCGGGGTGCGTGGCAATCTCGTCCTTATCTCGGTACATAATGATTGAATTGCTGAGCTATCCTGGGGCTCGGGCAATGGCTGCGACGGACAGGTTGGACGCTCCACTGGGCCCTGTTCGTCGTCGTCGCTATCTTCGATCACGTCAGCAGGGACCGTCCCCTGGGATCGAACCTTCTCGAACCTCTCGTTGAGGTTTATGAACCTCTCGTTGAGGCCTATGGACCTTTCGTTGAGGCCCTTCTCGGTCTCCACCAGTTCCTCCTCAGAGGCTGATTCTGAGTCTGTAATGGCCACGACCCCCCCTCTTTTTCAGCCGGGGGCTTCACGGGGGTCTTAGCGACGGGCTGGAAAGAGGATTCCCTCCGCGGCGGCAGGGATACTCTGGGCCCAGAGGCCATTTCCATTGGCATAGTCTCAGCCGGCTGCGCCAGGGCCGCAGCGACCACTTCAGTAGAGGCCTTAGCCGGGTGGATCAAAGCCCTCACCACCTTAGGTGCGTCCTGGGCCTTCGCCTTTTGGGGGAGGGGGGTCAGCACCTCGCTCCCCCTTCGAGATCGACCGGGTTTGCTCCAGCGGCCTACCCGGGTTCTCTGACTTCCTCTTCCCCGAACCAGAGCACTGGCTCGTGGTCGAACGTGCCGGGGAAGTAGCGCCCTGCTTGGCAACCGAAGAGCCCGACCTTTCGGCGCTCCCGGAGCCCGCGGACTCGCGGTGCTTGGCCTTCTGTTGGGCCCCCGTCGCCGGTGCGCCCTCAAAGGACTTAGAAGCCCGCTCAGACTTCTTCTTCGCCTTCTCACTTGCTTTGCCCTTCTCCAGCCAGGTGGCGAGGCGGGAACGACGATCTTGTTTGGTCCGTTCCGAAAGGTTCTTGCAGAACGCACAGTCCTTCTCCACGTGCGTCTTGTCTCCATGGAGGCAGTAGAGACATCGCGAATGCTCGTCCTCCTTGAAAACGTTATATAATCCGCATCCAGTGCAGTTCCTGAACAGCTTGGATCCGGGCGTCGAGCTCCCTTTGTCCTGGGCCATGTCTGTTGAGGTAGGCCGCAGATCTTCTGGAATCCTCCAAGAAGTGTAAACTCGACGAAAACTTCACCCTTGAGGGGCGTAGAAGAATTCTGAAACGGGTCCCCGTTATCGGAAGTAGAAACGGTGGAGCTTGAGGCTTGATTAAACCGAAAAAATGAGAAAATCTCCTGAAAGCGCGAAAACGCAGCAAAAACTTGAGAGCTAAAGCACGAGGACTCCCAACACTTGAGCGTGCGGTAAAAATCTGAGGATGGCTGCCAGAGGCGGGGCTTAGGGAGAGGGCAGTCATTGGCTGGGGGCAGTATGAACCAGAGATCAGTGATTGGTTACTACTAAGAAAGACAGATCAGAAACGAAACTGATACTGATTTTTTCTTTACCGAGGATTCCCAGCATGACGACGGGGAATATTCATGAGCATGTGAATCCATGCCAGACCCCATACTGGAGAAAAGCGGCAACAAACTACTCCTCGACGGTGCGAGGGGTCCTCACAATAGTACACAAGAGAGTGAACTTCCAAATGTCCAAAGTTCTGACCGACGAAGAGGGCCGCTATGTGATAATGTGGGGACAGTTGCATAACATGGACGTCATACTGGTCAATACGTATGATCCAAACACAGACAGCCCTGAGTTCTCTCTCCGCATCATGGAACTAATATCACCATTTCGTACAGCGAATGTGATCTGCAGTGGTGACCTAAATCTAACTATAGACCCAGAGATTGACTGGTCAGCGGGAAACCGCAGATAAACTACCAGAGCGGCGCTCACGCTCAAGCAGGCAATGGTGACCTTACCCATGGCAGACATATGGAGAGAACTGCACCCCCTCAAGCGAGACTACATTTTACTCAGGGGTACATGGTACCTACTTACAAATTGACTACTGGCTGTGCTTCCCCCGAACTGATGCCACAGATAGATCAGTGCTCTATCCTACCACGCACATTGTCAGACCACTCCCCAGTTCTCCTTAGGATGTCACCCAGGAACTCGGAACGAACCACCCGCACATGGCGCATGCCACCAGACCTATCAAAGGATGAATCATTGATTGAACCACTTACAGCAGAGATAGAGTATTTCTTTGGACGCAACACCGGCACAGTACGAACCCTGGGTTCGGTTTGGGAGACGCTCAAGGTGTGGCTGAGAGGCCAGTAGATGGGTACGGCATACGGTACCCTGAGGGAGATAAGGAAATGCTTGTCACAGAGAACAAGAATTCAAGGACCTTGAGGCTCACCAAGCCATGCCCCCAGGGAAGGAGCAGCTGCACAAAATACAAGCACATCTGAAGAAATCTAAGACGCTTGCAGAAAAAGAAGTGATTGATTGATTGATTTATTTATTTATACATGACCCAACCCATAAGGGCTAGGAAATATGGTGAAGGAAACAAGGCGAGTAAGGCAATGGCAACCCTTATCAGAACCTAACAGGGATCAAGATACATCACCAGTATCCACGACGAGGATGTGAATGTAAAGACGGCTCCACATTAAATAAACAAGGTATTCCAATGATTCTACTCCAAACTCTATGCAAATGCGGACACAGTGTCCCAGGGAGACCTAACATATATGGACTTGTTCCCGTTGCCTACACTAGGAGATGAGGAAAGATTGATGCTAGATCTCCTGCTGACTGCTGAAGAAATCGAACAAGCCATTTTGGATCTTCATGCAGTTAAAGCCCCTGGGTCGGACAGCATTCCGATCGACCTCTATAAGGTATTTAAAACTGAGCTGGCCCCGAGACTATTGGAAATCTGGGAGGAGGCACTCGAGAGCGGAAGGTTACCTGGCACCGTGAGAGAGGCAATTATAACTGTCCTCCTTAAGCCTCAAAGCCCGCCACAGGACCCGGCATCCTACCGCCCACTGTCACTGATAAACTCAGACACACGAAAAAGATAACTAAGTGCGGAATAGTATAATTACAAAATAAGGCATTGGTACGCACGGCAGGAAGAATGTAAAAGGTATGCAATCAGTGGGTCTATGTTGTTTTAATCTCTCTGTAAATGTTCTTGTTATGTTATATCTCGTACTCCACTGCAAAAAATAAAGTTTTGAAAAAAAAAAAAAAAACTTTATGCGTCCTGCTCATTGGTTCCCCTGTTCATTGGTTCCCTTCGCTTGTTCCTTTCCTTTCTCTTCTATTTCCCTTTCCATAGCTCCTTGAACACACTGTCAAGTTGTTGCTGCGCACTCTTTGTATTTCATTTAAATATTTCCTCTTCCCTTTCGCGTCCTTGCTGATAATGCTTGTGCTGCCCTCTTCTTTCTTTTTATATGTTCCTTCCTTTTCTTAAGACACACGTTTAGGATTTGTATACCCTACAGCTGGTTTTAATAACTGGTATATCGTATAGGGCAGTGGTGGTGCACTTCCCTGCCCCTCCTCCTCCTCCTCCTCCTCCTCTTTCCCTTTCTCAGTTTCTTTCTCTTTGTAAAGTTTGCAATGTCCCACAATGTCCTGTCTCTTTTAAAGTTTTGTTTCTTTATATGTAGCTGCTAGATACAAGTCCATACTTTCTATAATAGCTTTATCGAATGTTCCCTCTCCGGGCCATTCTTTATAACACTTGCCCAATGTGTTGTGCACCCACTCAAAATGGTGTTTTGATATTTTATTGTAGTATTGGGGCAACATCTACACATGTGGGTAAATGGAGCAACCCTCCAGTGGGACATCATTGCCTCTGCCTTATTTCTGTCTTATAAAAATATTCTTCTCTCCTACTTCCTTCCCTTTATAAATGTAAAACCTTTAAAAATGTCACTCTTTCTTCAGACAATCCCACTCACTCAACGTTAGACTATCACTTTGCTCAATCGCCCTATTTTCGTCCACTCTGGCCTTCTCTACAGGCCCGCCGCCTTGTTAGATCGCATTAGTATAGAAGTGACCTTTTCCAGAGGCCCACCACCTTAACAATGAAGCCCTTTATTAGGGCGTTAGAAAAAGATGTTACTCTTTTTCTTGCTCAACCGTATTGGCAACTCGCACTACGCGGCTTTGCGCTATGTACACACTAATTTGGCTCCCTTCCACAGCCACATAAAACAAACACTATGATCACTTTTTGCGACACTGAAAAACGAGCTGCTGCTACTGACAAACATGTGTGTGCATATACCCAAAAAAACTCTTCCCCAAGGAAAATAAAATGACACAACTAAACCAATTGCCTAACAAGGTCTGCCACTTACTATGCAACCCTCTGCTCTAGTACAGATGCACCACTGTCTACCTGCTCCCTATCGGAATGGCAGACCTAATATCTAATACTAGCATTCCCAATCGCCCTCTTCACCACTAACAAAGGTGCGTCCTATACTCCAAAAAGCAATTCCTGCCCCATGTACCTTCATGCATGGGTACACTCTCGTATCCTTTCAGGAGATTCTCCACTTCTTTCGATCTCAAAGTCTCCCTTTAAATGCCTGCACTTTCAGTCGGAGTGAAGGCAGCAACGTACCAGGCAGAATTTTGTTTAGTGGCGTCCACAGACCTCTTTTGGCTCAAGCACTTTCTGGCCAACAGACTCTGTCCCGCACTCTTCCAGGATCACAGCTGGAATTCTCACGCTTCGGCCGAACATCAAACATATGTTGCTCGGGCCTCCCAAGATGAGTCGGGGGTCGCCTCTTAGAACACACCAAGAAATTGCAAATGTGATCAAAAAGGAGTGTACGCTGGTGCAAGAAGTAACACAATTTTATTCAGGGCCCCAGACGGAGCTGGGACAGCAAATTCAAACAGAACTGCATTAACAGGCACTGTCAAAGAACCGTCCTCAAATTGAAAACCTTTATAGAAAGCAAAATAATTAGCATTTGCGATCGTGCAGCATAGAAAAAGTCTCCCCACACAAAAATGATTGGATCTCGCATTTTTCAACATACATTGCGATTGATCATTGAACATTCCCTCACCATCCTCAATTACAGAGTGTTGATGTCACAATCCACCCCCAATTCCCACAACACCAAATTATGTGATTGAAACATTTGAGATGATCAGCAGAACTTTATTATTTTGCCATGGTCGCCTCTTTCTGACTCTCATGGGAAGAGCTACCCACCATGACACCATAAGAGCCTTGAACCACATACTACTGAATAATTGTAGAATTTTGGGAACACAACCCTCTTTCCTGGGAAAATGGTCTGTGGGCGAATTGAAACTGCTGTGGTTCTTGTCGGCTTCACTAAAATAAAAATAATTAAAAAATAAATTTAAAAAAAATCACAATTCATAAATGATTTTGAATTATAAAATGGTCATATATTCCTCTTTCACTGGTAGACCCTGTAAGCTCCAATCAGTTTGTCTTGAAAAATATCAACCCTTGGCTTGGGATTGCATAATCTGTACTAATGACCCAGCTGCAGCACCCTTTGTCGCAAACAAAATGCTTGCACACGTTTAAAGCAGAAGCAAGCTTTTGAGGCCTATTTACTGTGTTCCATTCTACCACTAAGTTTGATTACACTTAACTGTGCTGCAGGATTTATGGATTAGTTTGATTAAGCTTTTAATTCACAGATATCAGAAACAGCCCACTCCCCCTTTGTGCAGCTGATAAGTGCATTCCTTCGTACCACACTGAACTTGCATTTTTATTACACACCTATGAATAATAGACAGCAGACCAGTCACCCATTTTATGCATGTATCCATCATTATGCATGTATCCATAAACACACCTAGTAAAGAGACGGAACCACACTAAACAGGAGCGCTTAAGTGAAAAGGCTGGAGGACTGGCGAGAAATATTGGAAGTAATGCTCCGATCAAGGTACCATGCCCACTGAGTTTCCAGGTCTGTTTTCAGCAAGCACAGAGGTGACCCTTTTTGCTACCAAATGGATTCTGTATTGTTTCATTCAATGCATCATGCTTTAGCATACAAGTAATAGTTTCCTGTCGGACTATGGTCACATCGGCTAAAATAGCCCAAGTTTGTTTCTCCTGCTCCAGCTCATATCACAGCAGTGCAGTTATTGTGTTGAAATCAGACAGGCACCCGTTTTTAGCTTCCAGAAGTTGATCATTGTTGACAGTTCTTCAGAGACATTCGAAAATGAGGCCGACAAGGCAAGTGTTCTGGCAACAAAAACCCTTTGACGCACTGCTTCATGGAAACATGCTGCGGACAGTGCTTTAGATTCCATTTAGTGCTATGTGTCGTTATCAACTTGATAATGGTGTCTTTAACACTGCGTCGGGAAAGCGGGTCTTCATTTCAAGATGGACTACTGGAAATTAGCCTCCACGTTAGCATTGCAGCCGAGGTGTACTTTTTTTTTATAATTACTATTAAAGCAACGCAAGCCTGGCAGCTGCCATCACTAATGAAGATGGGCTCATTTTTGCAAAACTGCTGTCACAGATTGTCACTGCTGAAACAGAATGTATTTTTATAAAGCCTTTCAAAAAAAGATACTGCACACTGTGATTAAAGGAATGTTTCTTTCCATTCAGCTGCTGCTGTGTTGATGCTCATGAAGCAAACAGAAGCACTGTGCATATTTAATTTCCTAGAATTTTAGGATTGTATAATTAATAAGATGGAAAACTAAGTTGCACGCCGAAAAAGTTTCCGAAGCAGCACAGCTGTGGTGATTACATGTCATAGATATGGAATACGTCGGAGGACCCAATCCCCTCGAATCAATATTTAATAACAAATTATGCTTTTTTCCATTGAAAGCAAACCAGTATTGCACAATTGTATTTTTCAGAGTTCCTGTGCTAGCTGTGTGCCTAATCATGCCGAGGTAGATCATTTGTACACGTATACTTTAATTTACACTCCAATTATGAAAACAGTGTGTAAAATGATAACTATGCACAGTCTAGTTTACATCCCTTCAACCTTACAGTCAATGGGGTACATTACTATAAACGGTCAATGGCAGCAGAGTCTTTGCTCAAGGGTGAATGATTGTCATTACACCAATCACAGGTGTTCTAGCCTCTCAAATCTTCAATACTAAAATTAAAACATCCAAAACCTGACTCTCCAGGAAGGGCAAGCGCTGTTCAAAAACAAATTAGTTACATTGGTAATTGAAATAGAAACTCAGCAAAACCTGTCGCTGTGATAATCCAGATAGGTATTTAACTGTATGTAGCGCTTCATAAATGGTTTGTCCAAAATCTAGGTACTGTGATTGTTATACATCAGGCGATACTCAGTTAACTGACCTCTGAAGGATGTTAGCCAATAAGATAGCTCAGCTGGTGGAGCGTTCGTTGCTGCAATCTGTGCGTGATCTGTCGGTTTCAGGTTCGAATCCCAGCAAGACCAACTCAGCCTTTCATCCTTTCGAGGTCGATAAAGGAGTACCGGCTTTGGTTTGGTGATAATTGCGATAAATATGTTCTATGTACATCGCTTTGCCAAAAGAGCTATATAAATAACCATTTGACCGTTATATTAGATATAGAATTTAGAATGGAGTCCTTGCCTCTCTGCACGGTTGTCATAACATTGGCATACCATTAGGTAGTAATAGCTCCAGGAAATGAGGACTTTCGTTAAACATCAAAATAAAATTCTATCATCGAACCTCAAAACACACATTACAATTTATATTTGCTTTACTATGTAACTTGCTAGGATTTTGTCATTTCAACATTTAAATATATACAGGAGAGAAAAAATGGCCAGACCTTTGAGAAATAATGAAAGGTGTATTCTTTCACAATGCAGAAAGCTGCCGCATAGTAATAATTTCCATACAGTTTTTGCACACGTCGGCTGGATGTCACATAAATTTTACTCTTGCAAAGGAGAAAATTCATTTTTACTCTCTAAAAAATCACATTTACTCTCAAAGTTTAATAATCGGGAGAAAGCGGGCGCTGTTGAGCAGCCTAGAAAATGGCTGCTTAGCTGTTAAGCTCTGTGCCACGCCAACTGCAATCCTTCCAGAGTGGCAATATTACTGGTCATCTGCCCCCTCGGAAAAGACCACCCAACGAAATAGGTGTAGTGCACCTCCGTCCCAAATTCTGGAGAAATTGGGCAATCCAGAGCAGAGAATGGACCCCCCCGTTCACCCGAGCCGAGCACGGCCGCGTGGTCTGGAGGCGCCGCGGCTGCCGGCCCATGGGCGTGCCCCACGCCAGGAACTGGGCCGTCACCTGCGCTCAATCACCAAGGCCGGATACCACCATACTGCTGCTGCGGTGCTTCGCCAACTGTCGACCCCTGCTGTGAAGCAGAGACCGCTGAAAGACATCTGTCGGATCCGCGGTAGCGGACTACTGCGGAGCTGCAACGCTGCCGGCTGCCGACGCCTGCTCCTCGCACTATCCTTGCAGCGCCGACCATATCCCCCGCCATACATAAGACGAGGAAACGGGCACGTCGGGACCCGCTTTCCATGAACGCTGTGTGCGCCTCTGGCCCCCCGCACTGGTGTTACTTCCGGCGGCCCCGCCTCAATAACGAACGCTGCCCGGACTGCGGCGGGTGCCCTGCAGAGCGTGGACGACGGGCCGTGCTGGAGGTGGCCGTCGCCGCCCCATTGGGACACATCAACGGAGGCACCCAACCACACCTAGTAAGTGCGCCTGGGGGTCGGGGGGGACCATTGACCCCACTGGACTCGACTTTGCAGAGGAGATTGTCCAGAGCAGCTCAGGGCCGACTACACATTACCAGCTCCACGCGCAGTGAGTGTGGGCTTCCCTCCCACCCTGTAACGACCCCTTACCGGAATATTTTATATATGTACCAGGCCCGCTGGTAATTGCTCACCACCTGAACCCACCGGTCGTAGGGAGCGGGAGGCTGCACTGCCGATTCAGGTCAATCCTCTCGTAGCCTGCTACCACCTCGGACCCCAGGGCTACATAACATCTATCTCTACTACCCGCTGCCAGACCTCCGGGTTGTTTATGCCCTGCGGGAGAGCACAACACTGACTGCTCAGTACCCCGAGGCTATCGTAGTGAGCTGGCTGAGCAGCTTGCTGCCGGAACCACCCCTGGGACCCCACCCTCCTCCCTAGGCCTACAGACGAAGTGCAATTCTCGCAATGACGGTGTCCCGAAGCTTAACATCACGCGCCTTAGCGATTGTGCTCCCACCCCTCAGCTCGAAACACTGCATGCGGCACTAGTGGATACATCACTGGGACACACCTTTGGGACTGACCCCATCTCCTCTTGGACCTTCAAAGGCTCGCTTTAGACCTGCTAGACCCCAAGTACAGCTCCCGAAGGGTTACCCGACCAGTTATGAGGCCCCAGCACAAACACCTCAAGTCCCGCGCTGTGTCCACATTGCCTGGTTCTCCCGGCTGTTGAGAGGCTGGGAACTAACGACCATCAAATTGGGTTGAGCGGGGACGATATACTGCCGCTGTGGGTCTGCCATATGACCCCAATACCGCTAGCCCGCCCCCTGCTAATCACCCCCCAGACGAACTCCTTGCCTAACCTGGACCATCTTGTGTGAGCCCTGTGCATTGCCCCCTGAGCTGTGCTATACCAGAGGTAGCCTGAGATCACGAGCGACAGTGGAGAGCCAGGTGTCAGATACTTCAATACAAGCACATATCTGTCACTTTGGTGCAACTTGTAGGGGCGACATATCAGAGAGCAGTGCCAGCGCCTGCTAGGCTTCAGCTTCCCACACCAGACCCGCTGCATGTGCACGGGGTGAAACGCAACTGCGCACTGCACTCCTTACCCAATTTTGATCTCACCCCTTGAATACTTAAGTACTACACCGTCACTGCTCGATACATCATCTTCAGGACTTGAACATTGCACAACACCATCCCTGCGCTACTTGAAAGGAACACTCTCGCCCTATGGACTCTCGTGGGCTTTGCCTATATCCAGGATGTCCAACAGATCCCACGGCACTGACAAAACTGGTGTCATGGACAAATTTGCTGAAGCCACAGCAAGGCCTTAGCAGGCGCAGTCGGCTCCCGTCCAAGACGACACAGACATAAAAGTAGACTCCCCTGGCCCTGATCTCGCCATCATGATGGAGTCCATGGCTAAGAATTTTGCCTCCTTTCATGAAAGATTAGACGACATAAATGCCAATGTCGCGTCACTCCGATCCAAACTGGACCAGTAGAGCTCCAGAATCACGGAGGCAGAAACTAGGATCAGTGCTAATGAAGATGGCATTACAGCACTGCAGGGCACCGTGTCTACCCTGGTCCGCGACATGAAATTAGTCAAAGCTAAATGTGATGACTTGGAGTCTAGATCACGGAGGCATACTATACGCATCGTCGGGGTCCCAGAGAATGCGCTCAAAGGCCGACTTCAACTTGCAACAGAAAACCTACTCAAGGACCTACTGGGCGACTCTGATCTCTCCCCCTTCTTGGCAGTCGAACAAGCCCACCGAGTGCTAACCCCACGCCCTAAACCTGGCGATTTTCCAAGGCCAATCATAGCAAAATTCTTAAGCTATAGAGAAGAGATCAAATACTTCGACTGGCGCCTGAAAAGGGTGAACTCAGACTAGAGGCGCAAGAACGTCGACAATTTCTCAGAGTTGAAAAATTGCTCAGGGAGAGTAACATCACCTATGCCATACTGTTTCCAGCTCGCCTGAAGTTCACCTTTAACAACAAACTGTACTTCTTCACGGTGCCAGATGAAGCGGTGAAATTAATTGAGGCGCATATTGCTCTATATGCTCCTGCTGATAACCAAATGAAAAACGACTGAGTTCATAGCGACACCTGGTTCACAGTAGTAGTCCCACTTTCAGGCCCATGCTCACTGCATCCCATATCTACCTAGCAACCTTGATACACCCTGTTTGCTTACATCATTGATCAAAACTTGGATGTCAGATCTGGATGTCCCCACAAAGAAAGCCTCCAATACCTCTGCCAAGTTAATGGCCCACAACTTCCGTCATGCGAGGGACCACCAACCTCATCCGGACATCCTGGACCACAGTACTGCTTTATTTATGTCTAAACCCTCTCATTCCCACCATCCAGTAATGTGGTCACCTGTCTCCTAATCTGAGAGGGAAAGGGAGATACCCGATATCCACGAATGCTGTTAGAAATGTACTGGAACCCCCAGGTTCCCATGAAAGTTGGCCACACGGCAATGGTGCACCCCACTGCGAATGCAATGTTCATCATTATGTTTCTGCTGCGCGCTAGCCTCTGTTGGGCCGGCGCGAGAGCTGAGCCATGTTGGGGATGGCTCACCTTTGGGAGGGAGGGCGGGATGATCACACTGCCGATTGGGGTTGTCCAGCGAGGGTGGGGAGATCTAAAAAAAAAAAAGTAGAGAGAGTATGTCGTAGCATGCGTTGGGTGGACAACAGCGCTTCTTCGTTACCAGCTATGAGCACACACACGCACCCGCACATACTGGGATGTTCATTGATATGGTGGTATGGCTATGGTGCGAAGATGCTTCTTTTACAAGAAACGCATGCACTCGGCCACCTTGTATCATGCCTGCCACCCTCCTGGGGTCCAAATAGGTTCTATACCACATACTCTACACAATCCAGGGGAGTGCTAACATTGATTCATAAATCGGTGAAATTTGGACTGAAGAAAAGCCTTATAGACACTGAGGGGAGATAAGTTATCCTCTACTGCACACTGGCAGGTCGGGAATGCCTGCTGGTGAACACTTATTGCCCTAATGTCGACACCCCTGAATTCTATGATAAAGTAGCTGCCATATTGATGGGATACGTTGGGGGCGGTGGGGGGACAAGAATCTTATACTTTATTATAAACTAGACAGGTCGGGTACGGCACCCCACAGCCCACTCAAGGGCAGCTAGGCGGCTACAGGCACACATGACATCCCTCAGGCTGCGGGACGTCTGGAGGACTCTCCACCCCCAGTCGCGGGAGTATACCTTCTATTCCTCTGTCCGTGATAGTTCATCTAGAATAGACCTATTTATGACTACAGGCGACCTAATTGGTAAGGTCCCAGATACTCGTATATTATTCCGAACCCTATCCATCCATGCCCCCGTGACGCTGAGCTTGGAGCTCACGGCCCCCCTTACCCCCTCGCAATGCCTGGCGCTTCAAATCTGAAGCACTACTTGACGTAGTGTTTAAAGTTGAGATCCTCTCTGACATCCGGACCTTCTTTGAATGCAACCCACAGCAGGACACCACCGCTGGGGTCCGATGAGAGGCCTTTATATCGGGGCATGGTCATCTCACGGGAAGCGGGCGTCCTACAAACCATTAGGAATGACCTACAGTGCTCTGAGGCTAGACTCAAAGCACTGGAGCGTGAATGTGCAGCAGACGCACCTCCCGCAAAATTAGCTCAAATCAGAACGGAACTGGAAACATTTGAATCTCATGCCATTCGAGAAATAAAGTACCTGTCGCGACCTGTCGCAGCAAGGAAGTATTGAGAGGGTGAACGACCCGTGAGAACTCTGGCCAGACTAATCCGGGCAGAAGTGGGTAGAACCTATATAGAATGTATTAAGGATACACAAGGGGTTCCACATTGGTCGGATCAGCAAATAATTTCGATATTCTCACAATTCTGTGCTGATCTGTACACTCCATGACAGGAAAATAACACAAGATATTCTGGACCTGCGCGATCAAATCCCTATGACACTTCTATCCCAATCCACTTGTGAACAACTAGACGGCCCTATAACACTAGATGAAATAGTCAAAGCCATCACTGACCTCCCCCGAGGCAGAGCCCCGGGCCCTGATGGACTCACTGCAGAGTTTTATCAGGAACATGTCGCCATCCTAGCACCTAGACTATTGGAGGTCGGTCCGAGGCGCTCCGCAAGTCCACTCTCCCCCCCCCCCCCCCCATCAGTGCGTGAAGCAACTATAAAAGTTCTCTTCAAGACCGGCAAGCCCAGTGACGAATGCATGTCCTATAGGCCCCTATCGCTTATGAATTTAGACACAAAGATACTTGCCAAAACCCTGGCCAACAGGTTTCTCCCTATCATGCCGTATCTAGTCCACGACGACCAAAGCGGTTTCGTACCTGGACGATCGACAACTCTTAACATTAGGAGGCTCTTCAATGTCCTCTCGAGAATAGACCAGGGTGTGGAGGCAGTTGCGGTCATGCTGGATGCAAAGAAGGCCTTTGATATGGTCTCATGGCAATATATGTGGGCAGTCCTGGAGGAAATGGGGCTCGGTCCAAAGGCGATCCACTACATTAAGATACTATATACCTGCCCCACCGCTAGAGTCTTGGTCAACTCTTTGACTTCACATTCGTTTGAGTTACGGAGAGGCACGCGCCAGGGCTGCCCTTTTTCCCCCCATCCTCTTCAGTCTGGTCATCGAGCCAATAGCAGACTATATTAGGGCACGACACTCCCATAGGGGCATACGCCTGGCTGATCCTCCTAAAATAATATTGCTATATGCAGACGACGTTCTTTTGTATGTCAGGAACCCATCCACACAGCTGGACCCCATATTGAGAGACATAATCAAAGTGGGCACCTTCTCTGGCTTCACCATCAACTACGAAATCTGAGATATTCTCCCTCACCACTACGACCCAACAACCGACTTGTGAGTACCCTCTCCGTTGGTCTCCTAACGGTATCAGATACTTGGGGATCCAGGTAACACTATCTAGATCTGCTTTAATCACCGATAACTATACCGCTGGTGCGAAATACTTTCAGTCTAAAATTACCAAATGGCGCGTCCTCCCGCCCTCTTTGGCCGGCAGGCTCTCATTGATCAAGGTGGGCCTTGTCCCCAAGCTCTTATACATTTTCGGAAATGTACCAATCTGGCCAGGGCAGAAATACTTTGATAAACTACACACAATGAGCTCAATTCCTTTGGCATGCCGTAAGAAATGGCAACATATGACCTTACCCTATGAGAAAGGGGATTTGCAGCTCCTGACCTGACCCTGTATTGGAGAGCGGCCCAAGCCCAATTTGCCACATATGGCACAAGCACCCCACTCCCCCTCCTCCCCCATGTCAAGCTGGAGCAACTGGCCACAACAGGGTCAATACTATGACTGATACTTCAGCATAAATATACGACTAGCGCCCTAGCCGATCCCATCGCATCCACCCTAACGGCGTGGTGAAACCTCCTATACCATACAGCCACTCCTCGCCCGTACTATAAATGGCTCCCCATATGGTGCTTCCGCGGGCTGATACCCACTCACGACAAACTCCTCTCTCGACACTGGTCAAGCCGGGGTACCATGCTTTGACACCTGTTCCCGAAAGGGCAATTTATCACTCCACGGACGTGGCGCCCTGGACATACAAGCTCTGCTCTGGAAATGTTGCAATATTATAGGCTCCGCACTGCAGTCCATGGCATGTGGTCATCATTCCCAGAAGAATGATGGAACACCACCGAGCTGCAATACATTGCCAACTCTAGCGATAGCTGGGGAATGGTCTCTTCCCTGTATAAACTCCTGTTAACAAAACTCCCGGATGGGACTCCCAATGCCCGTAGTGCCTGGGCTAATGAACTTGATCTGGATATCACAGGTGGCATGTGGAAGAAGATGTGCTTCCACACATGTAAGATCTCAAAAAATTCCAGATATCGCTGCATGCAGTACAAACATATTAAACAGAGTGTACCATACCCCACATAGATTGACCAGATTTTCCCATGACCGAGTGCAGGTCTGCCAAGATGCCTGGCCGAGAACGCGGACCATGCATATAGGTTCTGGTCATGCCCTGCGCGGAATGCATTCTGGGAGGATGTTCTTCGTGCACTCTCTAAAATTGTGGACACGGCAATCAACCCGGACACAATGGCTCGGTTTGGTGTCTGGAGAGGGGATGAAATTAAGAAAATGGCTAGGTTCCTAAATGTTGGCCAAGAAGTGTATACTACAGTGTTGGAAACGCCCCTCCCCACCTACCTTTAAGATGTGGCTCTCTGCCCTCACCTGGACTCAAACGTGCGAAGAGGAATACATTGCCTCACTTCCTGCGCAAGCTCGCCCTAAGAATATTTGGTCTGCCTTCTGTAGCTACCTTAATAAAGAGACAGATGAAAACTTGACCTCAGCTGTATCCCCATCCGCATGAACAAAATGCGTATTACTTAAAAATATGCCCGCCCCCCCATCTGATAAGGACATCACTCACTATTACCAAAGAATGTGCTGTACTATGTATGTCTGTAGCAATGTTTTAATGCTCAATGTTTGTAACTGCCTGCTCTCTGCCAATAAAACAAAAGTAAAAAATAAATAAAAAATAGGGCGTAAAATACTCCCACCTATATATCTTATCAGGAGCACCGGTTGCACTCATTGTAGGGCTTCATTTATTCTTGAAACAGCATGCTGGAGACCTGGGAATATGCACACGCCATACTTCAGTATTTCATTGTTGCACATTCCATTCTATATTTTCCATGTATGAAAGAGGTTTTGTGCATCAGTCATGTTAAAACATGACCTTTTCACATAGTGCATAACCTAGAATGCCGCTCGACATAGACCTATTTCTAAATACAGCTAAGATCTGATTTTGCATTTCTGGAAGAACATAGGCTTACAACAGAAATAAAATAGAGTAAGAAGCACAGGAGGATGCAATTGGTCAAGATAGAGTTGCTGGGATAGATAATTTCAGTGATTGCTCCAATGGCATTTTATCAATCATTAGAACATTGTACCGTATCACCTTCACATCACTTGGCATATTCTCAGGTTTAAACCACAAATGGGGAAAACCCCATTTGCACAAAGTTCCTTCACTTGGCGTTGTGATTGTCTTAGAAACAAGTAGAGTTCATCATATATCCAATACATAGTTCAATAGGATGTCTCTTCTTTTGAGAAAGACAACTACTACACACTCCTTCAGTATATACAACAATGTTTTCGTCAGGATGGTCTTTACACAGTTCAAACACACAGGTGGCATTGCCACGTTCCTTCCACAACAACCTTTTGTCAATGGCCTTTTTGGTTCACTAACCTGCTGGGATTACCACTAACAATCCATTTCCTGGTGTACTCTCACGCCAGGATGAATTTCTACCACTATTCTGCTGTGTGGTTCTTCATTATACACAATGTTTTTCGTCAGGAAGATTTTCACACAATTTGTCAAACCCATAGGTTTGAGTTGTCACTTTCCTTCCACCACAACCTTACATTACAATGGAGTACTTCAATATTTTTTCCTGGTTCACTAACCTGCCAGGACCACCACCAGCAATCCATTTCCTGGTGTACTCCTGCCAGGATGAATCCTTTACCACTACTATACGTACTCTGCAATGTAGGTTACTTCATAACATCGGTAATGTTTTTGACTTTCAACAATAATGTAATTCACAATTTCTTCCATAAGGCTGCAATACCCATTGTTGCGGTTTGTTCCAACGATTAATTGGCCACATGCAATGCAGGTTATGTTCCTCTCCCCCTTGACTTCCTCCCCAAGGAGGGTAACCTTCCTGTCCACTCTGTTTCTACTGTCACATCTGGTAATTAATGATTCAAGTGTCTCTCTCCAAGAAAGTTGCTCCCCCTTCTTCTAATGACCTTGCCTTAAGAGCTATGCTGGTTATCTGATTTGCTTATTGCCTTTTCTATGCTTTGGCAATACTGGTTATAGTTTTGTTCAAATAGAACATCCTCTTTACTTTGCCAATGGTGCTCCCTGTGTGGGTTTATAATTGCCTCCTTCCTTGGGCAATGATAATTACAGCCTTCGTTAAATATTACTACTACTTTACTTTCTTGTTTCGGTTTCCCTTAGCATGTGTATTGCACCAAGATTGCCCTTTATCACTAGTTCGGTATTGAAAAGGTAATTAAGTGGCTAACGGTTCACAGCAGAGCTCCCCACGGTTACCTCTGCAAGGCCAACTCACGGGTCTCTCTGCACGTCCGCGTGTCCCACTGCTGCCACTACTTCCTTCGCCAGACTGCTGCTGAATGCCGCGCACCTTCCTCGAAAGGGGTTCCTGTTTCTCCTGTCTTGTCTCGGTGCTCTCCAACCACCAGAGAAAGACACGCTGTGCGAAGAGCTCCTTTCTCCCACCAGTCAACTTGCAACTACAGTGCTTACCGCTGCGTGACCTCTGCAGTCTGGGCTCCTTCAGCTTACAACCCGCTCAGCATCACTAACCACCAAAGGCACAGTGATGGTCCCGGATCTTCGCTCTGCCTCTGCTGCACACACAGCCACGTAAAACCACTTCTACTGCGACTATTGCTACACCCCTCCATCTTCTGCATCTGCACTTGAGGGAGATTTAAATAATCCAAATTCCCACATTACAGTTCTGTACCTCCAAGCTATTCTTCTTCGTCCCAGTACCTGTGGATTTCTGGGGCTTGAAGTCCCCAACATCATCTTTATTTCTTACATAGTTCAGTTTCAGCTAACTTACATTGTCTGTACAACATGGCTCTAGATGGGCAACTTGAAGATATTGATATTTGTGTCTTATTTTCACAATTCAAACCAGAGGAGAGATTATACTTCTCTAAAGGAAGGAGATTACTGTTCTGATCCTTATATTGACCATAATGGCTTTCCTTACTAATAGGTTGATTACATTTAGGAAAGGGAGTCTGGTTCTTACAAAAAGCCATTAGATATTCTGGTATCTCATCCTTCAGCATTGAGGAGTACTGCGTCTCTCCTAGCGGTACCCTCTTGTTCCGTTGGGGGCCTTATCCTCCCAGGTGATCCACCCGGCTAATACCACCCCCAGGGTTAGGATCAGGAAGTGGCTGCCTTTGCCTGGCCACCTGGGAGGAGAGACTTTAGGCAGGGATTCTGTGGTGATTCTGCAGGATTTATCACAAATCCCAGCCGCTCTGACAAAGGACCTTTGCATTCTTGCATCATACCCAGGGTGCCTGGCTCTGCAGGAAGTAGCAGAGGGAGGAATTAAAGCATCATAGACTAGCAACATGGCTAAACATTTTAGGTTAATTTGCCCCCCTCTGGCTGCATTAACTCTGCCTACTTGCCAAGACTGCAGATTGATAATCCCTTTGGTGTTCAACATTCAGGTTTGAGGCAGGCCTTTGTTAGGAAATTGCCCATTGAAGAATGGTTCCCAAGAGATCTGGTGAGAGCTCCTGGGCTTCAGAGGAAGCATTACTCACCCTTCCAGAGGATTGAAATAAGTCAGATTCCTGCCTTTGTCAATCGCTCTGTAGTGAAGACAGCCAGGAGCCATGAATACATATTTCCCTCAGATAGCTGATCTGGGCTCACAGGATGTGAAATTGTATAATAACATTTTAATGTGGCTTTAATAATTGTGGGCATAATCAGTCGCCATACCAAAACCAGGTATGGCTTATTCTTAGAGTGTACCCTGCCACGTGACAGACAGGGCCTCGATAATGTATTTTGGATCAAGCAAAGGGTGGTGGTACAATTAGCAGACCATCCTTTCTAAGATGGTCTACCAGCATCATTTTATTTGTTACTAATCAAAAAGCTTGGGCCATCTCACCTTAACCAGATGCCAATCGTTCACAGATAGCAATAACCCAAAAACTAATTTTCCACTTTTAAAAAAAATAGCAGTGGTTTCCCTCAAACCAGAGCCCACACTCCAATAATTAGCTGCTGGAACAGCGTTTACGGCAGAGCTTGGACAATGTTGACCCAGTTCATGAAATACCTTGAAATGTTAGAAAATTACAGTTTTGCATTAATATCCTGTAAGGGGCTTGGGGGTGAAAAAATTGAAATAATCAAAGGTTTACACAACTTGCAGCAACTTGTCAGCAAGGGAAATGGTGTACACTGACGAATCTGGAACAGTCGTCCCTTCTCCTGAGAGGGGAGCCACCCCCTTTGAGGCTCGGGAGGTGACCCCGCTAAGCAAGACCTTCCCTGGGGGTCTGGGGAAATGCAACCTTACTGGGAGTAACTCCCATCTTGGGGACAAGGATTACCATTGCTGCAAGGAACGTCTTGACCAGATTACATTGTCTGCCTACATGGGATTCGGAAAGACCACGGTTACTTCTAGTTTGGATTCACCAAATAGTGACATTTCTTCAATCTCTTTGGCTTCAGGTAATGCTGGATCTTGCCTGAACGCCACAGTCAAAGAGGAAGGACACATCCCTTGGTTTCTGATAACGTACACAAAACAAAGAGGAACCTGGAATGGAGGAGAGAGAGAAAGCTACGCAGAGGCGAGCCTCTTATGGGATAACATCCTGGAAGAGCAGAGGAAGCAGTAGCATGGCGAGCGAGGGGATTGCTAGCAAGCCGCCGGAAGGCTAGCATGCTGAACGGCAACAAAGCTGAGTGAGCAAGATGTGAAGAGACTATCTCGCCTGGTGGCGCGACCACATGGATGCCGTAGTGGGCCTGGTCCCGATAACCACCACCAGGACCAGACTGAAGCGTATAGATCGGATCTCCGCATGAGCAGTGCATCAGCTGCCGAGCATGGCAGAGCAAGTGAAGCAAACACTCCCAAAGAGGTAACACCACTGCAGGGTAAACAGTTGTGCCCGAGGCTGGGGGAAGTCAAAAAGGTTACGGGAGCAAGGAAATCCCAAACGCTAGATACAGGCATATGACCAGCCCAGGCCCTACTAAAAGAAGTCTACCAGAGGGCCAAAGGGCTTGGGGAGCATTGGAAAACCGAGACATATTGATATCGGAGGCTCGGGAAGCCAGAAAAAGGCTGCAGGAGCCAATAAAACCCAAATGGTAGATACGGGCAGAAGCCCAACTGAAGCCCCGTTAAAACAAACCTTTTAAAGGGCCAAGAGGCTTCGGGAGCCCTGGAAATACAATACATATCGAGCAAGGCTGGGAACAGAAAGAACCTGGAGGGTTACCATGCTGAAAGCCATAACATGAATAATATTCAACACAAGTAAGAAATGGTGGCATTGCATTAAGAAGACCATTTTTCAATGCAAGAAAACTGAATGTGGCAAAGTGTATCAAGACTTAAGGCTGGCCATTCAGAATCATCTGCATAGAGACTGGAAGACCGCATTGTTAGAAATGGAAACACTTTTTATATCTTTTCTGGAAAGAGTTCCCAGTAGTTGGGCTAAGAAAATCCCAAGGATAGATGCTATTGCTCGGGTCTATATTTTGGTTACGTATTTTTAAGTGGGAAGGCCATATAGTAAATCGTGCTTGGACTAAGGACTATTTATTTTGGAAATGTCCTGATGTTAAGGATGCCAATCGGGCGTCACACACTGGACCAGGATACTTAGTCTTAGCCTGGGATGTGGTGCTCAATAGGAATGCTTTTTCTTTAATCTCAATTAATTCAAATTGAGCCGGTACCCGACCCGTCTCATACCCCCTTTTACAAATACCCCAGGTCACAATGGCCCATGAATCAGGCCGGTTGGTGAAAATACAATATTTATTTTTAGAATTCACAAAAATCACACATTTTTAATATTGGGCAGCAATCACCAATGGGGTGATAATGACAATGGAAATGGAATCAATGCACTTAGTTAACCTTCTAGTATACCATATCCAAAGCACAAATTAATTGGAGCGCTTTCTGAATTAGGAAAGTAGCACCCAAGTTAAGGTTCCCCCCTGCAATGTTCCCTCAACCCACAAATCGAATTCTGAGGGGATAGAAAGAAGCAGCAGGTTGTCAGGGATAAGAGGCAGCAAACAGAATCAAAATCCGAGAAAATAAGAGGCAACAACCTTTGCAAAGGCCTAAAAAAACTCTCAGATTTTGACAAATAATTATGTGTGTTTAAATAATGATATACATATGCTTTATCACAGTATCAGGGATGTTATCTCACTATCAACCATAAGCGTACAGTTCACAAAACAGATTGAAATTGAAAACCCAGTGCTGCCAAATTCACACATGTAAAAGCATTTTCTTTTTTTTTTTTAGTTTGCAGTACTAAATGCCAAAACGGTTTCTTTCAAAACAACGGGTGAACAACACTGAATCGGAATGCAGTTTTTGGGCAGGGTGAGAAATCTCAGCCAAATTTGGCTCCTTTTTTCCCCACATGTAGGCGGTCGTAACGCCACCCAGGAATCCTAGGTTGCTGTAGGGGGGGTGAGAAAAAATAAGCAAAAAGGGCAAAAATGTTTTTCTTTTCAGAAAATGCCAATAAAATGGTGTACAAAAAAGCCCTGCGCACGATCCGCCGCCAGCAATGCTGTCACAAAAGGTATCCTTGGAAAGGGGAGACTCTCCCCTTTCCAACGATACCCACCTCGATCTCCGGCTTGAAATACAGCCGGAGATCGAGGGGGAGAAAGGTGAAGACTCACCTTATATTTTCACTGCAGCAGCCCGAAATGGCTGCTGCAGTGAGACTGAAGGCAATCCAGCCCCCTGGCAGTGAAGGGGGACCTCCCCCTCACATAGCCCGGGGGTTCGGTTACAGTTGTGTGTGATCCCTGCAAAGCAGGGATCACACAAAACAAAGTGCCTAAAAGGACGAGCTATCTCGTCCTTGGCAACAGGGAGGGAATCCCAAGAACGAGATAGCTCGTCCTTGGCACTGATGAGGTCAAAAGTGAAAGGCAAAGTAAACTAAATTATTTAGACTATATTGTTAAAGAAAGCCACGGTATGTTCAAAGATTGATTCGCAATGTCAACCTTTTCCCGCCGGGTTCTGATCTATGTGGGAATTTATTTAGATTACGCCAAATATTACTAATGAGTTACAAGATGAGGTGAATGAAAGAATTGTGCCAACACTAGGTAACAAGAACAAGGTGCACAGAAAATTAGAACAGTCTTATACAAGTTATCAGGGTATGGATAGGGTCGCTTAGAGAGTGGAACAAAGACAAATGTCAAGATGGGGTAGACACTGTTTTATGAGATGGGGGATACTCAGTTTGCTCTTAAATTTGGGATTAGGAACAGTCAACCGGGTTCTGGACTCCTGGGGTTGGGTCACCAGGTAGCGGCAGACTCTCCTAGCAGAACAACTGGACTTGTCTGGTCACAGGAAAATCAGGACAGCTGGATGGTAGGGTTTCAGCGGCCATGCAGTTAGTGGGCAAAAAGCCAGGCTGGTCTCAGGAGGCTTCCCAAAAGAATACCACAGCATTTCCCTTTGGTTATTGGGATTTCTGGATTGAGGCGTTGCTGGGATGGTCAGCAATGCTTTGGCCTTGCAGTGGAATCTGGAATCAGCTATGCTTTGCCTTTGCAGTGGGATCTGGAATCTGGCAAGATGAATGTAGAAGATCAGGAACGCAGGCGCAGGAAATTCAGGAAAGTCTGTTTAGAGTTCTGTCGGCCAGCCTTTTTATAGAGCATGGTGACATCATAGAATTATATGGTAGGGCATGCTTAGCCAAGCACACCTCTAAACAACTGGCTCGGTCAAGGGTGATAGTTACCGCCTTCCTCTCGGCTGGTTGGGTTTCAAGGGCATGATGTCAGATTTATGATGCGAGTTTTACAATGTCCAGAACCTCCCACAGTTACTTCAGCTAAAATCCAGTTTTGCCATGAATGGCACATTTGTACAGTTGTGGCATCTTAACAAATTACATAAATAGGTTTCATATCTTCTGCAGAACATGCCAGTCCCAACTCTCCAGCTTGTGAGACATTGGTTCGCCCTTCTAATGATTTTTAGTCATTTTTAGTGTGAAATATTCGGCCTAAAATTCTATAACTTTATACATGTGTATGGATTATCATTAGGCATATCAGTATTCATTTTCACATTGGCATCAGCTACACTTTCCGTGGAATACCCGATTCTCTGCCATTTCTGTTCCCAAGGTGGCTGAGAAGGCTACAACGTCTTAAATTAAAACGCACAAAATTACATCAAAACTGTTAACATTTTACATTCCTGTGAATTTCTGTTTCAAACATAACCGTATTAAAAGTTTCTCAATAAAATAGTCTTTTGGAACAAAAGGGCAACCTTTGTCCTTCACTGGAACCATTTTATTTTCTCTTCAGCTACCACCAACTGTCAATTCAGCCCAGTGTGGGGAGGGGTTTTCCCTAGTTTGAAGGTTTATGGCTGCTTCCACTTCACAGGTTGGTGTCCCAGAAGTTCCATTGTAAGAGGTCTCAGCGCAGACAAAGGTCTGCCAAGGTAGCAATTAGCACTTGTGTGTTTTAGCATCTACTGTGAGGGGCCTTCTATTGCTGGCAACCACCAAGCAGAAACCTGTTTGGGGCTGATTTCCCCCATGTAGCCAATGCAGTTTAATTCCTTATTTTATTTATTTTTGTTATAATTCAGAACAAAGCAGGTTGAATAAGATCTCCCATATATGTTTCATAGCACAAAACCCTTCACATTGCTAGATACGGGCAGGGCCTTATCCAACATACACTTTTAAACAGGTATTTTCCTTTATTTGCAAAATTGCATCTAAACATGTGGTGACTGAATTTGCAAGGAAAAATGTTAGCATTTTTTCTCTTCCCTCTGAATTCCCACATTGTTTTGTAGCCAGTTAGTTTCTTGTATGTAGCAATTTGTTTAATTACATATGCACTGAAATTGACATAGGCCCAGAGAGCCAGGGCCTCTTTGACGCATTGATCTTTCATATTTTGATATTTTGTAGCCCAAAAGTAAAGCGTTTCCCGTGTAGCTGAAGTAAAGCTTCTTCTGATTTCTTTAGATCTGCACAACAGCCTGTCATTCAGGGATACTGCTCTTGTCTGTTGTTGCAAAATGAGAATGAGAATGGTCCTGGCAGGGTCTTCATAAAAGTAGTGTGACGAGGAACAGAGAAAAAAAAGAGCATTAGAGCGACATCATTTTTAAATGTAAAAATTTCCCTTTTTCAAATGGGAACCTTTGGGCTTGCAGCAAAGCAGTGCTGCTTTTTCACCCACCACCTTTTGTACATGTAAGAACACACTGGCAGGCTTTCTCAGTGTGCCCACTTGTTCCATCCTGCCCAATATGTGCTTGGCAAGATGGTGCAGCCATCTTTTTGTAGTTGCAAAACGCAGTTTTGCCGTGAGGCAGTGGTGTTCACAGGAAACAGCGCAGCCATTTTGCCGCTTCTGCTCAAGTGCAGCTTGGTTATGGAAGGGAGTACAGCTGAGTGGGTAAATATATCCCACAATGAGCGCCATTAGTTTAGTTTGTAGGTAGGGAATTTCACTCATGGCGGTAGGGATAGACCTGGATTTTTCTAATTATTTAAATAAACACCCTTGAACAGGTCACATCTTAGTCAGACTCCTTCTGGTTCAACACAACAGTCTTACAGCTTCCAGGTAAGTACTACAGAGGTCAATCTGCATACCACACAGATCCAGAAGAGCAGTGAATAATAACATGTCGGCCAGCGGACATGTGAGTGGGTTAATGCCCCTGCCAAGAGCTCAGTGGCAGAAGTGTGTCCATGTCAATACCAAGAACGAGAGGATGATTTCCTAGTTGCTTGAATTAACCTCAGGTTTTCCTTGCAACAAACCCATGTGGCCCACTGGTTAACTCTCGAGGACCAAGTGCCTAAGGGTAGCGATTGAGGGCAAAGTTTGTCACCATACCACTGTGCTGGAACAGGTCATCATTTTATGGATTAAAACATCTGACCCTCCTTAATCAGGCGAGGAAGGTGCGTTATCCATATCCTCAGTGGTCAATAAGGGGCCACTAGGATCAATGAGCACCAGCTAAAGGCCTCATATTTGTTAATCACCATCTGGGAGTAAACTCATAGAAAGAAAGTTCTGTTGCTCCAATCTATCCGATGTGCATCCCCCCAGATATCCAGTCCCAAAGCCAAACAAGGATGGGATCAACAGATTTATTTTGACAGACTGCCTACCTCCAAAATCCTCAACAAATTGAGCTCCCATTAGTGGCTCCCCATGTTAAGCCATCCCACCTTAGTGTCATGTTTACACTTACATGGCTATTCACTACAATGAAAATATGCTTCAAAGCCCACTCCCACAACTCTACGGCCAGTGGACAAAGGTCTGGAGATTTCATTGTCCGCCCAGCCTGTTGGCATAAAACAGAGGTTGTGCAATGTGCAGTCCTTGCAGATCAGCACAACCTGGTCCTGGTTCTAAGCAAAGAACAACCAGATTGTACTAAAATTAACATGGAGTTCCAAAACATTGATATGGCGAGAGTTCCTCCCTAGGCCATCCACCCCGGGAATCCATAGTAGCTCTGGAACCCTAAAGAGGAGGCCACAGTTACCAATGTTTGACAGGGAGTTGGAGGTGAAAGGGGGATTCACCCAAGAAGGTTTCAAACATGTCCCATAAAAGGAGACTCTCCTCCCCTGCCCCAGCCAGATATGAAAGGATGGAATCTCCCAAGACCAATTTTGTGCCAGTTGTATTTGCTTCATTAAGCATCTAGTGGAAAAAGGCAGAAAGTATGCCAGAAGCCCCAGCAGTCTGATACTACCATGCCTAGGTGCTCTGCCTCGAGAGGAAAGTAGTATCTGCAGCATGAAGATCTGCCACACTCTCCTTCGTAGGGAGTACTTGCTGACAGTGTCCCACCAGAAGCCTATAAAAGCTCAGAGCAAGGGAGAGCTCAGTTTCCGAGAGGCAGATCATAAACCCCAGGTTGAACAGCAAGTGGAGCAGCACCTGTATCATCCTGGAGGATTCCTCTGGACACAACTCCCACCAGCCAATCATCCAGATAACTGTAGACATGCACACCCCCTACTATATTGCACCCACAACAGCATTTGTGATGTTGGGGAAAACCTGTGAGCTGAGTGGAGGCTGAAAAGGAGAGATTGTATTGAAAATGTGGATCCATAATCAAGAATCGCAGGTATCTGGTGCGCTTTCCATTTGGGTATATACAAGTATGCGTCCTTTAGGTGCACTGAACAGAGCCAACAGGGATTCCACAATATGATGCTGGCATCACCATCTTAAATTTCTAGGGGGAAAACAGGAAAAAAAAAAAAAAGCAAAGCTCTGGCCTACTGGTTTTCTTGCAACTGAAAATCTGTGCAAGTAGAAACGAAGGCCCTTTTGGCAGACATACCCACTCTAGAGCTCATTTGAATGAGTCTAGCTACTAGCTACCTTCAGCGAAAGTGCTAGTGTGAGTACGAAAAGGGTCGGAAGGAAGGAGAAGCTGAAACCACAAAGACTACAGAGCCACAAATGGTGACAATCTTGGATGAGTTGGCTCAGCCTATCTATGGCTGATGTCTGATGTACCTGGACGCTCATCTCATTTTTGACTCCGTGGCAAACAAGGGAGTGAGTAAAACTCCTTGGTGGCCAGCTTCGGTGGTTTGCAGTGATTAGTACTTTGAGACCCATCTGGCTGCTGGAGCAACTTCTCCCGATAGGCACGAAAGCCACTGACCTGGCAGCCTGTCTAGAGTGGCCTTTGCAGAAAGGAGTTGCTTGCTGGCTTGGTCAAGACAAAAATTGCTGTCAAAGTTTAATTCTGCTTTTAAACTATTGCAAAACTATTTCACATGGAATAAGGATGGCAATGGTCCAATAAACAATATATTTGTAAGGACATGATGCTCAAAATGTAAGCCAACGTTTTCCTGGAGCTTGTGCGTAAAGCCCAACAATTGTTTCGCTTTCAAGCCAAGTAGCTGGCTTGGTCTATTGGGGAGATTAAGAGCAACGGCAAGGAATGGCTGTTAAAAACATTATCAGGTGAGCCTAGTTATATTGTATTTGAAACATTCCAAAAGGGGAGTGGTATGGCGTCTACCTGGCCTGCTGAAAACAATGGCGAATAGAAGGGGGAAATCCAACAGAGACTGCTACTGTTGTACCTGAATGTTTGATCCAGGAGTTTAGACTGCTTTTAGATAATTGCCATTAGAAGCCATGAGATTGTGATGGCGTTTTAGACACATCCATTTAATGGGGCTACAGTGGCTGTAATAACAGGACTATCAACTCCCCAGTCCTCACAGCACTAAAGGGAGAATATCAAGGCATGGACCAATTGTGTTCTTGATGCACTGTTTGATGCAGGTTTTTCGGTAGCCCTTCGTCTTATGAATCCCAAAAAAGCAGAGATATACTTGTACCGCTTTGACTGGATAACTACTCGCATGCAATGTCAAAATTATGTAGATTGCAATGATATGATGTTCTCTCTTAAAAGTTTTTGCTCCATGCAAACGTATCTAATCAAATGTCCTTTAAATTATGTCAGGTCTGAAATGCTTCGTATTTGTTTAAATCTTTGTTCAACCAAGCAGATATTGGTGAGAAGAAATATAATCCCTGAAGACCAAATTGTTTGTCGCCACTACAATGACCAAATTGAAACTCTTTCACCTGGTGGTTGACTGTCCTGCCTTGAACACCATTCGGTACAATTACTTTAACAAATGTTGTCAATTTCTATGTCCTTGCTCTAGAGATGAAATGTGGAAATTTCTATTATGCTCTACGAAAACAGCCATACAGATTGCACTTGTTCAGTTTGTTAGCATTGCTATGCCTTCAAAGGTAAATTGGAATCGAGTTGCCTTACAGTAGAGCAAGAAGGTATATGACAATATACAGTCTCAAAACTAAGTGGTAAAAGTGCACTCTTCGCTGTCTTTTGTATTTTAAAGAAAGATTTTATGTTTCTTTTGATATTGAACAATAAAACAGAAAAATCAAATGAACTTTTTTCTTTTTCTAAATTGTTAATGTTGTATGAGTTTTGATGTAAATAATGGAATTTTAAGCTGTATCTAATCACAATTTGAAAGGTTGAATGATTCAGCCAACAAAAAAAAAAAAAAAAAAAAAAAAAGGAACATATCCAAAAGTCATATGGTCTCATATTTAAGATGGCTGCATACATTGTTGATTGGCTGTATGCTTTACATTCCTAGAATTGAGGTGAGTGGGATTTTAGGGCTGTATTTATGTGCGTTTGCAAGTAAATGGTCAAGAACAAGCGCCTTGATGACTGAGGCTATATAAATGTAAAACATAAATCATTTTGGGGTTATTTGACTGTAGCATTTGAAATGCCCATAAGCTCTACAAAAATATACATAAATGCTAAAATACGTGAGCATTCTTTGTGTTTATAGCATAAACACACTTTATAGCAACTGTAGGTAGGTTCTAAATGAGGATTAATTTAGACAAAAGGTAATGCCTAGATTTTTTGGGCGGAGGCATTCTACAATTCTGCTGCCCAATAATAAATCAGTTGGGTGCTCAAGGGTAGAGCTTTCTCTTGCCACAAAGACTCAACTTTCTCCAGAGACTGGCACAGGCTTAGTCCAGAAAAATGGGCACAGATCCAGTAGGGTATTCTGCCTGCCTCTGGGCTGAACGTTAAACTCAAGCAAGTGGGGCATGACAAAAATCAAGGCAGCAGCAGGAATGTGAACATATTGCACCAATCCGAAAAAGTGCTCAAACAGCTAACAGTGGTGCAGGGGTATGGTTTTCTTGTGAAATCGTTAACACGTGCAAAATTATTGATGAAGAAAGCCTGAAATCGCAAAAACAATGTTGTACATGCCAAGGGTGGAAGACAATATATGGCTGCTCGTACAAATCTGAGCAGTAGGAAAGTCATGAAGGAGTCTGTGGTAGGAAGGGGTGGCAGGGGATGGGATGAGTGAGCAGCCAAGAGGGTTAGTTGTGGAGCATCTTCGGGCTTCAGAACTTCATTGTGAAAAGTTACTTATGGTCATAGGTGGCGCATACGCGAGGAGTTTTTCACAATAAAGATTAGTGTGTGAAATGAACACCGCCCACCTATCTTTTACCTGGTCAGGCAGATGATGTACGTAATAGAATAACCTCTGAAGTGGCATAGGAATAGTGGGACATGGTTATGCTGCCCAGCCCTACATCATCTATGAATTAACGCATTGAAAAGGTACAATCAGTGCTGGAATATAAGGAATGGAAATCAAGTTGGTGGTCACTGAGGCATGCTTCTTTAGTGGCACATAACAGAGGGCATAGAAACGGTTTATTGACACACGGTGAATCATGCAGATATTTTCGCTAGACCTGTCCAGGGTGGGGTGAAGTCACAGCCTGCTATAGCTTCTTCCTGAGCAGAAATCTTTCAAAGAAATCACATGTTTTGCGCAAATACTGTATGAGATCACCACAACTCTGTTTCCCAATACAGGTCTCCACTTTGTGTCATGCATCACACATGGTATTGTTCATTCAATAGACTTCCTCTCCCAGCCCCACTGCTGCCTTCGCCAAAAAGTTAACTGCCAGCTGAGAAGTTTAAATTCAGCCTCTATTGGTTTCTTCAGTGTGTTTCTTATATTCTTTATATGGGGGAAATGTAACTTTCCTTCCCTCCCCTCCCTCTTAAATATTTAGATACATCGGGATATGTATATGAATGTACACACTCTTCAGCAATAATCATTTCAGGAAAATCTAGCACATCAAATAAATCCTTGATTGGTTATGTCATTCCACCATCTAGTCAGTCTTCTCTCTACGCGCCCCGCAATCAAAAATGGTCTTTAACTGTACTTACAAAGTTCAGTTTGTAATAATTTAAACAAGAACCTATGAAAAACATTTCCATACTTTGTAATGTCAAATTATTTAAACAATGCTTCATCCTTTGACAAAAATCAAAGCTGTAATTTTTACTTTAGCAGCACACAAGTTTAGACTCGAGTTTACCTCTCAAACAAATATATAGTAGGAGTGAGGGGACTCCTTTAGACTATCAATGTATACTGTTACATAATAGACATCAGGTGCTGGAACTTCGGTTGCTTTGTGGTTGCTGGTCATCGAATGCACTGTTCGCCTATTTGTTGTAGCTTCCACCTAACCACCAGGGACGAACAGTCTCAACCATATAAATATATAGGACAGCTGCTGCTTTTTTCAAATGTTGAAAGGCAGTGTGCTTTACCCGGAAACTCAAAAAGGATTAAGCTCTGGCCCTGCTGGGAGTATCAGATTTCTTTTCTTCTACCAGGTTCACCCTTTTTCATGGTGAGCTCCAAACTTGCTGTGACCGCTACTTGAATGCATGGCCTTTAAATTGTCAAGCTTTTTCTGCTAAGAAAAAATGATTAAGAGTTCTAAGAGATGTTGACCATCTAAATTCTCCCGCAGGCCCTTTAAATACAAATGTTCCATACAACTTACGTACTCTAAATTTTCTCACACAAGGGCCGTGCCAGGTCTGTCCATGCATATCATCCAGGTGCACAAGAAGAACCCGATTATCTCAATTTTCTAACCAGCCTAGATGCAGTGCCTCTTTGCTTTGGCTAGTCTCTTTAAATATAGGATCTTACTAATGCCAAACTTTTTTTGGCTTGCGCTCAAAGCACATAATCAAATCTGCCTTTTTGGGTCTTCTCACCCTCTTGAGCAATCATTGACGTATGCAGGGTCACGTGGGCACAACTGAGACTTTCCAGATAATGCCGGAAAACAAATCAGTTTGACAGGCCTTTCTGGTTCCTATCCCTGGTAGGTAAGCTTATCATTTGATTCACATGTTTAAGGCCTGAAAGGGCAATAAATTACTTTAAATATGAACTACCTACAGCCAGCTTAAAAACCTCAAACATTACAGCAGGTCACAACATTTGCTCTAGCCACTGATTGGTGTGTGGTAATTGGCCCTTGGTGAGTAAGAAATAGTGTGCATGTGAAGAATTGTGGAAGCAAGTGCTTTATTTTATGCCCGTTAGTAGCTTGCAACTTACATTTTTAGATCAGATTACAGAAATCTACAGTTAGCTGTGACTATGAGGCATTCAACTATCCAATAATAGGCTAGTTAATCATTTTGAATTAAAGGGGGCAATCCAGAGAACAGTCAACTTCCAAGAGGTTGACTTGCCTTGCTGCAGCTTGAGAATCCGCATCGAGTTGCAACATGGACCAATTATACTCGAAGGGGAAACTGCAGAACGTACAGATATAAGAGGTTGCTTTTATCCACCTTCAATGGCCATTTCCTTGCGTCTTTCATGGGGTGATTTGAGCGCAGCAGAGGGTAATTATACAATAAACAGGGTGATTGTGTTTAAGTAGATATAGAATGAAGTGTGAAACTACAGTTTTAATTTTTGTCATTATAGATCGCTTCATTCTTATGGCAGAAGTGTGCTATATTGGCTATATTATATGGAAGTGCTGGGTGTGTGGAATCAGCCAGTGCCTTCCGCTAGGTTACGAATGTGCAGTGTGGGTGGGGAGAAAATGGGTTGGCTATACCAACAGTGTGTATATCCTGGGTTCAATCTATGTACAAAGAGCAGTGCTACGATTCACAGACGGTCTAAGTGCTAAATGAATACATAATATTCACCCTCTGAGAGGATCTTAGAGTAAAAAATAGCCAACTCTAGTTCCTTCTAGTGCAAAGAAGACCCCCCCCCCTTTCACGTTTTCTTGCGGCATGGCAGGCCAAAAGCAAAATATGCATACCATACACAATTAGACTAAATGCAAAATATGGCTAGCATACACAATTGGGCTAAATGCATGTAGGCATGCTGAGAGTAGTGGGGATTTACTGGAGTACAGTAAAGACTGTACTCCCCGCCCACAACCCACTTACCTTACCAGTCGCTGTAATCTGCCTGCATCAGGCTTCGCAGACAAACGCGGAGTGGAGCTGCACAGAAGAGGAGCTGCACTTTGCTGTGGCCATTAGCTGGCTGCCAGGGCAGAGGCTGTTTTGTGGAGTTTGCCAAATTGAAACTCACAATTTGGCCATACTAGTGGTGGTTGTTGGCTTCTGGGAGATGTTCAAAGAAAATATCATTCTATTTGCATGTTCAAAAATGCTTCTGAAGCTCCCCAACTGACAGTTTTTTTCTTAAAGATTGTGCAGCCCATGACTTTGACCTTTTTTGTGTGTGGCTTTTACTGGGCTTAACGTAAAACTGGCTTTGTGTTCATGGCTTACAATGTTGGCTATCTTTGGGCTGGTATCCACATGCCATTCCGACATTGGTGACGAGCAGGGTCTTGGCCACCTTTGCATAACTTTAAATGGCTGAAATGCACACACGCATATTCGTACATCCCAATTTTCTCAAATTTGGACTCCGGTCCCTCCAAGGTTGATCAACCAAGAGCGTGTTGGGACCATAATTGTGGTGAAAGGCGCTATACAAATGACAAAACGAACGAATAAATGAATAAATGCACTTGGTTCATTGTCGATGTTTTTTCTTCTCAGACTTGGAATGATCCTGCCTTGTGCTTTTCACATACTTCGCAAACTGATTTCCTTTTGTTTTGCCCTGAAAACCATTTACTCCCACAGCAAAAACAAACAAAAAAATACTCGTATCCAAAAATGTAGGCTGTCAATTTTAGAACTTCATGAAACTTCACTGAAGCATTGCCTAGTATTACTTCATAAAGGGTGCCATATTTTAAAGCTTGTTCCCTTAGAGCCCCTGACCATTTTAAGGTGGCTTCTGCCACTCACACCTCAAACCCCTGTAACATGGACTCTAGCCGTTTAAGTCAGCTTTGGCCAAGCCATATGCAACCCACTAATGCAATTAGGTTTGATTGGTTCAAGCCACACCAATCTGGATTAAACATTTTATTGCATTTCAAGATACAGATGTTAGCTGAACAGCACATGCACGCATGTGTTACAAAAATTAGTATTGATCACTTTTACAACTACAACAGAATGGTTGAAGCGGATAAGAATGTATATGCAGAAGAAGCAATGTATCAACAGGGTCCTAGTAACGACCACAAACAAAACCAAATGAATAATTGCAACAAACTAAAACCACAAGCAGAAACAATATGACAAACTGCCACAAAGTACTGCAAACTAACAAACTACCCGACTAATTACCACAAACACCTTAGAGCACAGGTCTTCAAACTGTGGGGTGCGCCCCCCAGGGAGGCACGGCCGCATTCCAGGGGGGCGCCAGAGCCCAGCATGAAATGTAAACTTTTAATTTTTATTTTTTAGATTGAAGGAAATGGGAAGGGGCAGCTCACGTGGTCAGACTGGACCATAAAACGGTCTTAGGCACCAATGAAAAAATGGCCAGCAGTTCCAAGTGGATATTCAGTCCTTTAATCAGACTGTTTGAATATTACCCAAGGGGTTGTTTTTTGTTCAAATGTTCAAATGTAAACAAATTGTGATATTTAAAGAATATTTATTCCGCAACAATGGTCAAAACTACTAGCTGCATAGTGAAGTAACTCCTCAAACTGGCCCACATTGGCCATAAAAGTGGCCCATTTTGACTGGCCTACACTAGCATTTTTGGTACGGTTCTCCCTATTGCCCTATAGGCCAGTCCAAGCCTGCCGGCTCATCCATAATGGGTGAGGGGGCGTCCACCCACTGGCCACCTCACCCATTATAGAGGAGCCGAGGAGCCAGCCCAGTGAAACACTGAGCACTCCCTCAGCTGCTTTTTCAAGCTGAGGGAGTGATCCTGGGCTGGCTGAACTGTCAAAAGGAAACACTGTTTGCCTTTGACAGTAAATTTCCCCAGCCGCTCATGATCACTGAGCCATGCAACGCTGGGGGTGTTTTGCCTCTCTGCCTTGCATAGCTCATTGGAAATGCTGGCTGGGGCACTGCATGCATGTTTGTGCGAGGGGGTGCTCATGCGCCTCCTCGCACATACGGGCCGAGCATCCTGGAGCGGGGCATTTTAGCAACCACCCGCAGACCCCTGCAGAAGGTACGTTTATGGAGATGTATTTTTTATTTAAATGTGTATGGATGTGTGAATGCTTGTGTTATGGGACTGTGGTGGGAGCAGGATGGGCGGCAGCACTGGGATAGTGGTGGGAGTAGGGTGGGGAGAGCCCAAGGTCTGTACTGGGAGTAGGGTGCGGTGATGGCACGCAAAAGTTCATAGCGATTTCTACATACTGTCCGTCCATCTGGCACTTTTGGGGGGGCCCGGCCTGCCCAAACTTTGCTCAGGGGGGGCACAGGCCAAAAAAGTTTGAAGACCACTGCCTTAGAGCCTGCATCAAGTAAAAGGTTAAGGGATGAGATGCAAACTCATTGTTACAGTCTCTTTTATGAATCAGGAGATCACCAATCCAGGTTTCTGGAATATAATCTGTGTACACTTGCAATGGATGGGGAATACAGAAAGGATGTTTCCTGTGGGATCTGGAGTAGGGAGAATAATCAGCACAAGAATACACCACTACAGTTTTAGGTTACATGCTCATTTCTGCAATATTAGCATACAAAGAAAAAATGCACCATACAAAAATGAGCAGATTTGAGCAAATATTTCCTGCAATAGTTAACAAAACTTTTTCTTTCAATGTCCGCAATGTCGGTCATCTTCCTGCAGCAAGCTCATTCATCCAAAATTTTAAAGGAAAGTGTTGAGAATAGAAACTAAATACTTAAAGGCGTTTTCCTTCCACCAAACAGGAGGATTCCATCAGACCTATTTTTTTAACACATTGATAGCAGTGGTCTTTCCATCTGAAGTGTTATTTAGAGGCATAGCAAGCCTCTCAAAGAAAGGAGCAAGGCAAACGCCAGAATTCGTATGTATGTTGATTGATGTAATGAACTTCCGCTTGGACCCCCATCAGCCTATAATCCCGAAAGTTAATTCTCAGGAGAAAGATTGAACAATCCTGACCTGGAATATGTAAAAATTGATCAGGAATGAACTAATGTATTGAAAAGATCATGTTTTCAAGAAACCTAGGTGTCTGGCCCGTTATGCAAGCCGTGTTATGAAAATTATTTTACGGCAGCAACCAAAGGGCAAATAAATAAATAAAAAGAGTCCAAGCTGGGGATTAGCTATTTGAAATTGTACTTCTTGTAAATGAGGTCACTGTAGTTGACTCAGATTTAATGTAGTTTAACACTTTTGATCTGAGTCTTATTTATCTGTTGAATATATATATTGGAGATCATTTGAGTCTTACGTTGTTGCAACACCTAGCGATCTTGCAGAAGATAGGGATAGCAAATACAGTTAGTGGTTATACCACCAAGAAATGTTTGATTGTTAGGCAATGTGAATGATTAGTGTTGAACCTCCAACTGTACCAAATGCTTTGATAACTGAGGAGGATTATAAATTATCCTGAATTTTGCTGCAAGAACGCAACAAACAGTTTTGACCTTAAGTTAACCCAAAAACACATGGCCCGAGGCTCAGCATGCATTGGCAGGCTTATTGGAGGTTTGTCGGCAGCCAGCCCCTACGTTGAGGAGAAGACTTGCTCTAAGACAGATCACATCTTGTTAAAAACTACTGGTTGATGATATGAGGCACAATCTCTCTTCCCATTTATTACATAAGGACAGCAGTAACCCTTCGGTGCTACCGAAGGGTTGCTGCCATCCTCGTAACACCGAATCCGGCGCCCGACTTCCCAGTGCTAACGGGACATTACAAGTCCCGGGTGATCTGGAAGTCCGGAAAATGTTAGTCCCCATTCCCGTGGAATCCCACAGGACTCCACAGGAATGGGGACTCAAAAGCACTGGCACTGTTGCCAACAGTGCTTCTGTGACAACTCTGCTTTCCGGGGCTGTTGCGCACAGCAGGTCAGACCTGCCGGGCACAACGACCCTGGCAGGCAGAGTTGTAGTTTGCTGGTCTTGAAAGGGTGCCAGTAAGTTGCAACCGGCACCCTTATTTCCGGCCCGGCAATCTCGGAATGAGGCCCATTGTGAGTGCAGTGACACGGTCTCTGACTGGACACCACAAGAAATAGCTCTACATTGGCTACTACCAGAAATCATGTTAAATGCGCTCAAATTCTAGTGATAGGATTGAGTAGATCAATTGAGATTAAGATACCTGCAATCCCCAAATAAACAAGTGCCTTATTTCTATAGTGGAAAGAGTTCATCTAGACCACAGGGTAGTAACAAGGTTGATATTGAAGCCATATACACGTCAGACTAGTTAAAGCCATGACCTACATTGTTCAGTTACAAAGGAGAGGTAAAAGCTCTAGCAAGGTTCACCTAAACATGGCTTGAATGTGGAATGTAAATTACTACAAGGTATTTTGGATGACGCATTAAAATGTAATAGGGATGCTATGAGTAATGGGATTACAAAACTGCTGAGCAGGTTGGGGGGGGGGTGTATAAGTCTGGTAAACAGAAAAGCAAAAGGAATTTAAACTGAAGTACCAGGAACTTGTCTAGGACGCCAACATTAGCAAAGACATCCATGTGACGTCTGGACCAACTTTTAAACAGTTATATTAATTTTACAAATGCTGCAAATGGTGTTCCATCTAGTTGGAAGAAATCAGAAATTGTTCCAATTAATTTTTTAAAAGGGCAAACGAGAATGCCCAGTAAATAATCACCCAGTGCCCCCAACTGATGGTTTGGCAAAGGTTTATGGTAAATATTACTAATCTGCCTCGATGATTGGTGATCAGAGCATCGCGGCATCTTTAAATTCAAGACCGACTTCTGTGAAGGGATAGGCAAAATCACCCAGGTGTTCCTTATTTCTAGAATTTTGGAAAATGTGTTATTCAGTACTAAGAGACCGTGTATATTGCCCTTGTGGATTTTAAGACTGTTGGATAACTTAAAAAGGGGGACATTCTGGAGTGTTTTAGTTGAGATGGTAAGGTATGTGAGCACCCAAGACCAATTGAGTTACACAGCTTGGCGCATTTTAAAGGTCATGAGGTATGGGCAGGGAGGCATAACGGCTGACCCCTTTCTCATCTAATCTGGGGTAAACCCAGACTGTGTTCTGGCACCCCTTTAACTCTTATTCTATATTGATCAATTGGCAAGGAAGTTAACTTATCTGGATGTGGATGCTTTGAAGTTAGGTAACTTGCACTTCAGAATCCTCCACTAAGTGGATAATGCCACAATCTCAAAAAGCCCACTAAGCATTAAGACACAAATGAAAGCCTTGGGTGAGTTCTGTACAGAGCATGGGTTTCTGGGTAAAATTACTAAGACTAATTATGGCCTTTCATAAGACTAGATCGATTTGGGCAACTTTTTGGTGACAATACCATCCAACACGTAGATCAATTTGATTATCTGGGCATCAACTTTTTTTTAAAATGCGCCAAGTTGCCCCAAATTTGGAAAAGTGAACATTCACACTAAGGCATGGGACGGAGTAATGCTCTCGTTTTGAAGACATTTTGGAGATCATGCCCCCGAGGCATTTAAACCTCAAGTGAAATCAGCTAACTTTACTGCCACTCTTGCGACCCCCCCAACCCCCAGTGCCGGTTATATTAATATCAGATAAACTGAAATAAAATGTAGATGCAATTTGCTTTTGTAAGTCTGAAGTACTAAACATTACATTTCGGTTGAAAATGTTGTTTTCATCTATTTTTAAGGCAAAATTCAAAATTAGGTGTGGCAACAAAAGTAGCTCCAAGTAGCTTATGGGCTTGGTCTAAGATCAGATGACTTACCGGAAACACCACACCCCAATCCTGGGCTTTGATCACTCCATTACCTGCATTATGGGAGTAGGGGACTAGAATGGAAATTATGGTACGACCAACGCCTGTTTCTTTTCACAGAGTTTTTTGTCAAAAAATGTTGCCTGCAAAATCTTAGTGAAAAATATGGGGGTGGGAGGATATGGAATAAATAGCAAAGGGGGATACCCGCAATGCTCCCAAAACAAAAAAAACTGAGCTCTTTCGGCCAAACATTTTCATCAAAAAAACTCTGCAAAATATAAATGGAGATGAATGAACATGGAGCTGAAATTATAGAGTGGAGTAAGGGCTGAGCTATATATCGAGGTTTGGACGTGGATCAATATATTTTCAAACGCGATATAGGATTCTATAGACAATATCATTAACATTGAGACATATCAATCACATATCAATAAATTAAGATGACAAATCAATATGAGAATATGTCACTCCATGCCTAGTGCATACAGGGATTTGTATCCTACTTGAATTTTTGTTAGTATTGCCATTATTGTTGAGATGATGTCCTTTTGAATCAATTGCAATTTTAGGGTGAGGTTAACCGACAATTAATGTTAGAGTTGTGTTTTGAATTTACTGTTCAGTATTAGTACTGTTGGTATCTCACATGTAGTTGGCTTACAACTGAGCATTTAACCCACAAACAATATTGAGATGGTAGATTGTCATTCAGCACAAAAATAGTGAGGTATGACTTTTGGTCCATATTGTCCAGCCCCAAGTAGGGTAAAGTAAATCTAAACAGCAAAGTATAGAATAAGGTGGCCCCAGTGACATGAAGGTATCGGGTAATCTAATCAGGGCCCAGAAACTCTTCCAGCATGGTACTATTCAAGCTCCAAAAACACAATGGCACAAGGGAGATGAAGGGTATTACAAAGCCTGTGCAACTCTTCAAGGAGTAAGCCCAAATATAGTGGATTGAAAGGACCACCTGCGTCATAGGAATGTTTGGTATTCTGGTACTTGGTTATACCAAGTTGTGGTACACGCTTTTGGTATTTTTGGGTTTGTGGTATTTTTTATCATCTTTGTTATGAATATAAATGTTCAAAGCACAACAGACAACGAATTATAAAACCAGTAAGAATAAATATTTACAAAAATAGTCTAAAAGCATTTAGAAAAGGAATTAAGGAAACACAGCCTTTTCCATAAACTACTTAAGCGATCATGCACAGCATTTTTCACAAACACTTAAGAGGGGGGGGAAACTAATTGCCATGAGCTAAAATGTTCCTTCCACAACGGTATTGGATCAAATTTTCTACGTTGGCTATTGAGGGAAAAAAACAAGATCTACGTGTTAAGATTCTAGTTGTTCACAACAAAATAGGCAGAACCTTTTTCCAGAGATTTTTTTTTTGTTGAGATGTGCAACTCCACTGTTAAAACATGCTTTATTTATCATTGCCTGATATTTATAAAATGGGAACAATAATATTTATGGAATCTGACTCATTTGAAATCTGCTTTGCCATATAAAATACATTTTTATATGACAAATATGTATTTTTACATGTCATATAAAATCATATTTTATTTTGGTCGACTGGAAGCGCCATCCATTACCTCTTCATTTTATCATTGTGTGCCTTAATTTTTAATGTAATCTCTATTTTTATATTGCTCAAAAGAATCTGTTTTTAGCCTGTAAACAGATTTGTGCTAACTTACCTTGCTAAACTTTTCTGGGCCGTGCTGCCAAACAGTGTAGTCCGCGTCCTGAGTTCTCTGTTGTTTAAAGGCTGCCACATGCCTTCTTGCGCTTAGAACTACAAGTCCCTGTGAACTTGTAGTTCTAGCACATATTTTTTCCCCACAACAGGCGCGTCAGTGCCGGCACGTTGGGGACGGTCAGATAGGGTACGATAGGCTCAGGTTTTAGATTTAAGGTGAGCGGTGTGCTGACCCTTCAGTTACTCTTGTTTTGGTCGGCTGGAAGCACCGTCCATTATCTCTTCATTTTATCATTGTGTACATTAATTTTTAATGTAATCTCTATTTTTATATTGCTCAGAAAATCTGTTTTTAGCCCGTAAATATATTTGTGTTAACTTACCTTGCTAAACTTTTGCGGGCCGTGCTGCCAAACAGTGTAGTCAGCGCCCTGACTTCTCTGTTTAAAGGCTGCCTCATGCCTTGTTGCCCTTAAAACTACAAGTCCCTGTGAATGTGTAGTTCTAGCATGCATTTATTCTCACGACAGAAGCGTCAGCGCGTCGGGATGGCCCGATACGGTCCGGGTAAGTTCTCCATTCTCTCTACTCTTACATCCCCCTGATATGGGTATTGTTGAAATTTTACATATAATGCGACGGGCTTAGGAGGACCCAAGTTTTAAAATGGAAGCTACCCGGGCAGAAATCCATGCTCGCATTGCTGCACTAAACATACAGTATGCAGGAATCACCATGGCCCAGTCAGTGAGCGCTGACCCCATCTAATAAACACACTAAGCCAGCCAATTGTGGCTCCCCCGCTTTCCTCACTCGAAGGAAATAATACTGAACCAGTTAAATTGCCCAATCTCAGTATTTATTTTGGCCCTGAGGAACCTAAAGTTGCTTGCTCTCCCCCACGGGACGGTAAAGAAACGGTAGCACCTTTGAGGCATATCACTAAGAACCCTAATTTTGTACTTCCAGATGTCCTTTTGGATACCGAGGAACTTGCTTTATATGTCATTTCCATTAAGGATAACGATAATCTTCATTGTTGCTTACTAAATACCCGCTCTATGGTAAAACATGCCTTGGAAATAGCAGACACGATTACTGAGTGAAATATAGATATCCTGTACCTAACAGAAACCTGGATGACCCAGTCTACATGCCATACGATATCCCTAGCAACTCGTAATTACAGCATGGGCTGTGGGGAGAGGAGAGGGCATGGCCATTATCTTCAGGAAGGATCTTGAGATTTATACCTCTAGTACACCCAATTTGGAATTAAACTTAAAGTCAATCACACAACTTCCATAAGCTTCCTATTGCTGTATCGTCCTCCCAGCAGTACCCCTGAATTCGATGAACACCTCATGGGAAACATTGGAAACATTTCTAAAGAAACTACCCCTATTGTTGTCCTTGGTGACATGAATTTATGGGACAACAACCGTCAGGACACCACAGCAAAGGAACTTATTACATCACTTGAAGCCATTAACTTTCAACAAATGGTTCACAAACCCACACATAATGCAGGAAATATTCTTGACTGGATTCTTGCTAAAAACCAAAAGTTAACAATTACTTCTATTCTCAAATGTGCGTGGTCCGACCACTATATGGTCAACTTTTGTTGCCTTCTGTTAATAGACAAACAGCCTGCCAGTAAAAGCATACCGGAGGTATCATGGGGTAATAAAGAGGTCATAACTATTGATAATTTCAAAACTAAGGCCAGTCCCCTTCTGCCCTCGTTAAACCAATATATACCATTAGACACGTTCACTCAGGCCTTAGGCTACTAACCAGGCATTTCATGAATTGGCTCTGTTTAAATCCAAAAATAAACAAATCTACCTCACTAAACAAATGGTTCTCTGGCAACATTCTTGAAGCCAGAAGAACCAAGTGCAAAGCTGAGCGTCTTTGGAGGAAAGACCAATCTGAGTCTACACTAGAATCCTATAAACAAGCAGTTAAAGCCTATAAACTGCTCATCTTCCAAACAAAATCAGATCACCTTAATAATAGAATTATACAAGCCAAATCACAATCAAAAGAATTTTTTTCGATTCTTAAACAACCAAAAGACCCTCCATCTATCCTCGCTGCCCAAGAAAGTTATAAGTGGTGTCAAGGCATCCATGTGGGTTTCTGAAATAAAACCCACAAACACCAACAGGCCATTGAAATACAGAAAAGCCTTTTCGTAGAACACAAGGAATTTCCCCCAGCCATACCAATAGACAAAAACGACCCTTTGGACCATTATCCAAATCTCTTCTCTTTCGAAAAAGTGACCCTTGAAGAGGTACTAGAGGTTATACACAAACTTAGGCCATCTTCCTGCCAGGGAGACATGTTCCCTGCCAATCTATTCAAGGAGTATGCAGACACCTTAGCTCCTTGGGTAGTACAATTTGTCAACCAATCTTTCGGAGAAGCTTATATCCCTGCAAACCTCAAGGAAGCCTGGATTACTCCGCTACTAAAAAAGGAAAATCTAGACCCAGCAATACCCAGTATTTACAGGCCAATAACTAATGTGCCGTTCTTACTCAAAATTATTGATAAGATCGCGTACATCCAAGTGAACAATCTGGATTTAGAGCCAAACATGGAACAGAGACTGCGCTTTTGGATCTCCAGGCTAATATCGCTAATATTATCGAAAAAGGAAACTTTTTTGATGCTGCTTGATCTTTCCTCAGCATTTGATCTCATAGATCATGATCTCCTGGCCGAGAGACAAAGACCAACGGGTCAATGCTCTTCATCAGCCATAAACTGGTTTAAGTCTTTCTTGGGCTCAAGAATGGCTGCAGTAGTAAAAGGCAACTATAGTTCTCTGAAAACATTGCACAGATGTGGCGTCCCTCAGGGTTCGTGTTTATCAGTGCTACTCTTTAACACCTTCTCCAAACTCTTATGCAATATGCTTAAAACCATGGGTGTCCAGTTCACAAATTACGCTGTTGACACCTAATTGGTCTTTGAATTGACAGGATCATATGAAAGGGATGTGTTGAGAGTTAACAAGGTGTTTAATGCCATACAAAAATGGATGGCCAATAACTCCCTTGCCCTTAACGAGGCAAAACGCGAACTACTCATCCTTGGTACACCTCAGAAAGTAGGTAAGCTAAATCAACAATTTAAAAAAGTTAAGATTAACGACAGCTTCATTGAAATATCCAAGCATGTCAAGACGCTGGGAATCTTTATGGACGCTCATCTCTCGTATAATAGACATGTCTCTCATCTAAGATCTTCATGTTCATTCTACTCAAATCTTATCTGGCAAATACGTCCTTTCGTATCTGAGAAAAACCTAGCCCTGATTGCAGGAGCTATAATTAATTCCAGTTGGACTATTGTAATAGCCTCTTAATGGGCACATCTAAAGGGAACATCACAAAACTACAGACCATACAAAATGGTGCAGTAAGGGCCGTATTTGGACTAAATAGATGGGGAAAAAATTTCGAAAACCAGAAGAAAACTTCACTGGCTTCCGGTACAACAGCGCATAAAATTGCTCAGTTACTATCTATAAATGCCTGCCGGGGTTTGGACCTGCCTATCTGTCCAAGAGATTAACAAAGGCACCATTACACAGAAATTTTTGATCCAACAAAATAATAACCTATAGCACCAACGGAAAACATTGACCAAAATTGGCGGTACCAACTTTGTTCTCCGGGCCCCCACGATTTGGAATCCTCTACCCCCCGGGATCAAAGCGGGTCTCCCTCCCCATTTTAAAAAACTACTTAAAACACATCTTTTCGACGAAGAGTAAACCTAACCAACTTCGACCATTTCATGGAGGCTTGACTCTTTCTTGTTCCATGTTGTCTGTCTTTGTGAGCGCCTTGAGGACCATGGGCGATGGGGCGCTATATAAAAACAAAAATACATAGATATATAAAAAGGAAGAAACTTTGTTAATACAACTTTTAAAATTGTGAAAAACTTAAGACTGCTAGATCATTTCTCACATGCTTTATCCAAGGGATATGTGAAGCAGTTGATCTTCAATCGATCTTCGGATATTCTGAGACAAACCAGCTAAACAAATAATATTTAAAGCCATCTCAACAGGAGCCAATGCAAAATGATAAATCAATAAAACAAACACAATTCACTTAAATGATCAATTTGATGCAGAGTCTTCTGGAAGACCCAGCTCTTGACACCATTGTACAAATGTTGGACCTCCACAGCTCCTAAATATCTCACTGACCGCTTGACGGTGTAGGGATTACTTCAAAATGGTGCAACTACGGTTTAAGCTGGCCAAATTTAGTAGCGTCAGCTTTGACATAAAGACACCTAAAGCATGGAATGGTTGCCCGGAGAGACTTCTAAGTGCTATAATTCAAACAAAAGAGCATCTGAGACAGTTTCAAAATTGCAAGGTAAGATTTAATTTGCGCATATCATACACACGAGTGGATATCAGGTTCATCCACGACCAGTATTTCATAGAGAGTGGAGAAGTGAAGTGCCCGACTGGGTCGCCGTGTCACTTCTTATACAAAAACAGAGCCTGCATTAACATAGTTATTTTGTTATTCATTTGGAAAAGATAACTCAAATATGTTCAAACTACTTACACGATACACAATCCCCAGAGGGCAGGACAAATTGCATATTCAACAGATGTTACTGCTATATCAAGAGTCTCCACTTTGCTTATGGCTTATTTACATGCTCTATCCACCAGTTCACGGACTGGGACTTGAGTTTGAGGTCTTTAAACACAGAACCCGCCTGTCCTTCGTTCCAACAATGGTCACCCTATTTGCACAACCTTTAAAAGATACCTTTTGGTGCTTTAAACAAAAATGGAAGGGCTGAACACCATGACTCAGTATGCAACTAAACTCTGCTTAGTGAAGTCAGTCTTTCCATAGCATTTAGCTAAGAGAATGAAACCATATTGAAACAGATTTTCTTACTTCGCTGAATGGGAGGACATGCATTTAATGTTATTTAATTTAGGTTCATCAGCGAAAGCCAAGCGGCTAAAACATGCCCTCTACACAGAAAAAGCCACAAACACATTGCCATTTTGTTTTACTCCATGACTGACAAATGCGACCACTTTTTGAACATTACTAAGAACAGGGTTTTGATCGCAAAAAGGGATTAGCTTAGGGCTAAGAAAAATGCATATTATTATTATATTCTAACACTGCTCGCATCGAGAGCTTCTGGTTCTCACAGACTTCAAAGGATCGGTTAAAACTCAGTTGGTCAATCTTAAACCTGGCTGAAGTGAACCCACTCCTGCGTCCACCAATCTTCCCACTGCTTTGACCTCCCCTTGGGGCTAAGAAAAATTGATACTATTATAGTCCAACAAACCCTCCTTTTAGCCTAAGCCAATTCCTTTTCGCTTAAAATCAGTTAGACTTTCAGTATTTTGGCCATTAAATCCGGAATTTGCATTTCTTCCGTCATCATGGTATACATTGTATATCTATCCATGGGGAGGGGCTTCATTCTTTTTACTACCCTAGCACAGCTCTGAGATATGAGAGATCATCATACAGAACTGCACTGAAGACAACAGCAACCTATCATTAAGCCCGATACCACTAACAATATAGACAGCAATTTCCATTCCCAAACCTTTAGCAAATTCCCAAACCATTGGGACCAGCTGTTCTTCTGTCCAACCTCATAATGTACGGCTTCTCCTAATACGTGTAATCGATCAATAGCATCAAATATTTCTCTAGAGCTATCTGGTGTGTAGGTACAGCAAGAGGAGCCCACTATTTTACAGACCTAGCCTTTCGCTGCTGTGATAATGTCCAACACCATCCTATTTTGAGGTGCCACCAAAAATAGCATTCTGTTCAGTTGCTAAATTCACAAATATATTTGCAGTTTCATTCAACATACTTTATACCACTCTACTGAGTCTACGAAAGCTTCTGGAGTTAACGGCAACCCCTAACAATGGTATTATTCCTTTCCTGAAATCTGCTGCTTCCTGGGCATCAGCATCAGTCTGATCCAACTCTCTTTTCCCCTCTATTCAGTTTTGCATGTTGATATATATCATCTGTGGCGGCCACATAAACTCCAGGAAATACATTGGCAAGGTAAAATATGCCTGTCCAACCCTTCAACCAATATGTGCTTTCTCGTCCTCTCAAACATAATACCAATGCCCATCAGGAAGAACAGAATTAGTATAATTCATAAGTCAACCATTGTATCAAAAGATTGCATATTATATTCATCTCTTCCTATAGCAAACAGGGCTCTTCTATCCTAGGAGGTACCTGGAATAAAGGCTATGTAACATTCATATAAGAGGTATAGAATCTCCATGGAAGGTTAGACACCATACTAAAACTTGAACGATTGCTATTAAAAGTGTTATTACATATTTCAGGGTTAATAGTAGTGTTAAGCATTATCCTTCCACAAGGGGCACATGCTCTATCCCAATCATGTATCAACCTGCTATGAGACAGAATAAGTACAGCACATAATATTGATAGATTAACTGGGACTGCATAATAGGGTATTCCTACGCCATCTCCACTCTGTGGGACATTCAAACAAAGGCAACAATTTTTTCTATTAATAGCTTTTTGAATTTTGTCCAAAACCTGTATGTATGAATTTGGTACCATATCTCTGAAATACATCCAGAGACGCTGATTTCTCATGGGTGCAAGGCTGACCTCAATATCAAACCCGTACTTGTAGGTTTCCGGTGGGCACAGACTGACAACAGTATCAGATATGCAAATGTAAGTGCAAGGAGGCAGGGGACTGTAGGGTTACAGCTACAGCCCCCAAGTGTGTGCTAGGCCCAGAGGCAGTGGAGGGGAGACTGGTCACAGAGAAGCATGTTACCCAGTGAGACTCTGGCGGCAGCCCGGCAACGAGTCAGTGCAGAGGACAGGAAGGTCAGCAGGAGAGAGAAAAAGCAGAGGCAAAAAGGAGGATCTTCAGCTTTATCATGTTGTACAATTCTCCACCTTTGTTTTTGAATCTGATTAGGATATTCTTGTTTTATTTTCATTCATGCGATTGCTTTTTTTAATTGTCTGATTTCATACCTCATTTTTTTCCAAATACGTATTTGCTGATCAAAGGCGTGGGAGTAACCTGCAGCTCACGTATCCCTTTTCAAAACGTGGCTCTTTCCGAGCTGTCTGGTGATTGGACCATCTAAGATAGTATGGAGACACTTAGGACTAAGAAAATGCTGTTACCGGCATAATCGGTGTCATTGAGTAAATCCAGCATCCATTGAATGCCCACATTCTATGGTCATTGCAAGACATTTTATTTTTAACCTGGATTTACCAATATCTCCCCCACCAAATTGTCCCAATACATCCCCTTATAGATGTTAAACTCTACTGTGGTCTCCACTATGAGCACATTTTTACATAAGGGAAGAAGTCGGTGGTGAACCAAAATATAATCAATGGCAGAGGAGGACAAGCCCCTCCGCCAAGTTGGAACCTTTGCGCAGCTCTCACGAGATCATTTTTCATCTGTACCAGACCCATGGTTGACAGAGCCATCTGCCAAGCTCTACCATCTTTTCTATTTTGGGATCCCCTCTAAATACCACAGGGGACTATCTGTGCCTCTGCCCACTGTATAGTTGGGGTAGAGACACAGAGCACCCTAACCAAGGTGCTCTAATAGTAAGATGTGGACAGGCAACCAAGTCTGAGACTCAAAGGAGGAGATGGAGGCTAGTTCTTAGGTCCAGTGAATCCCCAAGCTCCCCACAATGGAATGTTCGGTGAGAACAGTCCTTTTATTAAAGGATAAAAGTCAGGTAGCTATACACAAATAAATAAGACTCAATTTGTACTAGAAAGCTAAACAGGTAACACACATTATATATATACATATACACACACAGTTCTAATGCACCATCTGCTGACAGTTATTAAAAAGCATTTATACATTATCAGGCAATGGTTAACGTCATACAATGTTGCTGTAAAAAGGCAGGTAATAATTCGAACATAGGCAGGATGGTTTCTTTATGATATAAAGAAAGCAATACTGTGTGAGGGTCCCCCGACCTGGGAAACCTGTAAAGAAGAGTTAAGGTGTACTTTTTGTTGCATATAACAGCCCAGTCCAAATATGTTCATGAATAGGCGGTTTCTCTTTCTACAGATCCCACTACCCCAAAGTACCTGGGAAGCCACAGGAGAATAGGATCCAAGACGAATCTGGGACCCCTGGATGAATCCTGAGGTGGAAAGATGCTCTCTCGTCGCAGTACCTTGGGTGACTCGGCAGGCAATATGGTGGCATTTCTTGGCTTTACTGAACGAGACCCCTTGAAGATGGACCCCCCCCTTTGGAAGGAGTCGCTGGGATGTCAAGCAGAAGAAGGGAACCAAACAGTGTAGGAAAGGCAGCAATGCAGGTCTATTGTGGTGGTCTCTGTTGTCGGGTTACTACGCCGGCTGTGGATGTCTCACAAAGATGAAACTTGCTGTGGACCTCGACAAGGAGTCCTTTGGTGGTCGTTGATGACTCGGTGGCGACAAGTGCAGTGGCAAAAGTAGGTGTCTGGTTTGGGGATTTTGAGGTTCGCTGCCTTTCGGTCCTTCGGTGCTGTATCGGCATCACCAACCTGAGGATGGCTCTGGGCGAACTGGACATGGCCAGTAGACTGGACTGCAAATCCTCACAAAGCCGGACCCTCGGGACACTTTATGGATTGGTGGTGGGAAAAACACTGGCGGACAATCCTCTGCAGTGGACACATGTCGTGGCAGAGGTGCCCCTTGAAGATGGAACTTTGGCAGCTCTCGGTGTCGGGCAGCACTATGCCGTGGTACCTCCTTGTCTGGGCGATACTCTCCTCCGGACCCTGGGAGACACAGATGGACTCCTTGACTTCACCCAAAAAGATCCCTTCTCTGGACGGCAGGTGCACAGCACTAGCATCCAGGACACTTCGGGTGAAGAGCCGCAGTTGCACGATGTTCCCTAAATGCTACGGGAAGAGGTCACCTATCCAGGTCCTCTCTGGTTCAGTCCTTGAATCAGCATGGCAGCTTTCAGATTTGATAAGAGATGCAGCTGCAGACTTCTTACTCCAGCTGGATTTCAAGATGCAAGCTTAAGTTGACTTCACCCTCTGCTTCAGGTTTGTTTCAGCTTCTGACAAAGAGGCGAGTGCGAGGTTCCCTGTTATACAAAACACTCCCCCATTCACTCACGCTGAGCCAGGCTCAGCCAGCCAATCACACATTCATGCAATCACACTTCCTGCATTCATGCAGGCAGAACCCAATCAAGCTCACAGAAATTGTAGGGCAGACCTCCTGACAACCATACACAGAATAAATACAACCCTGTAGGGAAAAAGGCTTGGAACACCTTTTGCAAGGATAGCAATGTTTTTACTTCCAAAAAGAAAAATACATGTCAGACGGGACATTCAAACCCTGCCGCCACGGAGCGCACTGTTCAGTTCAGAGAATTTTTAAAGAAAAGCAACGTCACTCATGCCACAAACGAGATACAGTACACTCTCCTCACTCTCATTGGTGTGGCATGTCCCCTATATACATAATGGGCCTCATTAGGAGTGTTGCGGTAAGGCAACAACACGTTGTTACCTCTCTGCAACATTCCGAGTTTGCTCGCAGGTGCCGTTCTGGATGCCGAGTGGCACCTGCGAGCAGGCTAGGATGGTAGCAGCGGTACCGTTATTATTACCATCCTCCCCATTCCCATTGAGCCCTATTGGGGCTCGAATGGGAATGTACCGGGTCCGGGTCCCGCAAATGGGAATTACCAGGCACTCCAAGGCCAGAATGGCCGAGTAAGTCCCCTTTTGCGGGACCCGGACCAGAGTTTGCGGGTAGTCATGCCCTTAAGGGCATAGCTACCTCCAGACTCGTAATGAGGCCCAATGTCAGTCCCTTATCGACCATCAGATGATTGGCTGCAGTTGCTTGTGTCGATCTTCCATGTGGTCCTTGGCCTTGTTGGCTTTAGTACACATATGCCACTCCAGGCCTTCTCCACCTTTTTCACAATCCTTGCTTATGGAAGAGTCAAAAGGCGATGTATTGATTTATCCGCTTGCGTCCCCTTTTTATCCCTTCCTACCACATGAAGTTTTTTACAACGATTCTTCTTTATCAAACTTGCGGAAGGACATTTAGAGTTCCCCGTTTTTGTTGTTACAAAGGAGGAAAGTTGAGGCAATATTCTCAGAAATGTCCTCGAGCCACGCCGCCGATTGCTTACTCCTTTGATGCTCTTTGGGGGTTTTCAGTTTTCCATACTTCTTTCCCCCTTTGTTTGCTTCACAAGCAGAGAATACCCCCTTTGTCGAGTATCTTGGTTTTCATTCAAAAGAACCTCTGCACAGGCCCTTGTTCCAATTGGAGCCTCCTCCACCATGCATTGAGGACAGATTGATTCTGCTGATTATCTGTGTGATTAAGATGTTTCAGCTATGTTTTAAGGCTCCATCCTTCTGATGGATCTAGGAGTCGAGCCATTCCTGCTTGATAAAACCCTGTATCCTCCCCCATAGTCAGCATTGAGCCACATCCTGAGCCCTCCTCCAGTCATCAACTTCTGTAACCGCCACATTTTCATGCAAACTCAAATTCATTAATTTGCTTTCAGTTGCTGACAAGGGTCTACAAGTTGATACCTTAGGTAATACATTCCCCTTTCTTTTCCAAGCACATTAAAAAATGAAGTACTTATTTTTCACCTTATCTTGAGTCTGTGCTGATTTCAAGAACTTCTTGGAAATGCCACTTGAAGGGATAGCATCATCCAAAACCATGCCTGGAATATCCTCCTTCACCCCCACATCTCCCAAGAGCCCCGTCCTGCAGAGATTTCATCAATTAAGGCTGAACTATGGGGCGGAGGACGCTGGGAGCGGTAGAGCATGCGCTTTTTCAAACCACTTTCTTTTGCACCGCTGTTTGCATTGTTCTGTTGCTGCACAGTTTGTACATTGGTTTGAATAGCTCAGTAAAGTCACTGTCGCATTTACCACTCAGTCATAGATCCACTGGGCCTTCTTCAATGATATTAGATGTTCTGGTCCTCCACCCACATCCACAGCAACTGTCGACTGCACCGTCACATTTCCCCACATCTTTGTGCGTGCTACGCACTGTGGGAGAGTTCTTAAACAGGAACCCAACAGGCATACTGCAGGATTGCAAAACTCAAGGCCAGGTGAGTACAATGCCTATCCAAGACAGGCCAACACTGCCGACTGTACTGTCACTTTTCCCCACTTCTCTGCCTTAGAACGAATCCATTGGTGGTTGCCCATACCTCTGTGTCAAAAAGCCAATTAGCCCTGAATGTTGGCAAACTTAGCAATCACCTGTGTAGATTTCTGCATACAGGAAGCCTGTTGGGTGATGTACACCCAAATGTGTTAATGAGGCAACCCATATGCAAATAATCTTACTCCTTATCCAAAGCAAGTGCCTAATTGTCACTATAAAATCTGCTAGTGTTAGACTTATGTCGATGAGAGAATATCAATTGCCAATTTACTGACATTATCTTCAAGGCCCTGGGTTGACAATCAGGACATCCATCCAAGAGTTCTGAAAAGAACGGGTGGTGCCAGCGAGTAAAACACTAGTGTCAGCATATGGCAAAACAGGAATATTTAAAGTACCAGCTTTTAAATTACTCAAAGTTTCACGTAACAAATATGTAAATAAACAAAGGAGCCATTACACCGCCCTGACACCTAAAAAAAACGGAGGCTGCATTTCCATTACTACTGTATCTATCCATAGAGTTTTCTGTAAGTCCGTAGAAATGGTTACTTAACCGGTGGATGAATTAGACAATGTGGTCTATGACAGAATACCATCAACTGGGTCGAAAGCAGCTGTCAAATCCATATAGGCAACATAATATAAGGGCTCATTTTTAATAAATAAGGATTTAGCAGCAAGCAGATAAAAATGTAAAGCGTGAGGAATTGAACAGACACCTTCAACTAACCCTAGTTGACATAAAGGTGGAAGCTGGCGGCAACAATTTTAAAAACGACCATTGCATTTGCCCAAAACCACCTTGCTAGAAAGTTTAAAAAGAACAAACGAGATCACTTTATGCCAAAACATCACCCTACAAAATTATGGGAAAAAGTGCAGCCCCCCCCCCATTAATCAGGATAAGTTTCCACCACAACCATAATTTAAAAACCATCACCAAACGAGGGAGCCCAGAGGTCTGGATCCATTTTATATATCTTACATGGGATCATATTGGGTGCAGAGCTTTTATTTGCACCCGGTGTAGGGCACTCAATCGGGTGACTGGAAAGGAGGGTGGAAACTATCAGTCTACTCATATTCCACGAGTCACCCGAGTCCCTTTGCTGCGTGCCACCCTCTTTTTTTCAGTAATTCGGCAACACAGCCTCAGTTCCTTCCAAAGGGAATTATTCCCTTTCCTTTTTACTATGGCAGTGGGCATTGTGTTTTTTGTTTTATGTTAGAATGCAGACACGCAAGACATGCACAGTCTATAAAACAAAACAAATATTTAAACTATTTGCACCCAGCGTCTGGGGTGCAACTAGCCATCACCCCCTGTTAGCTTTGACAACTTGTAGCGTTTGCCACTCAGTGCAAGAATAGGTAATTGGCATAACATTTACTAAACTATTTAGTTATAATTGTACCCACTAGTAGTCCATTCTGGAGCTTTAATGTACCACAACATAGTTCTACAGGCCAGTCTTTGATACTCTGGGGTTTTATTCTGCAGACATTTGTGGTAAATAGTGGGGTAGTTTGTGGGGGATTATTCGGGCACTGGGGTAATTAATAGGGCAGTTTATGGCGATTAATATGGCAGTAATGTATCAGCGTGTGTCAATCATGCCGTTTCGGGTAGTGTGCAGTCATTTGTGTTAAATTACAGGACCCTCTGAAAAGGTCAAAACATTTTGGAGATCAGGTTAAGGTTAAAAAGTAAAGTAGATTAAAAAGGAAAAATAGGTGAAGAGGTATATTGGCCAGTTGCATTGAAGGAGACGGGCAAATACCACATTTTAATCACCAACATGTGCAGGTGCAATGAAGACATTGAAATGTGCTTAGTGTTTGAACTTAGTAGTAGTGCTGGGTCCTGGAAGCCCAGCCTTAATTGCAGTTTGTAATCCCTGCTGCATTTCAGCAGATAGCCAGACAGTCTGCCATTTACCAGCTGAAAAATGCCGGAGACGTTTCAGGGTCAGAGTTCCAAGTCTGAGCGTGGGCTGCACATCACCTCAGATGGTGCCCTTACTCATTTGTGTTGACTGGGCAGCTACGTAGCATTAAGTAGCTAGCCTCCAGTTGCAGTTAGACACTGGCGAGGGGCACTATTTTACATAATTGTGCAAAATAAATTAAAGGGTGCATCAATATAAGAAATGTATGTGCATTATTTAAGATTTAAAAAAATTTAAAAGAAAAATCATCCAAGGCTTCTAAATTGATGAAAGCTTTTTTTTGGCAAGCTGAATACAAACCCAGAATATGCACGGAAACATAAAATATGAATTTAAGTTAGGAGTATTTTGACTATTTTGAGCAGCTCCGATTAAAAGGATTTTTAGGGCATAAAAACAGTTCTCACTCCAGACTGGGATCTTTTAAATAAAAATAAAAAATTACATTTTTTCTCATATTCTGTGAAATGAAGGGAGGCACTTCTATAAACCATTTTGTACGAGACACTGCTCGGAATACACAACCTAAGCACTGCAAGTGGCATAAAGGGGCCAGGCTTGCATGGCAGCTATTCCTTACTGTTTTTTTTGTTAACAGTAATGGTCGGATTTTAAAGAGTAAAATAGCCAAGCATATGGTTCATTTAACAACCTGAAAGGAGAGCAAGTATAATTTGAAACAAAGGTCCTCCAACAAAGATTAAAGCATGTAAAAAAAAAATAATAATAATAAAAAGATTTCACTTCACATTACGAATTAAAACCAAAATCCACAGGAAACCGCAATTGAACAACCAATACTTACATGATTGGAAAAGTAAAAAATGGAAGTGCCATTAGGAGCCTGGCCGTCCACTCTTCAGGAAGGTACCAACAATATACAATTAAGCAGGTTATGAGGTAAACAACAGAAGAATATATCAGCAGCCTTCCAACCCATATCTTTCGTAACCTTTGGTTTTTTTCTCTGAACTCTTCCAATGACAGGATTTCCTAGAAAAGAAATGATGCTCAAGTCAAATTGTGTTTTTGCTCACCAGACAAGATGGAGTGCAGACAACTGTTGAGTTCCAACAGACCTACACTTCCAGATTACAATGCAGCTCAGGGCATTCGATTATTCATAATCATTCAAGTATATTCTGAACAGCACCGACCAAAATACATGTGCTGTAAATTATAACAGTTTATTTGTGGAAGAAACTATGCGCCTTTAGCTATGATTTCTTTATTTGGACCAATCTCCACCCTTCTGCCAAAAGACTTGATCAGAACTGAAACGCATTTACAAATATTAAAACCAGAACCATCATTCAAAACCTTTCAATAAATGGCATTTTCTTGCTGGTCAAGAGAATTACCAGTAACGTTTCATGGTAGGGTTGGGGCCAGATACCTGTAGTTTGGTCAAAGACCCTGTTTGGGGTCAATTACATCATGAAAAACTGTAGTTTGTTCTCAGACAACACTTCTAGGTAAGAAATTACCAGCCCTCAAGATGAGCAGTGCCCCCGTCCGTTTTATTCCCTAGAATTAAGCTGATATTTTCACTGAAATAAATAGGTAGATGTCTGTTCCTGGTTACTGCATGACCTACTGTGCTGATATGTTCAGATTGGAGGCAGCGCAGGCCGAAATTCCTATCGGTTTTTAAAATGTATTTTTACATCCCTAATAATACAGACTATGATGTGAACAACATTTTGCCATCCTGAAGAGTTCTTTTAATTAAAGCTACAAAAAATAGGGGTAAAACACTCCATCCCACAATAATACCTAAAGGCCTGGACTGACACAGCCATTTTAAAATATTACAACAGGCAACCTCCTAATACAAACAGATACTATATGATGGGTTGGGGGGCTTGATAGCAGACAATTCCATCGAAAACTGGATCTGCTCCTTTGTTGAGAATCACGCCGTTTGTCGCATAGGGACCATGACCAGCTGGGAGAAAAAAAAGCCACCCTTTGACAAAATGATTAGAGATGTGAAGAGAGAGTGTAGAGCAGAACTTCGGCTTGCCAAGAGACAAGCCTATCCCCCAGACCAATATTTTATGAAGGTTAGGAGTGTCAAAAATAAATATAGAGCTATTATTAAGGACAAAATCTTAGCCTGGCAAAGGCTAATAAATACGATCTGTACAGGTAAAAACCGTAACCTCTGGTCTTTGCTGGGCAAAGCGCGAGGCACTGTACAAGGCATGTTAGTTAACCCTATTAAGGCTGAAACATGGATAGCTTTCCTTGAAAATCGGAATGCTAAGGTAGATACGGAGGAATCCTATACATCGGTCAATAGGCCGTTAACTCCTCCTATTAATGCATCCTATGAAATGGTGATGAACATAATTATGGAATTAAAATCCTCTCGTGCCCCTGGCCCAAATGGACTAGCAAACATTGTGATGAAGTCTCATCCTGAATTTTGGGCATCTCTACTAGTTATCATGTTTAAAAAAATCTTAAATGAGGGGAAAATACCCCGATCCTGGCAAACGTCGGTGCTTATACCAGTCTTTAAAAAGGGTAATCGAGCAGACCCCAGTAATTACAGACTCCTCTCAATGTTGGATGCCACGGGGAAGATATTTGCCTCACTCTTATTAAAGGAGTTACAACTTTGGGTAGAGCAATCTGACATACTCTGTAAATTCCAGAGTGGCTTTAGGCAGGGTTATTCCACGGCGCACAACATCATGGTTTTGGACCTCCTGAGGACACGAGCTAGATCAGGGGGGCAGCCCCCACTATATGCCCTCTATATAGACTACTCGGCGGCATTCGATTCTATTCCCCGAGACTGCCTTTGGCAGAAGTTAAAATCAATGGGTTGCCCTGAGGGCCTGACTTACTATCTCAGATTGCTCCACCAGAATACATCTGTAAAAGTAAAACTGGATCAGGAAGGTCATACTACTAGAAATGTGCTCCAAAACAGGGGGGGTTAAACAAGGTTGTGTTACGGCCCCTCTAATATATAACCTATATGTACATGACATCCCCGTGGCCATTGGGGCGGCGACCAATTGTCCACCGAAAATAGGAGAATCCATCTGTCCTGTTCTTGGCTATGCGGACGACCTTGTAATACTTGACCACACTATTAGTGGGCTACGTAGGTCGGCCTTTGCCTTGTGGGAATATGCTGAGAGGAATGGCCTTAAAATTAATCTGGAAAAAACTAAGGCCATGAGATTCACCAACAAGAACACCACTTGTGTGCAGCTTAGAGTAGGCCTTGACATCATCGCCTATACGCCTCACTATCGCTACTTAGGGATTCAATTTGAGAGCGGTGGCGACTATGGAATATGCAAACAGTCACGCATTGCAAGAGCGGCACAATTGACCGCACTGTTCCATAGATTAACAGTAAATCAGGGCGTTTTTACTATCTGGGGCACACGTCAACTCTATGTACAAGTATTGTCCCCTATGATCACATATGGCCTGGAAGCTCTCCTTAACACTGACCTGAAATGGTTACAGGTGATTGAAGGTAAATTTTGGCACTCTATCTTGGGCCTACCACCAGGAGCTCCTATGGCAATAATAAGATTAGAACTGGGGCTGACTTCATTGAAAGCTCTAGTACTAAAAAAGCAAGCCATACTCTATGTGAAAATGAGTGGTGAGACTAAGAACGGGCTACTAAAAGCTGTCCATCAAGAGATTTCTAAGGTTCACTCCCCGTGCCCCTGTAAGGAGCAAATGTCCAAACTTCTAACGGCCATTGGGTGGGAAATCCGGGTGGGTAGAGTCACAGAAGAAGTACAGAGGGCCTTGGTTAAAAGTGTAGATCTCTGGGATTGGCTAGAGAATTACGCTCATCTCTGGAAGCTGAAAAGCTATCAGTTTGTCCAATATAGACTGTACAACTTCAAAAAACCTCAGAGTTACCTTAATCTGTGCCCGGATGTGAGACTTAGACGCTTCATTTTACTTTTAAGGCTCGAACAACTACCTACGCTAATGATCACTGGCAGAAGAGTCATGATCGCTCCAGAACTACGGCTTTGCAACGAAGTGAATCAGCCAGAGACGGCCAGACATTTGCTGACTGAATGCCACAAAATGATAAGTGCCATAAACCTCGGTCTGGGTTGTTTTGTGCACAATCACGGCCACATCAAAGAGGAGTTATTTTGGCATCACTGCATTAATTCTAATAGCATGAGGCTCCTGATGGCTTTGTACAATATTTGGCTGAAGGTGGAAACAACCCTTAACATAACTTTATAACTTTATAGGAAGACACAAAGATGAGTTACTGAATAGTAACTGCTGTAGCCTAAGTGATTTTGCTACTTACCTCAAGTTTGCATTTATACAGGAACTGCTGTAACATCGAACCATTTTCATTATGTTATCAAATGCTGAACGTCTCCCTGCAAAATTAGCTGGCATTATGAGGCAATGTATGGTTCTGAACTATTACTTAAACTGAGACTATTGTTATCCTAAATGTTAATGATGATGATTTGATGGTTTGTTTGCCTAGGGAATATGATGTTTTCCCTTTCTTTGTAATTTTGTATCTAAATGTCTTGTTTCCTTTTTTTATGATCATTTTTATTCTTTTTATGTTTTCTTATATAAAAGCTATTATATGTGTAAAGTTTCAATGTAAACTAAATCACAATAAATTATTATTAATAGCAGACAAAGCACTGAAAAACTCCTGTGCTCATAATATTTCTTTTATGGTTGGTGTGCAGTCCATTTAGTGACGAACAGCAAATCGAGAATGCAAATCAACTAAATAAAGAAGGGTTTACATTTATTCCTACATTGCCACGCTTTGGTCTTTCCAAATACAACCCTGCAGATAAGGGGCTCAAATCACTCGCAGATGACCACCCGCCCCAAAATGCCTCAATGGCCTAACCTAAAGCTATATACACCTCTCCCTTTTGCTATCCAACTTCAACTTCTAGTAAAAACATGCATATTCACCTTAGCCCCCACACTTATGTTCAAGAGGAAAGAAAATGTCAATTGGGAAAAACATTGATGTGGAAGTAGTTTGAAACGTAAACATTGAATCCAGCCACACAATGGCCTGTATATTGCGGGGGGAGACTGGTCAAATGGTACATTAACTGTGGCCAATAGATAGAACATCTGGGGCATTACCCATATAAAATGTGTATTTAGTTGGATGATCATGAGCGACTAGCACAGAGCCTGCAGTTCACCTTCTATGGGACAAAGTGGCCACAATCTACATATTTTAAGTTTGTCGAATCCATAGGCACAAAGGGGTTGTGAGCCAAGGTCAATGGAACATTGAGATGCCACGGGGGGTGCAGTTGAATCCAGTCCTTTAAAAACGCCTCTTAAAAATGGGATTGAAAAGAGAAAAGGAGGAACAGTGAGGATCTGTGGAACCGTCAGCTGGCCTCCAAGACCAGCTAACTATTGGGACTTGCGCTCACATTCATTCACGCGGGCCAAACACAAAAGAGGCACAGAAAAGAGGAGCGGTTGCGTACACCCTTTATTCGTTACAACCTGGAACTGCTTTACCCTAACGCCCGCCTGCCTAACCCCAACGTCACTTCCCCTGGAAGACTGCTGCACCGGCAGCCGTCCCACACAACAATGTGGTGGGGCTCTCTGTGTGTTTCCTGCACACCACGACATCTCCCCCCTTTTTAAAATCAATGGATCACTCACTGTGCCTTACCCCATGTCCTTAGTCTATGGGGTTTCATGCAGCACCTCTGTGGCCTCACAGAGATGCGAGGCATGAGCGGGGCCGGAGGTTCACCTCCACGACCCGCATCTTCGTCTGACGATTCCCCGTCATCAAGGTTTGGTTCATCTGACCATCTCTCGTCAGGGATGTCCTCGATGTGTTCCCACTCAGACTCTGGAGGGATTGCCACGTTCTTAAAGTGCGACACATTACGCATCACTGACGAATGTCTCTCCCCACGGGCCGTGATCATGTGTTAGACCATATATGGAGTAAAGGCACAATAACCATATGGGATACATTACTCACCGTAATCGTATTTCTGATGCTTGTATCCGCTTAGATTCACATGCTGTGCATAGGCCGACATCTAGTGGAAGCTGCGGAGTATTACAGTTTGTTTTTCGAAACTCGAAAATGGGCGTCGACACAGGCGTGCCAGTAATACTATCCCTAGTGTGACGTCCACTGTACCCAAGATCCCTCACGCGTCTAGGATCCTCAGATTGTATTTTTTCTGACATGAGGAAGCATGAGGAGTAGCGTGAGTACAGATAATCCAAGCAGATAGACAGAAAGGTAAGACTACAAGCAATCATGCGCCTTCTCTCGGAGGGGAGGAAGGGTGGGTCGCATGTGAATCTAAGCAGATACAAGCATCAGAAATACGATTACGGTGAGTAATGTATCCCTTCTGAGGCTTGTGGAATCTGCTTAGATCACATGCTGTGCATAGATTAGCGAGCAGTACCAGAAGGAGGTGGGATGTGAGAAGGGTCATGAGCAAACAGGTGTCTTAGAACCGCTTGTCCCACTTGTGTATCTGTCTTGGAATGAGTGTCAATGCAGTAATGCTGAGTAAAAGTGTGAATAGAGCTCCAAGTAGCTGCTTTGCAAATGGTGTTGAGGGGAACATTTGCAATGAAAGCCAGAGTGGCCCCAATGCCTCTAGTAGAATGGGCCCTTGGCGTAAAAGGCAGAGTTCTTTCAGAAAGAGAGTAACACAGCTGGATACAGTTGATAATCCACTTCGAGATAGCGCCTTTAGAGACGCGATCCCCCTCTCTGCCTGTAGCTACGGAGACAAACAGTTGATCTGTTTTCCTTAGCGGTCTGGTTTTATTTACATAGTAGAGGACCGCCCTACGCACATCAAGGGTGTGTAGTTTCACCTCAGCTGAGCTTTGCGGGTTCTGGAAGAAAGCCGGAAGCTCGATGGACTGGTTTACATGGAACTTAGATATAAATTTAGGTGAGAACCTCGGGTGTGTGCGTAAAACCAGTTTGTCTTTGTGGATAGTAAAGAAAGGATCCTGCACTGACAGAGCCTGAATTTCACTGACCCTTCTTATAGAGGTAATGGCTACTAAGAAGGCCGTTTTATAAGTCAGGTGTTTGAGACTACTTTTATGCATGGGTTCGAAAGGGGGGCCCATGAGTTTAGCTAGCACCACGTTGAGGTCCCATCCTGGCGGTGGGTTCGAAATAGGAGGGTGAAGTCTCTTTACTCCTTCCATGAAGGCTTTAACTACTGGTACTTTCCACCACGATACTTTGTTATGGGATGTGGTGTAAGCCGAGAGGGCTGCCAGGTGTACTTTCAGAGAGTTAAAAACCAAACCTGCGTCCAGCAGGTGGAGCATGTATGTTACAACGTTGGAAGGAGTGCAATCAACTGGGTTGATTTGTTTATTCTGGCACCAAATAACGAATCTCTTCCACTTGTCAAAGTAACAGTGCCTTGTGTTTGGTTTCCTGGATTCTTTTAGGATGTCCATACACCTCTGTGGTAAATTGAGATGCCCAAACTCTATGACTTCAGGAGCCATGCTGCCAGGTTCATTGAGTTGGGTTCCTGGTGCACTGTTTGACCTTGTTGCTGGGACAGTAGGTTGTACCAGGCTGGGAGTTTGATGGGCTTGCACACCGCCATCCTGCGTAGGTGTGGAAACCATGGTTGTCTCGCCCACATGGGAGCAACTAGGATGAGCGTCATCGATTCCTTGTTCATCTTGTACACCACTTTCCTGATGAGAGGAGTTGGTGGAAAAGCGTACGCAAACATCCCTGACCAATTCATCCACAGGGCGTTCCCTTGGGAGTCTGGCTGGGGGAACCTGGATGCAAATCCTGGGCATTGTTTGTTTTCGCTTGTGGCGAATAGGTCTATAGTGGGGAAACCCCACTGAGAGAAGAGATCTTCTACGATATCCCTGTGAAGGACCCATTCGTGTTCTTCTGGGAGGGAGTCTCTGCTTAGGGCATCCGCTAGGGAATTGAGCTCCCCTGGAACATGTTGTGATGAAAGGAAGATGTTCCGTCTGAGTGCCCATATCCAGATTTTCTGGGCAAGCTTGGACAGATTTGGCGAACGAGTCCCTCCTTGTTTGTTCAGATAGAACATGGCTGTCGTGCTGTCCGTCCGGATCTGTACCAACAAGTTTAGCAGATGGGGCTCGAACGCCCGAAGCGCTCGGAATACTGCCAGAAGCTCTAGCAGGTTGATGTGGTTCTTGGCTACTGAGTGAGACCAGAGACCCTGAGCTGTGTGGTGGAGATGGTGAGCTCCCCACCCAGTCAGGCATGCATCTGTAGTCACCACTGCCTGTACTTCGGGATCGTAAAAGGGTTTTCCCCTTGCGAGATTTTCTCTTGTCCACCAGTGTAAGCTCTGTACTAGTGTTGGCGAAACGACCACTAGATCGTCCCACTGACCACTTGCCTGAGACCACTGTTTCGCCAACCATTCCTGCATGGGACGCATGCGCAGACGCGCGTGGGGGACCAGGTAAATGCATGACGCCATCATGCCCAGTAACCGCATTGCTTTGCGTACCGTTATTTGTTGACCTGACTGATAATGTGGAATTTGCAGTAGTATATTCCGGATTCTCTCTTCCGAAGGGAAGGTCAACCCTTTCTGAGTATCTAGGATTGCTCCTAGGAACTGTTTTGAGGTGCTTGGCACCAGACTTGACTTCTTCTCGTTGATGGAGAAGCCTAATTCGTGGAGGAGGTCGATAGTCCTCTGAATGTTTGACCTGCAAATTCCTGGGGTTTCCCCCGTTATGAGCCAGTCGTCCAGATAAGGGTACACTGGGATTGCCTCCCTGCGTAGGTGTGCAGCTGCCACCGCCAGTACCTTGGTGAATACCCTTGGTGCTGAAGCTATCCCGAAGGGCAGTACCTTGAATTGGTAGTGGCGACTGTCTACCTTGAAGCGCAAGTATTTTCTGTGTGCTGGGAGCATGGAAATATGAAAATAAGCATCTTTCATATCCAAGGTTGCCATGTAATCCCCCTTTTTTAGGAGGGGGATTACCTCTTGTAGCGTAGTCATACGAAACTTTTGGGGCTTGACATACTTGTTGGCAGGCCGTAAGTCCAATACTGGGCGCATTGTTAAATCTTTCTTTGGCACAAGGAAGTAAGTTGAATAGATACCCTTGTTTACCTGGTGTCCTGGGACGAGTTCTATCGCGTCCTTTTCTAGCAGAATGGCGATCTCCTCGAGAAGGATCTTCTGATGTTCTAAGGAGTGTATTCTTTGTCGTGGAGGGTGGTTCCGGGGACGCTGCAGTAATTCTATACAATATCCTGTGGACACTGTTGACAGCACCCATCTGTCTGAGGTGATCCCTTCCCAAGCCTGGGTGAAGTTGGAAATGCGTCCCCCTACTGGGGTTGCGTGAGAAGGGACCATGAACTGAGCGTCACTGCTTTGGCGGAGGCGTGCCGCCTCCCTTGTTGGGGCTGCCTCTGCCTCTTCCACGACCTCTCTTGTTACCCTTACTGTAACTTTGGGTAGACTGCTGGTTGTTGTTCCATTGTGTGCCCTGTCCTTGGGCATAGTTGCCTCTTTGTGAATGTTGGCCGCGTGGGCGACGAAAATTACTGTTCCCCCTCTGGTTCGGGGGTTTGTTGGTAAGCTGGCCAAGGGATTTGAGAGTCTCGTACTCGTCCTTGGCATTCTTAAGTGCGTCTTCGACCGCTTTCCCAAACAATAACCACGCATGTCTCTTGATAACAGTACCTTCTGCTATCAATCTTCCTGCGTTGTCTGCAGCGTCGAAAGTTGCTTTTAATATGCAACCAGACACGGCTCTCCCTTCTGCCGAGATCCGAGCCAACTGGCCCTTTAACGGTTCAGGAGCAGAGGCTATGAGCGCCGCGACCTCTTCCCATTGATGGCAGTTGTAACTTGCCAACAGGGTGGTGGAGTTTGCAATCCTTGCTTGGTAGGCGGACGTTGAGGCTACCTTCCTGCCAAACCCGTACAGTCTTTTGCTCTCCTTGTCGGGAGGAGCTTCTGACGACGATAAGGGTGTCCCAGCCCTCTTACGAGTGTTGGTAACCACTAGGGAGTCTGGTTTAAGATAACCTCTTATATAAAGAGGGTCAGATTGGGCTGCCCGAAAAAGTTTTTCGACTCTGGGGTTGACGGCTCTGGTGAGGTTAGGATTCACCAGGGATGGAGCTATTCTACGTTGGATGGATTTAAGGATAGGGATGGTCTGAGCGACCGGCCTCCTCTCTCCCACCAACTCTTCTGCGAAGTCCCTTTCCTCCTGTACACCATGTGTGTCGATGTGAAAATGTTCTGCTGCGCGAGCAAGAACTTCATTAAGGAGGGGTTGGTTATCAACTGGCGAGTCGGTAACTGGGGCTTCGCTTTCTACCGGGGAATCTACTCTGTAAATTTCCTGCTCATCTTCTACCTCCTCCAGGTCCTCATCCTCCGCATAGTATTCAGACCCGGTTCGTTCCTCCATAATTGTAAACTCCTGGTCCCCTTCAGGGAAAGGTTTTCCTTGGTATCTGGGGTGTGGAGTAGAGTATGGAGTAGAGTAAGGCTGCACCTCGAAGGGGTCAGGTCTTTCGACCCGGGCCTTTTTACTTAGGGGGATAGGATCAGAGGAGCCTGAGGGTGTGGCCCCTTGAGGGTCATACGAAAGGAAATGTTCTGGGTTTTTGTCATAAAAATCAGCTAAGGAAGACATCCTTGACATGACCCTGTCTATGTCCTCACTGGACCATTCTTTGGAACAGGGTATGACTTTAGTAGGCAGCTTAGCTTAGAGGACTTATCAAGGGTACCCTTGCTGGATGTTGATGTCCCAGTAGATTTATGTTTATCTGTCTGCTTGGGGTGGAAGGATGGTCTTACAGGAGTGGAAGGCTGAGCTTTCCGCTGTTTCCCTCCCTCCCCGTGCGTGGAAAAATGTTTTCCCTGCCCCTTGGAGGCCCCAGAGACTTTCGACGCCTGGCGCCGAGGGTCGGGAGAGGTATCTTGTTTCGAGCGTGGGGCCTCGCTGGTGTTAACTGCGCTCTCGGTCTCTTGGAGCGCGGCCTGGGGGTGGAAGTCGTCTTCGTCTTCCGACGATCGAACTTCCGTTAATCTAGGGAGCGAGGCACTCTTGGCAAGAGTGGATGATTGCCTTGTGTCATGAGGCGATCTCGATCGAGAGCGCCCAGAGGACACCGAGTCGGACCGTTCTATCCGTGCCTCTTTCCGAGAAGTCGACATCGTCGAGGTTCGGTTGGACTTAATGTGCTTAGTGTGTGTAGGGTGTGTAGCGCTTGCGTCGCCGGGGGTCTTCCCCATAGCCGCCCTGCCGGACAACCTTCCGAGGTCGGGGACCTGCGCTCGGCAGTCTTTCGACGCCGTAATGCCCTCGCCGTCCGAAAGTACGGCGTCGCTGCCATCGCTGAAGGCGCCCTCCGCTGCCATGGCTGCCTGCCTGGCGTGGTGGGCCCAACGCTTTGTCGAACGGTCCTTAAGTGTTTTAGGTTTAAACCTACTACACGCTCTGCAGTTCGCTTCGGGGTGGTCCCTCGGCAAGCAGAGGTTGCACGTGGCGTGCCTGTCGACCCAAGGGTATTTGCGGTTGCACTTGGGGCAGAATTGGAATGGGGTACCCTCCATACGCACCTTGAGGCAGCGGGCTGGTAAGTGTAGGAAATATATAAGGTGTACCTATATACCAAGAGTGAAGAGTATGTACCACCCCCCACTCTCCCTACTTGCAGGGCCGAGGCCAGCGGCCTACTAGGCCCGGGCCGAGGCCAGCGGCCTTCCGAGGCCCAGATCCGTCGTGCAGCAGCCGACGGTCGATGTCTTCTCCAGCCGTAGTCGAGTGTCGACGTTGGGGTGGGGAAGGATGTCAATAAATAATTTTACTTCAATAATTAGCAAAAGTATGGCTAAGGCCAGGGAACTCCGCAAGATGCTTCCGACCAGTATGGCGGAAAAAAACAATCTGAGGATCCTAGACGCGTGAGGGATCTTGGGTACAGTGGACGTCACACTAGGGATAGTATTACTGGCACGCCTGTGTCGACGCCCATTTTCGAGTTTCGAAAAACAAACTGTAATACTCCGCAGCTTCCACTAGATGTCGGCCTATGCACAGCATGTGATCTAAGCAGATTCCACAAGCCTCAGAAACTAAATTACACACCAGTCGTGAGGTTCGAATTCCGGACAAGTCTGGTTTATTCATAAAGTATCTCAGTCGGCTGACCGGGTCTCAATGCCTCCTCACGGCGTGTGTTCCCATAAACCGCGAGATGAGAGAGAGCGAGAAGAGCCAAAGCAATCATATATATATATATATATATATATATACATAATACATCATCTGTTACAATATCATTCGGCCTGCCCTTATGCATGACGAACAAGCTAGGGTTCGGCAATTGACAGCTATGCATGTAACTTCAGTCAGTCTAAACATTAGTATTCTAGCAAAGGCTGCAGAGACAGTTTTTCTGGTATGGGGAACAAGGGGCACTGGCGCAGGGGAAGATATCATGTTCTAGCAGGGAGACATTCCAACCAACGTTATCTGTTCGCTGCGGCTCATGAGCTAAGGGTCTGACAGTTCTGAGTCAGAGAAAATACCATCCTTCGTGAAGGAGCACCGTTAGTTGCATATAATTCACATTTAACTGCCTTTTACAACAGCGCTTGCAAGACAAACTGGCACCTGGGCTACTGATTAGGCGTGGCTCTTGCACAGCTTCAAGTCCTCAGTGAGAGGAAAACTATGTATTTCTGCACGGCTCTACATTCCCGTCTACGTTAGCATTCGGAGTTCAAGCTGTGGCCTTGCACTATGTGTGGATCTGAAGTATAGAATATATTTGCAAAGCGTTACAAAAACAAAATGGCCAGCATCTACAAAATGGACTCCCAACGGTCACATTCAGGTTTCACGATTTGCAAGGTTTGTCACCTGATGCGATTTGCTTCTGGCCAACATACTCATTCGGGCTATGCGATTTCATTTACGGTATAACAAACCCTCCTTTTGGCCATAAACCAATGTCATCATCCAAACATTGCGTCCTCACATCAGACCAAGCGTCACTTTCTGAACTACCCATGTCGCTATCACCCTCATCATCAGAAATATTGACTGAAAAACTCTTTCATTATCTCATTTTCATGTTTGAGCCCATCATTTATCATAGGAGGTGTGGGCTTCACCATATTTGTACTAATTGTCTGTACACATTCACTTGTAATTGTGGAGCAAATGGCTGGCAAACATTGTATGCAGCAACAGCAGAATACAAGGATACTGAATATCATAACAAAAATTGCAATTAGCTTCCATCCCCAGGATCGTAACAGTTCTCAGAACCGTGAACTTAGATTCCTGCTACCTGTGGGAATATGAATTTCAGAACTTAGGACGTGTAATTTCTTAATTGCTTCAAATATTGTAGGGGAGGAGTCACTTACAAATACACAGTACGCTGATCCCACTAATTTGCATACACCTCCACGTTCAGCCAAAATAATGTCAAGAGCCATTCTATTTTGAAGCGCAACTAACCGGATTGCTTTTTGTTTGTGTCATATTGTAAAGTATGTCAGTGGTTCAATTATTTGTTTTCTCTAACAACCTGGACAGTTTTCTGATATTCCATGAGTTTATTGCTTGTCCCCAGAAAGGTATAAAGGATTTTGCTATGTCTCCAGAAATTTGCCCAGCAGTATCATCTCGTCGTGGCCAAGATCTAGATATTTTTGCCATTTCAGATGTTTTGGCGAGGAATACACCAGGTAATAGTATCCCTAAATAAGAGTTTCTAGGTAAGCATGAATAAGCTTGGTCTCCACACACAAAATAGACAGAACCTCCTATATATAATGGTTTCTCTTTGTGTTGTACAGCAGTATTCATGCATCTAGTAAATGTTCCCACTGGGTGGGAACCTTTTTTTTCCGTAAGCAAAATGGAACAGAATGTGGACTATGATTAATAGTATAGGAGGTGGGCATGGCATCTTCGTTTCCAGCTGGAGCCATTTTGAAAGTAATTAGGGACTGGTAAGGCCTACAGTCTATCAATGGGACTGGTCAATACAGTGTTCATTTTGCTCTTATTTGTAAACACAGAACAATCCAGCAGTGTTAATAACAATCTTTCAAATTCATTTTTGTTAGTTCCGTAAAAATTTCCAGTGGCACCATCATTCCATCTTCCAAATAATAGAGCTCTTAATGATGCATAACAGGCAGTACTAAAGGGTAGAGGATGTATATACCAACCCATTCCTCCTTCCCCGTGCTGGGGTAAATGCGAACACACCCAGCAGTTGGATCTATTCAAGATAGCATGGGTCATATTCATAATCAACAATAGAGTATTGTTATCATAACCTTTTCTGTGTTTCACATCTCGTGACGGAAGATTCTAAGAAAGCACATGAGCTGGGGTATTCATAGTGGGAGCATTGACAGTTGGCAATAGGGTGTTCATGGGATGCAGTTTCCAAGTACCAAAACAATGGGATTGGTGTAGATACAGTAGATACTATACAGATATATATAACGATCAGGAGCAGGCTAGTCCTTGTAGACCAAGGGCCTCATTACACGGATGGCGGAGAACCATGGCGCTATTAGCGCCATGGTTCATGCCGGTAAAATACCGGCACCGCCTTGGCGGAAAGGGGAATTACCGCCCCATTCCAAGGTTGGCGGGGCGGTAATTCCCCCTTCCACCATTGCCCTTCCCCATTCTAATTTTTGCCCCATAGGGCTCAATGGGAATGGGGAAGGCGGTAATTACGGTACCGCAAATTGCGGTACCGTAATTAGCTCCCTGGGTCCCTTTACAGGTTGGTTTTTAACGCCTGCAAAAAGCAGGCGTTAAATCCCCCAACCCGCAAAGGGACCTCGTAGTAAGGCGGTAAGGATTTACCGGTACCGGTATTTTACCGGTACCGGTATTTTACCGGTACCGGTATTTTACCGGTACCGGTATTTTACCGGTACCGGTATTTTACCGGTACCGGTATTTTACCGGTACCGGTAAATCCTTACCGCCATCCGTGTAATGAGGCCCCAAGTCTTTCTTGGAGCAGATTCAATGTCAGTGTCTATGGTTCTATCAACAGCAGTATCAGTCCAGGCAGCAGCAGGAGCGAATACAGGCATGATCTATAAAGCTTATTTCAAGAAAAGTTTCTTGGCGTTCGTCGAAAAAGTTCTCCACAGCAACACATGTGTAGTCAGCAAAGTTCAAAGAAGTTCAGTTCAGCCTGCTTAAGAAGGCAGCAAGCTGGTTGTTACCTCAACAGCTCCAAAAAGGCAGGAGCAAGTATCAATATCAATTTCATAGTGTTGGTACCTTCTGCCCCCGCTTGTTCCCTAGGACTTTGTTTCCAGCTCCGTCCGTGAGCTAGAAACAAAGGCTGCTGTATACTTCTGATTTCGTGAACGCAAATTGTACCTTAAAGCTCCAGGTACAGTGTGATCGATGAACAATGCACTGTCGTTTGCCGCAGATGCAGAAACAGTGCCAACCGGCAATGCAATCAGTGATGATGAATCAGCAGACGAGCAAAGTTGAGGTAAACCTGAAGTTTCAATTTTTGTTGCAATCTCCCCAGGCCCCTTCTCAGGCTTAGGAAGCAGGTCCGGCTGAATTCCACCGATGTCTTTGTGATCGATCACAGCTGGTTTACTCTTGATGTCAGGATTATCGGTCTCTTTCTCATGTTGCAAAGGAAACAGGATTCTTTGTGCGCGTTGCGTGGATCCAATGCTTTCGACCGTTGACTCGAAGTGCAGTCTGCATGGCCAGAAACACCTGGTATGGTCCCTTCCAACGCGGTGCAAGCGAAGATTTTCTTTCAAAGTTTTTCACAAGGGCCATATCTCCCGGTTGCAGACAATGTGCTGGGCCCGTATATCTGACAGGAAGCGCCTCCTGCACCTGCTGATGAATCAAACACAGGTTTTGCGTCAACTGTCTACAACAGTCAGTGAGTAACGGGTTTTAAACATCCTTCAATTTTCTCGGACGTGGCACATTCCAGACATTGGCTGGTCTCCCCATAACTATTTCGTGTGGTGAGAGACCAGTCCTTGCCTGCACAGATGTGTGCATACACAACAAAGCTAGTGGTAATGCATCAGCCATTTCAAATTGCTTTTGGCACATATCTTGGCCAACTCATTTTTCAAGATACCGTTTTGGCGTTCTACCAGACCAGGACTCACCGGGTGTCTAGCTGAATGGAATCGTTTATTGATTCGGAGGCCTGCACAAATCTGTAATATCATGGCCGCTATAAAATGTGGGCCCTTGTCCGACCATATGACACAGGGTAGCCCAAACCTGGGAAAATATTCCTTTAACATTGATTTCGCTGTTGACATAGCTGAACAATCTTTCAGGGGGTAGGCCACCACCCATTTACTAAATGCACAGACCACTATAAGGACATATTAATAGTTGTGGCATCTCTCCATTTCTATGAAGTCAAAATGGATGACCTCAAATTGCATAGAGGGAGGACCAAAACTTCCTACTGGTGTCACGGTCGCTTTTCCGATGTTATGTTGTAAGCAAGTCATGCAATTCTGAACCAATCTTTCAGCAGTTTTGTTAATGTTGCTATTGTACCATACAGAATGAAGGTGCTGAGACAACTTTTTCGCACATGTATGTGTTGAACTATGGGCCATGGTACCCATTGCCATAACATATGCATTTGGCAACATCCATCTATTATTTTCTTTGTCTACCCAACAACACTTCGGATCCAATTCTGCTGGACCCTCAGACCATTGTTTTATTTCCTCAGGAGTGGCTTCTGCTTGTATCTCTTTAACTGTCTCAATTCCATCCTCTATCATGTAGGAGACCCTTTCTGTTTCAACAAACATTTTTGTGTGCAAATCAGTGGCAGTTTGTTTTGCGATTCGGTCTGCAAATGCGTTTCCCTTTCCTACGTTACACGTTATATTTTTATGTGCGTTGCATTTCATTATTGCTACCCGCTTGGGAAGCACAAGTGCTGACAACAGTCTCACTATCAAAGTGCCATGTTGGATTTTGGTTTCATGTGACGTCAGGAAACCTCTTTCAGCCCATAATCTATCAAAATTGTGTACCACCACAAAGGCATACTGACTGTCAGTATAAATGTTTACATTGAGGTTTGAAGAAATTTCACATGCTCTGGTTAACTATTATTTCTGCAGCTTGTGCTGAGTTATATGGGATTCGTTTGCTCTCTATAATAGTTTTCAGTGTCCTGATGGCATAAGCAGCACTTGATGTGCCATCCGGTAATTTCAAACAAGAACTGTCACAAAACAGTTCTCCATCTGGCTCTTTCTGTGGAGTATCAGATAAATAAATTCTTCCTTTCGTCTCTTGTTCAGTAACCATTAAGCAATCATGTGAGAATTGTTTTTCACCCCCTTTTTCACTGGGAGGAGGCATTAACTCAGCCGGATTTAAAGCGCAACATCTCTTAATTTGAATATGCGGTGCAAATAGGATGATTTCATACCTCGTTAGTCGGGCGGATATGAAAGGTTGCGTCTGCGTTCTATTTAGAAGAACGTCTACGGAATGGGGTACCATCACGGTTAAAGAGTGACCTAAAACCATCCCCTCGGTTTGTTTTACTGACGTGGCAGCTGAAGCAACAGCTCGCAAGCAACGTGGAAAAGCATGTGCAACAGGATCCAACGTGGAAGAAAAGTAACCGCATGGTCTATTTCTGCCCCCGTGTTCCTGAGTTAAAACAGCCAAAGCACATCCATCATTTTCATGTACAAATAACATAAAACACTTCTCATAATTTGGTGTGCCCAAAACTGGAGCTGAACATAACGCAGCTCTGAGCAGGTCTAAAGCTTTTTGACACTCAATGTTGTTCCATGGCAAAGGTAAGCTAACATCCTTCCTTGTCAAGCCACTATGAGTTTCACAATCATAGAAAAATTAGCAATCCACTGCCTACAATATGAAGCCATGCCAATTAAAGCCCCGACTTCCTTTTGCTTGTTTGGAATAGGCATAACAGAGATGCTTTCTATGCGTTCTGGTTTCAATCTTTTTCCCTCCTTCGATAGGAGGAAACCCAAACAGGCCACCTCCTCTCGACAATACTGGAATTCATTCAATGCCTTTTGACGGTGTGCTGCTAAATGTGCTAATAGTGCAACAGTGTTTTCTTTGCAAATGTCCACCGAATCTGCTGCTAGAAGCAGATCGTCAATATACTGCAATAATATGCACCCTGTCGGTAATTCTAGCATCTATCTGTCCCTTCAATGCTCTACTGTAAATACTTGGACTCTCAGTGTAACCTTGTGGAATACGTGTGAATGTGAATGAGCGCCCTCCTAATGTAAATGCAAATGCAAACAAATATCTGCCGTCTGGATGAACGGGAATACTAAAGAACATGTTTTTCAAGTCAATGACGCTGAAGTGTGATGCAGAAGCTAGAATCATAGTTAAAATCATGGTCACATCGTGGACTAATGGGAATTGGGGATCTACTACTTTGTTCACCGCACGTAAATCAATTATAAAACGGTAAGGGATTTCATTCCCACCTTTCTTGTAAACTGGAAGAATGGGGCTGTTGCAAATACTACCAGAAATCTCTTAAGCTACATTTCTAGCAATTAAATCTGACACAATGTATTTCAATGCTCTTTCACCTTCACTCGAAATTTTGTATTGCGGAATATACGGTAATGTAATTCATTCCTTCAAAATAATGTTTACTGGTTCTACTTTCAAACATCCTACGTCATTATCGTTCACTGCCCATATACAAGTCGGCACTTCACTCAATTCAGTCGGTAATGGCAGAGATACAAATTGCGATACAGGAGTTTGTTGTGGCGAAATCGTCAAGTACACTCCATCAGGAGAACAATAAATTACTGCATTCAATTTCTTCAATAGCTTTAATCCCAACAAATTTTCGCCGCAATTTGTCTTCAAAAGAAATGGACAAGATTCAGTGAATGGACCCAGTGTGATTGGCACTGGTTGTGAAACTGGACTAATTACTGGCGTACCTGAGAACCCTACTCAGACATTGGGGGGCGTGGCTACTGAGCAATGGGATAGGATGAGTTTCCCGAAGAGCTCCTGCTGATCCTGGAAAGATCTGTGTAAAAGCTATACTAACTGAAGCCTACAATCAAGGAAAATAAGCGCACCGACCCATGAAGCTGTACTGCTAACCTGAGGCGCGAGCTGAGTGGACTGCCACCGGGAATAGAGCATAATTTGCCTCCAAAAGACTGAAGCCACTCGCGGATGAAGGAGTAAAGATGGCGGCCTGTGACAAACAAAGAGATTGAGTACAAAGATAAGCAGCCGTGGATGGACTGCTACAAGTGAATCAGCTGCAAGCGCCCAAAGTGCAGGAAATAATTAAAAAGGAGGAGCACTGATCCCCTGATGCAGCGCAGCTCGGCTGTAGCGCGAGCCCGCTGCCGGAGCAGGCAAAGTGGTGGCCCACATATCAACAGGAAAGCACACACAGGGAGACGTGTGTATGCAGTCCCTTACATATGGAGAACAGCTGGGGATGGGGAGGAACGCGGCACGGGCCTCTTCCCCTGGTTGTAGTGAACCGACACATACGAAGTGACAGGGGGGCTTAGCGCTGATATACTTGAGCCAGCCGCTGCAACGGGCATTAACTATGCTTGGAAAGAGGCATGGATACAGTGTGGCTGTGCCAGCAATTCGACAGTGCAGCGTGAGAGACGGTCTGCAGAAACGAAACGCCGGCGACGTCTCAGTACAATAGCAGCGTGAGGACACGCAGTGTGCAACATATATACGCCGACACCGGGGATCACAAGCAGGGTGGACGAACGTGGTCTAGGGCATTGCAACGAATAGCCAGGGCACCTGCATTTCACCAAAGAACGACAAGGCATGCCCATTAATAAACAAGATGAGGAAAGAAGCTGAATCACAACAACGGGGGGAAAAAATAATTAAACACTGACGGAAGAAACAAGATACACAGTTGTGCACATACAAGGTGCAAATCAGCTTCCAGTGCAGTCCACCCCCCCCCATTCCCCAAGTCAAATATAGTTATCTGGCGCTATTGTCACAAGCATCGGACCGGCATTGGACAAAACTGCAAAATGCTGGTTCCCTCCAAAGTCTGCCTTATGTAAGAATGGTGTGAAGCGCAGCGAAAAAACCGACGCATCACACCACAGTGGCTAAAACTTTTAAGATGTGCCGACCAGGGAGGAAGATAAAGAGAATGAGCAGACTGCCCCGCACCGCACTACAACAAGAAGCCCCTTCATGAAAACGTAGCTTTGCATGGGAAGTAAAAACTACGAACCACGGCACAACAGTAATGCAGGACAAGACACGATAAGCAGAGAGCAGACCTAACGGTGCCCCGACACACCTCAGGAACATTCAGTCAGTGCGGGCTCGGCTTGTACAGTGGTCCGGACTGGGCAGGGAATACAAGTAGTGCGGTGTAAACCGAATGGAAGAGGGTCTGCTTGGCCACCCTGCTTACCGCCAGCAGAAAATGTAGGGCATATAAAGGAACCAGGAACGGCACAGAGGGCCCCCTGCCCGCGAGACAGGGTAGTCTCTTGCATGAGAAAAGAAAATAGATGCGGAAAGTAAAAGATAGCTAAACCACCTTATAATTGACTTTCAGCTCCCAACGCGGGCCGCTGAGGCGCAAGAGGCCAACGTGTGCTGCAAGACCTAGCATATGTGCCACGAAGATAAGCACAGAGTGCAGCTTGCGCCCCCACCGAGATCTGCCCCAATAAAACACTCAGAGGTGATAAAACTCACCGCAGAGGATGCAATTATATTGGCTGAAGTCAGGAGACGTGGGAGAGCATAATCCACTTGCTGGACAGTATAAATAGTACATGCAAACCTAGATCAAAGCCTCCCTCATGAAACACTGCTAATCATACAACAGAACTGGAGTACCCGAGGCTGCACTCTTGACCACCTGAACTAAGGCACACGATGACACAGATGGCAAACGAACAGACCAAGACAAAAGGGAAACAACCCATGTTGGAGGAATATGCAAGAACACCGTAGCAGACAGAAGGGGCAAGGAGTAAGGAGAAGACCCCCCCTACGGACACTAACCCAGCACGAAAGGATCAGCAGATCCTGGAAGCGATAGCGAACCAGAAATTAACATGGGAAACTAAACTGGAGTCAGCCATGGTTGAACTCAAGGCAGCATTGGAACTCCTAGTTGGCGCAGTTCAGGAGGAGGTGAATCTACTCAGACAAGATGTCAGAGCGAAAGCAGAACGCACAGGTGAACTGGAAAAAGAAGTGACCTCAAACACAGCCGCATGTGCTTCCCATACAATGGAGATCCACATCCTGAAACACGTGAGCAACCTGGAAAATAGAGCGGAAGAAGCGCAAGGACACGCTCAGAGAAATAACATACGTGAAGAGGGATCAAACCCAACGGACTAGGTCGAGACGATGTTGCTGCAAGAAATAGGGGGAGGGGCCCTCACCCAAGGATTTGCAGTGGAAAGAGCACGTAGAGCCCTCACAAGGAGGCCACTGCCAGGAGCCCCCGCCCCCAGACTACACACTCTTAGTACATTTACGACGAATGAACTATCGGACAGTGAAGAAAAGATTGCGAGAGGCGGGCTACAGATATATGCTGATGTACCCGGCGAAACTGAAAGTGTACCACAAAAACAGGGCCCTGTTCTTTGATACCCCTGAGGATGAGACAGAGTGGTTAGATGCCCAGAACTGCCAAACGAAAACAGACAACCAGGGAGCAGACGGACCAGGCAAGTAAGACAGCAACTGCAGTAACCGAGGTGCGGTATAAACTGACATTGGGACTTGAATATAAGCTAGGGCGGTGCCTGCCGGGATAGACATGCGGTGGGTTGAATAAGTAGATGTGAATGGGCATGGCGCAATAGTCCAAAAATGCTGGAGACTCGATGGACTCGCTCTCATACCCCTATAGTTAGTTAGGTAACCGATAGTTCGGTAACTCCCTGCTGGGTTCCTAATATCGGCACCACCGAGAAAGGGCCAAATGCGGGGTAGCCTGAGATCCAGGGATGGAGCTGGGCAACAGTTGGGAATGGGAAGGGTGGGGCGGGGAAGGGAGTTGGGAGGTATGCAGTGAATTTAGTTGAGGAGACAAGGGGGCGGGGAGCCAGTTGGGGGGTTTATGTTGAAATTGGACAAGGAACGAGCTCACATCCACGCCAAGTAGACTCAGAGAGAATGACAAGGAGGGAGGTGGGGAGGGGGAAGGGATAAGACAAGGACGTAAATGCGAGATCTTAGAATAGTAACCTGGAATTTAAGAGGCCTCAGTAGCTACCTAAAGAGAAAAGATAATGATGTACCTGAGAAGGCAAAACGTGGATATAGCCCTATTGCAAGAAACCCAGCTCACCAAAGAGAAACTAGAGGTGGTAAAGAAAAAAGTGGAGAGGGACCACCATAGGAGCAACGTACTCGGCATATGCGAGAGTGGTACTAGAGACTACCTAAATTGAATGAGGAAGACCGGGAGAACCTAGATGCCCCAATCACAATAGAAGAATTAGAGACAGTGGTCATACATTTGCCTACGAGCAAAGCTTTGGGGACAGACGGGCTACCTAGTGAATTCAATAAAACATACAGACAAGAAGTGCTCCTCCTGCTACTGGCAATGCTAAACGAGGCTTTTGTGAAACAGAGACTGCCGGAATCTCTGAGGGACGCGGTAATCATTCTGCTTCTCAAACCTGATCAGGCAAGCACAGAATGTGGGTCGTATAGACCCCTATCTATGCTAAACCAAGACAGCACAATTCTCACGGCCGTGCTGGCGAACAGACTAAAGAGAGTAATAAACAAACTTATATACCCCGTTAAAACCGGATATGTCCCAGGCAGAAGCATATCCGATAACCACAGGAGGCTCCACCATATAATAGAACAAGCAGAGGACGACCCAAGTGAAATAGCAATAGTCTCGTTGGACGCACTGAAAGCCTTCGACTCCGTAAGGTGGCCTTGGATGATGGCGGCCTTGAAAGAATACGGGATGGGACCTGGGTACTTGCGGTGGGTAAAAATGGTGTATAGCTCTTTACTGAGTGGATTCCTGCCACTATCATTTCCATTCAGATTTACTCTTCTTTTGAATGCCTTGTCTGCAGGCTCTCACTCTCTCCTAGCCAATCTCTTACTGTTGCTACTCTCTACCGGCCCCCCCGGGCAAATCACCTTTTCTCTCTGAGTGGGCCAACCTCTCCTCTTCCCCTCTGGCCTCAACCACTCAACTCCTCCTCCTTGGTGACCTCAACATTCACCTCGATTCTCACTGTCCCTCATCGCTGCTCTTTCGCAACCTCTGCGATACCCTCTCCCTCTCTATCCTCCCCTCTGGCCCAACGCACTCTGCAGGACACACACTTGATGTCTTGATCTGCCCTGGTCTCCCCCATCTCTATTCCTCTGACCACTCCTCTCTCCTGGAGTGACCACTGCCTCCTCTCCTCCCATCTCTCACTCTCTTCTCCCCAAGCCAACCACACCCCAACACTTCCACTTCCACTTCCACTTACCTTCTCGGACATCCGACCTATGAAGCGTGCGTCAGCTGAGGCTTTCGCTGCCACCTTCTCTTCCCCTCCTCCTCCCCTGGCTGACTCACACCCCGACACAACCCTGTCCCTTCTCTACTCTTCCATCTCTGATACTCTTGATGCTCTTGCCCCTGTCATGAGGATCCGCTTCAAGTCCAAAGCCAAGTGCAATTCCTGGTATGATTCCGACCTAGCTACACTTAAACGTAAGTGTAGGGCGGCTGAGAGGAAATGGAGGTCTTCTTGCTCATCCTCTGACAAACTGGCCTGTCGCCTGCTCCAAAGGCAATACCGACTCTCTGTCCGCACTAAGAAGAGAGCTCACATTCAAGCCCGTGTCTCTGCGGCATCCAACAACTCGGCCGAACTCTTTAAAATCTGCAAGGAGCTTGCCAACCCTACAGCAGTCTCCTCCCCTCCTCTTGCCTCCCAGGCTCTCTGCAATGCCCTTGCCTCGCACTTTATCTCTAAAACCCAGGACATCCTGTCCACCCTCGCCTCCCCTCCCCCTCCTATTCCCTCTCAGTCTGTGCTTGGAGACCCCCCCCTTTAAGCACCCACCATCCCTCTCTTCCTTTCCTATTTTCTCCCCTGACGAGGTCGCTAGACAAGTCCGATCTATGAAAGCCTCATCAAAACAGGTTCATCCCTGTTCCTCCAAAACCATCAAGGACCACATTGACACCCTCGCTCCTGCCCATGCTGATTTTTGCAAACACTTGTTTGCCTCAGGATCCTTCCCCTCCCCTCTGAAGCACTCCCTTGTGCATCCTCTTCTCAAGAAACCCACAGCTGATCCTTCCTGTCCGGCAAACTATCGCCCAATTTCCATTACCCCCTTTCTGGGCAAACTCCTGGAAAAGCTGGCCATCTCTCAGCTTAACCTTCATTCAGATTCTGTTGGTTGTCTCCATGACTGTGATGCTGGAAATGCATCAGAGGGACAGGGCCTCTGAATCCTTGTCCTTTACTGCCTTTTATCGTGTGTTCTGTCATGTTTTCTGCCCAGGAGTCCATTTGGGACTCCTGGCAGTGCAGCTCTCTCTTTTGGTTTGGTGAACAGACCCATGGGATACCCTTATGGCACCCATGGGTAGGGGTACAACCCTATGCCCCTAGTGTATGTTTTTGGGCACCTGTGGGTGGCCCACAGAGCAGGGTATGGGCTGGTGGCAGCTCCATGCTGAATTTGACAGGTGCTCTGGGTGTCCTCCATTTTGGGATACCCCGGCCCTGCCATTGGGATCAGTTGATTCCTGATAGGAAACAAGATGGCCCCTGTGGCCTCTTGCTTTCTATTACCTGTTATCTTGTTTTTCCCAAAGTCCTGGGAAGCCCTGGCTCTGTCCCTTCCCCCTGACTGGCTGTTGGGTGGAAGTTCCATATATGGTATTGTTGGGAAGGCCCAGCTAGACTGACTGGAGCCTTCCCAGTGACTATGTTGTGGGTACCTCCTGTGGGTGGGACCTGGGTGAATGGAGTGTGTGACCAATATACACTCCTTGTTGTGGTTGTCTGGTTTCTGGCATGTGAGACAAAGACCGAGACAGCCCTGCCCGAAACTGGCCTGAATGCAGTGTGTAGTGTTGAATGGCTGGGTACTTGTCCCAATCCACATTCCTTGTTGTGAGTGTCTGAAAGGGAGGAGTGTGGCCTGAATGCACTGTGTGCCTGATTGGCTGACTGACTGCATGAATGCCCCTCTGTATGATTGGCTGCTGAGTGTAGGCCAGCAGTGTGGATGAGAGACAGAATAGTATATCTGGGGACCTCTCACCCCTGTTCAAGGTTCAGGAACGTTCAGAAGCATCCTGGAGCTGAGTCTCCACTCTAAGAGTAACTGGAACTGCTGATCCTCGACGTCCAGCTGGAAGAAGAAGACTTGCTGTGGCATTTGCTTCGACCGATCCGAAGGCTGTCGAAATCGTCGACGACTGACCCGAGAGAGGACCTGGTAAGGCGCCCTCTTCCCGTGCTCCGAGGGACCATCGAGCACCGCTCCATCTTCGCCGAAGCGCCCTGGAAGACAGACCCTCGAAAGGCTGTCGACCCGAGACGGGACCGCCGAGGAGATCGAAGTGAAGCACCCGGACATCGACGCCGTCGAAGTCCGTTGCCGTCGACCAGGGTTCGCAGGTTTGTGTAACCGCTGGAGGCCCGTCGAAGTTGTGTTGCCCAGCCGCGGGAACCACTTGACGCTGTGCCGCCGACGACCGGAGCCGTCCGCTCCTTGGCCTAAGAACATTCAATCGAAGGACTCTCTCGACCGCATCGTCGACCGCTTATCCTGCCGGAGAAAGTCGAGGACGACCAACGCGCCGAGGAGAAACCTGCCGGTGGGTTTCCCGCCACCCAACGACCCCAAAGACTCGAACGACTCGACGCCCTTGCTGGGCTTCCGTCCCTACAATCTTTGCGGTCCAGAACTATTGTCGTCGAGGTGCCCCGCACACCTCCGCCTTGCAGGACGCCGACGCCGACAAGCACCGCTCGGACGAAGCTGCCGCCTCTTCGACATCGTTCTACCTCGTTCGTCGACGGACGTTCGACGCCCCGTGCCTCCCGCTTGAAAGGGAAGGCATTCAAGAAGGGCCGTCGATTCCCCGTCGCCGAACCCCGAGTTCTTCGACGTTTCTCGACGCCTGTCGACGATCCGTGACTCCCGCTTGGAAGGGGGTCGCTCAAGAAGGATCCGTCGACGCCTCTTCGAAGGACTCGACTCCACCAGGTACATTGGGGGGGTAAAAACATTGTAGGAGAGAATAAGACTATTGAACAACATATGGACTGGGCTTGTGTTAGATCTCTTTCTTTTACAGGTTGCCCAGGTGGGGGGGGATCTCCACACAGAACTGTGTCTAGTGTTAGGGGCCAGTATTCTGCCTATGGTTCAACCACTTTATTTTCTCTCTTCTCTCTATTGCTGGTTTCACTTATTGATCTGTGTGACATTTTTGATGGATGCACTTTAATGAGGTCTAATATTAGTGGTACCACTTTAGAATTGTAGATATTTACCATTATTGATTTTCCTGAGCACAAGGTGCGTTATTGTGATAAGTGTACATAACCTTTGAATATTAATTACATAAAGACTGTTTTCAGTAATAGTGTGTGGACATTCCTTTGTGGGGGCTTGGGGAATACACTGTACTTAAGAACCAGCCTGCATCACCTCCTGAGAAGCTAGGCCTTGATTGCTCGTCCATTGCTACCGTAATAGAGAATCTTGGCTGGGGTCTTCTGTGCCTCTCTTCTACCATATAGGGAGCAGAGGTACAGACACCCCCTACCGGTCTTTACAGCTGGTGGCAGCGGTGGGATGCTTATGGTTTTAAGAATCAGTGTATAACCGTGCCACTTACAAAATATCCGCACTTTATTAGATTAAGGTTTGGGTGTGTACCAAATAACTGCATTACAAGCAATGGAGCCCATTGCAAATGGTAAATTGACTCGGATGAGCTTAGAGGCTCTCCAGAGTGCTTGTGAAGCCAGGGAGCTAGACTTTGTGGATAAGTCTAGGGCTGAGCTGATAGCTGCCCTGGTGGACTACCAGACTGATGGTGAAACTCTTGATGAGGGGGGGATGCAACCAATGAGGACTCTGCCCCTGGGGTTGTCGCTGAATCCGTTTCTGGGAATACCACCATTCCTGCTACCTCTGTTCCAAACCCCAGCAATTCCATGGAACTTGAGTTATTAAGGATGAAATTGGCCTTTGAATATCGCAAGTTGGAAATAGAAGCTGAGCTTAAGAAAGAGGAGCTGGCACAGCAAGTGGAACTCAAGAATAGGGATCTTGCGCTCAAAGACAAGGACACTGAATGTCAGAAAATCCAGCTAGAGAAAGCTAGAGTGGAGACGTCAGCTAGACCAATTGAGAATGGCAGGTCCCCAGCCACCAAGTTTATGAAAGATTTGGTTGGTGTGTTTGTGGGGGGTTCAGATATCCTCCAATGGATTGAAGCGTTTGAAATGGCTTGTGCAATTCATGATGTAGATAAAAGAGATTGGGCTAAGTGTTTGTTAAGCAGAGTGCCTCAAACTGGATATGACTGTATTCTGAAGCTGGGTGTGGAAGAAAGGGGTCAGTATGAGTGTATGAAGGCTGCTTTGATTGCCAAGTTTGGCAAGACACCTACCCAATACCTTAAAAGGTTCAGGGATTTTAAGAAAAGAGAGAATATGTCTTGGGTTGACTGGGTGAGTACTGCGCACATGAACATGATGGGGTGGATTGATGGTTACAAGGTGAAAACCTTTGTTGAGTTGTCCCACCTCTTGTTTTGTGAGCATTTTTCTGAAGCCTGTTCACCGGAGCTGCGTCAGTATGTGGCTGACCAGAACATTTTGGACCCCTTTAAGCTGGCTAGGATGGCTGACAAGTGGGTCTCCCACCGGGTGTCCCCTAAGGACTCCAGTGGGAAGGACAAGGACAAAGAAAAGGGGGCCTCTCAGAAGGCTGAGGAGTCCCAGAAGCATTCACAGTCGGGTAAACCAAAACCTTCCTCTCCTAAGACCCAAAAATCTAGTGGGGATAAGTCCTCTGTGGGTGGGAATAAGAGTAGTGGTCCACCTGCTGCAAAGCAGGCTCCCACTGGTTCCAGTACCGTACCCCGCACTCCTGGCGCTTGTTGGGACTGTGGGGCTCTGGATCACAAAAGGGGTGACTCCAAGTGTAAAGGTAAGGCACTTGGAGTACAGGCTGTCAGCCTGACCTACCCTTACCCCGTGTCTGAGGTGGAGGCCACTGTCCTCCCCTCCTCTACCAGGATCACATTTGGTGCTCCGGTAGAGATTTCCTTAGTGTCCCTTGGAGCCTGGGACCAGTATGCGGAAGTACTGGCGACTATCCCACAGAACACCCGTAGGTTTTTAAGAAGTGTCCTCTTGAATGGCCAGCCTTCTACTGGTTTGAGAGACACTGGGGCAAGCATGACAGTGGTGGACAGGACCCTGCTCAAGCCAGAGGACTATGTAGGTGCTCCTCTGAGAACCACCAGGTTAGCTGGTGGGCCTCCCAAATTATCGCCTGTAGCCTTAGTCACACTCATGATTGGAGACAAGACAGCAAAGCTTCCTGTCCTGGTTCAGGACAATGTCCCTGCTAACATTCTGTTAGGAAATGATCTAGTAGAGTTAGGGTTGATCTCGGATGGTCTTCCCATGACTGCTGCTGCAGTCACTAGGTCACAGGTGACACCGGGTCTGGCTGTGGGTCAGGTACCCGAGCCAAAGGCAAGGCCTAAGGCAAGAAGAAGGAAGAGCAAGAAGGCCACCTCTGTGGAGGGAACACCTTCTCTTCCTGCTGTTCCGACCGCACCCATTGGGATCCATGCTCCGGACGGGCTGGGTCCAGGGGAACACCCAAACTCAACTCCTGTGGGAGAAGAGACAGAAGACTCTCCTGTGGGAGAGGTTCTCAACCCGGAGGATCATCCCGACCTACAATGCTTGTTAGCTGAAGGGGGACCCTCCCGGGCGGACTTCTGTAAGGGACAGAGAGAGTGCCACTCTCTCGAGGGTCTGAGGAAACAGGCCCTGTCCCAGGCACAAGGAGAAGTGCCTAGGAATTTCCGGATTTATTGGGAGGGTGAGCTCCTTGTTAGTGAGCCCACTAAGCCTGAACCTGGTGCCCGCAAGAGGTTGGTGGTACCCCAGGTTTACAGGCCCTTCCTTCTGCAGTTGGCGCATGAGGTGCCCTTGGCTGGTCATCTTGGGACCAAGAAGACTAAGCAGAGGCTCTCTGCCCATTTCTACTGGCCACGGATGGGAGTAGAGGTGGAGTCCCACTGCAGGACCTGCCCCACTTGTCAGTTGTCTGGCAAGACTGGAGGCAGGGTCATTGCCCCACTGCAGCCGTTGCCAGTGGTTGGCACACCATTTGAGAGGGTGGGCATCGACATCGTCGGTCCCCTTGACCCTCCCACTTCAGGTGGACATCGGTTCATCCTGGTCTTGGTAGATCATGCCACCAGGTACCCTGAGGCAATACCCCTTCGGACTGTTACTGCCAAGGTGGTTGCCAGGGCATCTGCTCTCCAACCTTGACTCTAACATTCCCTCTGTCCTGATCCTTCTTGATCTCTCTTCTGCCTTCGACACGGTCAACCATACCATCCTGCTCAACCGTCTCTGTGATAATCTGGGTATCAGTGATCAGGCTCTGGCCTGGCTGACCTCTTTCCTCTCTGATCGACCCTCCCAGGTCCAACTGGGGTCTTTCCTATCATCTATCTTCCTCTCCACCTGTGGGGTTCCCCAGGGGTCTAACCTCTCACCCTGTCTTTTCAACCAATAAGTGGCAACTCTCGCTCACTGCATTGCCATTTTCTGCTCAAATTTCCAGTGCTACGCTGATAACGCAACTCATTTTCCAGCTGCCCTCGGCTACCTCCTCTCCCATCTCCGACTGCCTAACTGCCATTCAAAATTGGTGTGCCGCCAATGATCTTTGTCTGAATGCCAGCAAGACAGAGATCCTCCTCATCGGCACACCATCTCGATCCTTTTCCCTCACTCTCTGGCCGGCCTCCCTTGGCCCTCCTCCTACCCCTACCTGCGAGGCTAAGAACCTTGGCGTCATCTTTGACTCCACACTTTCCTTCTCGGCCCATATCTCTGATGTCTCTAAAAAGTCAAACTTCCGACTGCACTTCCTCAGAGGTATTCTGCCTTTCCTCTCCTTCCCCCCAGAAGCTCATGGTATCCCAAGCACTGGTTCTCTCTAGCTTGGACTATTGTAACAGCCTCTTTCCAAATCTACCTGCCTCTACTCTCCGCCCTCTACAACTTATCCAGAACAGGACTGCGAGACTTGTCCTTGGCCTCAAGCCCGGGGATCGTATGTCTCCAGCTTTGAAATCTCTCCATTGGCTTCCAGTGGATTAAATTCAAAACCCTCTGCATTGTCCACAAGGCTTTCTGGGGCCTGGGTCCAAAATACCTTCAGTTATCCCTCCGCAAATACATCCCCTCTCGAGCTCTCCGCTCCTCTACCTCCAACTCCCTCAAGGTCAGTCCTTTTTCAAAGAAACGAGCTGGGGGTAGATCTCTATCTTCGGCTGGGGCATCCCTCTGGAACAGCCTCCCTGCCACTCTAAAACTTGAGGAGAACCATCTCCGGTTCCGGAAGCACCTCAAAACCTTCCTCTTTCCTTCTGCCTTCGCTCCCCTTCTCCCCTGCTGATCTGCTCTCTTGGCACTGTGCACCTGGCCACCCTCTGTCCCCTGGGCCCAGGTACCTGCTCACCCTGCCACCTTCCTGCACTGCCTCCTGGCCACCCCTTGCACTGGGGACTGTATCTGTACCCATACAGCCCCCCGCACCACCTATTTTTCTTCTTTTTCTGCGCTTATTCAGACTCACCCAGTCTGCTGCCTTAAACACAGCACTTGCCACTTGCTGGCTGCACTACCACAGTTTGCCTCAATTTTCTATTTATTTTATTTATCTGTGCTCCTCGGCTTCTGCACTTTCCACTCCCCCCCTTCCATGCACTTTTTCCCTTTTCCCATTCCCATGCATTTGCGCGTTCTCAATGTCACTGGGCCTAATAAGATCATTTTTATGTTGTGCTGTGTTCTCCCTTATTCCCCTCCCTTGCCTAGTCGCGCTCTGAAACACTTGTGTACGAGCGCGATACAAATAAAATCTCATCATATCATAACAGCCAGGGTCAAAACGGGAGCGATAATTTCAGATAAATGGCAACTTAGTAGAGGCACGAGACAGGGCTGCCCATGGTCCCCGATGCTGTACATCCTGGCACTAGAACCACTAGCGATCTGATTGAGGCAGCAGTACAGAGAAATAGGGGTCTACACTAAGGGGGGACCGCACTTGATATCAATGTATGCGGATGATATGATATACCTGCGGCATCCAGAGGAAAACTTGCAATATATCTTGGAGGTGATGGAGCGCTACGCGACTCTTTCAGGCATAGCGGTGAACCCCAAAAAATCATGCATGTTCCCCCTGGGGAGGTACAGAGGAGTCCCACAGGAGAACTTACCTATCTTGCAGATAGCCTGGCATGCCAGAACATTCAGATACCTGGGGATTAACATATATGACATTGTAGACGAGCACAAACATAACACGGAAAGGGCAGTGGAATGTATCAAGAATAGCATGGGGTTCAGGGCAAAGCACCCCCTAGCCATGGTGGGAAGGGCGGCCCTGCTCAAGATGGTGGTCCTACCTAGGCTATTAGACTTCTTCGCCGATATCCAAAACATGGTACCAAAATGCTTTTTTATTAAACTCCAGGGTTTATGTAGAGGTTTCCTGTGGCACAACTCCAGAAACAGAGTAGCCCTATGTAAACTACAGAATACTTATGACAGAGGGGGCATAAACCTGCCGAACTCTGAGATATACCACCTTATAGGGCAGCTACAATTTGTCGCTAGATGGCGGTCGGAAGTCCAGACAGCAGAATCTAGATTGCTTAGGAGCGAATCCGACCCTTATTTCCTAAAAGAACTGATATGGCTACCCAAATCAGAGCTGCATGGGTGATCAAGATTGCTGGACCTGGTCTGGAAAACATGGCGTAAAGTGTGCCAAGCTGTGGGAAACCCGACCCCATGCTCCCCGCAGGCGCCACTTGTGTCGCTATGCGGGGGGGGGGGATGAGTAACTGAGGAAAGGGATCCGCAAATGCTGGGAGCTGGTAGGCCTAGCAACCTTGGGAGATATATGGCAAGAAGGAAAAGCACTAGACTTCCAAAAGATAGTGGACGAAACTGGGGCACATACGGGGCAATATATCACATATACTAGAATAATTAAACAGGTGAAGGAAACGTGGTCCGAAATAGCACTAGCAGAGCAACCTGACACCGCCATAAAAATGATGAACGATATCTCGGAGGGAGGGCATGAAATATCCCGGATCTATGAACTGGTGATGTCTAGAGTGGGTAAGGAGTTGCTCCAATTGAGACGGGACTGAGAGGAGGAAGCGGGCGAACCTATGCAAGACGGACAGTGGGAAAGAGCTCAGAGATATAAAAAGGTGTCTAGGAATGCGAGACTGCAACAGATTCAGTTATATGTCACCCATAGGGCATACATGACCCCCCCAAAGGATCGCCAGATTTGGGAGAACAGAAGTACAAAAATGCAGGGAGGTGGATGCCGGGATGATCCATATTTTCTGGGCGTGCCCAGAGGTGGGTAAATTCTGGTAGGAAGTCAAGCTACGACTATCTGAAAAGGGAACTAAGCTAGATGTGGAGTCCGTATGAGCATGCATGGTGGGGGGGATTCACCAGACGACGCAACCTGAAACATGTGAACAAACGTAAGGAGCTGGCCTACATTCTGGGTAAAAGGAGAATAGCTATGGGCTGGAAAGCAGCTCACAGACCCAGACTAGAGGCATGGTGGAACGATCTCCTGAAATGGGAAGAAGCCGAGACAGTAGCATGGCACGAGGCAGCCAGCAGAGGGGAGGAGGAGGACGTGGGACCTCTGATAGCATGGAGACAAATGGTAGCCACATTGTCGAGACCCTCCCATGCCAATTCTAGTGAATATGACACATCCGAGAATGGCAAAAGGAATTAACCCTAAAAGAAAGGAAATCCGAGGAATTGAAGTGAAAGCTCGAGTTAAAGTGGGGGTGGAGGGAAGACAGCAATCAATAATACGTAAATGTATGCTAAGAAGCTGGTACCTAAAATGTCGGGTGTGATGGTTATGTTTTGTTTGTTGTGAAAATCAATAAAAAATCTTTTAAACATTTTTTAAAAACCCTACCGAGACATTTCTATGCCCTGACAGTGGTATATTTGGAACCCGCTGGTGGTCGATCGAACATTTCTGTGCACCTGTGTCCACTAGAAAAATGTGCTCCCTATGCCCTACCTTCATTTCTACGTAGGGCTCTTTCTGGTCAACAGGAATAGGCACTGGTTACAAACCCAGTTTCGGGCTGTCCCAGGGGAACAGTACATCATCAGATGTAAAGTCTCCAGAGTAATATGCATTGGAGGGATTATCAAAAACATTTCCACCATTCATGGCGTTCTGTTGTTGATTCTGATTAACCGGATTATCCTGAAATTGTGGCTGCATCCGATTTCTATTCTGGCCCGCTATTCCTAGACAACCTCTAAACGGTCTTCTCGAAATAGTCCCATTTCTATTCTGTAATTGTGGGCACTGTGCTCGCCAATGGCCTTCTTGTCTACAATAGGCACATTGATTAATACCTATTGGACCCCCTTGCATGTTGGACGTTAATGCAAATTGGACTCTAGACGGTGCGTTCCCACCACCTCTATTATTGTTCGCTACCTACTGTAACAACACTTTTGTTTTCAAATCTCCTTTATCCCTTATTTCCTTATCCTTTTCTGAATTTACTCTGTTCTCATAATATTGGGCCCTATGTCATTATTAAAGTCAGAATTTTCGCTAACAACCCTCACACAAACTTATTAAAAACAATAAAGATTTTCCATAATAACTTACTAGAAATTCTTGATTCTATTAAAGACACGGAGGCGAGCATTATGCTTCTCTTTCTTTTATTAATATAGAAATAGAAAGCTCAGCAGCAAGTGTTAATGCACCTTATTGAAAGCGCAGGAGTGCGTGGCAGACAAAAGGTGCATGAAAAAACACAACGAACTTAGTAAACATTAACAAAAACAGTGTAAATCCAAGAAAAAATCCATTTCCCAAGATGCTTCAGGAAAGGTCCAGCAAAGGGTCACTAACATGTGACTTAGTCCACCAATGAATAACTGGCTGTCCATATAAACAGTCATACAAATTATGTCACTTCCTCTTTCGAAAGCTGCAACTTGAAAAACGGTGAAAAGAAGGGCTGTAGCTGAAGTCATCTCGAGACTGAAGCCGAAGCAGAGCTGATTAGGCAATCAGGAGGGTTTGTCTGGAGCCGCTGTCAGAGAAGAGAAAGTAACTAGAATTAGTTTCTGCATCAGAGAATCCTAGTTCCCCTTACGGGGGTGGGAGAGAAATAGTGTGTTAACTTGACATGCATAAGTCAGTCCAATAAGCAGTAACATTCCCAAACAAGTCGCACAATTATAACCCAAAGGTGGTAGCGCTGTTATTTCTCTTGCTGGGCGGGATAATGCTCGCCTCCGTGTCTTTAATAGAATCAAGAATTTCTAGTAAGTTATTATGGAAAATCTTTATTCTATGTCAAGACCGGAGGCTCCCATTATGCTTGTTTAAAGCTTACTTACCACGATAGATGCTGGTTGTTCTAGCGGTTTCAGGTAGAAATACTTGAATATTGATTCACCTAACCAATCCGCCATTCTCATGATATCTTCTAGGCGTACTACGACCTGAAATGCTTTGGAAGCCATGGCTCCTCCAACGGAGTGCGCCCCGAAATGCAGGGTATCTATTCCTGCTTGAGTCAGAGTCCAGCGCACCCAGCGTGCTAGAGTTGGAGACGAAACTGCCTTGTGCGGTTTACGCAGGGCTATTAGCAGTTGCCCGTTAGGGGAAGTCCTAAGCGGGGCAGTCTGCTCCTCGTAAACTTTTAAGCATTTAACTAGGCAAAGCTTAGGTTGATCTTTGAAAGCGGGGTACGAAAAAACCCTCGAGTTACATTTCGTTCTCCTGTGCGAATGGAATACCACCCCATCAGGAGAAAAGGTCCTGCCCGCCAGATCGAGGGCTCTAACGTCAGAGACCCTCCTGCAGGAGACTAAGCAGAGCAGTGTAGTAAGTTTGCCTGACAAGGCAGTCCGAGACAGGTCCTTGTTATGCGGCCATGACAGAAAAAGATTCAGAACCTTGTTGACGTCCCAAAGCTTATCATAGCGAGACGGGGGCGGAATTGTAAGTCTTATTCCTTTAAGGAGTCTGCAGACGAGCTGATGCTCTCCAGCTGGAAGCCCTTGAATGAGATCATGCCCGGCGGAAATAGCCGAGCGGTAGGCGTTAACCGTCCTATAGGTGAGGCCTCTTTCAACTAATGAAGCCAGGAAATTTAGGATTTCCTCTATAGGTGCTGAAACTGGATGTGAACCGTTCCTATGGCACCAGTTACTCCAGGCGTTCCAGGAGTTAGAATATCTCTTGAGGGTAGCAGGGGCCCAGCTTTCCTCAATGAGGTTGATTGCCATGGCTGAAATGCCGGGAATCCTCCACCTTGACCTGAAATCCTCCAGGCTGCTAGGTTCAGTGATCCGTTGAGGAGAAGGGGGTGACGCTGTCCTGACGGATCCAGAAGGAGATCTGGAAATTGGGGTAGAAGGATTGGAAAATCCGAAGAAAGTTCCAGAAGAATTGGATACCAGGTCTGAGAGGTCCAGACCGGGGCTATGAGGACTAGGTCCGTATGCTCCTGACGGGCCTTTGCCAGGGTTCTCGCTATCATTGTAAATGGAGGAAAGGCATAGTGAATCCCCTGGGTCCACTGCTGTAGGAATGCATCGGTCGCAGCTGCTGCTGGGTCCGGTCTCCAACTGTAAAAGATGGGTAGCTGGGGGAGTTGAGACGGGATGCAAAGAGATCTACAGACATGGGGCCCCATGTTCGCTGGAGGCGGAGAAAGACTTCTCTGTCGAGCCTCCAGTCGCTGAAATCTGTGGAGTGACAGGAGTGCCAGTCCGCCACTACGTTTGTGAGCCCTGGGAGATATTCCGCTGTCACCGAGATCTGATGTTCCAGACAGAAATGCCAAAAATCCTTGGCTAATTCCGCTAGAGGTCTTGACTTGGTCCCTCCCAGATGATTGATGTACCGTACTGCGGAGATGTTGTCCATCTTTAGTAAGATACAACAAGTCGCTTTGCCTCTGGCAAAGGAGCGCACAGCGAAAGAGCCGGCGAGAAGCTCCAGACAGTTTATATGCATTTTCAGCTCCTGAGGTGACCAGAATCCTCCTGTGGCTACAGAGCCGCATCTCGCTCCCCAACCGGAGCGACTGGCGTCTGATTCTATGATAATATCGGGGGTGGATCCGAAAATGGCTCTGCCGTTCCAAGCTTCCATATGAGTGAGCCACCAATTGAGCTCCGTGCGCTCAGAGGTCGACAGTGTCAGACGTTGAGAGTAGGAGAGGCTCCGTCTCAGATGCTGACCCTTGAGCCTTTGCAATTCTCTGTAATGAAGAGGACCGGGAAAGATCGCTTGAATGGAAGACGACAGGAGACCGATTACTCTTGCCAACTCTCGAAGAGATATGAGGTCTCTCTGTAGAAGTCTGCGGATCTCCCTCCGTGTCGCATGTATCTTGGCCACAGGAAGATGAAGTTGCGAGTTCAAGGTGTCCACCAAGAATCCGAGAAATTCTAGATTCTGGGATGGACGGAGTACAGATTTCTCCCAGTTTATGAGGAAACCAAGACTGTGCAGTAGGTCGATGGCTATTCTGGCCTGATGCACTACTAGGGCTTGAGAATGAGCCATGAAGATAATGTCGTCTAGATAGACTATTAACCTTACTCCCAGTTCTCTCAAGCGAGCTACTACGGGTCGCAGAAGTTTGGTAAAGGCCCAAGGCGCTGAGGAGAGCCCGAAGGGTAAACTCGTGCACTCCCAGTCTTGGTTTTTCCAGGAAAATCTGAGATAGCTTATGTGGGCCTGGTGAATAGGAACTGCTAGGTAAGCGTCCTTCAAGTCCAGGCGCACAAGCCAATCATTTGGCCTCAGGATGTCCCTGAGCATGTGTATCCCTTCCATTTTGAAGTGATGGTAGACAATGAAGTCGTTGAGAGCTCTCAAATTTATAACTGGGCGTACTTTTTGCTTCCTGCGAACCAAGAATATGGGACTGAAGAACCCGCCTTGGCTTGAGCAGGGGCGAATCGCTTGTTTTAGATGTAGACTGCGTATTTCGCCATCTAACGCTTCCTCGTCTGCTATGGACATAACTAATGGTGCAGGACGAGTGGTTTGATGAGGTTGAGCGAAAAACTAAGCGCAGGCCGCGCGCTGCGTCCCTGATCCATGCATCTCCTGATAAGGAGTCCCATGCCTGTGCAAAAAGAGCTAACCTCCCCCCTACGGGTGTCTGTGGCGCAGGCGCTACTATGGGTACACTGACCTGTAGTTTGCTGTTGGGCTGGATATCTTGCACCTCTTCTCCATCCACGACCTCTTCCCCGCCCTCTTGAGGGGAAGAAAGTGTCTGAGCGGTCCTGCCAAGAATTGTATTGGTCCCGGGATTGCTGAGGTCTTCGATCAAAGGCGAAGCGGCCGGAGGAGCGACCTCTGCCTCGTCCGGCCCTGGAGAAAACCTTAGTGGCGAAAACCCTTCTGATGGAGGCTTGAGCCTTATCCAAGGCTGTAAAGGTGCCGACGAATTTCGACATTTCTTTCATGAATGGGTCTCCAAAAAGCAGACCTTGGGCTGCTGCTCCTGATTCTGTATCTGCTAGCTCGGTTAGCTTGCCGTCAATTTTGTATAAAATACCTTTACGGCGTTCAGCCGAGATGGCACAACTGGCATTACCCAGTAGACAGAGGGCTCTTTGCGCCCAACCTGAAAGGATTGTTGGATCAATGGGATCACTAGAATCAATGGCCGCCTCGGCCAGGTCCATAATCTTGGCTAGAGGACCAGTAATGGCCAGGACTCTGTCCTGACAGGACTTCCAAGCGCGGTCGATACCCTTTCTCGGGTCTTTCACATTTTTTCCTAGAAATGTGATCATCTTGGAGTCTAACTCCGGGGTGAGGGCTACTTTTCCAGGAATATTGGGACTGGGGCATTCTGCCTTTAATCTGGCCCTTACTTCCTTATCTAGAGGCTTGCGAAGTCTGTTCATGATGTAATTGGTTGTTCTGGACGAAGGTTCCCAGTCAGAGGATCTGGGGTGCACAAGATCTTCTGGAGCAAACATCCCGCTGGAAGTGGGGGGTTCCTCCGTTACCTTCTTGGGGATGGGGACTGCCACAATCCCAGAGGTAGAGGGTTGCGACCCTATAGTTTGAGAATCCTCATCAGAGGATGAAAGGGGATGGTAGTTATCATAGACCCCTCTATCTTCGTCATCAGTGCCCTGTTGTTCTCCCTCCGGGCTTGAGGGTCTAATACCCCTATTGTCTTCCTCAGGGGAAGAGGGTCTTTCGAGGGAAGGGGAGTCCTTCCTGTCCATGAAGGCTTTTTTAAGCCTGGAGAAGGCGTCTGAGACGGCAGCGGTGGCAGGAGTAGGCTGGCTGGGGGGGGTCATGGAGTCTCTGCTCCTACGAGCCGGAGTACATCCCCCATCTATAAGGTGCTTTCTTTTGCGTGTTTTCTTTTTCCCCGTTGGGGAGGTCTCCTGAAGATGCTCCTCCATACTGTCTAGGCGCTGCTGGATAGGCAGGAGCATCTCGGATACTGCCTTCTTGATGGTGGTCTCCACTGAGGATCCCAGCACCTTTTTGAGGCTGTCTGCCATTGCCACCTCATCTATGTGATACTCTTCCTCCTCATGATCAGACCAATCCTGATCTGCCTGGGGAAAGTACTGAGCTGCCATAATCAACTTCAAATGCACCTTTTTTTTTTTTTTTTTTAAATATAAATGTAAATGCTCTTAGTGGGCAACAGACAGCCTTCTCTCAGCCCACTCAATTTCAGACAAGGAAGGTGTGGAGCACGATACCTTGCTGAAAAGAAAAATCAATATATTTCTGTGGAAGTTATCTGCGACTTCCTTCGATTTCGTTTTCTTTCTTTTTATAAAGTTGTAAAGGAAAGGAACGGGGGCTCGTAATTGCAGCTGGCGCACGCTTTCAAAATCCGTTGTAAAAGCAACGGAAATGACAAGCGAGCGCCAGCTGTTTGAGGAAAGGACTCGGGGAGCAGAGGCTCCCTCTAGTGGCCACGGAAGGCCACCGCAGCGAAATGCAGCGAAATGCTCTCCGTGTGCGGCCTTCCCGGGCTCTGTGGGAGTGAAGAGCGAGCCGGAGGCCGCGCACGGAGGGGTGAATAAATTAAAAGGGCCGCTCGCGAACGCGAGGGCTCCTGTCAGCAGCAGAGATCCTCTCGCGTCAGCGAAGCTGCTAACGCGGAGGATCGAGTGAAACTGACAGAAAATGAAGCGCGTTACGCGCGTGTGTACTTATTATATTTACAAACGCTAAATAAAATATGTAAATATATCATTCATCTTATTAAAATATATTTAAATATATTTAAATTAAACATTTTTTTTTTATATAAACAAGGAGATAAAAAATGGGTACTTATCTTTGCTGTGAGCAGCAAGAAAGAGGAAGTGACATAATTTGTATGACTGTTTATATGGACAGCCAGTTATTCATTGGTGGACTAAGTCACATGTTAGTGACCCTTTGCTGGACCTTTCCTGAAGCATCTTGGGAAATGGAGTTTTTCTTGGACTTACACTGTTTTTGTTAATGTTTACTAAGTTCGTTGTGTTTTTTCATACACCTTTTGTCTGCCACGCACTCCTGCGCTTTCAATAAGGTGCATTAACACTTGCTGCTGAGCTTTCTATTTATATATTAATAAAAGAAAGAGAAGCATAATGGGAGCCTCCGGTCTTGACATAGAATCTCTTACCAGGTCCGGTATTTAGATCTTGACCACTAAAATCTGCAAATATCTCTTCAAACCAATTAAAATAATCTGTCACTCCTTCCAATTGTGAGCAAGCAGTCAATTTATCTCAAACTTCTTTTTTCGGGCACTAAAGTTTTCAATTTCTCTACTATTCGCAATGGTAAAGCCAACATTATTAGCGGTGGCTTTTCTCCAGCATTTCTCTCACTATAAATTTTAATCAAATTCTCCCTTGTATCGCCTAACATTTGCGCGTCATTTATATTTCTAACCTGCTTCCATATATCTACAGGAAGAAACACGGGAAACAACAAATCAATGTCACTCAGTGTAAACACAGATGAATTTAAAACTGATTCAATTTCCTTATAGAAACGTGCAGGAGTTTTCCTAATGTCAGGGACAGTGCTTTATAGTGTTCACTTCTTGCCTAGAAAAGGCAACATGTACAAACTGCAATATAATGGGCTTCTATCGTTCGCGCTGGAATCACTCCATCAGCAGCAACCTCTACTTTCGGGACAAACTTAGGAGGCACCTCCCTCATTGGTAATTGCAAATTAGGGGATTCTACATCTGTTCGTCTATTAAGCAACAAAGCCAAATCAAGAGAAAAAGCAGCGGTTCCGGTGTCAGGCGAAAAATGCTTTTTTATAAATCGTCATCAAATCAGCAGGACAACAAGCCTTCTTCAGCATTCATGCTGTACATACTCAACCATAACCTTTAACACCTATCTCTGCATTTCTGGTGTATATTTACTAAATGTATCATGCACTTCAATCAGGGAAATTGCAGCATCCATAATCCATCTAAGCGCATCTCGCGTACACATTCGCATCTCTTCACTAACAGGTTTCAACGGCGGAAGAAATAGTTTCTGGCCATATGACATATGCGGTTCATGCTTACTCATTATCTCTATATGCAACCGATCAAGTTCTTGCTTAAACACAAGTATTCGCCCTACATGTTCTCGTATTTTTGACGCATTATCTCGCAAATTGGAAAGGACAATCAAATCGCGCAACTCTTGCTGTACCACTGTACCAGTCAAATCACTTCATATTTTAACAAGGTAATCTCCCATACATTCTAACAATACCTGCTGTTCACCCAGGCCTCTATGATCACATATGGAACTTTGCACAGTCGCTTCATTGCCATCATCAATATACGCCTCAGCCCACCGTTTGTTAGTCTTTCCGTTCCTTGCTAATCGTACTACGAGTCAGTCTAATACTTCTTCTTTCAGGCCCCACTGATGCAGAACTGCCAGCTAACGCGTACAACTCATGCTCTGAAGGAGGTGGAGGTAATGATGTCATGGGTGCAAATGGGACGGCTACTGCAGGTGCAGATGGAATCGTGGGAATAGCAACAGGAGGAGATACATAAGGAGGCGGTGCAACTGGGTCGGTGCTTGGATGTTCCATTTCTTCGCTCATTCAATATCTTATTTATCAATTCGTCTGATGTATGCAAATCTTGGGAAGGATATATTTTCTGTATGTCTAATTGGAAGGCCCTATCCATGTTCTCTAATGGCTTCTGTCTGCTTCTGCTGATCATGCTCTAGCGCTTTCTCTACGGGTGATTTGGGTCTACGTGCATGTTTCCCTATACTTTTCCAGCGTTGATTCGCTTCCTTCCTCTAGTCCATTACAACGTCGAACGCTTCAGGTCTCGCCTTTTTTCATAGCAAAACTGATTCTAAATGTTCTATATGCGCTAGTTCGATGCTCCCATTATTCGGCCACTGAAGGTCTGATACACGTCTGGTCTGCCTATGCCAAACCGCATAAAACTCTATTGCCCCTATTCCATATTTAATGTACATATCATGTGCCGGCGACCCCTCAGGTGACGCGGCCTGGCCAGTTTCCAAAGACTGTCTACCGCAGTGAAAAAAACTCACTAGACAGGAAGAAAATTTCCCAGGCATGGTTAACTCTTACCTCTTCTTACCCTGGGCATTTGTACTCGCAAGTGCAACACTCAACCAATATCAGGACGTTTAAGAATCGCGACTCGACTCACCTGATCAATCAATTTGTCTCTCAGGACGCAATTTTCCCTTATACAGGCGCAACCAAGAACTGTCACGACCACGTGTCTGGCACAATTTGCCTCGCTTCCAGGACCCCCGCCTTGATGCTCTCTAGCCGCTGCTAGTCGATCAGGGATCGGCTGCGTACAGATCTGCGAAGGAGTCTCTAAACTGCAGGGGTGCACCAAACCGATCCCGGTCCGACAGCCTTGTCCTCGACTCGTCCTTGCCTTCAACGTATGCGATGGAGCATCACAGGGAGGATCCCTATTCGGGCGCCATCTTTTTTAGACCATATATGGACTAAAGGCACAATAACCAAATACTAAATGACACGCCAGTCGTGAGGTTCGAATTCCAAACCAGTCTGGTTTATTCATAAAGAATCTCAGTCGGCTGACCGGGTCTCAACGCCTCACGACGTGCGTTTCCAGACAGCGTGAGATGAGAGAGAGCGAGCAGCGCCAAAGCAGTCATATATATATACATAATACATCATCCTTTACAATATCATTCGGCCCACCCTTACACATGACGAACAAGCTAGGGTTCGGTAATTGACAGCTATGCATGCAACTTCAGTCAGACTAAACCTTAGTATTCTAGCAAAGGCTGCAGAGGCAATTTTCTGTTATGGGGAACAAGGGGCACTGGCGCAGGGGAAGATATGTTCTAGCAGGGAGACATTCCAACCAACGTAATCTGTTCTCTGCGGCTCATGAGCTAAGGGTCAGACAGTTCTGAGGCAGAGAAAATACCATCCTTCGTGAAGGAGGACCGTTAGTTGAATATAATCAATATTTAACTGCCTTTTACAACAGCGCTTGCAAGACGAACCGGCACCTGGGCTACTGATTAGGCGCAGATCTTGCACAGCTTCAAAGCCTCAGTGAGAGGAAAACAATGTATTTCTGCACGGCTCTACATTCCTGTCTACGTTAGCATTCGGAGTTCAAGCTGTGGCCTCACACTGTGTGGATCTGATGCATAGAATATATTTGCAAAGCGTTACAAAAAGAAAATGGCTGGCATCTACAAAATGGACTCCCAATGGTCACATTCAGGTTTCACGATTTGCAATGTTTGTCACATGATGTGATTTGCTTCTGGCCAACATACTATTCATCTCATTCGGGCTATGCGATTTCATTTACGGTATAACACATGGTGCCCTTCCTTTGGTCACGGTCAGATGTTCTGGTGCAAATGTGGCATCTTCCTTCCTGTTGCTCGGTTGATGTATCAACACTTTATCCCCCGGTTCCAAGGCAGATTCGTGAGCCTGCCTCCGAGCATCTGCTCCGTCTTTCATCTTGCTCTTTTCCTCCAGGTCCTTGTCCTTCGCTTGTTCTTCTAGCGGGGTTGGTGGTGTAAGGTTCAGACCTTTTCCGGTAGCCTCATCTTAACGGGTCTCCTGAGCATCAGATCTGCCGGGCATGCCCCTGTAGTGCTGTGTGGGGTGTGTCGGTATCCCCTCAGCAGTTGATAGAGGGCCTGCTCGAAGGGCTTGTTGAGAATAGTGGCTATCTTTAGAGTCCCCTCGATACTTGCTATGAATCTCTCGACGATGCCGTTGGCTTGAGGCCATTGTGGGGTTATTTTCCTGTGCTGAAACCCCATGTACTTTGCGTAATTCTGAAAGTCCTGGCTGGTGAAAGGCGGGCCGTTGTTGGACTTTGACTCTCGGGACTTCATATGTGGAAGGCATGCGGTCCAGCGCCGGCATCACGCACGTGGCAGCTGTGCTCTCGACCAGCTTTGCTTCCGGAAAATGAGAATGTTCATTTATCAGCACAAGGACATAGGCATAGCTGTGGAGAGGGCCAAAGAAGTCCACCTTCAGTTCGTCCCACACATGTTCAGGGAGTGGGGACATCTGCAGAGGATTTGGATGTGCTGGCGAGGCCACTTGCGTGCACGTCTGGCAACCTCCTGCCATTTCCTCCACCAAGGCGTCCAGTCTTGGGAACCACACATTTGACATAGCAGGTGCTTCGTTGATACCACCCCCAGAGGCCTTAATGCACCTTCTCGCGTAGCGCCTCCGGGATCACCACCTTACAACCCTTCAAGACGATGTGGTCATCTACTATGGATAGTTAATTCTTGACCAGGTCTAAACATTGCATGTCGTCCTGTACGGATTAACTTTTGCTTGTTGTTTGAGATGCGCCCTTCTTTCCGGCTGGATGCAGTGTGCAAAGGGCTGGATCCTGCTCCGAATGGGTGATGAGATGAGACCATCCTACTCGGAGTGGTTGTAGGTGATGGACCACATTGTTGATATACGCGTCAGCTATGGACGGCTGTGCTCGAGCCAGGCTGGTCGGGTGGCGGGACAGGTAGTCCGCCAGATTGTCTTCCTTCTCTAGCTGATGTTTGATATCGAACTTTTAGCCCTGGAGGCGCAGCCCCCAATCTCGCAATTCTGGTAGGCATCCTGGCTTTGAGATCCCCATAGATCATCAACAGGGCTTTATTGTCCGTTATGATCGTGAATGCCTTTCCGTACAGGAATAAATCAAAGTATTCACAAGCCCACACCACTGCCAGGCTTTCTTTCTCCACCTGGGAGTATGCCCGTTCAGTGGCGGTGAGGCTCCTACTGGCGTAGGCCAAGATGAATATGTTGGTTGGGTCGGATCTCTGTGTCAAGATGGCTCCCAGCCCCACAGAACTGGCACCCACAATCACCTTGGTCTCCCTCTGTGCGTCAAAGTACGCCATGTCCTCCACCCTGGCGATATTGTTGCCGATGGTCTCGAACAGTCTTTGGCAGTCATCAGACGACTCGAAGGGCTGGTCTTTGCGGGTGAGTAACCACAAAGGGTTGCTGACGGTGGCGTAATCCTTGAGGTACCTCGAGCAATAGCTTGCCAAGCCCAGGAAGGATCGTAGCTCTGTCGTCTTGGGAGGTTGCGCTTTGTTGAGGGCTGCCACTTTATCTGGATCTAGTCTCATCTCCTTTTCGGAGAATATATGACCGAAGAACCTCAGCGACCCCTTTCCAAACTCGCACTTGCCTTGCTCAGAGTGAGGCCTGCCGCCTCCAGTGCGGCACACACCGCGTGTAACGCTACATGTTCCTCCTTTGTCTTCCTGAATACCAAGACGTTATCTGAGTAGTTGAGGCAGTTGGGCATGTGTCGTATGACCTTGTGTATTTCCTCTTGGAATACCTCAGCCGCCGACGAAATGCCGAAGTCTTGTCTTGTATTGAAAAAGCCCCAGGTGAGTCACGAAAGTTGCGATCTATCGTGGCTCTGGCACGATTTAGATCTGATGGTACCCCTTCGTGAGGTCAAGCTTGGAGAATACCTTTGCGCCATGGAGTAGTTGAATCATGTCGGATCCTCGGTGCCTGGTGTCGCTCCCTTTCAATTGCTGTATTTGCCCTCCGCATCTCCACGCACAGGCGTATGGACCAGCCGGGGATTTCTTGGGAACTGGAACTATGGGCGACACCCAGGGCCTTGGACCTGTGACTGGTTCGATCACCTGTAGTTTGATGAGTTTGCCTAACTCTTCCTCGACTTGCCTTTGTATGTTGACTGGTATGCCACGATAGTGTTGGGCTACTGGACAAACTTCTGGGGTTATGTGCAATTGGATTTTCCTGTGCTTCAACTATCCCCAGTCCGTTAAATAGCTTTGGGAAAGCTGGTTCCACCACTTCCGGCCTGGCAAAGTACTTGTGGGCCATCAGCCGATATAAGATGTGGACTAGGCCCATGTCGACAACTGTCCTGAAGCTTAGTATGCAGCCACTGTTAGCCTCGGTCTTTAGTACATGTAACAGGATATTTGCTGTGTGCACCAGGCCATGATGGTGCCCTTACAGGGCAGTGGCATGGTCACCCCATAGAGATATATGTCTACTGTTGCCTTTTTCAGCCGTGGGGGCCCAGCAAGGGAGTTGTACGCCTCCGCGCTGATATGGACGATAGCCCCTGAGTCCATGAGGAATTCCAGCGTCGTGTCATTTACTTGTAGCGTGAGAACAGGGCTGTGTTGGGCAGCGGTGTCATTGTTAAGCGCCCATTCATATCCCTTCTTCCCTTGATCCTCCCCCGACGATGGGGACTCACTGCTCGAGGCCGATCTAATCTCTATATAGCGGTCAAATCGTCTCCTCCCGCTGGACCTGGATTCCTCTGATGCTGTCTCTCCTCTCGGGTGTACGCACTTCTGCATTATCGGTCCCCCTGCCGTTGATTTTTAGGGTCACCTTCCAACCTGTTGCCTGGTGGGCTTAGCCGATAGCTCCTCTGTTCTTGGAATCTTTGTCTGCCGGGCATAGAGGCTGGTGCATTCTTGCAAACGGCTCTGAAATGGTCCATTCCTCCGCAGGCAGCGCACTGCTGCCCCATGGTGGGGCATTCACCAGTGTGTGGAAATTCATAACCGCACCAGAAGCACGTGGCCTCTGAGCACTTTCCGCTCTGGTTGGGTGTGGTGGACAGTTTGTTTATGACGCTGGGGTCTGTTGATGGGTGTTGGATCATGACCTTACCCAAACTGTCAAGCTGGGACACTACAGCCGCCTCCATCCGGGCTAGACCTTTATTTCTGCAGAAGCTGTTTCCTGAAGGGCTGCGATGCACAGCCGGCAATCACCTGAGACCGTAGAGCCTCTTCAATGGAGTAACACTGAAATTCACAGTATTTCAGTTTGATGCAGAGTCGCATGACAAAGTTGTTGAGGGAAATGCCATTTTCCTGTCTCGTGGTATGAAAGATGTGTCTTTCATCATCAATGTTGGTGTGGGGGCAAAATATTCTGATAGCTGCCGTGCAGGTCTCCGTATGATGCAGTGTCTAGATTGAGTAGCTCCCCCGCAATGTCCCGGACAGCAGGCCCCACCGCCATGGACAGAGTGTTCTTCAAACTGGTGTCGTCGGTGAGCCCTATGGCCCCTACAGAAAATAAAGTCTCTCAACCATAGGACCCAACAGGCCCAAGGTTGGTGGTGTCTCTAAGGTCAAAAGGGTGGGCCAGGTGGAGTACCTGTGATGCGCCACCTGCTGCTTGTGCTGTGCTGGAAGCGCCTCCTGGCACGTCATGCCCCCCTGAGGATGCCACCTCCGGATTCGACATGGCGTTGCATAGAGATGGGCCCCTCAATGGGCCTCTGTCGTAAGGCGAGGTGTGTTTTCCTTGGGTTGGGGACTTCCCTTTACCCCAGGCCATTACTTGGGCCTTGTACGCTTTGTGTCCTGCATCTTGGGCTCTTACCCCTCTCACAATCACTTTTGGGCAGATGTGCCTCCCCCTCAGGCCCTCACTGTTACCAGGGCGTGCCCTTGAGCCTCTAGTGTGATGCCAAGCCTCTGTGACTGTTTCTGCACCACTCTGTGTGCCTCCGGGCACCCAAGCCGGGTGTAACTGTAATGAGCCCCTCCCCCAGGCTCTGAGTCGTGGCCTTCACGTGTGCGAACGCGGCCAGGCCGTCCACTTGGGGAGAGAAGCAGGCAGAAGGGGCGGGCCTAAGTTGAGGAGGCGCACCGACGCACTTTTCAAATGCCCAACGGCATCCTCCAGGCCTCGCGGCAGTGCTGGACTCTGGCGGGTCCTCTGCTCCGCCCTGCGCGGGTCCGCGAGTTACCTTGTCCCCATTGTGGAACCATTGGCTGGCCTCCAAGACCAGCTAACTATCAGGCCTCACGCTCACATTCACTCACGCGGGCCAAACAAAAAAAAAAGAGGCATGGATAAAAAGAGCGGTTGCGTACGTCCTCCTTTATTCGTTACAACCTGGAACTGCCTTTCCCCAACGCCCGCCTCCCTAACCCAAACATCACTTCCCTTGGAAGACGGCCACAACGTGGTGGGGCTGTCTGGGTGTTTCCTGCACACCATGACAGGATCTAAAAAAATACTAGGGATATAAAATCCAGGGTGCGTGGCACCACTGGCCATGTGTTTTGTAAGTGGTACAAGCCCATGTGCGCAATATACAAATAGTTTTATACGAAGCAACAGAGAAATATTTGATAGGTCAATGGAAAAAGGTTTGTAGGGTAGCAGGCAGATAAAGAATGGTATCTGGACTATCCATCGAAAATGGATTCATCGAATTGAAATCCAACAAAATGTATTAATTGAAAGGCATTTCCATCGAAATGCACTTTCATTGAATATATTTTGTTGGATTTCAATTAGGGTTAGGGGGAATCCCGCAATAAAGAAAATGTTACACAACGCTGCCCAGTGCCGAAATACTTTCAAGATTTTAGGACTGGACAGCTCCATGTAACATTTTAACGTTAAAAATAAATGCATCGAAATTATATATATCTTTTACATTTAAAAGTACATATCCATCGAAACTTGTTTCAATGGAAATGTAAATGTAAAAGATAACATTTCGATGCATTTATTTTCATTGTATTTTTTTCAATGGATCTGCTTTCCGATGGTTGGGATTTGATTGAAGACCATAAAGAATGAGCAGTTCAAAAGCAGTGGGAGTGTGTTAGAATTCACAGTTGCCGAAGCAACAATGTTCTAACACTGTACCAGTCTATATGATGGGTTGCTAAAGGGGGACAGTGGAGGGCGAGAGATGTTCTAACATCTTACATATGCTGGGCTCTGGCCTGGATCAAGTCAACATCTTTCCTTTGCAGTCCTTGAAACACATTCTGGCTCATGTCAAAATGATCCCCGTTGTGCAGTTCCTGTGGTGTGTATGCCCAATAAATAAAGAGGCAGACTCTTGTGCATGCAGTCTTTGCAACCCAGCCAACATACTGATATCGGAAACAGACTGCTCATATGCCTATATGCCGACAGGACTTGGCATTCTAGACGAGATGCTCAATAGTCACGTTTTAGTCTTTGCTTTATAGAATTTGCAGTCCTGGATGAATGAAAAAAACAAATGTACAAGTCCCAGACTGCAAAGAAAATAAAAGCGGACTCATCTCCACAATAACATTACATTACATTTATAAAGCGCAAACTATGGGCCCGTAGTCATAAAGACGCTAACAAAAAGATACAAGACATAAAAACAAAGAAGAGGGCACCAGTACTAACCTAAACCAATCCTATCTAGGATGGTCACAGTGAACAAGCAACCCCGAGATCCTGCTTATGAGAAGAGAAAGTTTTAAGTTCTTTCTTGAAGATGGCCAGAATGTTTGGTTCACGCAGGTAGTCTGGAAGGAAGTTCCACAATATGGGGGCTTTGAAAGCAAAAGGCACGTTCTCCGCTTTAGAGGTCTTAGGTCTAAGTTGCTCCAAAAGATTCTGAACCCTGGATCTTAATGCTCTGGCGTTTACTTTATCATTGATATAGCACTGAAGATATGGAGGCATCATTTACAATCTACATTTAAATGTGATAACCAGTGTTCGAAATTGAATTCTTGCCTCCACTGGAAGCCAATGGAGCCCCCTCCTGGCAGCAGAGACATGGTCGCGCCTGGAAAGCCCCACTGCAACTCTCACTGCCCAATTCTGAACCTGTTGTAGTTTCTGTAGGGCCAACTTGCCGATACCTAATAATAGGCTGCAACAATAATCTAGTGGCCCCTATTATCGCTCTTGCTATAGTTTCTGCGCTTTTCTGAGAAATAAGGGGCCTCAAGTGTGACAATAGTTTGACAATAAGAGTCATGTATGCATGCAATCCATGTAGCGTGTGCTCTGATGCCACCAGCAGCTTGCATGTGCACACCAGCAGAATTCTTGAACAAAAGGCACAATGGACAAAGGAAGCTATGGACAATACAACAAGGAATGCAATTTACTCTTTAGCCAAGTAACACATCTGAAAGGTCAGAGAAAAACCACCATGCCTTTGCATCGTTATGGGGAGATGGCCATCCATAATTGATATGAAAAAATAAGGTTAATCTACTTTTCGTAGCTGTGTTATCATTTACTACATCACTGCTTCCAAGATATGCATTATTTTCACAATAACCAATGCACATCAAATAAGTTTCACAAAGCCTGCACACATGATAACAGGGTGGGAAGCACATGTGATTGACTGTCAAGCAGATTTAGGTCTGCTGTTGCAGGCCAATGTCCTTCTCGGTCTGCTCTTCTCAAACTTGTAAACATTTCTATAAACGAGACGGGTAATTTCTCTGCCCATCCTTTGCAGCAGATCTCCACGATCCTCTTGATCCCAATGTTTTGTTACTATGCTGGTCTCACCGCAGTTCTGCCCACTGGCTCCGCAGACAAACAACGCCTCTCCAGTTTGGTCTGATGTTTCAACATGGCTCACCAGCAATATCTGGCAATTAATCTCCTTTAAGATCCTCCTCTCGAACACCTCTGGATATTTCTTCTCTGCCCTATTTGTGGTCCACAGTGCTGCATTGCACATCACCCGACTCCGGCCTAGGAAATATTCCTGCTACCATATGGTTATCTGCATCACAAGGTCACTCAACCCCAGGTGCGCAAGCAGTCAGGAGAGCTGGGACACTAGACAGAGGAAGATCATTTCATTTGGGAATAGGCATCATGGAGTGGCTTGCCATCCAAGGCAGATAGTGCAAAGACTGTTGGAGATGCAGGTGGATAGATAGTTCAGGTGCCAATTTAGGGGACGATGATATGGGTGACGTATGAATAAATGATAGAAGTTGCTAAAGGAGGAGGTGCAGTAGGCAAGGAAACCAGGAAATATCTCAATGCTACAGCAAAGGCCATCAGGCAAGTGCCTTAAATTCGTTACAATAGGCACAATGGAAGGATGAAGACCAAAGGGAGTTTTTTCAAAAATTAAAGTTTTAGGTTTCTCCCTTCTTTCCCATTCATAGCAGCCACAATACCCTAAGCAAGCTACAAGATAAAAGGGTCTATGTCCTCCCTTTAAAGAACAGTGATGGCTAATTTGCGCAGTTATGGGTATAAAACACTATTATCTTTATACTCGACACACAAAGCAAGGAACTCTGGCCCTTTAAAATGTGGTCTTCTCTCCTTCACTCTGCCCTTGTAGCTCTGGGCTACTTCCTCAGTGGGTAGATAGTTACTCTCAAGTCTCTGGGATTTATAGTGCACAGCACTGCTTTCTTGGATTTGGCGGTCTCTTTCTTTGTCGTTGCTGAAGACATCAGGGTATTGCACTTGTCCACCTAGACCCCTACTAGGCATCATCACCTGGTATCCCTAGGTCTTCCAGAAGGGACTGGCATCTATGCAGTTGGATGGACCACAGGGTGCTTTCAGCCATCGCCTCCCAATAGTAAAACTTCTCCCAAGTCAGCCTGGGCGTATGTTAACTGTGTCCTGATCAAGCCCTTGATCTGGACCCTGCTCCGCCTTACTTCCTGGATACACTTTCATATCATCCCTCGCATTTTTGATCTGCAACCTTTGATTGGTCTTTCCCCGTCATCAGGCATTTCTCATTCTCTCCTATTTCTACTTTCTTTGAGTGATGCACCTCATCCTCCTGCCCTTTGTCTTTCCACTGGTATTCCTTCACTTCAACAGTCTCTTTTCCCTCCATGCTGCATTGAAATTCTTGCTCCCATACAGCACCTCTCCTTTTCTGTGCCACCTCCTTTTCAGTCTCTTCTCCTCCACACCTCTCACTACACTTGTCAACCTACTGCTCTGCCAGGACGTACACTGCTTGCGTTTCTCCTGTACCACCTCTCTAGGACTTGTAACACCAACACTCATACGCTGCTGGGCTCCATTTGCATGGGTCAGCAAGAACAAATTGTGTAGCTGAATGAGATCAGCTGAGAGTAGTCCAAGCACATTGGATGATTTGGGTTAACCCCAGGCAAGCTACAATTTCACCAGGTGGCTTGTGTGGCCTAATGGACTGATCCACAGCTCAGTACAAAGACACTCAACAATCTAACCAACTTCTGCACTTGGCTAAAACCTCCCTTTCAAATCCACTCACTTGTTCAGCACTCCTTCTGTGCCCAGCGAAGGAAGATAAGCAGGCCCTGGACACTTCCCATGAATAGTACTACGAGTCAAATAGAATTCTCCAAGGGCGCAATGCAGCACACAGACTCCCATGGTGGCGGGTCTACACAAAGTTTGCTTTACCTCACCAGCGTGAACTAATTTTGCAATACAGAAAAGGGTTTAACACTAAATAGTTAAATGAGAGAGGACCTATGTAAAAAAAGAAAGTCCAATAAAATCGGTTTACTAATTGTACAGTGTGTGGAAGAAACAGAGGGCATGGTGGAGTAGCAAGAACAGCACTGGCAGCATTTCCCCAATGTAATAGGGAGAGTCCATATTTTAGGAGAATATTTAGATGAATTAATGTTGGAGACCAAAGTAGCAGCATTGTTGAGGCCAGACGGTCATCAGAATTCTAGTTTTACATAATAGATGAAATTAGCAGGTTATGTTTTTGACAGGTGTGGCAAGACACACATAGGAGACTGACATGTTTAAACGAAGATTTAAAAAAAATATATATGGACAAAACTAGTAAATGTTCAACTTAGTAAAGAATTATATGATTAGGTTCCGTGCGAGAGACACTGGATGCAGGAGTTCAATGCATTTTGTAATGAGAAATTCAGAAATGATTTTATGGAATAAGTATGCAACTGATAAGAATTGCTGCTACTGCACCTTGCACTTTATAGATATGTATGCACTTTATGAGTCTAAAGCAATTTTGCACAAAACCAACTATGCTGCTAACTGAAAGTTTCAGTCATGATACATTGTTATGCTGACCAATACTGCTGCTACTGCACTATGCACTTTACACATTTTAGATCATCAGAGACAGGAACATGATCAAAATCATTGCTACTGCATGATGTGGTTTCCCGATATATTGGCACTTAAGGATTCCAAGGCTTTTATATGAACAATACCATGCTGCTAAATCGGAAAAGGTTTGGCGCTTGTCGCTATTTGCACTATGCACCTTATGGAATCATAATTGTTGCCACTGCACGATGTGGTCTATCGACATGTTGGCACGCAAGGATTCCAATGCATTATTTACGAATAATATCATACTGCTAAATTAGAAAAAGTTTGGCGCTTGTCGCCTTCTGCACTATGCACCTTATTAATTGGAGAGCACTGAAGACAGCCACACTATCAGAGTGACTGCCATTGTAGTATGCATCATCTTGCTACCCACACATCATAGGATCCCAATGTACTGCGTAGTATAAGAATTGTGCAGTCGATTGTAAGCCAAAGATGGGACATGGATCACTAACCAACATAGCCATTGGTGCAATATGCATTTCATGAAATACAAAGGTTTCTGAGAAAGTCAATGCTATGCTGATCAATGAAGCCACTAGGCGTTAATCGCACATTGGGGCTGGGTGGCCCATAACCCTGTTAGTGCATTGTGCACTTGTTTGGTAGAACTCTGTCAAAATACTGTTAAATGTCTATGTGGCTGTTTATAACTCTGTGGCAAGTCGGGCATCTATATGACATTAGATTTGAAATGTCAGATACTGTGTTTTTAAAAATGCACGGAATCCCCAAAACAGAGGATACTCGAGCACAATTCAAAATAGTCGATGCACGAGGGGTACTGTGCATGTGTCTTGTGAAGAAAAGATGCATATAAGAGTCAAAAGCACTACCTCTGTCACATTATAAAATGGCCACCATGCTTTTGCTAGACAAGATATGCATTGGCAAAGGGAGTCCTATTTTGACCAAAATAATCTCCAGTGTTTCCCGTATGCTCTGCACTAATGTTTTAAAACTCACTGGTTGTTGGGGGCTTGCAGTTGTGAACAAGCGGCGAGATTTGCTGCGAAACGCGTAAACATGCACTTTTTTGCACTATGGGAGTGCCATATTTTGGGTATCAGGTATTAATATCGCCGCATATATGGTCGCCGTAAATAATATTGCCGTGAAAATGTTGTGGCGATATTATTTGGGTGACCATATATGTGGCAATGGGGGCAAAAAAAATACATGGAACCATATTTTAATGGCCTGTAATTTTAACTTTTAAATTTTGCTTGCCGAGTTGTAAGGACCCAAATAAAGAAAACTTTTTTCTACCAAACGACATTTTTGAATCGGATGCTTTATTTATCAAAACGACTGAAGAGTGCCACTTACTTTGCCTGATGGAAATCAGTGCCCCAAAGAGAGATATTTATATATAGCACCTCTAGACCCCTACCTCTACGATAGGTTTCCCTGACTAACAACAAATGGGTGCTTGTCAAAATCCAAAGCTATCCTAACATCTGCCACACCACGATGAAAAGAAAGCAAGACAATTTAATTTAAACTTAGAATAGGGTTAATCTCCCCCCTTCATAAATCAGCGGTGCCTGGTTTTCCAGCTCATGGCCTGGAAGTTCCAACAAACATACAAAAAGTGCCTCTCTGCTTTCTTTTGTAAAAAAAAAAACCAAACAACAGCCTTATGAGCCAGTCCAAACAGTTTCTAGTTTATCTCCTCTTTGGGGATATATTCTCCATATTAAGATGAACAAGTTCTTCTGATCTGGACAGGTAGATATTCACAAAACGGTCTCTTTACCCCTGGTTGGATATTTCTACTTTCAACCTTGTGTGGGCTACAGGCCTGCTTGGCCCACCTTCGGTTGTTGCTTTTCTCACCCCCTTCTTGGGTCTTTGGATTCTCAGCCTAGCGTGGGCTAGGGGCCTGCTCAGCCGATTTGGTCCTCACTTCTCCCACCCCAAATGATCAGCCCTGTTTGGGCTACAGGTGTCTCTAACTCTGCTTTGCTTGTCAGTTCTTTCCCCCTCTCGTGGAGTTTGCAAATTCTCTGCCCTGAATGGGCTTGGTTGTGGCCACAACTCCCTCCACTGTGCCTTGTATATGCCACAAAACCTTGCCAGTCGCGGTGCTCAGTAGTGAAGACGCGTAGACCTGCATTCTCAACCTGGCTCTGTTCGGCATGGTTTGCTTTCTCAAGTCGATTCTTCCTTACCAGAACTTCAGTGTGAGAGAAGCAGGTACGTGTCGGTTTGGCTACGCTTCCTTTCTCAGCGGCCCAGGCTCGTCAGGATCTTCATTGAAGCGGCAGCGTTCCACGGGCTGACTTGGGTCTCCACCCACCATGCCGACTGCAAGGCTCTCCCGGTTTTGCTCCTCCAGCGAGGGAGAGACTCCCTCTGCACAGCTGGCTGAGGTGGCATTTCATGCCCTCTCTCCGAGTCTCCCTCGCACTGCTGTCGTCCAGGTGTCTTTGGGTCCCTCCCTGGGATGGAATGGGGATATTACATTGGTCCTTGTTTCCACAAAGAGGATGCAACAAATACAGGTCAGAAACCAACCCATTGACTTTAAAGGTGTCTTGTAAAGCATTGCCCTGTTCAGTTATCATATAATCAAGAAACACTTAGGACTTTGCAGTAAGGGGAGATGGAATTAGATTCCTTGATCCCAGACGGGCATGTGGGTCACCCCCAGTAGGATCCTGCTAGTCCTGACCCTTAGGGAGGGTAGGTGGGACACACTGGCTAAATCTGTCCAGACTAGACAGAAGATCTGGAGATGTGGCATCAAGAGGAACATTTTCCTCATGTCACATGTTCCAGGGGAACACAACAGCCTAGCAGACACACTAAGCAGAAATACAGACCTCCCCCAGAACACAAGTGGGAGCTAAATACATTGCTAACAGCATTTTCGCAAAATGGGGCCAGCCAAACAGATATGTTTGGCCTCAAGATCAGAATCCATCAGAATTTAAGAAAATGGCTGCAGTAGATAGGTAATGCTCGCCAGGTGTCCTGAGAAGAAGGTAAGAGAATCCGTTTTCATCTCCTTGCCTTAGGTGTTAAATGCATTTAAGTATGTGGCAGGTGTTACTGAGAGGGATAGCAGCCACGTTCTTACTTTTATATTCTTCTATATCAGTTATCTCCTTTACTGTTTGCCAAGCTATCCCATAGTTTGTGTGTAAATCTAGACCGTAATACCCTTGTAGTTATTGTGCTTAACATCGATACTGCTGGATTGCAGATTTGGTGCCTTTATTCCTTGCAACGGTACCATTTCCCGCAGAGCTTCCCTCTTGTGGATGCACTTCAAGAGGACAGGCTCTATTAATGGGTTGAACCCATACGAGAGAGGATGAGCCATATGTGCTCATCATGCTGTCCAGATAGCCGGTATTATTCCCTTATTCTGGAGTTCTTTGCTGGTACGTTTTGCTGTGTCCTCCCGGTTTTGGACCCCATCTTGTTTCGGGTGCAGCCAGGCACGCTTTGCAGCTTCTTTGGTTTTGTTTCCAGGCACTTGTGCTCTTTCAACACTTGTTCCTGTGGGCAGTCTTTTCAGAGGTTGGAATTGCTGTTCTGGGGGAGCTTTTGATAACTTAAGAGATTCCCTTACACATCAAACATATACAAGAACTGAGTTACTTACCGATTTTGCTTTCGATCTGCAACTGACTGAAGTCTCTCTTCAACCCATGGTTTGCATTTCATATAATGCTCTGGCATATTGGCAGTGTGCTCACATCATTGACATAGTAGCACAATGGATTAATCTTTTACTGCTGTGCTATTGCTTACATTGTGTTTATCTGCGCTCACCAACATATTTATATCCCAACTGTTTGGTTTCTGCTTTCAGCAGCACCACAAGCACCAGCTAATTTCTTTCTTAGTGTGTAGAGGAACAGGAGGTGCACGTATGATGCATAGTGGTATGACTGGCATCTTTTTAGCTTGGAGCGCGGGGGAAAAGGTTGGGCATGCCGGGACTATCAAGAGTAGGAATTTGATCTAGGTTGGAGTGCTCGTCTTGCATTTCTTATGTTATGCTAACTGAGTGCGAACAATTATATTTTTTACTTGTTAAGGGGCGGTATGCATTTTGGAAATATATGATAGTAGTCCTTCATTAGGTAATTAGGGCTGCTGCTGTAGGCTCAGAAGACGCTCTATTCCAAGGGTTTCTTTGTCTTCCAAGTTCTATAGTGGGGTGCTCTTTTTGGGGTTGTCGTTTTGTTTTATTTGGGGATGTTGCATTACTAGCTACAATATTTAATAGCAACGAATGTTTATTTCATGGCCCATGGAAGGATTACTAAGGTGGTTTACTAATAAGGGTATTGCACTATGGCCTACCAGTGAATGCTTCCGCAGCCAGAAGGTGCACAGGCTATACCATGTATATATATATAGTGCACCCACCAGATATCTGCACAGTAAATCACCTTTTCATAATTTTCCTATGGTCCCCTATACCACAAGACAAGGTCAGGTCTTCCAGCTACATTAGTGTGCACTCTCATTCGCTCACCGCCACAGGATGCTATCAGAGTATGGCTCCAGGTGAGGGAGACTTGTTTGTCATTTTGCCCTTTTGAGCCTTCCAATTTTTCTTTCAGCACACAGCCACCTCTAAGCTCCGACACCTCCGTCAGAGGGCTTAGTAGCACCAGGTCTCTTAAGGGCTCACCATAAGGGACACAATATGAATATTTGGTCTCCAAGCGTCCAGAACATCCAGGAACTCTTTAGCACATCTCAAGGCCATCATATATCCATAACCTTACTTATGATTAAACCTACAACACACTGCACTCTTAACTGAGAAGGTAATGGATTTGTCCATTAGGCACATATTTTTACTCTTTTCATGACAGTTTGGTCTAAACCCATACTACGTTACATAAATCCCAGCTAATGCTACCACTCAATCCTCAGGTTATCCTCGCCTCCCCTAGTCACCTGTTGCAGCTTACCTTTATCCTGATATCCTTCCCACCCTACAGACCAAAGTCTACTTTGCACCCTGGGTGAGGTCACCATTCACCCATACAGACACAAGGGTTCAGTGCTCCAAGACCACTACATTGGTGATGTGTGCAGTAAAAAAACAACTAACATAACCTAATACATTGTATGCAGCTATGTATTCCTATTGGGGGGAAAGGGACGAGAAAGACTTGCATGCTTCATCCGGGCTGCAATGAACCAATAGGATTTATTTATTATGGAACAAATATTTGTATCTTGATTTGCTAAATATTTATTGTGGGGGAAACCCTTAATGTGTTTGACTTGTAATGGTTTTGCTTTTACCAGTTAGATGTACATATGTTCATAACCATTTACAAGACTTCCGAGGACTTGATAACTAGTTTCTAGACAAGAATTCCTTACAGGTAGGAGCCATCTTGGGCTCCTACTCCTCAAATCCCTTTTTTGACTCCTAAGGCACCATGGCTGATCTGTACGTCAGCGACAGGTTGGATAACCGACTGAATCTAGTTCTCTTGTTCACCTACAATGATGCTCAGATGCCTGTAGAGGGTCGATAGGATTTGGCACTGGTGCCTGGAAAAAACAATGCTTTTACTCCAATACTGATTTTCCTAACTGTCCGAATTTCATCGAGGTCCTATTGAGACAGACAAAGCTCCCAAAACACTAGATATTCAGGTACTAGCCTGATTACGTATTGTGGGCTAAGGTGGAGAACCAAGACCCCTTGTGAAATGAGATCACACTGGAGAAGATGTAAGGGACATTGGAAATTTCCAGAAGGTCTCATAACCAATAACTTTTGGGCCAGCCAAGGGCCATTAAGATCAATTGGCAACTGTTGCTGTGTCGGAGTCTGTATCAGCTTGGGTATGCGGGAAAGAGAAGAGGCGCGGTGGAGGGGATAACCAGTGTATGCTGTCAGTCACTGCCAGGGGACGAGAAAGGTGACCCCCATGCAAGCAGTCTCCCTGATACTTTTAAGAAGCAACGCAAGCACTTTCTGGTCAAATGGGTGCCAAATGGACCAGGAGAGAGGAGACACATTTCTTAAAGTTGGTATAGGTAGCCTACAACAGGAGGTTCGCAAAAATGGGATGCTTCCGAACTCAAGCTCAGAAAGACTGCTCGGATGTTGAGGGTCCCTGCAAGATGAATAGCTACATGTTGCATGCTATTCTGAACTGCACAGTCCCATATCTGATGCGCCAGAGCTCACTGCTGCGAGCCCAGAGTCCCCTATGCTTGCTCAACTAGAACAGAGCTGTGGTATTGTCTGTGTTAATCAGTACTTTGGAGTAGTGAAAGGAGGGCAGGAAGGAACAAGTTACGTACCTGTAACTGTTGTTCTCCAGCATGGGTCGGGCATGGATTCACATGCTCATGAATATTCCCCGTCGTCAGGCTGGGAAACCTCAGTAAAGAAAAAAATCAGTTTCGTTTCTGAACTGTCTTTCTCCTAATAACCAATCACTGGTCTCTGGGTCATACTGCCCCCAGCCAATGACTGCCCTCTACCTAAGCCCCTCCTCTGGCAGCCATCTTCAGATTTGGTAGCACGTAAAGTGACAGTAGGACCAAGAGAAGAGCCGCAGAGGGGTAGGAGGGAGGATTCGCATGGGAATCCATGCCAGACCCATGCTGCAGAACAACAGTTACAGGTAAGAGATTGTTCCTTCTCCAGCATGGGGTCTGGCATGGATTCATATGCTCATGAATACAAGAATACATAGCAGTACACACATGCACAACCACGGGAGGTGGCAAGGCTCAACATTAAGCAATTACATCAACTCAACATTAAGCATCTCTTACCCCTTCACCAGGCCCACCTTCAGGCGAACAGGTTGCGCAGCACTGCCTGGCCGACTCTGGATTCCTCCCTGGAATCCCGGTCAACGCAGTAGAATCTCGTGAAGGTGTGCATCGACCTCCACGTAGCAGCCCTGCAGATGTCCAGCAGGGGCATACCAGATAGGAACACCGCGGTAGCAGTGATCGCTCTGGTCGAATGGGCTCTCGGACGGCCGGGCAACGGTTGGTTTGCCAACCGGTGACAGTGCATGATGCAGCCGGAGAGCCATCTGGAAATGGAAGCCTTCGAGAGGGCCTTCCCGTGGTTCACAGGTCCAAAGTTCACAAACAGCTGTGATGTCTTACGAAAACTCTTCGTGCGGTCCACGTAAAACTTCAGCGCTCTAGCCACATCCAGCGAGTGAAAAGTCCTCTCGGCCAGCGACGAAGGCGACGGGAAGAAAACTGGTAACACCAAGGGCTTGTTGAGATGGAAGTCTGACGGCACCTTGGGCATGAAGGAGGGGTGCGTCCTCAGCACCACCCTCGTCTTGTGGAATGTCAGGTAGGGTGGTTTGCAGGAGAGGGCCTGGATCTCTCCCACTCGTCGTGCGGAGGTGATGGCCACAAGAAACGCTGTCTTCCACGATAGGAACTTGAATGGTGCCAAATGCACCACATTGAGCTCCCACGTCGGGGCCGGAGCCTTCACCGGCGGGAATGATCGGAACAGTCCTTTCATAAACTCCTTCACCAGGCGAGGAGACCACAGAGATGATCGTCCCGGCGCTCTGGTGTAGCGGGAAGTCGCTGCTAGATGCATCTTGATGGAGGCATGAGCTAGCCTCGCCTTGGCCAGCAACAGTAGGTACGGCAGCACTTGAGGGCCGTAATACGCAGAGGGCTAATCTTCTGTGCACGGCACCAGACAGAGAACCTCTTCCATTTGTGTCCATAGCACTTGAGAGTTGAGGACGCCCTGGCCTTTGCAAGCACCTCCTTGCAGTCCGCCGGGATATATTATCCTCCAAACTCTAGTGCTGCAGGAGCCAGGCATGCAAGTTCAGCAACCCCGGGTCGTGGTGGAGGATGACGCCTCCTTCTCTGGCGAGGAGATCCACGTCAGTCGGCAGTTTGACTGGGGGGGGACGCTGACATGTCCAGAAGGTCCGGGAACCAGATCTGCCTCGGCCACACCGGTGCGACGAGGATCCTCCTGCACCGGGACCGTCTGAGTTGGTTGATGAGTCGCAGCAGCAACGGCAACGCATAGAGGAACAGGCCGTCCCAGGGGAATGAGAAGGCATCGCCCATGCTCCCAGGCTGGGGAAACCTGCTGGAGAACTTCAGGCACTTGGTGTTCATCGCCGTCAGGAATAGGTCGATCTGGGGATTGCCCCATCATGGAAACGCAGATCCACTTGATCCTGGCGCAGTTCCCACTCGTGGCACGAGCGCAGCTCCCTGCTGAGCGAGTCGGCAATGGTGTTCTTTAATCCTGCCAGATGGAAGGGTCCCAGAAACATCTCTTGGGCGACGGCCCAGTGCCACAGATCCTGGGCTTCCTAGGATAGGGCTGGGGATCTGGTGCCTCCCTGCTTCCGGATGTAGAACATCGTGGTGGTGTTGTCGGTGAAGATCCTTACCACCTTGCCCTTTAGGGACAGAAGGAACGACCTGAGGGCCCAGAACACAGCCCAGAGCTCCAGGACATTGATGTGTAGTGACCTCTCCTCCGGGAGCCAAAGGCCTCTTGCGTGGAGATCTCCGGTGTGCGCTCCCCATCCCTCCAGGGAGATGTACGTCGTCACCTTCTCCCGATGTGTCGGGGTCTGGAAGTCCATACCCGCCGCCAGATGCGCGCGGGTGCCCCACCACCGGGTCGCTTGGTGGAAGGTCTCATTGAGCGAGATCCCGTCTTCGAAGCTGCCCGCCGCTTGCATCCAACGGGCGTCGAGGAACTCTTGCAGTGGACGCATCCGCAGCCAGCACAGGCGCATGAGGTAGATGCACGAGGACATCATGCTGAGCAGGGACTTGATGGACCTCACCCTGGCCACGTCCATGGTTGACAGCCGTTGCACCTTGCCCAGGATGGCCTTCGTCCTTTCCTCCGATGGAGAAGCCAATCCCGCCACTGTGTCAAGCTTGGCTCCCAGGAACAGGGGAACTTGCGATGGCACCAAGTGGGATTTCGCGAAGTTGATAGAGAATCCCAGATCCGTGAGCAGTTGGACGGTCTTCGCCGTGTGCACGACGGCGAGTTCTCTTGTCTTTGCTCGGATGAGCCAATCGTCCAGGTAGGGGTAGACGTGGATCCCCTGCAGGCGCAGCCGCGCCGCCACTGGCGCAGCCGCGCCGCCACTGGCGCAGCCGCGCCGCCACTGGCGCAGCCGCGCCGCCACTGGCGCTAAGTACTTGGTGAATACCCTGAGCGCTGACTTCAATCCAAAGAGAAGGGCCTTGAACTGATAGTGTCGCCTTTGGACTAAGAATCTAAGGAACTTTCGATGCCCTTTTAGAATGGGGATGTGAAAGTAGACATCCTCCAAGTCCAGCGACGATAGGAAGTCGCCTTCCTCCAGCTGTCCCAGCACGTGCTGGAGGGTGACCATCCGGAACTTCTGGGACTTTATGTACTTGTTTAAACGACGAAGGTCCAGAATGGGTGGCCAACCGCCTGTCTTCTTTCTTAAGAGGAAGTATTGCGAGTACACTCCAGAGCCCCGGGGCCTCTTTGGGACGAGCTTGATGGCTCCTTTCTTCAGCATCGTCCTTACTTCCAGCAGCAGTTGAGGGACGTGGTTTTCCTTCCTGGCCACGGGTGAAATGCGGGGGCACTTCTTTAGAAACTCGAGAGTGTGCCCGCGGGCCAGGGCATCCAGCACCCATCGGTCGGTGGAGATGGACTCCCACACGTTGACGAACTTCGCCAGCTGGCCTCCCACCGGGGTGCTCAGGTGGGGACCCGACGCTACGGCCGGTTCAGTCCGGCCTGGCAGCGGCCTTGCCGCCTTGGCCTTCTTGGCAACGACAGCAAGATCCTCCCGACTTGCCGCGTCCTCTGTAGGCCTCCTCTGATGAGAAGCGGGCCGCCTGGCGGTACGTCGAGGAGCCGCCGCCGAATCCTTTGGAGGCACCTTGCTCCGAAAGGGCAGCCGTCATTGCTGCAACACTCCCAAGGCCCGAGCCGTCTCCGTGTCGGCCTTGATGACCTGCAGTGACTCGTCCACTGTCTTGCCAAACAGGTTGTTCCTGTCGAAAGGCATGTCCAGAACTCTGGTCTGCACGACTTGGCAGTTATCTGTTGCCTTGAGCCAACCACGCCGGCGAAGGCAAACACTGTAGCCCATCTGGCGAAAACCGGTGTCAGCAATGTCCGTGGCTACCGTTATGGCGTGGTCCGACGCCACCTCGCCTTCCTGTAGGATCTCTAGGGCCTCAGCCCTCTTGTCCTCCGGGAGGAAGTCCGGCAGTGGAGCGATCTTAAACCAAAGCTCCCTGTCGTAGCGGGCCACAATTGCGAGGGCATTGGCCGCTTTAATCGTCATCGCCGCCGAAGAGTTGACCCGCCATCCCATGGCATCCAGTTTCTTCCCCTCGCCGTCTGGTGGGGAGGTCGAAATTGAAGCCATTGCCCCCGCCGCTTTCTTCTTGCCCGCCCCGGAGACGACCGAATCTGGGGTCGGCTGCGCCCTAGGGCACATGGGGGCGGAATCCGGGACCCGATACTTCTTCTCGTACCGGTCTCTCTTCGCAGGAGTCATGGACGGGTTCTTCAGGAGCGACAGCCCCTCGTGCCAGATGTCGTCAAGTAATGGAACCGAGAGGACCGTCTTCCTCTTGGCCTCACGCCGTTGATAGAGGAAACCTTACTTCTTCTGTTCCTCGAGGCGGAGCTGGATGAGCACGGATGCCCTGGGGATCATGACATGGAAGGAGCCAATTTCGTCAGGCGGGGAGGCCTGAGGAGGTGGTGATGGAAGGCCCATCCCGTCGTCACCACCCTAGTCATCCGTCCCTTTCGTGGCCGTCTGTTCCCATGTCATCCCTCGGATCAGGGGTAGGAGATGAGGGCTGAGAAGGCGGGGAAGGTTGGAAGGGCGGGGGGGGGGAGGGTGAATTCTCCTCTGCTTGCTTGGAGGGCTTCCCGACGGTCCAGGCTCTGCTGGATCGTCCGTTGGGGGGTAAGGGCAACCTTGTCCTTATCTCCGTACACAGGGCCTGGATCGCCATCAAGATTGCTCCCGAGTTGTTCTGAGCGCCAGGTACCGGCTGCGACGGTTGGGGAGTGAAATCCTCCGCCTCCACGGGCTCCGCGTCGGCACCACCGTCGCTTTTTCGTCAACCTTGTCGGGATCCCTCCCGTGGGACCTGACCTCCTCGAACTTCTTGTTCAGGATCTTCTCAACTCCAGCCAGCTCCTCCTCAGAGGCTGTATCTGTGTCCGTGATGGCCACTGGGCCTCCCCCTCTTTTTCCACCGGGGTTTTATCGATGGGTTGAAAAGAGGATTCCCTCCACGGGGGCAGGGAAACTCTGGGCCCTGAGGTCGCTTCCACTGGGGTAGCCTCCACAGGCTTCGCCAGGGCCGCCACGACTCCCTCGATAGAGGCCTTAGCCGGGTGAATCAGGGCCTTCACGACTTTGGATGCGCTTGAGGCCTTCACCTTGGGGGGAGGGTCACCGCCTCGCTCCCCCTCGGCTGTCTCTGTCGGGATCGACCGGGACTTCTCCCGAAGCATACCCGGGTTCTCCGACTTCCTCTTCCCCGAGTCAGAGCGCTGGCTCGTGGTTGATGGCGTTGGTGAAAGTGTGTCCTGCCTGGCAACTGAGGAGCCCGACCGATCGGCGCTCCCGGTGCCCGCGGACTCGCAGTGCTTTGCCTTTTGTTGGGCCCCCGTCGCCGGAGCGCCCTCAAAGGTCTTAGAAGACCGCTCAGACTTCTTCTCACCTACCGCTGGGCTCTTCCCTTCCAGCCAGTTGGTGAGGCGGATATGCCGATCCTTCATAGTCCATTCCGACATATTCTTGCAAACGCACAGTCCTTCTCCATGTGCGTTTTGTCTTCGTGAAGGCAGTAGAGGCATCTGGAATCCTCATCTTCCTTGAAGACATTCTGCAATCCGCATCCAGGGAAGCTCCTGAACAGCTTGGATCCGGGCGTCGTGTTCCCTTTGTCCTGGGCCATCTCCTTAGCTGCATCCTTAGCTTCCTATGTGCCAGTGGTCAGCCCCCGCTGTACTACAGAAAGCCCTATACTGCCACATGTTCAATATGAAACCAATGAGGGCAAGGGATGAGAAGGAATCAAAGAGGATTGTTTTCACTAACAGGTCAAGGGAATACACAAAGTGCAGAGTCATTTGAAGGCAGGAAGACATCCTTACTGGTGAGAGAGCTCATAGAGTGGGTGGCCGTATGGAAGAACCACCATGGTTGTGAGTGGCCCCTTCCTTCAGCAACAGTAGAGAAAGAGGAGTAATCCCTCCTAGAGTAGTCCAGGCATCTACCTAAGCCTGTAGACAGTTGTGACTTTGTGCAATCTCCTTTCTCGAAGGCTGACTGCTACAGCTAACTTAGTTAAGACTAACAAGAACTTTGCAGAAAACATGTTAAATTTCTCTTTTGTCAACTCCTTGTCAGCAGAGGAGTGAAAGGTTTTCAGCTACCAAAGCGGAGTGCCCAAACATTTAGCAGCCACCAGCTTAGTGCTTTACGGCCAGACTCTGTTGTGCATTTTAAGCCTGTCGCACATGCCACTTGCTGCAGTATCGATTTGGCTTGTAACATGCTCAAGCATGTCTCTGGCTACCATCATCTTCTAAGTGGAAGGTTTGAAGCAAACGGATACTGCCTTCCACGACTTGTGATTGCAGGCTGGAATGAAAGCTAGTCTTTGCAGGACACTGTTATTCAGACAGACGTTTGCCAATGTCATCTGGGACCTTTCTTTATCCACAAGTGTCTAAAACAGAAGAGGAAGTGGTACGGCCCACCCCTACTTTGAGTCATTACCAGTGAGACAATTATCTGTTTTAGTCAGCTGTGAACCGAGAGGCACAACTTCCCTGTAGAAGTGCTGATATGTGTCTTTAGTTTCCTCATTAATGGGACATGTAGAGTGTGGTCTCTCTCATAGCTTCCAGGCCACCAAACTCGCCCTGCTACCCAGAGGCAGTTTTCATCAGCACGGGGGGTGCGAGGAGGTGCAGAGTAGGGTGGTTCAAAAACAGCAGGACTACCCATCTGCTCCTTAGAAGTATCCCCATCAACATCCACACCAGGCTGCAGAGAATGGCAATCTGGAGGCATGAAGACTGCGGTAGTCAGTCTCACAGAGTGACTGGCAACAGAACAGGCACTTGCACTGAAGTTCCTACCTGTAAAACAATAGGAGGTGGCTTGATCACCAGGGGCACAGGAAGAGGTGGGGGCGGGCGGAGGTGCCAAGGGCATAGCTGAGGGGAGTGGAGCTGAGGAGGAGGAAATAACTACTATAATCTCCTAAAGTATGTGGGCATCTTAAAAGTTTTTATGGTCTGTAGCTTTAACAAGCGTGAGTGGGTGACCAATGTAGCTTAGATGCTTAACCTCTTCATTGAATGTTGGCAGTGGGGGGCTGCTTTATTGCTCAACATTTACATTCTGGCAGGATGGGTTGCCCGACTGGTGAAATTATACGGCCTTAAACGACCTTAAAAAAATTAAAAGCAAAAGGCACAGATCAAACATCTCTTATCAATAATACCCCAATTCTAATCATCATAAAGTACTCTTCCTGTGTGTCCTGTGCAATAATGGGTCACAAGCCTCAACAATATTGGGTCCATATTAATAAGCCTATTCCCCCCAACTAGAGGGACACCGTACACTATGAATCCTTCAACCAATTTTTTGAGGAACGTCGTCTTTGGAATCCTTTCAATTTCTAAATTTGATGTGGGCCCTAGTCCTTGACAAACAAGATTGGTGTCCGATAAGCCCTCAGACAGGCAATCTATTTCTGAAGAGAACAGCCATTAAAAACAAGGGTGCCTTCAGTTTGTCCGACAAATTGTTGTTCATATTTATTCTCTAAGTGTATATGCAGTGATTAATTGGACAGTCAAATGAGATTGTAGTTGTGTGCATGATTCACCTCAGAACTAAATCTGGGTCTTTCAAAGTACCATGTTGTGAATCTCCCTGCCTTGGTCTCCAGCATTATTTTATTGGAATGCTGTGTAGTGCTACAATGTGTAGCATCTGCTTCTCAGCACCTGGGAAAGCAAATGGGGGCTGGAGTTGGAGGATCGGGGGAAGGGAACAAAAAGGGAGTCCAATTACTTTTTCAAAGTACAAAGCATTCACATTTCTGGTTAGGAAAAAAAAAAAAAGACCAAAATGACCAAATAGAGCATAGCCCTCAATGGTCCAATAGGTAAGTGCAAACTGAAAACAGGGCAGAGGTTGCAATAAATCAGCGGCACAAAAGTAAGCATTTGTGAAAAGCCAGGTCATTAAGGCCTTTTTAAGTTTGAGGTAGTTTGGTTCAATTTTTTACAAGGTAGGAGGTTCCAGATTCATTGGACCGCTGCAAGCTCTTTCCCCACATGTAATTATTTGTATGTGGATGCAATCTTTTTCTGCAACTTCCGCCTAATAGGTATTTGGAGAAGATGGGCACTGTGCATTTCTGTCTTGAATTCCATATGTGGCAATGAGCAACACAGTTTCAAAAATGAGTTGAAACTTTTGCTGTTGGAATGCTAGATTTTTGAAGACGGACATGAGAAAGGATGAAGTAAAGATGACGATCTCGAGCTTAGCAGCGTTCAGACAAAGATCATCAAACTAAATCTCTTAAGAGGCATTTTGTTATGGTAGGGTTAGTTCTGTGCGTCAGACTCCACTTGAACCAAGAGGTCTTGTGAACAAGATTAAATGCTGATGGGCTGGAGGAAGGGAAGAGTTCAATGAAAGCTTGCTATGTTTTAGACAAATCTTGTGAGCCAAGGGGGTGAGGACAAAACCTTCGGAAACACCACTTTTCTGGAAGAACAATGGGGACCCAAAACCTCCAACTTCAATTTTGTCACAGAGGAACAAAGACAAATATTTTAAGCCATTTCCCTCAATCACAATGGCTAATGTGATGCAGCTATTGGGGGACAAGTAAGATTTGCAGGCATTGATCAGTTTATTTGTATTGGCTGTTGTTGAGGCAGTGGCATTCACTCGTTTCTTCAGAGACAGAGTGGAGTCCAGACAGACGCCTAGTGTTTTGACCTCCTTTGCAACTTTGATGGTGTTCCCGTCAATGTCAAAGGACAAGTAACGTGAGTCAAGTTTATTTAGACGTGCTAGGGATTCTATGATCAGTAGCTCAGTCTTGTCTTTGAGGCACAGGCTGTGGGCAAACATCCACGCCTGAATCTTGAAGTAGATATTGTTTTATCATTTTGGAGTCATCTTCCTATCAACCAGTCAACGTAATGAGAACCTGGGTATCATCTGCGTAATTTGTGTAGGTGACACCCAGGTTATCAAGACGGTAAATGAGGAGCTTTGTGAAGATGTTGTAAAGCGTTGGAGATACACATGAAAGCTGAGGTACTCCTCAGTAAATGGGGACTGGATCAGCCGCAGCTGAGGGTGCGAAGACTCTGGTTGTTTGGTTTGACAGAAATGATTGAATCCAGTTGGATGCATTTGTAGGGAAGACAGCGGAAGTGGTTAGATCTTCAGTGAGGATCTGGTGATCGACGAGATCAAACGCTGCTGATAGGTCCAGAAGCAGAATGATGGCCAGGTTGCCTTGATCTTTGGCTTCATCCATTTGGATTTATAGCTCCAAAAGGGCAGTTTCTGTACCGTGTCTCGGTCTAAAACCAGATTGTCGGAGACTTAGTAGGTTATTATCCTCTAGATGTTTCTGGGTTTGGACATAGGCCACTCTGTCCAGTGTCTTTAAAAGGAAACTGACAGTTGCAATAGGCTTATAAGTAGTCGCTATGTTAGGGTCTAGTTTCGGTTTTTGGAGGAGTGGCAGGACCCATGCCTCCTTGAGGTGGTTGTTGGGGACCGAACTTGTGTTAAAAGAGGAGTTAATCACAGCTGTAATGAATGGAGCCAGATCTTTAGCGCCTTCCTTGATGACTGAAGCAGGACAGATGTCACCCAGGCCCCTTGATGGTTTTAGGACTAGGATAATATTTTCAACTTCTTTCGAAGTGACTGGAGAGAAGAGAAAGGCGGGCAGGAAGGGGTGGGGTGAGGATCTTGGTGTTGGATCTGTTGGCCAAGCTAGATTTTTTAATTTCTATTTTGGTTTGTAACATTGTTATTTTGTCAGATAAAGCTTTCTGTATTTTGGCGCACCAAGCTGCATCCCTGCATCCTTGACGCATGCTTCTGTTGGTGGAACTGGTGTCTCAGAATGCTAAAGAGCTCCTTGGTGCCCGACTTTGCATTTAGTGAACAAGTTACTTTCTTACCTGGTAACGTTCTTTCGATGGGATGGTCCGACGACGTATTCCATATCTATGACATGTAATCACCACAGCTGTGCTGCTTCGGAAACTTTTTTCGGCGTCTGCGTCCTGCGTCGATGACGTCGATGCGCCGTTGTCGAGGGCCTCGTCCGACGTCATCCGATGTGATAAGTAGGACGCACGACGCCCGTAGCCTCAGTTGTAGTTTTTTCCCCCAGAACGTGTGACACTAGTCAACTGCCAGTCAGACACAAAGCCTTGCGGAACGTAAGCTGCAATCGCAAAAGAAATTCTGCAGCGGGGAAGGCAGGGCGGGAGCGATATGGAATACGTCGTCGGACCATCCCATCGAAAGAACGTTACCAGGTAAGAAAGTAACTTGTTCTTCGAGGGGATTGGGTCCTCCGACGTATTCCATATCTATGACAGACTCCCAAAGCAGTACCAGAGCAAGGATGAGGGAAAGAATTTAGAATCAATATTTAGAATAGCCAATCAAATAGCAGAGCAAAGGACCGCCTTGCCAAAGGCCAGATCCAGTGCTCGGATGGAATCGAGGGAATAGCGACGTACAAATGTATGTACTGAAGCCCAGGTGGCTGCATCACAGATGTTGCGAATAGGAACACCCCTCTGCAGGGCAGTAGACGCAGCCATACCCCTGGTAGAATGGGCCCGCAAGCCAGCCGGTGGGTCCTTACCCGCCATGCGGTAGCACTCCGAGATGGCCAAAATAATCCAGCGAGACAAAGTCTGTTTCGTCACAGCTTGCCCCAAACGCTTTCCAGCGTAACCAATAAAGAGTTGATCGTCCACTCTGACCCGGGACATGCGAGAAACATAAAAGCTTAAAGCTCTCCTAGGATCAAGCCTATGGAGCCTCTCCTCTTGCTTACCAGGATGCGGAGGAGGATAGAATGCCGGAAGAACAACCTTCTGGGCCAAATGAAATTCCGTCACTACCTTCGGAAGAAAAGAAGGACGAACTCTAAGGACAACCCTGTCCTTGTGAAATACAGTGAAGGGAGGCTTAACTGAAAGTGCCTGTAACTCACTCACTCTGCGAGCGGAAGTAACCGCAACTAAAAACACAGTTTTCAGAGTTAACAGCCTCAAAGGGCAAGAATGTAAAGGCTCAAACGGAGCACCCATAAGAAACTTAAGAACAAGGTTTAAATCCCAACCGGGCACCAGGAAAGGTGACGGAGGGAACACATTAGTGAGCCCTTTCAGAAACTGTGAAATCAAAGGGATTTTAAAGTAAGAACACTCTTCAGACGAGCGCTTAAAGATGGACAGCGCCGCCAGGTAACCTTTAACGGTACCCACTTGCAAGCCCCTGTGGGCCAAAGAAAGCAAAAAGGACAGAACCATGGGGATGTCACATGCAAAAGGATCCACATTCTGAACTCTGCACCAGTCGCAGAACTTACGCCAACGGCAACGGTACAGAGACTTTGTTGCCGGCCTTCGGGCCGAAAGCAACACCTCCATCACGTCCTCAGGGAGGTCCCAATCCTTATACCTCAACCTTTCAGAAGCCAAGCGTGAAGGTTGAGGGATCTGACCTCTGGATGGAGAACCTGACCCCCCTCCCGTGAGAGCAGATCGTCTCGGTAGGGAAGACGACGTGGAGGGCAGATGGATAAGTCGAGAAGGTCCGGGTACCACGTCCTCCGAGCCCACGCCGGGGCAATGAGGATCATCCGGGAACCGAACTTCCGTAACCTCCGCAGCACTTGCGGGATGACGGGGACTGGAGGAAACACGTACAGCAGCGGGAATGACCACTCCACCACGAACGCGTCTCCTAAGGCTCCTTTTGGAGGAAATTCCCGCGAGCAAAACCTTTCGCACTTCCGGTTGACACTGGAGGCGAAGAGATCCACTTGAGGGGTCCCCCAAAGGGCGAAGATCTCCAGGAGAATCTCCTGAGCCACCTCCCACTCGTGAGAGATTGCGCTCTGCCTGCTCAGAGCGTCCGCCGTCACGTTCTCGTCTCCGGCCAGATGAACTGCCGAGATCGAAACTTCCTGCTGGATGGCCCAGAACTCGAGCTGCATCGCCTCCCTGCACAGAGGAAGGGACCCTGCCCCCCCCCTTTTTGTTGAGGTAGTGCATGGCCACTGTATTGCCCGTCAGGATCAGGACACTCTTTCCTCGCACAGTCGGCAGAAAAGCCTTCAGGGCTAGCCTGATGGCCCTCGGCTCCAAAAGATTGATATGGAGTCTGGACTCCGACGGAGACCAACGACCGCTGACTGTCAGCCCGTTGGCATGAGCTCCCCATCCCGTGAGGGATGCATCCGTCACGATCGTCACCTCCGGCCAGGGAAGCCAAAATGGAGCCCCCTTCATCAAGTTGCCTTCGACGGCCCACCACAGAAGATCCCGGGCGACCGAGGGCGGCACCTGAACCGGGTCCGACATCCTGCCGGAGGACTGCGACCATTGCGTCTTGAGTGCCCACTGCAAAGATCTCATCCGCAGGCGAGCCTCTGGCACCAGAAGAATGCAGGATGCCATGAGGCCGAGCAACCTCAAGAACTCGAACGCAGGGAGCGTCTGGGCATGCTGAAACTTGTGCACCATCTGCTGAATGTGAAGAGCCCTCACCTGGGGAGGAAAACACTGCCCCAGGGAAGTGTCGAGCACCGCTCCGATGTACTGGAGCCGCTGTGTTGGCGTCAAATGGGACTTCTTTAAATTGAGGGAGAAGCCGAGCCTGTGAAGGGAGCGGCAGGTGACGGACAGATGATCCAGGACTTGCTCGGGAGAGCTCCCCCTGATCAACCAATCGTCCAGGTAGGGGTAGACGTGAATCCCCCCTTGCCTGAGATGCGCTGCCACCACCACCATGAGCTTGGTGAAAACCCTCGGGGCGGAGGTCAAACCGAACGGCAGGACCCGAAACTGAAAGTGCGAGTCGCCAACCGCGAACCTCAGGTACTTCTTGTGCTTGGGATGGATCGGCACATGGAAGTAAGCATCCTTGAGGTCGAGTGACACCAACCAGTCCTGAAGCTGAAGGGCCTGGAGGACTTGAGAGAGAGTAACCATCTTGAACTTGTCCTTCCTGAGGAGTTTGTTCAAACCGCGCAAGTCCATGATGGGTCTCAAACCCCCGTCTTTCTTCGAAACCAAAAAATAAGGGGAATACCATCCCTTGTTCCTCTCCGCTACAGGCACCAGTTCTATGGCGCCTTTCTCCAGCAGGGCTTGAATTTCCTGCGCAAGGAGCGAATCCGGACTCTGCAAAGAGAGGTTCCCCGGTGGATTGTCGCGAGGCCTGTGCCGAAAAGGAAGACAGTAGCCGTGGGTTATGATCTCCAGAACCCACACATCTGAAGTAATGGCTTGCCACTCTACAAGATGCTGCGCCAGCCTTCCCCCAACCGGCGAACCATGGGACATGGCCTCACGACTGAGTGGGAGCGGCTGCGGCGTTACCTGAGGGCAAAGAGGCAACTGCCCGAGCGGCCTTGGCACCACGGGTACCCTGTCGTCCACCTCTGGTACCCCTGCGTTGGCCTCTTTGACTGCCAGCTCCTCTCGCTTTACTGAAGGATGAGTAATAGCGAAAGGAACCACCCCTCCACTGCTGTCCCCTAGGACGAAAAGGCGGAGGTTGGCGAACTGCAGCGCCCAACGACTTCGCTGCAGCTTTTGAGGTCTGCAACCTCTCAAGGCTCTCGTCAGCCTTGCTGCCAAAAAGGTGTTCACCATCAAAGGGCATGTTGAGGAGCCGGGACTGCACATCAGGAGCAAACCCCGACTTCCGCAACCACGCAAACCTGCGCATCACGGTGCTCGCCGCCATGGACCTACTGACGCATTCAGCCAAGTCCAGACCCGACTGAACGGACTCACACATGGCATCCTTACCATCCTGGACCATAGCAAGGAAACCATCCCGTTCATCCCCTTCGGGAATATGTTCAGCCGCTAACGCAACACAGTTCCACAGAGTGTGCGTGAAACGTGACAAGGCACAAACGGAGTTGGCCGCCTGAAGCGCCATACCACCAGAAGAAAACACTTTCTTCGCCCAGCCATCAAAACGTTTGTCGTCCCTATCAGGAGGGATGGTAGGGTACGACGCCTGCTTTGCCGGGGCAGTGGCCGCCTGCACCACCAAACTTTCCGGAGTGGGGTGCCTGGTCAAGTAGCAGGGGTCGCTACTGGCTGGACGGTATTTACGCGACAAGGATCTGCCCACCGCCGGGAGACGCTCCGGAGCAGTCCAAGCCGCCGCCACCCTTCTCTGTAAAGCCATATGGAACGGCAGTACCGGGTCAGTTGGGGGACCAACATCAAGGATGTCCGTCAGATCATCCTGCACAAACTCCCCTGGGGGAGCAGACCATCCCAGATACTCAGACACCCTAGCCATAAGGCGCCGGTACGAGGAATCGGCATGGGAGCCAGGCTCAGGCCTACAAAATTCCACCTCCGGAGAGGTGTCCAGTCCACTGGCATCATGCAGTGACTGCCTCAAATCGTCAAACTGACTATGGCCCGAGACAATGTCATCTGGCACCTGACTAGGAACCAGGCCATCAGAATCCTCATCCGCCTCCGAAATATATTCCAGGTGGCGAAAAGGCACCCGAGAGTGCTTGCTCTTAACCAGAGCCTTCCTAGGGGGTACACCCGTGACACGGGGCACCTCCGACACGAAAGGCGTCGATGGCGTCGAGCGAATCGGCGCCGACGCCGAGAAAACCGGCAACGGCGCCGAGAGGATCGGCGTCGACGTCGAGGAAATCGGCGTCGACGTCAGATGCAGCGCCTCCAGTATCGGCGGCGTCGACACAGCCCTCGAAGCCGGAGCCCCGAGCGTGTCCCTCGACGACCTGATCGTCGACGGCCTCGACGACGTCCTCGAAGCCGGAGCCTCGAGAAAGCCTGTCGACGCCCTCGACGCCTCAGACGTCGATGTCTTCCTCGAAGACTTCACAGGAGCACACGGTCTCGAACGCGTCGAGGACCGGGACCTGGAACGGGTACGGCGAGAACGAGCCTCCTTGTCCGAACGGGATCCGTCCCGTGACTCGTGCCGAGCACTGTTGCGAGCGGCGTCTATCGACCACACACGGCCGACCCCACTCGGGGGCGCGGACGGCTGAGTACCCTGCGACTCAAGAATCGCCAACATTTTCTTCCCGAAGGAAGCCCATTCCTCCGGCGTCGCACGGCTGGTGGGGTAACCGACGAGCCGTGCAGAATCCTCGGAAGAGGACCTGGAAGGCGACCGGCGACGGTGCTTCCGAGAATGCCTCGAAGAGGCTGAGGAGTGGCGAGACCCACTCCTAGAAGAAGACCGACGAGACTTCCGACGATGACGCGGAGAGTCACCCCTCGAATCATCCGTCGAAAGCCCCGCCGACTTCGACTTCCGGGGCTTGGACACCCGACCTACCGACAACTTCTTCTTACGTTCGCGTAAGGCTTTGGACGTGAGCGACTGGCAGTCGATACAGTCATCCGTGTCGTGGGCCTCCCCGAGGCACCAGAGGCAGGCGTCGTGCGAGTCAGTCACCGACATCTTGGACCCACACTCCCCGCACTTCTTAAAGCCCGGACGCGGGGTTGAAGACGAAGTGGAAGACATCGCCGAAGGAAATTCACAAACGAACAGGTTCGAAGAACCAGAAAGAACAGAACTCCAAAGAGTCGAGGCTTAGAACCGAGAAACACGAAGCAACACGTTCGCGGAAAAAACGGAACTGAGGCTACAGGCGTCGTGCGTCCTACTTATCACATCGGATGACGTCGGACGAGGCCCTCGACGACGGCGCATCGACGTCATCGACGCAGGACGCAGAAAAAAGTTTCCGAAGCAGCACAGCTGTGGTGATTACATGTCATAGATATGGAATACGTCGGAGGACCCAATCCCCTCGAAATTCTATTTAAGTCTTTTTTAGTATTGAGGATGGCCGCTTTATCAGAAGAGGACGAAGCGAACACTGCCTTATTGGGGGTAGTCAGCGACTTATGTGGCTTCAGCAGTTCTTTTGGCCTGGCAGAGAATTTTTAGTTCAGATGTGAACCATTTATTGAGGTGGGCTGCTGGTTTAGCTTTTTTTAGTTTGATTGGGGCAATGTTACTCATGACTAGTTCAAGGGTGCTGTTGTAAACGTCTAACAAATTGACTGAGTCTAGGTCAGCGTAGTTCAGTGGGTCCATGATAGCATGGAGAAGAACAAGTTACTTACCAACTGTAAAGTTATTTCGATTGGATGTTCCTCCCACGTATTCCTCATCTTAGATCTTAAAAAATTCTTATCTTCAGCTTTGCTGCTTCGGAAACAAATGTTTCTCCACCAGAGGGCGCTGTGTTCGAGGTTGCGTGGCTGATGTCGCTTGGAAGCTGCCGTCGAGTGTCGACGTCATCCACAGTATAAAGGACTCAAGCTGCACCCATTGGCTTCAGTTCTGTTTTTTCGTATATTTTCAATTGAGTTGATAAGGCGTACCCCTTAGACCGTAAAGTCTCAAGGAACATTGAGTGTAAAATACGTAAACTATACAGCGGGGTAGGATGGGAGGGTCGATGAGGAATACGTGGGAGGAACATCCAATTTAAAGAACGTTACAGTTGGTAAGTAACTTGTTATTCGAATGGATTGTGTCCTCCCACATATTCCTCATCTTAGATAGGGGGGATTACCAGAAAGTATTAAAGGGATGGTCTAGTAAACATTTTTATTTAAAAAATAGATAGGCAACATAAAAAAAAATACTAGCATTCTCCGTTTTAAAACTTCCTATGTAAAATTTTGAGCTATTCAAGCTCAAAATTCGCAAAAGCAAGCACATGGGCGCATCCATTATGTGAAATGGAGGCCCTCCTGTGCTGGCTTTTGCTTTTGCGGCACTAATGAAGGAAAAGCCAGCCAGCTGTAGTAAACAAAAGCTACCGCTGGGTGGCTTTCCCTTCATTAGTGCTGTAGGCGGAGGACGGGGACCGGAGACCAGAGCAGGAAAGCTGCAGCTGAATCTCGGTAAGTGCTATTTATTTTTTTTTTAAAAATAAGCACTAGCTGCGTTTTTTTTTTCTAAGTTTTCCGGGCTGGAGGAGCCCGGAAAACTTAGAAATAAAACCGCAGCTTTAAAAACGTTGTATTTATGTTTGCGTTCGCTTTTGAAGCGACCGCAAACATAAATACAACGTTATTGTGTTGGAAAACGCTGCAGTTTTTCTTTCCAAGTTTCTCAGGCTCCTCCAGCTCGGAGGAGCCTGAGAAACTCAGAAAGAAAAACCGCAGTGTTTTCAAACACAACCGCGTGTGTTTCTGCCTGCTGTGGCTATCACTTTGGGTCTCCGGTGCTCCCAGGGGAGCACCGGAGACCCAAAGTGAAAGCCACAGCAGGCACAAACACAAGGCGGTTTTGTTTACATGCCGCGTAGTGTTTCTACCTGCAGCTGATTTCCCATTTGGGGCTCTCGGGCTCCCCATGGGGAGCCCGAGAGACCCAAATGGGAAATGCTAAATGCTGCGTTGTGTCTGCCTAAATCTGCTTTCCCATTTGGGGCTCTCGGGCTCCCCATGGGGAGCCCGAGAGCCCCAAATGGGAAAGCAGATTCAGGCAGAAACAACGCGGTTGTGTTGGAAAACGCTGCGGTTTTTCTTTCCGAGTTTCTCAGGCTCCTCCGAGCCAGAGGAGCCTGAGAAACTTGGAAAGAAAAACTGCAGTGTTTTCCAACACAATAACGTTGTATTTATGTTTGCGGTCGCTTCAAAAGCGAACGCAAACATAAACACAACGTTTTTAAAGCTGCGGTTTGATTTCTAAGATTTCCGGGCTCCTCCAGCCCGGAAAACCTAGAAAAAAAAACCGCAGCTAGTGCTTATTTTTAAAAAAATTAATAAATAGCACTTACCAAGATTCAGCTGCAGCTTTCCTGCTCTGGTCTCCGGTCCCCGTCCTCCGCCTACAGCACTAATGAAGGGAAAGCCACCCAGCGGTAGCTTTTGTTTACTACAGCTGGCTGGCTTTTCCTTCATTAGTGCCGCAAAAGCAAAAGCCAGCACAGGAGGGCCTCCATTTCACAAAATGGATGCGCCCATGTGCTTGCTTTTGCGAATTTTGAGCTTGAATAGCTCAAAATTTTACATAGGAAGTTTTAAAAACGGAGAATGCTATTATTTTTTTTTTATGTTGCCTATCTATTTTTTAAATAAAATGTTTTACTAGACCATCCCTTTAATCACAGACTGTATGAAGCACAGCTTTGGCAAAGAGACCCCCTTGTGAGGATGTTGAATCTAGAGAATAATGCTTCACAAAAGTGTGCAAAGAGGACCAGGTGGCCACTGCACAAATGTCTTGCATCGGGACAGCCCCCTGAAGAGACGTTGAGGTAGCCATGCCCCTGGTTGAATGAGCCCTCAGCCCATCTGGAGGATCTTTTCCAGCCAACCTATAGCATTCAGTGATTGCCAAAATTATCCATCTGGACAATGTTTGTTTGGTTACTTATAGACCCAATTTGTGTCCAGTATATCCGACAAAAAGTTGAACACTGCTGAAATTTAGCCAATCTGGGGATATAGAAACTGCGAGCCCTTTTAGGGTCCAATCTGTGTAACCTTTCTTCCTCCTTACTTGCATGACGAGCAGGATAAAGGGAAGGTAAAGTGATTTATTGTGACAGTTGAAAGTCAGACTATTTTTGGCAAAAAAGAGGGTTTGACTCGAGTAACCTTGTCCTTATGAAAAATGGTGTGAGGAGGCTTACAAGAGAGCGCCTGCAATGCACTCACCCTGCGGGCTGATGCAAGTGCCACTAGAAGTATTGTCTTTAGAGTAAGGAGACTGGTACCTGAAAAGGGGTTGAAGGGTACACATTTGTGAGTCCTTTCAAGAACTGAATAATCAAGGGCATTTTGAAGTAAGATACTTCTTCTAAGGAGCGCTTAAAAATAGATAGCGCTGCCAAGTATCCTTTTATTGTACCAACTTGGAGCCCCAAATTGGCTAAGTGTAAAAGGAAAGAAAGTACTGTAGGAGTATTACGTAAGAATGGATCCACATTCTTATCCCTGCACCAGTTACTGAACTTGTTCCAACGACACTGGTACAAGGATTTTGTTGCTGGCCTTCTGGCCGAAAGCAAAATCTCCATTACGTCATCCGGGAGGTCCCAATCTTTATATCTCAGCCTCTCGGAAACCATGCCTGAAGGCCGAGTGTCTTGACCTCTGGATGGAGAACCCAACGTTCCTCTTGCGAGAGGAGATCCTCTCTTTGTGGAAGACGTATTGGAGGGCAGATGGACATGTCCAGAAGGTCCAGATACCACGTTCTCGGGCCCAACCCGGGGCAATTAGGATCATGGTTTTCCTGAACTTTCTCAACCTCCCGATTACGTGAGGAATTACGCGGATTGGGGGAAACGCATACAGAAGTGAAAATTCCTAGTCCACCACAAACGCGTCTCCCAGAGATCCTCTTGGGGGAATTCCCTTGAGCAGTACTGATCACAATTCCAGTTCACTCTGGACGCGAACAGATCCACTTGAGGGGTTCCCTAAAGGGTGAAGATCTCTTGAAGGACTTCCTGAGCTAGTTCCCACTCGTGGGAGACTGTGCTCTGCCTGCTCAGAGCGTCCGCCGCCGTGTTCTGCTCTCCGGCTAGGTGAACTGACGACAGAGAATTCCTTCTTGTATTGCCCAGTACCAGAGCTGCATTGCCTCTCTGCACAGGGGTAGTGATCCTACGCCTCCTCTCTTGTTGAGGGAGTACATGGCCACTGTGCCGTCTGTCATTATCAGGACATTCTTTCCCCGTACAGAGGGCAGAAAGGCCTTCAGCACTAGTCCTATTGTCCTCAGCTCCAAAAGGTTGATGTGTAGTTTGGTTCTCCGATGGAGACCAACGACCGCTGATTGTCAGATCGTTGGTGTGAGCTCCCCACCCCGTGAGTGAGACGTCCGCCACTACGGTTATCTCTGGCCATGGTTGCCAAAAAGATTCCCCTGTGAGGATTTTGTCCTTGCAAGCCCACCATAGAAGATATTGCACCACTCTGGCAGGCACTTGCAAAAGATATGATCTATTCCCCTAAAAATTGGGACCATTGAGTCCTGAGGGCCCATTGAGTGGATCTCATTCTCAATCTGGCCTCTGGCACTAGAAAAATGCAGGATGCCATGAGACTGAGCAATCTTAGAAAATCGAAGGCCGGCAGATGCTGGGCATTGTGGAACTTTTACCATCTGCAGAATGTGGTGAGCTCTCACCTCGGGAGGCGAGGCTTTGCCCGAGGAAGTATCCAGGACTGCTCCGATAAATTGGAGTCTTTGGAATGGTATCATATTTGACTTCTTGTAATGGAGGGAGAAGCCCAGTCTGTGTAAATAGTGGCAGGTCATGTTCAAATGCTCCTGGGCTTGTTCAGGTGAACGTGCCCTGATTAACCAATCGTCCAGGTAAGGGGAGAGACAAATCCCCCCCGTCCTGAGACGCGCTGCTACTACCGCCATCAGCTTGATGAAAATCCTCTGGGCGGAGGTCAACCCGAATGGCAGAACTCAAAACTGATCGTGAGAATCGCCAATCGCAAACCTCAAATACTTCCTGTGCTTGAGATGGATTGGCACATGAAAGTAAGCATCCTAAAGGTCCAATGATACCAACCAGTCTTGGAGCAGAAGAGCCTGAAAGATCTGAGAAAGTTTGACCATCTTGAACTTGTCCTTCCTGAGGAACTTGTTCAAGTTTCTCAAGTCCAAGATGGGTCTAAATCCTCCGTCCTTTTTTGGTATGAGAAAGTATGGGGAATACCAACCCTTGTTCCTTTCCGCTACAGGTACATGTTCTATTGCACCTTTCTCTAGCAGGGTTAAAATTTCCTGCAACAGGAGCGGATTTGGATTTTGGCAGAGTTGTATCCCGGTGGATGATCATGAGGTCTTTTCTGAAAGGGAAGGCAGTAACCTTGGACTAGTGTTTCCAGTGCCCAAGCATCTGAAGTAATTCCCTGCCATTCGTTCAGATGCTGAAAGATCCTGCCTCCCACCAGGGTCTTGTGGGTCAAGACCTCAGAGTGGCTTTGCAGCGGCTGCAGAAGCGGCCGAGGGGACAGTTGCCGCTGCTGGGGCTGATCTAGCACTTTTTCCTCTTCCACCACAAGGAGGTTTTCTTTGCTGTCCTCTTCGACTAGACTGTCCATTCCCTCTCCCAAATGAGGAGTAGAATCGAAAGAGACAACCCCTCCAGGAAGATGAGCCCGAGTAGGAGTGTTGTTGAGGTTGTCTTATAGAAGCTCTAAGACGCATAGCTGCCGCTTTTGAGGTCTGCAGCTTTTCTAAACTTTTGTCCGCCTTGCTGCCAAACAACCTCAAGCCGTCAAATGCATTAAGTAGCCTGGCCTACACGTCCGGTGCGAAGCCCGACTTTCTCAGCCACACAAATCTGCATAGCACTGTGCTAGATGCCAAAGACCTACTGATGCTTTCAGCAGTGTCCAGTCCTGATTGAAGGCATTGCCCCATAACCTCCTTTCCATCTTTCACAATCGCAAGAAAACCTTCTCGCGCCTCGCCATCAGAATGTGTTCAGCCGCCGCTGTCATACAATCCCACAGGGTGTATGTGAATCTTGTAAGGGTGCAAGTCACATTTGTCGATTTTAATGCCATGCTTCCCGAAGAGAAAATCTTGCGAGACCATGAATCAATCTTTTTGTCATCCCTATCTGGGGGAATTGTAGGGTATGCCAAATGCCTAGTGGATGTGGCCGCCTGGACCACTAAACTTTCAGGTGACAGATGTTTTGTTAAGTATTCAGGATCAGAAGAAGAGGGCCTTTATTTGCTCGTGAATTTTCTATTTACCGCAGGTCCAGACTCAGGTGTTCCCATGCAGTCATCTTTCTTTCTCAGAGCTATGTGAAAGGGAAGGACAGGATCCTTTTGAGGACCTTCAGAGAGAATGTCCGTCATGTCATCCTGCTGGTAAGTAGGGGAATTTCTGTTCCACCCCATGAATTCTGTCACCTTATTCATAAGTCTCCTATATCCTGAGTCTGCATGATCAGCAGGGTCAGGTCTTTCAAAATCCAACTCAGGAGACTTGTCCAGACCACTTGCTGTCTGTAGACACTCCTACAGGTCAGCCATCTTAGAGTGAGGATCAATTAACTCCTCAGGAATATCCTTTGCCCCAAATCTAACACCAGAAGGAGAGATGTCCTCTTCAGAGGATTGCTCTTCAAAAATGGAAAATCCTGTCTAGACTCAGGATGATACATTTTAAAGTGATTCAATGATTCAATGGGCATAGACCTTGGCTTCGACAAAGAAGTCGATTTGGGTGTCGGAATTAGTGTTGACTTCGACAAAGGCATTGATGGCGTCGATGTTAACAATGCAGGCTTCGACACAGTCAAAGGAGCCCCCAACACTAACAAAGGAGCCCTCAATGTAAGTGCCGTAGCGTCAACTGTCGATGCCTTTTGATACTGGTGTTGAGTAGGCCTTCAGAGGCGTCGAGGAAATGTTTGATACCGACTTTAACGGTGGTTGGGCATTTGGTGCCATTTTGTCGGGTGTTGCCTCCGGTTTATGCACTGGTAAGCGGGATTTACTTTTTGAATGAGGTGTTGGAGGTTTCCCTCGAAGACACCCTTGACGATTTTGTGTCGGATTTTGACCGTTTGGTCTTTGACATCCCTCTGTCCCTTTTACAATGAGCGGGGGGATGGTCCTAATGAGATTTCTTTGAGGGGGTCTGGGCCGTATTCTCAAAGATTCTCATCATCGAGGCTCTAAAAGCCTCCCACTTTCTAGGGGAAAGAAGCTTTGAAAGGCAGGTGATAACCCCTTTATTGGACGCGGAAGAGGGAGATCGGTAACGCCTTTTCTTCAATTTCTTTGAAGACGACTTCCTAGACGACTCCTCGACCTCGATTTCTTCGATTTGTGTCGCAATTTATCACTCAAGACAGCCGAGTCTTTTTCTCAAAGAAGACTTCGAGGATTCCTCCCTCATCGCCAATTTACCTCTTCGTTCCTTGAGAGCTTTGTTGGTCATTGCTTGACAGGAACCACACTCGTCAACCCGATAGTGCGGACCCAAGCACCAGAGGCAAACTCGATGAGGGTCGGTGATTGACATCTTCTTCCCGCATTTCGGACATTTTTTAAAGCCAGTCTTAGGAGTGGAAGGATTCGATGAGGAAGTCATAGTTCGAAGAACTGAAGAGCTGTTTTCGGGACATGAAGCGAAAGCCATCAGAAAAACAGAACTGATGCCACCCTTTATACTGCAGAGGACATCGACGCTCTACAGCAGCCTCCGAGGGACATCGGCAAAGTGACCTCGAACACAGTGCCCTCTGGTGAAGATTTTTTTTTCCCGAAGCAGCAAAGCTGAAGATACCAATAACTAAGCTGAGGAAAACGTGGGCTGACACAATCAATTCGAAAGGGGTGGTAAATTCTAGAGCGTAATGTTCCGTTGATTCTAGAGAGTGTTTGAGGTGCGATGGTAGAGCTAGGATGAGTGGGTGCATTCTCCTGGATGGAGAAGGAGATGCAGCGGTGGTCTGTCCATGCCAAGGGTTCATTCTGGAGGATGGTGGTGGTGGTGCAGTTGAGATCTGCCAGCCAGTCCATTATTAGGAGTGCCGAACAAACAACCCTATATGTGAGTTTTAGTCTATGCATTTGGGACAATCTACAAACATTAAGACACATATATACACACAACTTTTTTTAACTTCAAATTTTTTTGAATTTACAATCACATAAGAAAAAAAAAATAAAAGACCCAAAACGGGGCAGCAACAACACAAATCTCGACAGTGCCCTTCATTGGCCCACGCTCCATAACCATGCAAGCAAAGAGGACCGACTTCAGCACACATTTTAGAAAGGCAGACAGGATCATATTGTCTCAGAGTAGCGTGATTCCATGTAACTTATACTGAGAGGCTATAGAAGTTTTAAATGCATTCTGACAACAACCACTACCTTTCATCAATATCCTTCCAGAGATCACCCTCCCATCTCCTCTGAAGACCATTGGTTCCACGTCCTGAAGCAGCGACAAACGCGACATACAGGACAGAAATCAATCCCTTGATATCCAAAAAAGAATCCAATATTGTCTCGACCTGCTTGAGCTCCTTTAATAACTGTGGCTTCCATTTTTCCGCCATAAGAGCCCCATTAAGCCACATATACGAAAAACCAGTCAACCTCCATATATGTAGTGCCCCCTCCAGATCCTGAATAGATATAAACGTGCCCTCCCACCACAATTGTCCCACCCTAGCCGAACCCCCTTCGAACCAAGCCCGATATCCTGGAAGGTTGGGAAGCTGCCCGCACATATAGGGGACAACCATGTAGTAAACCCTGCCCCCTGCATTACCGCCCCACAGGACAGGCGCCAGAGATCCCAAATAACTCCCAAGATGCAATGCCACGAATCCTGTGTGGGATCTTTCCCCTGGGGGCCCACAACCATTCCCAGACTGTGGCCGGCCTGAGGTGGAGATTTTGCAAGAATACCCACTGCCTGTCCCGTTCTTCCCATGGATGAGGAACCAGAACCCTAAACTCCGCCACTCTGTAGTACCCAAAAAGGCCTGGGAAGCCCACGCCCCCTTGTTCCTCAGGAAAGGTATCATACCACTCGAGGTTTCTTCCCCCGACACAAACAATGCAACATACGCCCCTTTGCATCCAAAAGTAGAGCCTCTCTAACACCGATCGGGGCATCCGATTAAAGATACAAGAGCCTAGGGAGGAAGTTAATTTTCAAGGCATTAAAGGCGTCCCAACCACCATATAGTGAGCTTCTCCCAATTAGCTATATCGCTGTACTAAGTTCCTCAGTTGGCTGGGGAATAAGCTGCATATAAATCCTCCAACCCACGGGTGATCACAACCCCAAAATAACGCAGTGTCTCTAAAACAGACCTCCATCCCCAGATGTTCCAACACCCCCAAATCTTTAGAGCCATCTTAATTGAAAGGAAACAGAACAGACTTGGCCCCATTAACTCTAAACCCAGACAATGCACCAAATCGACCCATCACCTTCAGAGCCACCAGGATCGATGCATGCAGGTTTGCACACATGCAACAGCACATCATCTGCGTAAAGCCATAACGTCCTCAGACCAGCCCCTTACTTTAACCCCCCCTCCACCCGAGGGGTCGCCCTTAGACACCCTTGACAATGCGGATAAAAGGAGCAAGAGCGGCCCCCACGTGAAGTCCCCCTCTGAAATATGAAGGCCCTGGAGTACCGTTCATTAACTGCCACCCTCACCGACAGAGTTGAGTACAATGCCCTAATACCCTTAAGCATATTTGTTGCAATCCCAGACTCCAAGACCCCGTACAGAAAAGCCCACTTGATCCGGTCAAAAGCCTTCTCCAGAACAAGGGCCAAGAGTGTCTGATTACCCCCCCCTATTACCTCGAGCCATATCCATTAGGTGTAAAGACTTTCGCAGGGAACCTGCCACTTGCCTCCCCTTAATAAAACCCACCTGATCAGTGTGGACCAATAGCGACATCAAATCCGAGCCTAGAGTCCAGTACCCTTGTGAAAATCTTCGCATTCACATTAAGCAGGGATATCGGGCAGTACCCATGCAAGACCTGTGGTCCCTTCCTTCCTTCCTTCCTTCCTTCCTTCCTTCCTTGGGAATCACAGATATCAAGGCATGCCAAAAGGACTCCAAAATATGATTAAACAACTTGACTAGGTGAGGGTGAGAGGCAGCTTGCAAAGAGTTTGTAGAACCACAGTGTAAAACCGTCATCCCCAGGGGCTTTCCCAGTCTGCAACCTCCAAATCGGCAAAAAGGTCCTACTTGAGGCAAACCGGAGCAATAATCCTCCCCACGCAAACTAGGAAGAGTAATATCGCGCAAATACGACCTTTACCCTTTTACATTCAAGGTACCCACCAACAGACAGTGGGTACCACCCCCCCCCCGCTTATAGACACTGCTGCCATCACAACAAATGTCTCCGTATCACATTCAAATTCACCCACCTCACAAACCAGTCCCCGCCCCCCCAAGCCACAAGACCCATCTCCCCTCACCCAATCCCCAAAACGATCCCTCTCGCAAACCCTTTGCACCTCTCCTGAAGCCTTTCTCCAATAACAATGTAAGAGACCAAGAGTAATGAATGGTCAAACAGTGACCTTGCTTTTCACAGTAATAGCTTAACATTTGTTCCAATAAAAGGCCTTTAGTGGTAATCGATTCAATTAATCTGACAAGAGTGCACAAATAACTTAAAGTAGGGCACTTAGTAACCCCCACCGAGCACTGCAATAAAAGATGCATTGGAAATGGGTAGTCTGTGCAATCAGGCAACCTACATGAGAGTGCAAGGCAACCAAGTGTTAAGTACAGTTCACAGGGGCAAATTCAAGCTGCGCCCAAGGTATAATATCTTAGTAGCTACAAGGCCAGAACAAGAAGAGGTGGCTAATAGGAGGCATAGAATGTGAAAAAGGCATGCAGGGAAAAAGATCAGCAGTGAAAACCACAAGTGATACAGAAGGCCAGACCCATTGCTGCTAGCCGGGGGGCCATAGAGGGAGCATAGAAGCCGGCAGTGTAGCCAGAGATTACCATTTGTCAAAGTTGGCGTTATTTATGCAGGGTCAGGAGGCAAGACCGATATGAAAACGATAAAAGGGTGCAATTAACCTCTCTCAGGTGAGTCCCAAGACACACAGTGCATCATACCTCTGCTGCTCGGAGGCAGCATCGTCCCTGCACTATGTCATACTAGGGTTTGCTCCCACTGTTCCCTACTCCATTTGAAACTGTGTGCTACAGTATTGTTTCAGCACAGATTTACCAGCAATACAGGCCTTCGTGCATTTGGTTATTGCTGGGCTTACACGTTAAAATGTCTCAGAGCACATTGGTTTGATGTCCCTGGTGACCAGACATGTCCATCGTCGTGACTGAAGTCAAATAAGGCAGGTCTAAAGCACAAACATTCTTATACCCTTTGATGCGAGGGGAGCACATGACATGGTAGGGCTGATGTGAAATGCTTTGCTTGAATTGATCATTTGAATGCCATTTCCTGATCCCAAGGCAGCATACTGGATGGACAATATGGGGTGCTATATGTGCTGGTCGGTAGAGGGGAGCAGACGGCCTTTGGATGACGATTTGACTTGTTGATCCGAGTAACGCCTGTTAACAAATTGTAGGTCTATGGCAAATTGAGACAGGTGGGGATGTGGATGGTAGCGTGTGAGTGCATTCAGTCTTCATTATAGTGTACAAAGTCAATTAACTCCAGACATATGGGTGCTAATGGCAAGAAAAGGCAGTGTGGAAGTTAGTCTGGATGTGTTGCTGAATGCGGGTTTAAAATGCTTACAGGCTTCAAGTGACCTTTGGGCCAATGAGAGGGTTGTAGAAGGAAGAGGAATGGCGTCCCAGATCCTGATGTGAGTTGGGAGAGGAAAAGGGGGAACCGGTCTTGCCAATTTAATGTTAGGGTGATAATGGGAAGAGGGAGGCAGATGCAAATATTAGTCAGAGGGAACTGAATCTGGGAGTGGGAGAGAGGAGCGGATAGAGGGGGCTGTCTGCTGCAAATCAAGGCTAAGAAAGGCAGAGAATATCAGAGCTGCCGTTGTGTTAGTGGTTTGAGGTTTTCTGGAAGCAATGGGGCAGAGCGCGATAACGGAAGAAGGAGGTGAGCCAAAAGCAAGGAAGACCACACATGCCATCTTACCACACCCATCCGACAGTGCAACCCTACCCCCATTGCGCCACCCCTTCCATGCCCACGACTCTAGGGAAGAGGCAGAGCACAAAGCAATGTGCAAAGTGTGATGAATCCATCGATGCGGTTACTTCTCCCCCTACTGGTCGCTTCCCATGGGGCCAGGAAATGGAGGCTGCTACCGAATAGTCCCCCTAGATAGAATGCTATGGGAGGGGATCCCATATGTGGGAGAGGTGAAGAATATAGAGGGAGAATGCGGGATGTTAACCACCATTCCCCCAGACATTGTTAATCGAACAGCATGGGTTCCAAGCAACCCCACCCTCTCAGTCTGCTCTTCTGCTGCTAGTTAGCTCATACATAGCAGCCCCATATATCAGGTAGATGATACTGTGACGAGGAAGAGTGAGGGGATCCCATATGTGGGAGAGGTGAAGAATAGAGGGAGAATGCGGGATGTTAACCACCATTCCTCAGCAGAGGAATGGTCCCAGTGCAAGACTATGTCCTGGTCGCTCTGCAAAAAGACGACAAATGAAATTCTAAGGCAAAACCCTGTGCACCCTCAGGTCTGTGACAGAAGCATGACAATCATCGAGAGTCTTCGAGGCTTCAAAAGTATGAAAAAGTGTCGAGGACCTCGACAAGTTGAGACCCCAGCCTTTTGAGGGCTTTGTCAAAGACAACTTCGACGAAAACAAGATCGGTTCCATCGATGCCCTCGGCACCCATATCGAAGCCGTCAACGCCTAAGTCGAAGACTTCGAAGTTTACTCCAAAGACTTTTTCAGAGCTATTGTAAGCAACACAAGATAAATCTTATAAACCTTTGCCATTAAAAGATTTCTTCAAGTCTCTTCAATTTATGAAGAACATGAACTATCTGAAGATGATCAAACACTTTTTGGCCTTCAATGTGGCACTCCAAATGTGCCAGATGAATTTATTTCAGAGGAATATAGGCTTAAAGACCTGTATAAATAACGACCATCAGCCAGTGGGGTAGATGCATCTCCTGAGCTGGAATTTGGGAAGCCAGATCCAACAGATCAGGCCGATAGCTCATACAGACAATTAATGAGCAAAGTAGCGCAATATTTGGGATGGAGTAGACCTGCTCCTCCTTTTCAACAAGATTACTTAACAGACATATTAAACCAATGTCCGCAGAGGGATCCGATTTTGCCCTTCTATATTGCTTTACAAAAAAAAGTTACAAAAAATTGGGAAACCCCAGATTCTATTTCTGCGGTTAATAAGCACTTGCACCCGACTCCGGAAAGTTTGGTGAATCAGGCACGCAGCCACGTTCACAAAAAAAAACGATTACCCTACCATTCCTACAGACAGGGATGATAAACGGGTGGACGCTTGTGCACGGAAAGCATTTACTGCCGGTAGCATGGCTTTGAAATCAGCAAATGCCACTTGTGCCTCATCTAAAATGTTCGTTCATCCTGTGGGATTCCGCAGCAATGGTGGCTGAACACATCCCTGAAGGGGAAGAGAGAGACGGCTTCCTGGCTATCATCAAGGATGGTAAGGAGGAAATGTGTGAGTGCCTCCAGTCAGGTCTGGATACTGCAGATAGTATTAGTAAATCCATGGAGACTAGTACCATGCTAGGCAGATATGCGTGGTTGAGGAAGTCTGGGTTTGCACCGAACACGCAATCTAGATTAATGAATATGCCTTTTGGTTGCAAGGCTGGAAAAGTTACAGACCTCAAAAGCGGCGGCTAAATCTCTTAGTGCCACCATTAGAGAGCCTCAACATTCCTATCTTGGTATACCATGTTGGAGGGTTAAGTCCTTTAGTTTCTACTCCTCAGTTGGAAGGCAAGGATAAGCCAGTCATAGAGGACAAAGAAGATTCCCTCGTGGTGGATGAGTGAGAGGTACTAAATCAGCCCAAGCAGTGGCAGCTTTGCCCTCAGCCGCTGCTTCAGCCGCCTCAATACCCGAGGCCTTAATCGACAAGACCCGAGTGGGAGGCAGGCTCTCACAGCATCTGAAAGAATGGCGAGACATTTCTTCAGATGCTTGGGCACTGGAAACAATAGCCCAGGGTTACTGCCTTCCTTTTCTAAAAAGGCCTAAGGATCATCCACCAGGGAACAGCTCATTGAAAATTCCAGATCCTGCCCTTATGCAGGAAATGTTGACCCTGATGGAGAAAGGTGCAACAGAACCAGTACCTGCAGCGGAGGAGAACAAGGGTTGGTACTCCATTTATGTTCTAATCCTCAAAAAGAACAGAGGATTGAGTCCCATCTTGGACTTAAGAAATTTGAACAAGTTCCTCACGAAGGACAAGTTCAAGATGATTATCCTTTCTCAGATCCTTCAGGCCATAAGACTGGATGGTGTCACTCGGCCTTCAGGATGCTTACTTTCATGTGCCTATACATCACAAACACAGGAGTTACCAGAGGTTCGCAGTTGGGTTTTCTCATGATCAATTTCGAGTTCTGCCATTTGGACTGACTTCCGCCCCGAGGGTATTCACCAAGTTGATGGCGGTGGTGGCAGTGAGTCTCTACCCTAGTCTACCCCCTACATAGACGATTGGCTGATCAGGGTTCGTTCTCCCAAACAGACTCTGGAGCAGCTCAGTGCGACTTGCCACTTTCTCCACAAATCTCAAAGATTCCAATTTATCGGAGCAGTCCTGAATGCCTCCTCGGGCAAAGCCTCGCCACCCGAGGTGAAGGCTCATCACATTCTGCAGATGGTCACCAAATTTCAGAGTGCCCAGTGTCTTCCGGCCTTTGATTTTTTTTTTGACGTTGCTTGGCCTCATGGCATCCTGCATTTTTCTGCTGCCAGAGGCTTGTCTGAGAATGAGATCCCTGCAATGGGCTCTCAAGACCCAATGGTCCCAATTCTCAGGCAAGAGGTCAGACCTACTTCAGGTTACACCACCTCCTGTGATGGGCCTGTGAGGACAACATTCTGAAGGGAGAACGTTTTTGGCAACCATGGCCGGAGAGAACGGTAGTGACGGAAGCCTCACTCATGGAGCACAAGCCAAGGATTGCCAATCAGCGGTCGTTGGTCTCCATCGGAGTCCAAACTAAACATCCATCTTTTGGAGCAGATAGCAATCAGACTTGCGCTGAAGGCTTTTCTGCCCTCTGTATGGGGCAAGAATGTCCTGCTAATGACTGACATCACAGTAGCAATGCATTACCTCAAGAGAGGAGGTATATGGTCACTACCACTGTGCAGAAAGGCAATGCAAATCTGCTTCTGGGCAATTCAAGAAGGAATATCCCTATCAGCAGGTTCATCTAGTCGGAGCGAAGAACACGGCGGCGGATGCTCTGAGCAGGCAGAGCACAGTCTCCGACAAGTGGGAACTAGCTCAGGAAGTCCTTCAGAGATCTTCACCCTTTGGGGAACCCCTCAAGTGGATAGGTTTGTGACCAGTGTCAACCAGAAGTGCTAACTATTCTTCTCCAGGGAATGTTCCCCCAAGAGGAGCTCTAGGAGATGCGTTAGTGGTAGACTGTGAGGTTCCACTTCGGTACGCATTTCCTCCAGTCCCTGTCATTCCTCACATGATCAGGAGGTTGAGAAAGTTTGTGAAATCCATGGCCCTAATTGCCCCAGATTGGGCCAGGCGGACGTGGTACCCGAACCTTCTGGACATGTCCATCTGCCCTCTGATACGTCTTCCACAAAGAGAGGGCCTTCTCTCGCGAGAGGAGGTTCAGGTTCTCCATCCAGAGGTCAAAATACTCAGTCTTCACGCATGGTTTGAGAGGCTGAAGTACAAGGATTCGGACCTCACGGACAACGTAATTGAGATTTTGCTTTCGGCCAAAAGGCCAGAAACAAAATCCTTATACCGTTGTCGTTGGAACAAGTTCAGCAGCTGGTGTAGAGATAAGAATGTGGATACATTTCAGAGCGATACACCTAGAGCGTTTTCTTTTCTACTTCACTTAGCAAATCTGGGGCTCCAGATCACAACAATAAAGGGTTATCTGGCAGCGCTTTCGAGCGCTCATCAGAGGAAAATCATTCCGTTTCTTAAAGGACCCACTAATTTGTTTCCTCCTACTCCCGTTCAGGTCCCTGTTTGGGATTTACATATTGTATTAAAATTCTTCACATGCATCCCTTTCGAACCCATGCATTCATGTCCATTAAGACTATTAACACCTAAAACTGTTTTGCTAGTCGCAAATCGCATCAGCCCGCAGGTTGAGCGAATTGCAAGCTCTGTTGTGTAAACCTCAGTTTACGGTCTTCTATAAGGATAAAGTTATTCTTAAATTAAAACCTTTGTTTCTGCCAAAAATAGTCACCGACTTCCATTTGTCCCAAAAGATAGTTTTACCAACTTAGTATCTACCTCTCATTCTGGAAAAGAGGAGGAGAGGTTACACAAACTGGACCCTAGGAGGGCTCTCAGTTATCATAGCTCGCGAATGTCAAAAATTTGCCAGGATGACCAATTATTTATCGGATATACAAGTCATAAATTGGGTTTAGCAATAACAAAAGACTATCCAGATGGATTATTCTGGCTATCCAAGAATGCTATAGATTAGCTGGTAAAGATCCCCCAGAGGGTCTAAGAGCTCACGCAACTAGGAGCATGGCTACTTCGTCCACTCTTCAGAGAGTAGTACCAATTAAAGACATTTGTGTGGCAGCCACTTAGTCTACCATACACACCTTTGTAAAACATTACTCCCTGGACACCTCTACTCAAGAGGGAGCTTTTGGAAAAGCTGTCCTGCACTCTGTCGATGATAACTGCTCAGGACAAATCTGAATTATTTTCCAACCTCCAAGACTATTAGTGCTTTGGGAGCCTACCAAAAATGAGGAATACGTGGGAGGACAGAATCCATTCGAAGAACAAGTTACTTACCCCTGGTAACATTCTTTAGATTGGATGTTCTGCCCACGTATTCCTCATTGCCCCTCCCAACCTACCCTACTGCAGAATGTACGTGTTTTACACCCTAAGGTCTAAGGAGATACTAGTAATTCCTCTAAAAATGGAAAAAAAAGAGAACTGAAGCCAACGGGCGCTGCATGTGCTACATATACTGGGGGATGACGTCGACGGACAGCGTCCCTCGAGGCACATCGAGTCATCGACTGTACTGCACAGCGCCCTGTGTCGAGTAAGTTTTTTTCAGAAGCAGCTGAAGGTGGAGGTGGAAAGATGATGAATATGAGGGAGAAACATCCTATTGAAAGAACGTTACCAGGGGTAAGTAACTTGTTCATCTGCCCAACCAAGTACAGAGTTTTCACAAAACGTGCCCAACAGGCAGGAGATAAGCCAGTTCAAAATGAAAAACAAATGGAACCAAAAATCTAAATAACTGGCGGTGAAAGGGTTGAATGCTGCTTAGAACACAAGACTGACTCGCTCCGAGACACGAGTTGCCTCTCGTTTTCTCCAAAACAGATCTAGCGCATCCCCCTTCCACAGTTTCTGGCTTTTGTATGCACGACTCCCTGGACTGGATAAAGATAACCCCAGTTAGACTACCCCCAGGTTACCTCCCTCGTCAGTCAGAAAACTCCATATATTGAACACAAGCTCTAAACACCATCCCACACATGAAATACATGAAACACATCCCAGTATCTCCCCTCTATTTACCAACTAACCCATCATAGTGAACCCTTCAAAACCACACGGTAGGATGTCTGCACACTAACACTATTCCTACAAATAATTCACCGACTACACCATAACCCCCCCCATCCCTTGTGACCCAGTCTCAACATACCAAGTGTAAGGTTCACCTACATCTTTGCCACTGACCGCACCACCGAGCCACAGGTTCGGCAGGCCGATCGCCTTACTATGCCCATCACCATAGGGATCGTTCTGCTTCGTACATGGCTCGGTGCAAGGAGACCAGTCTAAGCAAAGGCCAGAACTAGTGCTCCCTCTTCTGACATTCAATAGTAGCAATTCTACCATATGGCAACCCACGCAATTGCACAGTATCCTACCATTCCACTCTCAGGCCCCATAAGAGCACCCATATGCCTGAACAATATCTTTCCCAAGCTGAGACCAAGAGGCACAATGTTTCAACCAACCTATCCCTGCTGTTTTGCAGCGCAATACGACTACCAGCGGCATCTTCGGTGAGGAAGACGAATGAGCAAAGAACACTAAAGCCAATATAAACATTCAAATAATAGTACTTCCTCAGAGTTACCGTTCATACATCATTATGATCATTAAGAAATAAAGGTAATATGACAACAGATCAGACTAGTTAAAGGTGGATAGTCTTACCTCTGAGCATCTGAAATGGCCTACTTAACCGGCAGCCATCTTTAGAGTTTATATCTCACTTCGGTACAAGGGCAGATGCATATAACATTTGGGGAATTTATTTCAACATCACACTGGACACAGGCTTATACCGTAGTCAAGTAAAGGCTCATCCATTATACACCTTCAAGACCATTTTACATCTACTGGACGAGTATGATTTGGACGACGCCTGGAGAACATTGGCGTAAATACTGTACGCATCACATATTGGACATCCTCTTGTCTAAATTTTCCAATGTTTCCCTATTGTACTCCAACTGTAATTTGGGGAGATTCCTGGTCTCTGGAACCATTGGCATTTCTGGGTCTTCATTAGTTGACTCTGCATACAACACTTCTATCTCAGAAGTTCACACTTAATTTCGAGATGAATGTGACTTCCGTTTCCTCCCATGCTACGCTATGGGAGGCCTTTAACGTCCATATACGTGTTAATGCTTTTTCCACTATGTAAGGAACTCATGGTGGCAACAGTAAAGACAGACAAGTGATCCCAGTACAAGGGTGTTCATTAAAAACGGTATAATGGGTGAGAAAAACGCCTAATCTAAACCTAAATCTAAGATGGGAGCAAGCTACGACCATCAAATATTTAGAAAACAGTCCTATTGGCATCTTGTCAAATAAAAAGGGCCTATACTAAACAACCTATTGCCAGTCCTTACAACCAAGTAAAAAAATAGTGGGGTATAATGTTCTTAAGAAAATAAAGAAGTGTTCACCAAATGATAAGTCAGGATGGTATGGTTGGGTCTCCCATCCTCATGTTTTTAGCACGGGACAAGGCAGTACCTTTGAGCACAGCACACTCCTGGACCTAGACAGCACGAGGTAACGTTCCTTTCAATGATGCCAGAACCTTCCGGGGCCAGGTCTCTTTTCCTGCAAAAGTCTCTTGCCTTAGAAGGCCGGCTGTACCAAAATAATAAACAAACAAAAGTTCCTATGGCAATCTTCTGATGGTGGGTGACTGCTTTTCGCCCCTTGAACCCCCTCAGCCGGGCTCTGATCCTTCTTGTAATGTTAGCCTCCCTCAACCGGGTTCACTACGGCCTTTCGCTCACAATGCAGGATTTACTTCTCTTAGCTTTTCCCTTGGCATCCCTCCGTCCGGTTCACATAACCATTCTCAACACAGTTAAAAGAAACTTACCCTAGCTTTCTTTCCCAAGTTCGGATCTCAGCCCACAGTCAGGCTTTCCTTAAAGCCCCCAACAAGGCTTCACACAGTTTTCCTCAATGTGTCAAAGACTTTCAGTGTACAAGGGTTTTTTGCTCAACCCTCGAAGGACCACTTGACACTTAGTAGCCTCTCCTAAGGGCTCTTGGCTTTTGTAGTTTGAACAAACACAAAAAAGGGCTTCAGTCAGAGTCCTTCGAATGAGCGCCCCCCGCGACGCTCGACCTCTCTGCTGCTGAACCTTTTTCTCAGGTTTCTTTAAAGTTCAATTACACAAGTTCTTTGTTTAACAAGGTTGACGCCTGCAACCTTGAGCTCAGCACATTTCAGTTTCATTATCTGTCTTCTCCAACTCACCGACTGTGCTGAACTGTTGACCGAGTCTCTTGTCTTGGGAGTCAAGGACGGCACCACGATGGCAAACTATTCTCCCCGCTTTGGCTATCGGCGCGGGAGGGCCCTGTGTGACGGCAACATCTGTCACACCACACGTCAGCCGGATTTCCCAGTCTTATGACTTCCCTTTGAGGCTTTGCGGGTCTGAGTTGTAAAGGGCAAGGGCAATTCCATCCTCATCATCCCTCCAGGACTCTCCACCTTTCTCTTCTGTTAGAACTAAAGGTCCAGAATAGCTTCTTCCTCGTGCTTTTGGCCTTGCTCGAAGTGTGCTTTCGTGCTCCATATCTTTCATCCTTGTGGGGAAGGAAAAAGGGCCGTCAGGTGTGCGATCTTCTGTTGAGAAATGTCAGGTAAACGGCTCAGGTGTGAGTCCATTGTCTGTCACAGTGTAGGAAAGAGCTTGTGTTGAAAAAGGTTGGGGGTAGAACTTCTGAATATCCCACAGGGTAGGATGGGTAAAGGGTGTTATAGGAAAGGGGGTACCACATCTCACCTGTGGGTGTCCCACTTCCACTCCCTGAGGACCTCTCATCAAGGTGATCCTCCTGCACTTGTCCACCTCCAGCAACTGGAACCAATAGCGATGGCCGGGTCCTGGCCACCGGGAACTGGATCCAATAGAGATGGCCGGGTCCTGGCCACCGGGATTCAGATCCCCGGGGACTAGTCAGGGAGACACCTTTAGGTTTCTCACAACTACCAGCAGGTCACTTAAAACTGAGTTTAAGTGGAGTACATTTTAAAGCGCATCGCCACACACATTTTTCCAGCTTTTACTCTGAGGGTGTCTAAGCAGAACGTGGTAGAAATGTCACTCTGGCGGATCTAGACTAAACAGATGAGTGCAGGTCTGGAGGTGTAGGTTAGGGAGGAAGATGGGCATGGAGGAGTGCTGGCTAGGCTATTACTTGTGGTGGGTTAGGTCTGTTGTACATTTGCACTATTCAGCCATCAGGCATCCCTCTTCTACCTCACACACCAAATATCAACAAACACTTGTACCTTTTTATAGATCCCTGCATGCCACTCCTAATCCATTATCTGCTGCAGACATAGCTACTTACCTCACCAATATTCGCCTCCCAGTCCAGACCCTTGATAAACTTCTTAAAAAAAGGTATACCTTCCTCTTGCCTCTTTAAAAAAGTGCATGGCTCAAATGGGGGACAGCAGATTTTTTAAAAGAGATCAAAGTAATACTGTCCTCACACCTCCAAACTATGGCAAAGGTAACTGGATAGCAGCCAGCTCCTGCCCTCACTCCAAGAAACAGTAATAACTTTCCTAAGCCAAATAAAGCCCTTGCCAGCTGTGGATCATAATGTCCTTAGGTTTAGAAAATACAGATGCAACAGTTTTTTGCCAGGTTTCTCCCTTCTACACTTTTATCATATAAGCTGCTTTTGGTCTACTTAGGCCAAGTTGGTTGTATACCCTATAGATCTACATTGTGAAACCTAGCAGGTTATATTGCATCGTATCACAACTGGATAAACAGGTCTCCACTGTAGCTCCATGCTAGACAAAGTGTTTGATTGTTAGGTGTTCTCTGCTTCTCTTAAATGCTTTAACTCAGGTTAATTTTTCTTAAATTGTAGAAAGCTCTTATCCTCCCATAATCATTGTGCATATTCATTTTGTCTGCCACTTCACTCTTGGCTTGGGTACTTGTGATGTATGCCCACTCACTGTTTCACCTTGTGGTCAATTCCCCTTAAATCCCTTATTTACCATGTGCACAGTCTTCGGTTTTTCATACATTCTAAACTTCCCTTTCTGGCCCGATACAGGGGACACAGAATGGAGATTTTTCAAAACACAGGCCGCCTCTACACATACATGCGAAAGACTACACCAATTTACAGGAAAAACATGAACACGCTGGTAATACAGCAGATAAGCCCATGCACTAGATTTGTTCCACCCTGCATTGGCCATCTTGGAACCCCCCTGCTTTATTCCACTATGCATTCATGTATTCTCTTTTGGGGAGAGGTGTCGCTATAGAGCAGGCCGGCCTCCAGCTCCTTGCAGTGTCACACATGGTCACATCCTTGAAGAGGGACTACAATTAATAAAGTGATCTTACTGCACGCAGAGTGGGCACGACACATGGTTCAACACCCCAAATTTTCTTCCTGTGCACTCAAAACACAAGTTCCAGCACAAGACCCCTTTCGGTCCACTATGAAAGGGGGAGACCATAATTCCAAAATGTACCCACTTTACCCTGGGCTTGCTTTCTTTCCATCTATCCCCGGGCTCGTGAGCATCACACAAGGAGTCCCTTTTTTCAAACCAGCAGGTAGATCTGCCCACCCAGACTGACAGATGCCTGTGTCACTCGTTGTCCACAGTTGCCCCTCGTAAGGGACGTGATATGGAGTTAAAACCTAAGGGTAAGTTTCCCGTTGGTTTTTTAGAGGCGTCTGAATTCTAATTTTACCATCACCTGTTACACACTACTAATACTTATGTACGTCGTTTCAGGATCCTTAACTCATGCCCTGAGTAAGGCGATTAAAACGAGCAGCACCGCAGAAACATGAAAATACTGGAAAAACAACGCCTACACACAACCCTCCCAGTCACCATTTCAAAGCCACATTTCACGTTGGCAGACCCTATAAAGTGACTTTGAATCCTTTAGATCATCAAATAACTAGACAAAAGATGAGCTGTTTAAACTAGCGGTTCTTAGTGCATCCTAGGGGATGCTAACAGAGTTGAAACTAGGGGTGAAAGTGGTCCACCTGACAAATGTAGAATCAATGCACCACCATGCCACGAAAATAGCAAAGTCATCACATAGCGTGATACTTAGAATTAATACCAGGAGAAAGAATTATTGAAAGGTTTCTCAAATGTGATTTTGTTTTACTTTATTCATGATTCTTTACCTATATGTGCATTTCCCTCAACTATTCTAAAGGTTGGGATTCTAAGCAGTAATACGAGGAAAAGGGCACAACACACCCTTTTTGGGTCTCATACTTTGTCTAATCGTTTTCTTTCTTTCTAGCTTAAGCTACATATATCCAAGGTCCTGTCCTTTGGCTGGACTTCAATTTCGGAGTATTTGTATGTGTTTATACTAATTCCCTGCAAATCTTGCAAATCTTTACTGAATATTCTTTAATTTTTGTGCATGGATCGAATCAAACGATGTAATGTGAATAAATATTTGTAAAATCTTCAGAAAAAAAAGTGTCATGACAAAGTTGTGTTAAGTGGGATTATTGATTTTAAACACTCCCACCCCCTTTAGAAAATCTGATCCCCATTACGATCTGTAAATATTAACCAGTGATAGTATCTTTTGTTTTTGCACTGTTTAAGGGAAGCCATATGTGTGGTGGTGCAGATTTAATTTCTTACTATTTAGAGAATATCTTTTTTCTTAACCATAATCCTTATACCAAATTTGGTGTTTAGAGCATGTGAGTCCTATTATGGTTATACAGTAAACTGTACCCTGTGAGCTCTTCCCCCCCCCCCAGAAATGCCATTTCTCCATCCTCAGACCTGCAAGGCTTTTACTGGCTTCTGGCAGTATTACCGCCCCAGATTGCTAGCTGTACTACCCGTTTCCCAGGCTCAATATGCTGCCGATTGATCTACTCTAAAAAGAAAATAGCTTGTTATGATCTTAGGTGCAAGAGTGTTTGTATCCAAGAAGAAGAAACAGGTATACAGCCTAGTCACGCTATGGTGTACGCCTGCAACAGAACATTCCTACAACTGGAGATCATTGTTCCGAATGGTCAAGATAAAGGTCTTTGGAATTTTCCAGACTTGGCTCTACTTCAGATGTCATTGTGCATAATAGATTGGATAGGGATGAGTTCACACCCTGGGCGATACGCTTGCAGATATGTTTTCAGATGGTAGTTTTGCTGCTCTGGAATATTTCCAAATTAAAAACAGACAAATGCTCCATTGCTATTACTATGCAGCAACAGGCATCAATCTTATGGAATGCAGACTGCCTTTCTGCAGCGTTGGTCATTTTTCCCACATGGACTAGAAACTCATCCATGCTTGCAGTTTAATATCCATTCTAGAGGATACAAAAAAGAGCTCACATTTTTTAACAAATCAAACATGGTATACCCTTGGATGGTCTACAGGAAATGGGACGACGACAGATGACTAGTGGAGGTGATGCAGTACATTAACCAACGTGGTATCAGAGACAATTAGATTTCCATGATTAAATGTCAAGTTCTTAATAGATAACCTTTTACACAGACTTCACTTACCAAGTTTTATACAAATCATAATAATGAAAGTTCTAGATGTTTCACTCCTTCCGCTGACTTTTTGCACAGGATATCTGCATACCCAGGCTTGTGCATTTTTTTGGCGATATTACAGCCATTACTAATTTGTTCCTCGGCTAAAAACCTAGAAGGTATAGGCAAGGTTGCTTCAATCACACATAGGTTCTACAGGGTTCAAAATTGAGATTCGATGATCAGGAACCAAAACAAGTTCCTGGGTCTCAGCCACCACCCAATAAGCAGGAGCTACCATTGGAGAACCAGGAGAGAGTACTCAGCGCACCATAAATCTATCTTTCACAAGAGATGCACACTAACGTTTTGCTCATTATGTATGATCCATTATGGTACCACAATAGAGAGACACCCGGGAACACAATACTAATAATATAGTGCTAAAGATCTAGTCCTAACCCAGACTCAAAAATATGAAAAAACGGGAACTAGATCTAGGATGACGTGTGCAGAAGGGAACCAGGACTCCAAAAATCCAATCTAAAAATAGCTGTATTAAATCTATTCCAATCCACTAACAAATGAGTGTTCCATTTAAAAATGACAATCATTTTAGGCATGTATCATTCAAACACCTACACTCAAAACCTCTCCACCCACAGCAATTGGAACCAAATAATGATAAACCCTCAATTAAGCAGATCAAACTATTCTTTTTGCAAAACATGACATTGATTTTACCACGAGCTACATTGACTATAAACACCTAATAGTTTACAATGTGCACAGAGAAACACAATTTACATATATGCAAATGTCATAGGATGCATGAAAGCCCAACAGAACATAGGTGTCTGTTCTTGGAGCAAAAAAATGCTGATCATTCATCAGGGGCTGAAATTCAATACCCAAATCGATAGAAAGGCGGAAGATGATAAAAAACAGTTAGCGTGTCTCAGAAAACAAATCTAGGGTAGATTGTTACAATCTGCAACACAAATCAAACTGCAATTAATATGGTATAATAAATAACCACACCCAACCTTGTTAAAAAGTACCTTATTGTTACAGAAAAGGGAACTAGCATTCATTTAATGATATGCAAAGTGCAGATTCTTAAAGCTGCATCTAAAGAAAGCAGATCAAATGCGCTAGTTTCTTTCTGTACCTTTCAAAACCACCACAAACCAAAAACCAGTCTGTATTCACACATGATATCCACTAAGGAATGAGCATTTACAGGCTTCTTGAATGCTGATCGATACCAGTCTAGATGGAAGTTTCCAGGACCAAATGTGCGAACTACACTGTATGTTAAAAGAATTCAATGTCACCTAGCTCATAAGCAACGCTTACGGGGCCACTAGATTTCTGGACACAAAAACTCATTGTGAAAACCTACTTTGTAGCCCATGTATCACACAGGTACCTCTTCTGTCTCAGACACTGAGTCTACCACTGGCGTCCTGGCGTGGTATGTGAGTCTCCCGGCATGTGCCGATAAAAGGAAGCACAGGATACCTCCTTTTGTTTCAACTCTCGAAATATGGAACTTTTCTGGCAGCCATCATGTCCTAACTCGGGTCCCTAGTAAACCTAGTGCAGAATTAAAAATTGAACATATTCAGGAGAAACTCCCAGACCACTTGAAAAACAAAATGAAAACAATAAACAGGGACTGGTTTCAAAAACATTACCACGCCTTCAAAGTTCACAGAAGAAACAGCAACTTAAATGGTCCTGCTGTATCAGCCCCTCATTCCGTGGGTATACAACTGCATGTCCATCTGTCAGCCCTCCTGGCTTACTTCAGGCGTGCATTTTACAATGCTGTGGCACTCCAAGATGAAACCAGTTCACCTACCGTCACAAAGCTACAGAGTGGACTAGCCATTAAATGTGGGCCTACAATCATATTCTGAGATAATCAATTGAGGCTACCCACTCAATTTGTGCCATTCCACCTCTTCAGTGAGCCCCCTGATGTGACGGTATGTAAGAAAAATGAACTTTTGTTCAGCCTTCATCAATTCTCCATCCCCCTGTCCACTCTCCCTCCCATTTACAATTTTACGTCTGAGGCAACTTCTGTGTTCAATGATATGAGTTGTGAACTTCCAGATAGACTTGCCAATATACCGGCGATAACAAGGACATATAATCCGATATAATACGCACTCAGTGTTGCAATTAGTTTACTCAGATTGAGACCACGGTTTAGTCAAATCCAAATCTATCTATGTTTTAGCTGTTAGTTTGCAAACACTGGAGCCACCACAAATGTGATGTACGCCGATTGGTGGTAAACCCCAAATTTGAGGCAGAGATTGAATTGCGATAGCTTTCTTTTTCATTCTGTTTTTGCTGACCATGTCTCGAATAGACAATCTTCTCTTATAGGTAAAGATAGCTCTCTGAACTTCTGAGCCTTCATTATGGAAAATGTTGTTACACCAATTGAGATGATGCCTGTTCCTTTTTTCTGGGTTCTAACAAAGCTTCCCTTTGATTATTATAAGCCTGTTTAGCTGATTTTTGCACCAATTGTTTGGGGTAGCCCCTCTTTTACAGTTTGTTAGTCAAGAAAGTAGCCTCATTTCCAAAGGATTCCTTAATACTGCTGCTCCTCTTGAGCCTTAAAATTGGCAAAAGGGGATATTGTCACAGAGACTTTTCACGTGGTGACTAGAGTAAAGGAGTAGTGACTAAAGTAAAAGGAGTAGTGAGTTTCTATCAGTGCTCTTGTGAAATGGTTTGATTAGGAGGTGGCCATGATGGCGATATATTGTAATGTCGAGGCAGTGGAGTGGACTATTACTGCAACTATGAGTAAACTTAAGGAATCTAATTTGCCTATTCAGCCAATCAAAAAATGTTTTGGCTTCTGCATTAGTTCCCTTCCACATTATGATGTTGTCAATATAGCATTTCCTTATGGCAATATTTTTGCCAAATGGATTAGTCTTTGGATATATAATAGATTTCTCAAAACTCTTGACATACATTTTACAAGTTGGGGGCCATAGAGCTCCCCCACCCCCTAATAGCTGTGCCCTCCATTTGTTGAAAAAAAAGTGCCCATGAACTCGAAATAGTTACATGTTAGGGCCAATTCAACATCACAATAAAAATTAATTGGGGACGGGATTGGCATCCGTTCTGTTCAATAGCACCTCTTCCATCACCTCCAGGGTAGCATGTTGAGGAATCCCAGTGTACAACGACAATGTCTAAGGAACAAGTTACTTACCTGTAACTATTGTTCTCCAGCATGGGTCTGGCATGGATTCACAAGCTCATGAATATTCACCCGTCGTCTGGCTGGGAATCTTCAGTAAAAGAAAACACAGTTTCACTTACAAACTGTGTTTCTCCTTTAAACCAATCACTGTCCTCTGAGTCATACTGCCCCCATCCAAAGACAGCCCTCTAGCCAAGCCCCTCCTCTGACAGCCATCTTCAGATTTGGTAAGCACTTAAAGTAGCAGTATGACCAAGAAGAGCTACAGAGGGGTCGGAGGGAGGGTTTGCATGTGAATCCATGCCAGGCCCATGCTGGAGAGCAATAGTTACAGGTAAGTAACTTGTTCCTGGTCTGGCATGGATTCAAATGCTCATGAATAATGAATACATAGCAGTACAACATTACACAACCACGGGTGGTGGCAAGGCTCAACAGAAGCAATTGACTCTTACCTCTGGAACAGACTCCACTCAAGTGAACAGGTTGCTTAGCGCTGCTTGGCCGACTCTCGACTCCTCCCTGGAATCCCTGTCAACGCAGTAGAACCTCATGAAGGCGTGTGTGGACCTTCACGTAGCAGCCCTGAAGATGTCCAGCAGGAGCACACCAGAAAGGAACACCATTGTTGCGGTGATTGGTCTAGTGGAGTGGGCTCTCGGACGGCCGGGCAGCGGTCGTTTCACCAACCGATGACAATCCATGATGCAGCTAGCGAGCCACCTTGAAATGGGAGCCTTGGACAATGCTTTCCCATGGTTCACAGTACCAAAGTTCACAAACAGTTGTGAAGTCTACCGAAAACCCTTTGTGCGCGTCATGTAGAACTTCAAGGCACAAGCAACGTCCAGCGAGTGCAAGGCCCGTTCGCCGGTGGCGAAGGTTTAGGGGAAAAAAACAGGTAACAACAAAGGCTTACTGAGGTGGAATTCAGACGATGCCTTCGGTATGAAAGAGGGGTGCACCATCCTCGATTAGTGCAAAGTCAGGTATAGTTGCTTGCAGGATAGGGCCTGGATCTCACCCAACCTCCTGGCAGAAGTGATGGCCCCAAGGAAAGCAGATTTCCACGAGAGGGGCCTGATGCATCGGCTCGAAGGGGGCCGCCATGAGCCTTGCCAGAACCACACAGAGTTTCCACGCCGGGTCAGGAGCCTTCATCGGTGGGAAAGATCAGAAAAAGTCCTTTGAGGAACTCCATGATGAGTCGGTGAGACCACAGTGAAGATCTTCCCGGAGAGCTGGTGTAGCAGGATAAAGACGGCAGATGCACCTGGATAGAAGCGTGTGCCAGGCATTCTTGGCCAAGGAGAGCAAGCATGGAAGAATGTGTGGGCCATGACCCTCAGCAGGGTAATCTTCTGCGACAGAGACCACATAGCGAAAAGCTTCCATTTGTGACCGTAGCACTTCAAAGTCGACGATGCCCTGGCCTTTGTGAGGATCTCTCTGCAGTCCACAGGCAACTCATATTCACCAAACTCTAGGGCTGCAGGAGCCAAGCCTTCAGGTTCAGCGACCCTGGGTCATGATGCAGGATTGCGCCTCCTTCTCTGGTGAGAAGATCCAGAACTAGCGGCAGCTTGACCGGGGGTGACTAGACTGAGAAGGTCCGGATACCAAATCTTCCTCGACCATGCCAGGGTGATGAGTATCATCCTGCATTGGCGCCATCTGAGCGTGCTGATGACTCGTAGCAGGAGAGAAAATGGAGGAAATGCGTACAGGAAAAGGCCTTGCCACGTGAAGGAGAAAGCGTCTCCCATGCTGCTTGGTTGGTGGGATCTGCTAGCAAACGTCTGGCATTTGGAGATTGCTGCTGTTGCAAACAGATGGATCTGGGGCCTGCCCCACTTGAAGATGTGGCCCACCTGGTCCTGCCGAAGTTCACACTGGTGGTAGGAGGGCAACTCACTGATGGAGTCTGCAATGGGGTTCTCGACTCCCGTTAGGTGAAGAGGAACGAGAAACCTCTTGTCCGATGGCCCACAAGTCCTGCGCTTCCTTGGAGAGCGCTGGAGATGGAGTGCCACCTGTTTCCAGATGTAGAACGTTGTGGTGGTGTTGTCCGTGAAGATTCTCCCCACCTTGCCCTTCAGAAACGGAAGGAACAACCTAACGGCCCAGAAAACTGCCCGTAGCTCCAGGATCTTCATATGGAGATCCTCCTCCGGCAGCCAGAGGCCTCTGGTGTGCAGACGTCTGGTGTGTGCTCCCCAGCCTTCTAGGGAAGCGTCCGTCGTGACTGTCTCATGGTATGGAGGGTTTCTAAAGCCCGGGAGATGTTGGAGCGGACGCCCCACCACTTTATCGTCCGACAGAACACCTCATCAAGCGGGATCTTGTCCGCAAGCTTCCGGTCACCTGTATCCAGCAAGCATCCAGGAACTCCTGACGAGGTCACATCTGCAGAGCCGGATGAGGTGGATGCAGGACGACATCATGCCGAGCAACAACTTGATGGTTCGCACGGAGGCGGTCTTCATCAACAACAGCCACTGCACCTTCCCTTGAATGGCCGCTACCCTATCCTCCAAGGGTGAAGCTAGGCAGGACACCGTATTGAGTCTGGCTCGTAGGAACAGCACGTTCTGCAATGGTGTAAAGCAGGACTTTGGATAGTGGATGGAGTACCCCAGATCCATCAGTAGATGGACAGTCGCCCCTGTGTGTCCTCACGTCCAACTCTCGCGAGCGGGCCCGGATGAGCCAGTCGTTGAGGTACGGGTATATGTGTATACCCCGTAGACGCAGATGGCGTGCCAAGCACTTAGTGAAAAACTCTGGGTCTGACGTCAAGCTGAAAGGTAGGGCCTTGAACTGGTAGTACTGTTCCTGCACTGCAAACCCTGGAGTGTTTCCTGTGAATGGCGACGTGGAAGTAGGCGTCCTCCAGGTCCAGTGAGGTCAAGAAGTCTCCTTTTTCCTGTTGGCCGACCATGTGTTGCAACGGGACCATCCTGAATTTTTGGGACTTGAGGTATTTGTTCAGACGTCATAGGTCTAGAATGGGCCTGCAGCACCTGTCTTTTTTCTGACCAAAAAGTATCTGGAATGCAGCATACCTCCTCCAAGAGCTCAGGATGTGCTGCTCCCGATGGGCCACCGGAGGGATCCTCTGACACCTGCGCTGAAACTCAAGGGTATGTCCTTGGGCGAGAGTGTCCAGCACCCATCTGTCAGTGATATTTCTCCACTCGCCGTCGAAGCTCGTCAGCCGGCCTCCCACCGGGTTGCATGAGTGGGGGCCCAACGTCCTGGTCGGTTCAGGGTTGCTTTGGCACCGGGGTCCTGCCCTGCTCGCAACAGCGATGCTGTCCTCTGCCACCGTAGGCCTCTGTAGGCTTCCTTAGTCATAGATCTGGAAGGCTGATGGTACGATGAGGAGCAACCTTTGGAAGACCTGCTTTCCTTTGGAGGAGTGAAAAGAAGCAGTGCTGCTGGAGGGTGCCCAGGGAACGGGCCGTCGCCATATCTGCCTTGATGGGCTGTAGGGACTCATTGACGACCTTCCCGAAAAGGGTATTTCTGTCAAAAGGCATGTCCAGTACCTTCGCTTAGTCCTCCTGGAGGAAATTTGTGGCCTTCAACCCGCCCTGGCAACGAAGGCAGACACCGTTCCCCCCCCCCCCCATCTGCGGAACCCTGTGTTGGCAACGTCCAGCGCCACTGTGATGGTGTGATCCAACGCTACCTCCCCTCCTGGAAGAGAGCAATTGCCTCCATCTTTTTTTCGTCTAAGAGGAACTCTAGAATTGGACTCAGCTTGTACTACAGCTCCCTGTCGTACCTGGCAGTGCATTGGCAGCTTTGATGGTGGATGCTGCAGTGCACATCACCTTCCTTCCCATGGCATTCATCTTCCTCCCCGCACTGTCCAGAGGGACTGAAGACAACGAGGACAGGTTAGCCGACCGTTTCCTCACAACCACCGAATCCGGCAATGGTTGCGACCTCAGGCTCTTGGGTGCAGTTCCGGTACCCAGTACTTCTTCTCCAGGCTATCCTGTTTGGCCGGAGCCGTGCAAGGGTTCTTCAAGAGGGCCAGGCCCTCATACCACACGTCGTCCAGAATGGGCAACGCCATGATAGTCTCTCTTGTCCTTGCGCCTCTGGTACAAGAAACCTTCCTTCCTTGTTTCTTCGGGCACAAGCTGGAATAGCTTGGAGGCTCTGGCGATCATGGAATGGAACAACCCCACCTCATCCAGTGGGGACGCCCTAGGCTGCAGAGACCCACCGCGACAATATCCTTGTCGTCGTTCATCATTGTCGTGGCCACATCTGTCCACATACCCATGTCTGGGTCTGCTGGGGGCCCAATTGTGAGGATGAAATGGAGGCGTCAGATGACGCTTCCTCTTCATCGCTGGCAGCTGATCGGGTCATGGAAGACCATTGGAACCGGGCCCGGTGCCTTCCTCGTCTGGATCTCCGACACTAAGGTGTGGAGGGTCGACAGGATATCCAGAGACACATCCCTAGGCTGAGCTGGTGTGATCGAACACTATGCCCCGCGCCATCGTCCTCCTCTTAAACGTCCGTGTGGACCGTGTGTAAGAACTCCAGGTCCTCGTTGTCCGTGGGCAAAACTTCCATGGTTTGGGCCATGGCATGGGACCGATCCGGGATCTCGTTGCCACACCCCCTGCCTTTTCCTACCCGAGGGGCTGGAACCGGGTTCTCAGACTGTGTCCCCTTTTCCAGTGTGCCAGCAGACTTTGCCAAAGTCACTGCAGAGGTTTCGTGCCTCTGGGGTAGGGATACCTTCTGCGCTGCGGGAGCTACCTTCAGAGGGCCAGCTCCCTTAGCATTCGTGAGAGCAGCCGCCACCAACTCTATCTCGTCGACAAAGTCTTATCCTGTGCAGATTGCCCTTTCTTGGGCAGTTCAGCCTTCTCATTGTCCGTGGCTTCTCCCGCAGTTTAGCTAGGTTGGACGATGTCCTTTTCGAGGAGATGCACGATTGCTGGCTGGATAGACTCTTTGACCCTGGTTGTATGCCAATGGGTCACCCATTGGTCAAATGCAACTCCCTCATCAACTGCCAACATTTGCTCTAGGTGACCCTATAAGAGGTTTTCACACGTAACACTTTCTCCATCACTCCACATCAGACTGACCCCCAGGGCACCCCCCACATACTGCTGCAAGATCACTTTCAACGAGCCAAGCTCTAAGTGGCCAGATCTAAAATACAACTTCAGACTGAATGAGGTTTCAAACAAACCCTTTAGCAGAAAACGCCAGGTGTTACAGATCTGTTGAAACGTCATTAAACTAACAGTTGAAAAATAAAGTGGTCCAGCAAGAGATAAAAAAAAACAGCCAGACCAAAGAATTTGAAATTGCTTCTGAGGCTGCCAATTGTGGCCTATCGGGAGAAAAAGAGGTTTGAGGGCAAGACATTGGTGGGCTCCAGAACTCCATCAGAACCATAGACTAATCAGTGGTTTCTCAGTGCGGGCTATGGGTTTCCCCATTTGAAATTATTAAACTACTACTTCAATTAATCAGATGAACAACAGGAAGCTTTCAACTTCCAATGAGGATTAATGGTAGCACTCAGTTATGCCCGGTTACGAAAAAGTCAGACAAACCAGCATCTCTCGAAACCACTGGCTTCTCCTCATTCACATGCCAAATGTTTTCTGCTTATTGGGAACAAAATCCTGAAAATCAGACCACTCGCATTACATTAATCCATGGCACTGAGGAGCTAATTTCCCATGCACATTTACATCACACACAGTCAAAACATTGCCAATTCAAGATCAGTACGCTTTCTTCTGGAAAACTTAAAACATGACAAAGCCGATTATAGTTACAACTTGGGTACCATGAATTTCCAAATATACAAAGTGCATACTGTTCACTATGAAAACTGTCAATTTTGAGTTTGAGCATACAATAGTTGCACACAATCCTCTCATTTAGATTGCACAAGACACCACAGCAAGATAATTGCATCTACTGGCATCAGGATACATTATTCTGGAACAGTGGCTCACCAAACCAGCAAAGTACAGTTGTCAGGACAAAGTAATGTACTTCCGTTGCCCATATACCAACATGTTCCAGTCTTCATTTACTGTTCTAAGCTGCAAGGTCGAAGTGAAAGCTTCACTACTCTTGGCAGAGAATCTGTGGTCCTACTAAGAAGCTAAGAAGGTCCTCTTAAATCTGGCTGTTTAAATGTAGTGGTAAGAGGACTCAAAGAATACTGCTGAAAGACCAAAATGTGGCAGATCAATTAGTTTCCAATAAAGACGCTCAGCAAACATCTTTTCCCTGACAAGCATGTTTCCTAGACCCAAAGAATACAAGTATTCTCCCAACAGATTCAAATCCTGGCTCCAGATTGTGGCTAGAAAATATTATGCATCTCCCTTAAAAGGACAAGCTAACTTGGAAAAATACGGAAGGGGTGAAAAGGGGTCTCAGGAAGAGGTAAATCGGTGCTAAAATAAGCATTCAACACACTTTATCTGAATACACTTCCCAACTCGAATTTTCGAAGTCAACCAAAAGGCATTTGTAAAGAAGCGCTACAAGCTCATCACCATTTTGCAATGGAATGTAAACTATCTTCACCTCACCCTAGTGAGAATTACTCTCAGGAACCGTAGATATATGGCTACACAGTGTTGAATGTTGCATACCGTCAGGCTGCCCAATGGATGACTTCTCCATTATTTGAATGACAAAGAATGTTCTCTGTAAAGTCAAGCAAGCCAGCGAGATTCAACCCATCCTTGCATACGACCTAAACAATAGATATGCATTTCTGCAGTTTATAACTTTGCTCCCCCTGGACAAATCCTCACCAAACTTCGCAAAAAAAGTATATGGTCAGCTCTGAATTCTTTCGCCAAGTTGGGCGAAGTTTCGTGCGGGGAGGGGGCAAAGTTACAGGGGGAGTCCCACATTTTTTTCACCGCAGACTGAATGAGAAAACCTTTGCACACAGCTACAGGCTGAACGGATTTTCACCAAATTTGCAGAAGGAGCGGCGGATAGGTCAGAAAGCGTGCTTTTGTGTGTTAAATCCAACCAGTACTTTTGTTGCACAGAACTGAAATGCACGTGCGATATCTGGGTCGGCTCCGCGGACAGCAGTCTCACTGGCTCGCAGTACAGCATGCTGTCGGAGAAGTTTGGACACGGCCGGTGGTTGGCGGGAGGGAAGTGTGGTGTGTGTCAACATTGGAACAAGTTACTTACCTGTAACTGTTGTTCTCCAGCATGGGTCTGGCATGGATTCACATGCTCATGAATATTCCCCGTCGTCAGGCTGGGAATCCTCGGTAAAGAAAAAACCAGTATCAGTTTCGTTTCTGATCTGTCTTTCGTAGTAATAACCAATCACTGGTCTCTGCGTCATACTGACCACAGCCAATGACTGCCCTCTACCTAAGCACCGCCTCTGGCAGCCATCTTCAGATTTGGAAGCACGTGAAGTGGCAGTATGACCAAGTGAAGAGCCGCAGAGGGGTAGGCGGGAGGGTTCGCATGTGAATCCATGCCAGACCCATGCTGGAGAACAACAGTTACAGGTAAGTAACTTGTTCCTTCTCCAGCATGGGGTCTGGCATGGATTCACATGCTCATGAATAAAGAATACATAGCAGTACACACATGCACAACCACGGGAGGTGGCAAAGGCTCAACATTAAGCATCACATAAACTCAACATTAAGCATCTTACCTCCTCACCAGGCTCACCTCAGGCGAACAGGTTGCGCAGCACTGCTTGGCCGACCCTGGACTCCTCCCTGGAATCCCGGTCGACGCAGTAGAATTTCGTGAAGGTGTGCGTCGACCTCCACGTAGCAGCCCTGCATATGTCCAGCAGGGGCACACCAGATAGGAACGCCGTGGTAGCTGCGATCGCTCTGGTGGAATGGGCTCTCGGACGGCCAGGCAGCGGTCGGTTTGCCAACCGATGACAGTACATGATACAGCCGGAGAGCCATCTGGAAATGGAAGCTTTCGAGAGAGCCTTCCCCTGATTGACAGGTCCAAAGTTCACAAAGAGTTGTGACGTCTTCCGAAAACACTTCGTGCGGTCTACGTAGAACTTCAGCGCTCTAGCCACATCCAGCGAGTGCAAAGTCCTCTCAGCCGGCGACGAAGGCGACGGGAAGAACACAGGCAACACCAAGGGTTCATTGAGATGGAAGTCCGACGGCACCTTGGGCATGAAGGAGGGGTGCGTCCTGAGCACTACCCTCGTGTCGTGGAAAGTCAAGTACGGGGCCTTGCAGGAAAGGGCCTGGATCTCTCCCACTCGTCGTGCGGAGGTGATGGCCACAAGAAAAGCTGTTTTCCACGATAGAAACTTCAACAGGGCCGAGTGCAGAGGCTCGAACGGAGGTCCCATGAGCTTGGTCAGCACCACGTTGAGCTCCCACGCCGGGGCCGGAGCCGGAGCCTTCACCGGCGGGAACGATCTGAACAGTCCCTTCATGAACTCTTTCACCAGACGATGAGACCACAAGGACGTCCGCCCCGTGGTTCTGGTGTATCGGGAGATCGCAGCAAGATGAATCTTGATGGACGCGTGTGCCAGACCAGCTTTGGCCAGCGTCAGCAGGTACGGCAGTACTTGGGGAGCCGTAATCCGTAGAGGGTTAATCTTCTGTGCGTGGCACCAGACAGAGAACCTCTTCCATTTGTGTCCGTAGCATTTAAGAGTCGAGGACGCCCTGGCCTTTGCAAGAACCTCTCTGCAATCGGCCGGTATGTCGTATCCTCCAAACTCTAGCGCTGCAGGAGCCAGGCCTGCAAGTTCAGCGACTTCGGGTCGTGGTGGAGGATGGCGCCTCCTTCCCTGGAGAGTAGATCCGCGTCCGCCGGCAGCTTGATCGGCGGGGACGCTGACAAGTCCAGAAGGTCCGGGAACCATATCTGCCTCGGCCACGCAGGTGCGACGAGGATCATCCTGCACCGTGACCTCTTGAGCTGGTTGACGAGCCGGATTAGCAGAGGCAAGGGAGGGAACGCGTAGAGGAACAGGCCCTCCCAGGGGAACGAGAAAGCATCGCCCATGCTCCTCGTCTGGGGAAACCTGCTGGCGAACCTCCGGCACTTGGTGTTTGTCGCCGTCGCGAACAGGTCGATCTGGGGTGTGCCCCACCGTCGGAAGAGGCGATCCACCAGATCCTGCCGTAGTTCCCACTTGTGGCACGAGCGCAGCTCCCTGCTGAGTGAGTCGGCGATGGTGTTTTTTATCCCTGCCAGATGAAACGGCACCAGAAAAATCCCTTGGGCGACGGCCCAATGCCACAGGTCCTGCGCCTCCTTGGACAGCGCTGGGGACCTGGTTCCGCCCTGTTTCCTGATGTAAAACATGGTGGTGGTGTTGTCGGTGAAGATCCTCACCACCTTGCCCTTGAGGGACGGAAGGAAGGACCTGAGGGCCCAAAACACTGCACGGAGCTCCAGGACGTTGATATGCAGGGACTTCTCCGTCGGGAGCCAGAGTCCCCTTGCGTGCAGATTTTCGGTGTGCGCTCCCCACCCTTCCAGGGAGGCATCCGTGGTCACAGTCTCCTGGTGGGCTGGGGTCTGGAAGTCCATGCCCGCCGTCAGATGCGCGCGGGTGCCCCACCACCGTATCGCTCGTCGGAAACTCTCGTCGAGCTTGATCCTTTCCTCGAAGCTGCCCGTCGTCTGGATCCAGCGCGCATCCAGGAATTCTTGCAACGGGCGCATCCGGAGCCTGCACATGGGAATGAGGTAGATGCAGGAAGACATCATCCCGAGGAGGGACTTGATGGACCTCACCTTGGCCGCGTCGGCCACCAACATCCGTTGCACCTTGCCCAAGATGGTCCTGGTCCTCTCCTCCGACGGGGAGGCCAGAAGGGACACTGTGTCGAGCCTCGCTCCCAGAAACAGTGCGACTTGCGCGGGCACCAGGTGGGATTTGGCGTAGTTCACGGAGAATCCCAGGTCCGTGAGGAGTTGGACGGTCCTTGCCGTGTGGACCACGGCGAGCTCCCTCGTCTTGGCGCGGATGAGCCAGTCGTCCAGGTAGGGGTAGACGTGAATCCCCTCGCGGCGCAGCTGCGCCGCCACCGGTGCGAGGCACTTGGTGAATACCCTGGGTGCCGACCGTAGTCCGAAGGGAAGGGCTTTGAACTGGTAATGACGCCCCTGGACCACGAATCTGAGGAATTTTCGGTGCCCCTTTAGGATGGGAATGTGGAAGTAGGCATCCTCCAAATCCAACGACGATAGGAAGTCTCCTTCCTCCAGCTGACCCAGGACGTGCTGGAGGGTGACCATCCGGAACTTCTGCGCCTTGATGAACTTGTTCAGACGTCGCAGGTCTAGGATGGGGCGCCATCCTCCCGTCTTCTTCTTCACGAGGAAGTATCGCGAGTAGACTCCGGAGCCCCGAAGCCTCTTTGGGACGAGTTTGATGGCGCCCTTTCTGAGCATCGCCTTTACCTCCAGGAGAAGTTGAGGGACGTGAAGTTCTTTCCTGGCCACGGGTGGACGCGCGGGCACCTTCTTTGAAACTCGAGCGCGTGGCCCCGGGCCAGGGCGTCCAGCACCCAACGGTCGGTGGAGATGGACTCCCACACGCTGACGAAGCCCGCCAGCCGGCCTCCCACCGGGGTGCTTCGGTGGGGGCCCGACCCCACGGCCAGTTCAATCCTGCTTGGACGCAGCCTTGCCGCCTTGACCTCCTTGGCGACGACGGCGGGGTCCGCTAGACTTGCCTCGTCCTCTGTAGGTCTCTTGCGACGACGAGCGGGCCGCTTGACGGTAGGAAGCGAAACCGCCGCCGGAACCTTTGGAGGCGCCCTTGCCTCCGCCGCTCCGAAAGGGCGTTCGTCGTTGCTGCAGGACTCCAAGGGCCCTGGCCGTCTCAGTATCCGCCTTGATGGCCTGAAGGGAATCGTCCACTGTCTTCCCAAACAGGTTGTTCCCGTCGAAGGGCATGTCCAGGACTCTGGTCTGGACGTCCTGCCGAAAGTCTGTAGCTTTGAGCCATCCACGACGTCGAAGGCAAACGCCGTTGCCCAGCTGGCGGAACCCAGTGTCGGCGATGTCCGTCGCCACGGTGATGGCGTGGTCCGACGCCACCTCACCTTCCTGCAGGATCTCAAGGGCCTCCGCCCTCTTGTCGTCCGGCAGAAAATCCAGCAGGGGAGCTATCTTGTACCAGAGCTCCCTGTCGTAGCGGGCCACGATAGCCAAGGCGTTGGCCGCTTTAATCGTCGTCGCTGCCGACGAGATGACTCTACGTCCCATAGCATCCAATTTCTTTCCCTCGCCGTCCGGCGGGGAAGTTGATGTGGAGGCCGCACCCCCCCCTGCTTTCTTCCTGGCTGCCGCGGAGACGACGGAGTCCGGGGTAGGCTGCGCCCGGAGGCATAGGGGGGCCGTGTCCGGGACCCGGTACTTTTTCTCGTACCGGTCTCTTCTAGCTGGCGTCATGGAAGGGTTCTTGAGGAGGGAAAGGCCCTCATCCCAAATGTCGTCCAACAGAGGCACTGCGAGGACCGTCTTCCTCTTGGCCTCGCGCCGCTGATAAAGGAAGCCTTCCTTTTTCTTCTCCTCAGGGCAGAGTTGGAAAAGCTCGGAAGCCCTGGAGATCATGGAGTGGAAAGATCCGATCTCGTCGGGCGGAGAAGCCCTGGTGGGAGGTGACGACGGAAAATCCTCGTCGTATGCCTCGTCGTCCGTACCCGTCGCTGCCGTGTCAGTCCCCGTATCATCCCCTCGGGTGGACGGGGAGGAGGGCTGGACGGGGCGCGACGGTTGAAAAGGAGGTGGTGGATGGATCCTTCTTTTCTTGGTGGGGGGAACACCAGAAGGTCCTGGTTCTGGATCCCCCGACGGGAGAGGTTCCTCCGTCGGTAACGGTAGCCTCGTCCTTATCTCGGAGCATAAGGACTGTATGGCCAACAAAATGGCCGCCGAGTTGTCTTGCGGCGCTGGCAGAGGGGAATCCGACGGGCGAGCAGGGGCCCCGTCGGTATCCTCGACAATGTCGTCGTCGTCACCTGCGTCGGGGTCCATTCCGACGGGCTGGCCTTCTTCCACGCCTAGGCCGTGGCTTAAGACCTCGATCAGCTCCTCTTCTGAGGTTGAGGCCGAATCTACGACGACGCCCTGCCCCCCCTTCTTCTTCCCCACGGAGGGTTTCACGGGGGTCCTATCGATGGGCACAAAGGAAGACTCCCTCCGCGGAGGCAGGGAGATTCTGGGCCCTGAGGTCGCCACCACTGGTGTAGCCACCACAGGCTGAGCCAGGGCCGCCGCGACCGTTTCGATAGAGGGCTTGGTCGGATGGATCAAGGCCTTCACCACCTTAGGTGCGCTCACCGCCTTATCCTTGAGGGAGGGGGCACTGCCACGCTCCTCCTCTGCCTTAGAGCTCGACCGGGGCCTCTCCAGGAGCTTCGCCGGGTGCTCGGCCTTCCTCTTACCCGACCCAGAGCGTTGGCTCGTGGTTGATGGTGCTGGGGAGGGTGCGCCCTGCCTGGCGCCCGTAGAGCCCGACCGTTCGGCGCTCCCGGTGCCAGCGGACTCGCGGTGCTTGGCCTTATGTTGGGCCCCCGTCGCCGGGGCGCCCTCAAAGGTCTTAGAAGACCGCTCGGATTTCTTCTTCTTCTCGCCAGATGGGCTCTTACCCTCCAGCCAGTTGGCGAGACGTTGATGGCGGTCCTTCATGGTCCGTTCCGACATGTTGCCGCAAAACGCACAGTCCTTCTCCACGTGCGTCTTGTCCTCATGAAGGCAGTAAAGGCAGAAAGAGTGTTCGTCCTCCTTGAAGACGTTCTGCAGCTGGCATCCAGGGCAGACCCTGAACAGCTTTCCGGGCGTCGAGCTTCCCTTCTCCTGGGCCATCTCCGAGACCGGGCCTGAGAAGCTTCTGGAGTCCTCCGAAGTGTAGCTCGACGAAATCTTCACCCTTGAGGGGCACAGATGAATCCGACACGGGTCCCCGTTGATCGGATGTAGGATCGGTGGAGCTTGAGGCTCTTTTGACCGAAAGAATCGAAGTTTTTTGTGAAAAAGCGCGAAAAATAGCACTAACGCTCGAGAGCAATAGCACGAGGATCCCAACACATGAACGTGCGGTAAAAATCTGAAGATGGCTGCCAGAGGCGGTGCTTAGGTAGAGGGCAGTCATTGGCTGTGGTCAGTATGACGCAGAGACCAGTGATTGGTTATTACTACGAAAGACAGATCAGAAACGAAACTGATACTGGTTTTTTCTTTACCGAGGATTCCCAGCCTGACGACGGGGAATATTCATGAGCATGTGAATCCATGCCAGACCCCATGCTGGAGAAATTTGGGAATGCCGCCAGGTTGTATCGGAGGACAGTGCGGTGGTGGAAGGGTCTGGAAAATGTACCGTACGGAATGTGTTGGCGGCAATACAGGAGGGAACGGGTGGGAGAGTGAGAAGTGGTTCATGTGACATATGTAGGCGAGTACTTTGTGTGGTGATTGAAGGCAACTATCGTAACAGCCCTATACCTTCTGCTGCAACACCTGTTTGCAGCAACCTCTTTTTGTGGTGAGGGGTGGCAGGTCAATTGCAGAAGGGGAGTGAATTGCACATGACATAGGTTGGGTGGGAACACGGGTGGCTGTGTGCTGCGGATGTAATGCGGTAGTTGGGGACATGTTGGCATGCATGGGTGAATGAAGGTGCAGTGGGGTCTGTGGAAGGATTAGACTATTGGGTGCATGGCCCGAGGATGTAGGGCATGCACTCAAGAGCGTAGGGCTGCAACATACCCACCGCAGGAACGCATGTTTGACTCTGCATTCAGTAGAGGGTGGTACTTGCATAGTGTGGTGTGTGCAGATTGCTTGCAGCAGGGCCAGTGTTGCGAACAGAATGTGGGTAGGTTGGCAGGGACAGTACTTTCTGAATGGAAGTGAGTAGGCCCAAAGTATGTGAATGAAAGCGCACAGGGGTGCAGGAGAGTGTGTTTTGTTTGTACATTATGTTAACTGTTGCAATTTTTTGCTGCATGGTGGTGCACAGGTTGGGTAGGAGTGCTGTGGCAGTGGTGTATGTGGATGGGCGTAGTTGGTGACATGGTGATATGCATGGTAGCATTATGTTGCTGTGGGTGTGTTCACGGCCTATGCTGTGTACAGATTTGTTGAAGTAGGCCCAATGTTGTAAAAATGTTGTGGTTAGTGACAATACTTTGTGAATGGCTGTGGGTAGGAGTGGTGGAGGCTGTGGTATGTTTGGGGATTCTACTAATTGCAAACTGTTTTCGTGAATGTGTGTTTTATGGTGTGGGGGATTTGGGGGATGAAGTGTCACTACCTACGTATGTTACGTTTGTGCATAATGTTAGCTGCCCACATGGGCATTATATGTTAATTTGTTGCTGCATAGCGCCATGGCGGTGTACAGGTTGGGAGGAGTGCTGGTGGCAGTGGTGTGTATGTGGATTATCGTAGTTGCTGACATGGTGACATGCATGGCGGCCTTATGTTGCTGTGGGTGTGTTCCATGCCTAGATTATTGGGTGCATGGCCGAAGACCGCAGGCCATGCACTCAAGAGCTTACGCCTTGAGGACATCGATGGCAGTAATGCATTTTTGGATGTGCATCAGTTAGAGGGTGGTGACATGTAAGGAATGGTTGTGGAGCACATTTCAGCCATTATAGGCCAGTATTGCAGTGGCACAATACTTTGTGAATGGAAGTTGGCACGCCCATACTATGTGATTGAAAGTGCACAGGGATGCACGAGAGAGTGTTTTGTTTGTACATTATGGTAACTGTTGAATGTAACGCTGTGCATTTCCATTGCAGTGTGGAGGTTGGTTAGGAGTGCTGATGCCAGTGGAGCATATGTGCAGAGTGGTCGTTAGTGAGATGCTGACATGCATGGTTGCATTACGGTGCAGGGAATGAGTGCAAGGAGCACACCCACTGGAGCAATGCAGGTTTGATGGTCCATGAGGCACAGGGTGGTGATCTTTGGAGAATGGGTGTGGAGCACATTGTCGACGTGCTATAGCACCACACGTGAGTTGCAAAGCGTGTATTGTCCATTCCATGGTTATGGTGATAGTTGCAACATGCTACAGTATTTGGTGTGCGGCAGGAGATGGTGCAGTGAAAAGTTGTGTAGTGTGGCCACAGGGGGCAGTGTGCACGTAATGTGAGTATGGAAGTGGGAATGGTTGAAGTGCAGCTTATATGTGGTTGGGTACTCCGCTGTGTGCAGATTTATTTAAGTAGGCCCAATGTTGTGAAGCTGTTGTGCATAGGTTGCCAGTGACACAATACTTTGTGAATGGCAGTGCGTAGGGGTGGGGCAGGCTGTGGTGTGTTTGTGGATTCTGCTAAGTGTGACACGTTTTCGTGAATGGGTGTTTTATGGTGTTGGGGAGTTGGGTAGAAGTGCTGCTATGTATGTTACATTTGAGCATAATGTTAAGTGCCCACATGGTCGCTTGCTTGGATGTGTAGTGTTGTGGTGGGTGTTGAAAGGGCTGCAATGTTGTGTGCATGGTCAAAGGTGTGCTGGGTGCGTCTTAGAATCCTTGTGGAGGCTGCAATCGTGCATTCTTTAGCAGAAGTTTCTGGTGGAGGGGCTTTGCATTCAAACGGAACGTGTACTGAGAGTGTTTAACAGTAAATATGGAGTGTATAGAAATGAAAGTGTGCCATGCAGAGTTTTTGTATGTGATTGCTGCATGCGTGTTTGATAATTTGACAGCACCCAATGGGGGAGTGCTGCAAAAAGTGACCGTGCAAAGGGAAGAAGTATTGTCTGAGCTTTACTGGCCTGTGGCCCTCACTGTAGATGGGAAAGCGCACGTGCACATCCTGCCATTATGAACGGGGTGGAAAGGAAAATGGAATTGTGGGAAATAAGCAATTAGGAGTTTAGGGCGTGGTTCACAGGAAGGGGCGATACCAATGCGTCCCAATACTGTGTCGTGAGGGTGGTCGAGATGGAGAGACGCACAGTGCTTATTGTCAGTGATACCTTTTGTGTGCCATCTGCACAGGTGTTGTGTGCAAAGAGGCATTGCTGCTAATTGCGGGTTGGAAGGAGTGGACGCTTTCTGGCCTGTCAGGGTGACTGCAGTTTCGGCGGGATGGTTCGCTTTTGCAGATATGTTGCCTCCGTCACAAAGGTTGACTTTGTCGTGGTGCACTATGGAAGTCTACATTTGGGTTACATGTCGTGTGGACGATTAATCCGTCACCTGAAGAGGTTGCTGACCACAGTGATGCATATTTTTCCTACTGCCAAGGTCGTTTTCTCATGCAGAACACCAAGAGGAGTATGGGTCCATGACAGTGTAATTTGTCCCCAGCCTGAGGTTGGAAGGTGTGCTATAAACAGAATCATGCAGGAGTTTATGCAGACTGCTGGCATGTTTTCCACCCACTATGAGATCATGAGGTCGCAAAATATGCAATGTTTCCGTAAAAATTACATTTGAGCGCCATTGTGAGGAGAGGCAAACAAACGCATATAAAGAAAAAATACAAAAAAAGTTGCTTGCCGGCAAGTCAAAAAAATAAATAAATAAAAACACCTTTAAACATCTATGATGGAAGACTGAATCCCCTACCAAGTTTGATTTTGTTTACCCCCCTCCCCCTCACTATCACGAAAAAGGTAGTGAATTATGCGGTACATTCAGGATTATACGCGCCACATCTTAGGTGGCTATGCAGATGGAGAAATCGTGCATACTTTCATTGAACTTTGTAGTGGACGTGCTTTGGAATGGCATGACGTGTACTGCAAAAGCGGAACGGTATAGTTCAAGTGTTGTACAGGAGTGACAGTGTTGGATGATGGCGGCTTCGATGCGATTGGTGGGTGCGTGTGTGCCTATTTACGCGTAACCCAATGAAGTAGAGCTGCCGAGAAGATGGTGCAAAGGGAAGAACTGCTTCAGCTTTACAGGAGTGCAGCCCTCGCACTACTTTGGGAGGAGCATGTGCCAAAATCTGCCCTTTACACCACCTTGCCCAATTGTCATGGCAGTGGGGATTAGCCAATCAGGTAGTGTGGGTGTGGTTAACAGGAAGGGAGGGAAAACTGTTGTACATTATACTCTGTGTACTCAGGGTGGCTGAAATGGCAAAGCGCATTGCGTTGACTGTAGGTGATCCCTTTGTCATAGATCTGCACAACTATGCCCTGGAAAGACACTGACTGCAATTTTGGTTTGGAAGGAGTGGACGCATTGTGGAACGCTGTGTAGGAGTGCAATTTCGCCGATATGCATACACTTTGCAAAGACCTCGCCACTTTTCCAGTAGTAGTTATCATCCATTACGGCAGCATGCATACGAGTTACCTGGCTTGCTTAGATTTGTTCCGTAGACTGAGGAGATTGATGGAGGTCGCGAGGACGTTTTTTCCCACTGCCAAGGTGCTTTTCTCATCCATAATACCATGAAGAGTATGGCCCACTGCTCATTGATTTTGTTCCAAGCAAGAGGCAGGAAGGGGTCTCATCAACAGAAGCATGTATAGTTTGTCAGCTCGTGGAATGTTCTTCTGCAACAATGACCTCATTAGTTGTGGAGTTTTTCCAAGAAAATGGCATTTTGTTGTCACCCATTGGCAATGCAGTTTTGTTTGCTCATCTATAGGATGCGGTGAAGAGTTTACAATACTAATGTGGGCACAGGAAAACACAAAAGCTAATATAAAATGAAAATAAAGCTGCTTCTGTAGAAGCATCTAAACAAAAACTAAAAGACAACAGGCTCTTTGAAGAGTCGCCGCTTACCACAAAATCCCCCTACCCTGGTTGCAAGTTATTCCCCAACACCCGCACGCAGCATGAAAGCCACAACCAGGGATTTTGCGGGTGGAGGCCACGAAAATGGAACTGTGGGGATTGTCCAATCAGATGGTTAGGGTGTGCGGCAATAGGAAGAGGGACTCCTTCAATCGGGCCCAGCGCTCAACGTACTTGGGGACCCGCACGTGCCATATTCGGCGCTTCTCACCATGCTCGCCTATGGAAATGGGACTGTAGTGATTGTCCTGGGACTGTAGTGATTGTCCTATCAGGTGGTGCTCAGGGTGTACGTCACAGGAAAGAGCATCAATAGGGAGAAGGAGGAGTCCTGCTTCAATGGGGAGCGGCCCACGCAGTCATTGGGGAAAGGCACGTGGCACATTTTGCGCTTCTTAGCATGCTTGCCAATGGAAATTGGACTATGGCCTATGGCCAATCGGGTGCTCTGGGTGTGCGTCACAGGAAAGGGCACCATTTACTTTTTCCATTACTTTTTGTACTGCGGCTGGAAAACATGGGTGATGGCTTTGTGGAAGATCTGTGCATGTATGCCATCCAAGAAGACTTGTCTGGCAATTTCGGTTTGGAGGGAGTGGACGCTTTGTGCTGTAGTGTCGAAGCATGCTGTTTCGGCGGACAGCTTGTAGAATGTCGACGCGTGGCCTCATCGGCAAATGTACATGTTGTGATCGTGCACTTTGGAGCCTTCTTTATGGGTTACATGCCTTGTTCCTGTGTGTTCTGTCAACTGAAGATTATGATGAAAGCAGTGCATTTTTACTACTGCCAAGGTGCTTTTCTCATGTATACCACTGACAATAGTGTGGATGTATTCCAATGATTCCTGTCGCCAGCCAGAGGCAAATGCATTGCTAAACATGACCATATACAAGGGAATGCAAGTAAGCTAAACAGGAGCAGTATTACCAGAAACTCTTCATAACATAAATGATTATCTTCATGCACAGAAACCAGTGCTGTGTTTTATGCTTTCCTCTTCCCCTATATGTATATGTATCACATGATGTGAATGAACCGTAAGGAAAGTAGTGTAAGAACATATGGGAGGGGTGCGGTACACAAATATAGAACCTTTTGAATTGTTTGTTCCTCACTGTTAGTCAAGAAAAGCACCTGGCCTACTTATGGTAGTGAACAAAACAGAGGGAGCCACACATGATCTCATCAGTGATGTCATGAATGAGATTTGTGATGGCATCTTTGATGTCATGGGTGTTAGTCCTTGCAGTGCACAATGGTGGCACGAGTTATGGTTGCTTAGCTTACCATAACTGGAATTTTGGGGGGTTTCCGGTTTTACCTGTAACTATAACCTCCCTGTAACAACGTTTTTCCATTGAATTTCATAGGTTTTTGCTAGTGAAACCTAACCATAACATCCCTTTAACAAGGTTTTGTGTTAGTGAATTTCATAGGTTTTTAGTAGGGCACTTTAAGCATAACGTTGCTTTACGGTAGTTTGTTCAATAAAGAGAAAACGTTTTTAGTAACATATATAGACTTTAACTAGTTGGCATATGTGCAATTACACGGCAAGTATCCGTAGGACTCCATTCGTGCCTGCATTTCTGCATCTTGAAATGCACTTTTAAGTAGTTGTGGAAGCACACATGTTTACGTTCCACCCCTAGACCCATGCATAGGTCATGCAATGTATGCCGATAAAACCGCCCCTGTCGCCAGCCCTACGTATTCATGCAGTAGGCTACCGCATTTAAAGTATTGCTGTCCACTTCATGGGAGGCTCTGCAAACTTAGCAATGTGTGGCTAAAGTACTCCTAACTGTATAACAACCACTGCTAAACAAAGGAGAGCAACCTGCACTGTGACGTGGGCGTGGTAAATTTGGCATTACTTAGATTTATCTGCTGCTTCGCTATCCATGACCAGTGAAACCGATACATTTTGTGTGCACTGAGCAGTGAGACGGTAAGTACGAACAGGTCACCTGCCGGTTAGACAGTTGAAGAAAAGATTTAGCTGCAAGTGGGACAGTTTGTAATAAGGCTGCAAAATTGCAAAGCTGGTGCACCTTCCGCACGGACATACTAGTACATGTAAAGGCAAGTAAGAAAAAAGCAGAATATACAGAGCGCAAACAAGCTTACTGGAGGTTGGGAAAGCGCTGTATGTGCATGGGTTGCACAGAATAAATGGCTTTGAGGCATAGTTAAAGAGGCTGTGGTTGGCATTGTTGTGAACATTAGTGTATTCCACAATGTATACATATCTGCGAATGGTACCGCCAACAGTAATGGAATAGCATAAAGTGTTTGTACTGCATGTGACGATAACTCAAATTGAAGGGCAAATAAGCAGCGGGCCGGCTACTGCTTTTCAAAGAATGACGTTGGGTACTGTCATCTACAGCATTTGCCACATCCGCTGCTAGCAACAAGAGGGGCACTTCTGTAGGGCAGCAGAGTTGTAAAACAACCTTTCCAAAGCATATGCTGCGCTACAGACCCTTACCTGACAAACGGCATTGTATTGTACATGTAGTGCAATACGCTAGTGCAATGCGCTACTGTGCACAGGGAAGGTACTTGGAAGTGCATTGCAACGGTCGTTACAGGAGCATTAAAATGAGTACCACCCATATAGGTGATGGCCACCCAATAATTCTGTCTCCCGGCACGCCCCCTATAATATCTAGGCAGGTGCTGCCCCTTCCGTACCAGACTTTTCCTGGCTTTCCTTCTGTGCCGGTATGAGAACACGATAATAAATAAAGATGAACTGGGGAACGAAAAAAGGTAAACAAAGAAAGCACCTTTCACAGATGAACAACGGAATTATCAATGCACGCATGCAGGGCGGGAGGCTTGGCATTGTGGAGAAGACTGTAGTGCAGTCGGTTAGAAAGGAGTGCACTGTACAAAGAGGTTTCTTTACGTGTTGCAGAGCGTTTTGAAGACAGTCACAGCGCAACACTTATTGCAAGAAAATATCACAACTTGCAAGGAAGGCACCAAGGCAATTTAGATGGGGTGTGCAGAAATCGAGATAGCTGGCACAGTAAGTTGAACGTTGTAGGTAGAGAAAAGTATTTGTGCTGTGAAACATCATAATGGCACGGGCGAAGTATGGCATTGGCAGAGGACAAAGAAATGCACAAATACACTTCTTTGCCATGTACCGTGCTGCTTCTATTGACGGACCAAATAGAAAATGACCCTGCCACATCGGTAACTGCATACTGCGATAAAAAGTTATGCAAGAGTTCGGAAAGAAACGCATGAACTCGGCAAGTGCCTCCTTCATCGCAAACAGCATTGAACTCCTGTAATATGCTGTGCAATGTTCCCTGCACAATGAGCAACAGTAATGTTGGCATGCTTGCGTATCACACACACACAAATCAAAATCAGGCACTTAATTGTACCTAGTCCATAGCAGTACACAAGTACATCATAGATTGGTAAATGAGTAGCGAGTGTACAGTGTTTTGCATTCACTTTCACTGAATGTATGTCGGCATACCCTGAAATCCACACGCTGTGCCTCGTAAAACACACCCATAACGGCACCCTCTGCATTTCTGTGAACAAATACACACTGTAGCTCCGTCGGGCCGTACACACCACACCCACAAACTTGATTGCCCAATCCCGTAGCCTCTGGGGGCCCATTTGTATGATCATCATCTGCAAAAGGGGCGTATGTACCACGTGCCACCCTGCAACTATCGCGATGTTTGCTGACTTTTCGTGCTGCACATGCGCGGAGTGGGGGATTAACTTTGTACCAGGGGAGCGCACGTGGTTGGGTGTGGTAGCTCTTAAAAGAACCGTTGTTTTTTTTTTTTTTTTTTTTTTTTAAAAAGGTGCTTCCCTAGAAACACTTTCTTTGCGGTTTTCATATGTGAATGTGTGTTTTGAACTACAGCTCACAATCTTACAGTAGGGTCTTCAGTGCAATTTGTAGATTTTGCACAAACATTTAATTCCCACTAGCCGACAAAGACATGCCGTTTCCCTTGAAAAGGTGTATGTATCAGGAACCAATGGTTTCATTCTCACAGGAGTACATCCCAGCAGCCCTCAAGAAGTCACACATGCTTCTGTTGATGAGACCCCTTCCGACCTCTAGCTGCGGACAGGAGGCATTGCAATAATGCCAGGCGATTCTCGGCAGTTTACATGAGAAAAGCCCCTTGGCCTTAGGAAAAATGTGCTGCACTGCTTTCTTCAAAATCTTCAGTTGACTAAACACACGGGAACAAGGCATGGAACCTAAAAAGAAGCCTCCAAAATGCATGATCACAACATGTAAAGTTGACGAAGAGGCCACGAATCTACATTCTAGAAGCAGTCCGCCGAAACAGCAAGATTCCATACCACTTCACATAACGTCCAGTCCCTCCAAACCTAAATTGCTAGACAAGTCTTCTTGCAGGGCATACACGCACATATCTTCACAAGTAATCACCCACGACAAAAACTGTGCGCCTTGCCATGTTTTCCAGCCACAGTACACAAAGTTCTAGAAAAGTAAATGCCACCCTTTCCCGTGACGCACACCCAGAGCACCTGATTGGGCAAAGGCCATAGTCCCATTTCCATTGGCCAACATGGTGAGAAGGGCAAAATGTGGCACATGCCTTCCCCAATCACTGCGAGGGCTGCGCCCTAGTAAAGCCGGAGGAGTCCTTCTTACTATTGGCGTGCGTTCCTCTGACGGATAATTCATAGTACGGACTTGTCAAAATTATATAATTAATATCATTATTCTTGTGATTTTTCTGTGCACATTTTAAGAGGTGTTAGGACTCTGTGGTATGTTCTGGGGGGGTAGTAGCGGAAAATAAGGTATTACTCCGAATGTCTGTATGTTAAAAATCTGACACTATCATATGATGGCCATATTCCTTGTGCATGTTTGTGTAAATTCTGGAAAAGTTTAGAGGTTGTGTTCTTGAGGAAAAGGGCAGAATTCTGTCTTAAGTGGACACGACATCTTACAAAGACAGGGATCGGATGGTTTGGTGCTACAGAAAATATGTTAGCTAGACATATAATATTAGAAAAATGGTACATAGATAAATATGTATTTGTATCAAAAATAGATTTGGGTGCAAATTGACAAGGGGAGTGTTCTTTCTGTATGGCATAAAATTAATGCCTGATGACACTCCAATTCCTTCCCCCAATCAAGGGAGAGAGGAGAGCTTGGCCAATGATAAGTTGTGAGGGGCAGGCTTAGTTATGCCCACGCACACACCCATTTTCAAAACACATAAAAAGAGACTGCTTTGGACAGGCAAGACATTCACTTTCCACTTTCTTGCGAAGCATTTTGCCGGACCAGACAATATCCAGAAGGACCATCTCCAGAACTTAGAATCCAGACTTCAGAGCTTTTTCAGCAGTGCCAAGAACTTTTGCCAGAACCAGAGACCAGACCGCTGTGAAGTGCAGAGCAGAGCCGACCCAGAGAGCTGCGACTTCAGAACCACCCGCCAGGAGTCCAGTCCAAACCTGAACAGACCTTGACGGCCCATTTCAAACTTATAGTGTGAGTACTCAGCTAGAACTGTTCAAACCAATCTCTTAGTTTGAAATAATCTAGTTCAAACCATTTCCACCTATCTAGAACTGCATCATAGAATTGTGTGTCCATCCTGTTGATCCAAAACCTTCCACAGCGCAGCTGTCATTCTGAAACTTTAATTTCATTTCTGAAAATCTATCTCCACACAATCGTCCATATCTTTAGAACCATGTGGGCTAGGGACGAGATTTAACTTTCATTTGAAAGCTAAGAATCTAAGCTTTCCAACAAGCCCTAAGACTTACTACTCCTTATAGTTTTGCCGTAATCGCGCTCCACGCATTCGGAAAAATTGCTGCGAATTGTCATTTCGCTCAATTTAGTTTTCTGTCAAAATAGCTGCTTTGGCTTGCATTGGCGAAATTCGTTTCAACCTGATAATCCCTCATTAATCATTGTTAGGTTGACCTGAACTAATTCAAAGTAGCTGTCACCTACCCTGAACCTCCTACAGGGAATTAAAATCATTTTTAGCATATTTTACCCTTCTTTGCAAATCACATTTAAAGTATTTTGCCTGTGTTTTAAAATCATCCCTGTGATCTAAGCTTGCTAGGGGGGAAGGAACAAGTTACTTACCTGTAACTGTTGTTCTCCAGCATGGGTCTGGCATGGATTCACATGCTCATGAATATTCCCCGTCGTTAGGCTGGGAATCCTCGGTAAAGAAAAAACCAGTATCAGTTTCGTTTCTGATCTGTCTTTCGTAGCAATAACCAATCACTGGTCTCTGCGTCATACTGACCACAGCCAATGACTGCCCTCTACCTAAGCACCGCCTCTGGCAGCCATCTTCAGATTTGGAAGCACGTGAAGTGGCAGTATGACCAAGTGAAGAGCCGCAGAGGGGTAGGCGGGAGGGTTCGCATGTGAATCCATGCCAGACCCATGCTGGAGAACAACAGTTACAGGTAAGTAACTTGTTCCTTCTCCAGCATGGGGTCTGGCATGGATTCACATGCTCATGAATAAAGAATACATAGCAGTACACACATGCACAACCACGGGAGGTGGCAAAGGCTCAACATTAAGCATCACATCAACTCAACATTAAGCATCTTACCTCCTCACCAGGCCCACCTCAGGCGAACAGGTTGCGCAGCACTGCTTGGCCGACCCTGGACTCCTCCCTGGAATCCCGGGCGACGCAGTAGAATTTCGTGAAGGTGTGCGTCGACCTCCACGTAGCAGCCCTGCATATGTCCAGCAGGGGCACACCAGATAGGAACGCCGTGGTAGCTGCGATCGCTCTGGTGGAATGGGCTCTCGGACGGCCAGGCAGCGGTCGGTTTGCCAACCGGTGACAGTACATGATACAGCCGGAGAGCCATCTGGAGATGGAAGCCTTCGAGAGAGCCTTCCCCTGATTGACAGGTCCAAAGTTCACAAAGAGTTGTGACGTCTTCCGAAAACCCTTCGTGCGGTCCACGTAGAACTTCAGCGCTCTAGCTACATCCAGCGAGTGCAAAGTCCTCTCAGCCGGCGACGAAGGCGACGGGAAGAACACAGGTAACACCAAGGGTTCGTTGAGATGGAAGTCCGACGGTACCTTGGGCATGAAGGAGGGGTGCGTCCTGAGCACTACCCTCGTGTCGTGGAAAGTCAAGTACGGGGCCTTGCAGGAAAGGGCCTGGATCTCTCCCACTCGTCGTGCGGAGGTGATGGCCACAAGAAAAGCTGTTTTCCACGATAGAAACTTCAACGGTGCCGAGTGCAGAGGCTCGAACGGAGGTCCCATGAGCTTGGTCAGCACCACGTTGAGCTCCCACGCCGGGGCCGGAGCCTTCACCGGCGGGAACGATCTGAATAGTCCCTTCATGAACTCTTTCACCAGACGATGAGACCACAAGGACGTCCGCCCCGTGGTTCTGGTGTATCGGGAGATCGCAGCAAGATGAATCTTGATGGACGCGTGTGCCAGTCCAGCTTTGGCCAGCGTCAGCAGGTACGGCAGTACTTGGGGAGCCGTAATCCGTAGAGGGTTAATCTTCTGTGCGTGGCACCAGACAGAGAACCTCTTCCATTTGTGTCCGTAGCATTTAAGAGTCGAGGACGCCCTGGCCTTTGCAAGAACCTCTCTGCAATCGGCCGGTATGTCGTATCCTCCAAACTCTAGCGCTGCAGGAGCCAGGCCTGCAAGTTCAGCGACTTCGGGTCGTGGTGGAGGATGGCGCCTCCTTCCCTGGAGAGTAGATCCGCGTCCGCCGGCAGCTTGATCGGCGGGGACGCTGACAAGTCCAGAAGGTCCGGGAACCATATCTGCCTCGGCCACGCAGGTGCGACGAGGATCATCCTGCACCGTGACCTCTTGAGCTGGTTGACGAGCCGGATTAGCAGAGGCAAGGGAGGGAACGCGTAGAGGAACAGGCCCTCCCAGGGGAACGAGAAAGCATCGCCCATGCTCCTCGTCTGGGGAAACCTGCTGGCGAACCTCCGGCACTTGGTGTTCGTAGCCGTCGCGAACAGGTCGATCTGGGGTGTGCCCCACCGTCGGAAGAGGCGATCCACCAGATCCTGCCGTAGTTCCCACTCGTGGCACGAGCGCAGCTCCCTGCTGAGTGAGTCGGCGATGGTGTTTTTTATCCCTGCCAGATGAAACGGCACCAGAAAAATCCCTTGGGCGACGGCCCAATGCCACAGGTCCTGCGCCTCCTTGGACAGCGCTGGGGACCTGGTTCCGCCCTGTTTCCTGATGTAAAACATGGTGGTGGTGTTGTCGGTGAAGATCCTCACCACCTTGCCCTTCAGGGACGGAAGGAAGGACCTGAGGGCCCAAAACACTGCACGGAGCTCCAGGACGTTGATATGCAGGGACTTCTCCGTCGGGAGCCAGAGTCCCCTCGCGTGCAGATTTTCGGTGTGCGCTCCCCACCCTTCCAGGGAGGCATCCGTGGTCACAGTCTCCTGGTGGGCTGGGGTCTGGAAGTCCATGCCCGCCGTCAGATGCGCGCGGGTGCCCCACCACCGTATCGCTCGTCGGAAACTCTCGTCGAGCTTGATCCTTTCTTCGAAGCTGCCCGTCGTCTGGATCCAGCGCGCATCCATGAATTCTTGCAACGGGCGCATCCGGAGCCTGCACATGGGAATGAGGTAGATGCAGGAAGACATCATCCCGAGGAGGGACTTGATGGATCTCACTTTGGCCGCGTCAGCCACCAACATCCGTTGCACTTTGCCCAAGATGGTCCTGGTCCTCTCCTCCGACGGGGAGGCCAGAAGGGACACTGTGTCGAGCCTCGCTCCCAGAAACAGTGCGACTTGCGCGGGCACCAGGTGGGATTTGGCGTAGTTCACGGAGAATCCCAGGTCCGTGAGGAGTTGGACGGTCCTTGCTGTGTGGACCACGGCGAGCTCCTTCGTCTTGGCGCGGATGAGCCAGTGGTCCAGGTAGGGGTAGACGTGAATCCCCTCGCGGCGCAGCTGCGCCGCCACCGGTGCGAGGCACTTGGTGAATACCCTGGGTGCCGACCGTAGTCCGAAGGGAAGGGCTTTGAACTGGTAATGACGCCCTTGGACCACGAACCTGAGGAATTTTCGGTGCCCCTTTAGGATTGGAATGTGGAAGTAGGCATCCTCCAAATCCAACGACGATAGGAAGTCTCCTTCCTCCAGTTGACCCAGGACGTGCTGTAGGGTGACCATCCGGAACTTCTGCGCCTTGATGAACTTGTTCAGCCGTCGCAGGTCTAGGATGGGGCGCCATCCTCCCGTCTTCTTCTTCACGAGGAAGTATCGCGAGTAGACTCCGGAGCCCCGAAGCCTCTTTGGGACGAGTTCGATGGCGCCCTTCCTGAGCATCGCCTTTACCTCCAGGAGAAGTTGAGGGACGTGAAGTTCTTTCCTGGCCACGGGGGGGACGCGCGGGCACCTTCTTTGAAACTCGAGCGCGTGGCCCCGGGCCAGGGCGTCCAGCACCCAACGGTCGGTGGAGATGGACTCCCACACGCTGACGAAGCCCGCCAGCCGGCCTCCCACCGGGGTGCTTCGGTGGGGGCCCGACCCCACGGCCGGTTCAATCCTGCTTGGACGCGGCCTTGCCGCCTTGACCTCCTTGGCGACGACGGCGGGGTCCGCTAGACTTGCCTCGTTCTCTGTAGGCCTCTTGCGACGACGAGCGGGCCGCTTGACGGTAGGAAGAGAAACCGCCGCCGGAACCTTTGGAGGCGCCCTTGCCTCCGCCGCTCCGAAAGGGCGTCCGTCGTTGCTGCAGGACTCCAAGGGCCCGGGCCGTCTCAGTATCCGCCTTGATGGCCTGGAGGGAATCGTCCACCGTCTTCCCAAACAGGTTGTTCCCGTCGAAGGGCATGTCCAGGACTCTGGTCTGGACGTCCTGCCGAAAGTCCGTAGCTTTGAGCCATCCACGACGTCGAAGGCAAACGCCGTTGCCCAGCTGGCGGAACCCCGCGTCGGCGATGTCCGTCGCCACGGTGATGGCGTGGTCCGAAGCCACTTCACCTTCCTGGAGGATCTCAAGGGCCTCCGCCCTCTTGTCGTCCGGCAGAAAATCCAGCAGGGGAGCCATCTTGTACCAGAGCTCCCTGTCGTAGCGGGCCACGATAGCCAAGGCGTTGGCCGCTTTAATCGTCGTCGCTGCCGACGAGATGACTCTACGTCCCATAGTATCCAATTTCTTTCCCTCGCCGTCCGGCGGGGAAGTCGATGTGGAGGCCGCACCCCCCCCCCGCTTTCTTCCTGGCTGCCGCGGAGACGACGGAGTCCGGGGTAGGCTGCGCCCGGAGGCATAGGGGGGCCGTGTCTGGGACCCGGTACTTCTTCTCGTACCGGTCTCTTCTAGCTGGCGTCGTGGAAGGGTTCTTGAGGAGGGAAAGGCCCTCATCCCAAATGTCGTCCAACAGAGGCACTGCGAGGACCGTCTTCCTCTTGGCCTCGCGCCGCTGATAAAGGAAGCCTTCCTTTTTCTTCTCCTCAGGGCAGAGTTGGAAAAGCTCGGAAGCCCTGGAGATCATGGAGTGGAAAGATCCGATCTCGTCGGGCGGAGAAGCCCTGGTGGGAGGCGACGACGGAAAATCCTCGTCGTATGCCTCGTCGTCCGTACCCGTCGCTGCCGTGTCAGTCCCCGTATCATCCCCTCGGGTGGATGGGGAGGAGGGCTGGACGGGGCGCGACGGTTGAAAAGGAGGTGGAGGATGGATCCTTCTTTTCTTGGTAGGGGGAACACCAGAAGGTCCCGGTTCTGGATCCCCCGACGGGAGAGGTTCCTCCGTCGGTAACGGTAGCCTCGTCCTTATCTCAGTGCATAAGGACTGTATGGCCAACAAAATGGCCGCCGAGTTGTCTCGCGGCGTTGGCAGAGGGGAATCCGACGGGCGAGCAGGGGCCCCGTCGGTATCCTCGACGATGTCGTCGTCGTCACCTGCGTCGGGGCCCATTCCGACGGGCTGGTCTTGTTCCACGCCTAGGCCGTGGCTTAAGACCTCGATCAGCTCCTCTTCTGAGGTTGAGGCCGAATCTACG